>NC_041399.2:150773676-151423676 GCF_900747795.2 Erpetoichthys calabaricus | reverse complement strand
AGATGTGTATATATGTAGATATGTAAATATATATGTATATATATGTGTCTGTGTGTATATATATATATATATATATATATATATATATATATATGTGTGTGTGTGTGTGTGTGTGTGTATGTATGTATGTATGTATGTATGTGTGTATATATATGTATGTGTATGTATGTATGTGTGTATGTATATATGTATATGTGTGTATGTGTGTGTGTATATATATGTTGATATGTGTATATATATATGTATATATATATGTGGAAGTGTATATGTATATATATATGTAGATATGTGTATATATAGATATGTATATATATATATGTATATATGTATATATATATATATGTTTATGTATGTGTGTGTGTATATCTATAATAATAAAAGGCAAAGCCCTCACTGACTGACTGGCTGACTCACTCACTGACTGACTGACTGACTCATCACTAATTCTCCAACTTCCCGTGTAGGTGGAAGGCTGAAATTTGGCAGGCTCATTCCTTACAGCTTACTTACAAAAGTTAGGCAGGTTTCATTTCGAAATTCAAAGCGTAATGGTCATAACTGGAACATATTTTTTGTCCATACACTGTAATGGAGGAGGCGGAGTCACGTATCGCGTCATCACGCCTCCTACGTAATCACGTGAACTAAAAACAAGGAAGAGATTTACAGCACGAGTCACACGCGGGAACGAAGGTAAATGACGTTAATTTTTGACTGTCTTTTAATACTGTGTAAGCATACATATTAACACATGTGCAATTAAACGTGTGCATTTACGGGATGATTTCTCAGGCTTAAAAGCTCACCTTTTATCAAACGCGGGAACAAAGGTAACTGACGTTGTTCACTGTCTTTTAATACTGTGTAACCATATATATTAACACATGTGCAATTAAACGTGTGCATTTACGGGGTGATTTCTCAGGCTTAAAAGCTCGCCTTTTACTAAAAAGGTAAATGCAAAACTATTTTCAATCAGTTTATTGAAACGCTCCCGTTAAGGATTGCAATAACATATTCGCGAGATAAAAGAACGAAGTAGGGGGAAATGGAGGAAGAGCCGCAAACAGCGCACAGCAAAAAATTAATTAAACAATTGAGAACGGAGCGAGTTAAGCATACAAGCATGTTCATAAGGGAAACAAAGCACGGCGTAAAACGTAAGTTTAAATTAAGTTTATAGAAATGCTCCCGCTGCGGATTGCAATAACATATTCGCGAGATAAAACTTTAATGAGAAGACACGAGGTATAAACGAACCACACGCCGTGGTGCAACGTTAGGGGCAACAGTTTCAACCATTCTATGATCTGCTTCTCGCAACTGAAAGACGGCACATGGCAGATGTTAGCCGACTTGCTGACCGCAACGTTAGGGGCTTCAACTATGGCGCTGACGCCACATCTCAGTGCCAACACTTTGCACACTCTACTTAAAAGACACGCCCTCCTCACTGGACAGTTAAAAAGACCAATCAAACTAACGATGACATCAAGTATTACCCAATCAAAAGTAGGAAAGGAGGCATCTTCATAAAATGCGTGTGGGATGATTTGCATGAGACGCTGCTTTAAAAAAAAAATTATAAAAAAAATACGGGATAAATCCCGTCCAGTATTGATTCAAAACGGGACGCGCAATTTCATTCTCAAACGAGGCACGATTCCGTATTTTAAAGGACGGGTGGCAACCCTACAGTGCCAGGTAACCACCCATACAATCAGATTGTGATTCAGACTAGGAATGCAATGAATGTAATTACCCCGATCTACATACAAGGCGAAAGTCTTGCAACATTCAAAGATGATGGTTTGGGATAAGTACACCATACAACATAAAAGAGCTTATGAAGCCTTGAACCGAAAAAAGCAAGATCTCACAGATCGTAAAAAAAAAAATAGGAGGTAATGTCGTTTTACTCGCTGTAGATTTTAGTCAAACATTACCAGTTATTCCACGAGGGAGACCAGCAGATCAACTCAACGCGTGTTTAAAATCCATGCTTCTCCCCACGCTCGGTTATATGTCGCGTGTTCTCGGGTAGGTGCACCAAAAAATGTATACATTTAAGCATGTAATGGGCAAACAAAAAATGAGGTATACCCGAAGGCACTGCAGTAGTACTTAATGTAACTTTACTTCTTAAATGTTAATGTTTTACTGTTTAATAATTTATACGCTTCTTATATGTTGTTCAAATTCTTTTATCAAAATACCACTGACAGCGCAATGCACGATAACATGGAGTGAATACACCATACGCATCCGCCCACGGCTGCCCTGCTGTGCGCAGATAGGAGTTGATTCTACAATAAAATAAAATAAAGATAAAAAGAGTAAAACAATCATCACCCATAAAGTGGATAGTAGACGTGACGTACTATATGTGTACCACATTTCAAGTGTATAGGTGAAACGGTTTGCGAGCTACAGGTCATTTAAAATCCTGGACAGACACACAAATTGCCACGGTAGCAAATTACAGAAGAAGATTTTACTGTTTAATAATTTATATTTATATGAAATGTGCTTCTTATATATTACTTCATATTCTCATATGATAATGATGTTAATGTTTATATTGATTTCTGTGTTATTAAAACTGCATGTATGTGTGTATATGTATAGATATATATATATATATATATACTAGCAAAATACCCGCGCTTCGCAGCGGAGAAGTAGTGTGTTAAAGAGGTTATGAAAAAAAAAGGAAACATTTTAAAAATAACGTAACATGATTGTCAATGAAAGCCCGTTTCAGTCAGTAAGTCTTATGTGTGTGTTTATGTATGTGTGTATATATATGTAGATGTGTATATGTAGATATGTATATATATGTATATGTATATAATTCAATTCAATTCAATTCAATTCAATTTTATTTGTCATTTAGCAGAACATCCAAGATGTGCTGCAGAACGAAAATACGATGCACAAGACATTAATAAAAACACATAGTTAAAATCAGCCTACAATAAAATACTAAAATGCTTCATTTAAAAGACGAACGGCAGTAGGAAAAAAACTGTTTTTAAACCTGGTAGTTCTACATTTCAGGCTGCGGTACCTTCTGCTTGAGGGCATGAGGGAAAAGAGTTCAGAGGCAGGATAAGTAGGGTCTCTAGAAATCCGCACAGCTCTGGCCAGACAGCGTTGTTTTGCCAAATCTTGTACATTAGGCAACGGGGCTTCAATGATCCTCTCCGCAGCCCTCACCACTTTCCTCAGTGCTTTCCAGTCCGAAGCGCTGCAGCTCTCCTGCCACAGAGAGCTGCTGCTGGTTAGCACGCTCTCTATGGTCCCTCTGTAAAAAGTGGTGAGGACTGACTTACTGAGATGGGCCCTCTTTAGCCTCCGCAGAAAGATCAAGCGCTGGTGAGCTTTCTTGATGACGGAGGAGGTGTGCAGGGACCAGGTGAGGTTGTTCGTCACATTAACTCCCAGGAACTTAGTAGACTGCACAATTTCCACAGCAGTGTTCTTAATGTAGACCGGAATGTGTATCAGCTGTTTCTTCCTGAAGTCGATCACCAGTTCTTTTGTTTTTTCGACATTCAGTATCAGATTGTTTTTATCACACCATTCCACAAATGACTTCACCTCCTCTCTGTAATCCCCTTCCCCGTCACCTCGAATGAGACCCACCACTGTTGTGTCGTCCGCATACTTAATAATTTGGTTTGTGCTGAACTTGGCACAACAATCGTGGGTCATGAGCGTGAAGAGGAGGGGACTTAGAACACACCCCTGTGGAGAACCTGTGCTCAAGGAGATGGTATCTGATTTATTCTTTCCTACCCGTACGTACTGTGGCCTATCCATTAGAAAGTCCAATATCCAGTTTTGCAGAGGTATGCCCAGTCCCAATGGGCCCAGTTTGCTGATCAAATTCTGAGGGATGATGGTATTAAAAGCCGAACTAAAATCAACAAACAACATGCGGACCATAGCGTCTCTATTCTCCAGATGTTCCAATGAAAAATGGAGTGCAATAGATATGGCATCCTCTGTGGCACGGTTGGAGCGGTAGGCGAATTGGAGTGGGTCAAAAGAGGAGGGTAGGACAGAAGTAATGTGGTCCTTGATCAGCCTCTCGAAACATTTCATCATTATTGATGTTAAGGCTACAGGGCGATAGTCATTCATGGTTGTGACTATGGGTTTTTTCGGAACTGGGATGATTTCTGAGGTTTTTAAAGCAAGATGGCACAACAGCTTGACACAGAGAGATGTTAAATATATCCGTAAGGACATGTGTCAGCTGCTCCGCACATCCTTTGAGTACACAACCTGGTATCTGGTCTGGTCCCGCAGCTTTCCTTGGATTAATTCTCCTCAAAGTCCGTAGAACATCATCCGGTTCCAGACACAGTGCCTTCTCATCAGGATGAGGGGTGGCCTTCACTGGTGATGTATCATTTAATGCTTCAAACCGTCCAAAGTACTTATTTAGGTCATTCAGGAAGTTGAAGCTATCATCACAGGGGTAAGAAACTGTTTTGTAATCTGTCACAGATTTAATCCCCTGCCACAATCTTCTGCTGTTCCTGTGATCTTGAAAATGACTCTCTATTTTCTTTCCATGAGCCCTTTTAGCTCTTCTAATAGCTTTATTTAGGTTGGCTCTTGCTGTTCTAAGGGCAGCTATATCTCCAGATTTAAAAGCACAGTTTCTCTCTTTCAGCAAAACTCGCACCTCAGCAGTCACCCACGGTTTATCATTTGCCCTGACAATGATGTTTTTTGGTGACGCAGACATCCTCCATGCACTTGTTTATGTAGCCAAACACAGCCTCTGCATATTCATTTATGTCTATCCTTTGATCTGTGGTAGCTGCCTCACTGAACACAGACCAGTCAGTGCACTCAAAACAATCCTGTAGTGCATTCATGGCTTCTTCTGGCCAAACTCTCACCTGTTTGAGTGATGGTTTTGATCTGATGAGCACAGGTCTATATGCTGGGATTAGCATAATAGAGATGTGGTCTGATGAGTCAAGATGGGGACGTGGGGATGCTTTGAATGCTCCTTTAATGTTGGTGTAGACATGATCCAATATATTGGTTCCTCGAGTTGCAAAATCCACATGTTGGTAAAAATGGGGTAAACCTCTCTTCATGTTTGCCTGGTTAAAATCCCCAGCAACGATGACTACTCCCTCTGGATGTGTGGTTTGCAAATCGTTGATACAGTGGCAGAGTGTGTCAATGGCTGCCTTGGTGTCAGCGTCAGGGGGAATATAAACAGCTACTATAAGTACAACGGAAAATTCCCGTGGCAAATAAAAAGGCCGGCATTTAACTACCAAAAACTCAGTGTCCAGAGAGCAACATGTGTGGATTATTTTTGAGTCAACACACCATCTGTTGTTTATGAAGATGATGATACCTCCGCCCCGTGTTTTGCCGCTGAGACTGCTGCTCCTGTCTGCCCGATGAATCGTTAGCCCCTCCAGGCTAATAGCAGTGTTGGTTGTGGAGTCGGTGAGCCAGGACTCCGTAAAGACAAAAGCACAGCAATCCTTAATCTCCCGCTTCGATGTTAAATCCAACCGAATGTAGTCCAATTTATTCTCCAGTGAGCGGATATTTGCCACCAAGATCGATGGTAGTGGCGTTCTGCATGGATTAGCTTTAGCTTTAACGCTGAGCCCACCGCGGACACCTCGCTTTTGTTTACGCATACACCGCCGCCGTCTTGTTCTCGAGGCGTGGATAGCACAGGTAGATAATATGGGTGCTAGACTGGCCTCACCGCTCGTCCGCAGCAGTCCAAATTCTTTCAGTAGAACCATGGTATTTGGATTTACTAGTCCTTTATCCTGTTCCGTACCCAATGACAGAAGGTTTAGACGAGTATATGTCTGAATTTCCATGTTGAGTGACATTAAATCACTATAAAGAATGTGTTTTTATCATGAGCCCGTGCAGCCGCAGCCTGCGTGGCGCCGCCATATAAATGTTTATGTGTGTGTGTATATTATATATATAATATATATATATATATATATATATATATATATATATATATATATATAAAAAGACAGCAACAGTTATAACAATGACAACACTATTACATTGACAATCATGTTACGTTATTTTTAAAATGTTTCCTTTTTTTTTCATAACCTCTTTAACACACTACTTCTCCGCTGCGAAGCGCGGGTATTTTGCTAGTTATATATATAAAAGACAGCAACATAACATTGTCATAACAATGACAACACAATTACATTGATAATCATGTTACGTTATTTTTAAAATGTTTCCTTTTCTTTTTCATAACCTCTTTAACACACTACTTCTCCGCTGCAAAGCGCGGGTATTTTGCTAGTTAGCTATATATCTTAGCTGTGCTCTTTTGCTCCATTCTTTGTGTATCTGTTTTTTTCGTTTTTGTTTTGCTTTCTTAGCTATTGACTCTTTGCTGTTGTTATTAAGCTTTTCTCTGGGTTCAGTGGACATGATTTTAGAATTTTTAGTTTACCTTTTGTTCTGCTTATTTTGCATTGAGAATTTAGTTTATATATGTACATTCTTTCGCTATTCATTTATTTTGCTCTGAAATATGTTTGTGACAGCTTTGTGGATCTGTTTGATGGATTTGTCTATATTTAATTTAATTTAATTTAATAAAATAAATAAAATATAAAAAATGTGTGTATCTGGCCTGAGGTTTTCTTGGTTTCCCTCTTCCTTTAAGAGCTTTGCCTATTTAGGTCTTTTTGGAGTAAATAGGCCATAGGCCTTTTTAGAGCGTTTAGGCCTCAGGCTGCTTTTTTAAGCCTAAATCATAAAATGCAGAAAATTGTTATGGAAATGCTTCTGACTTCTGAAACAGTTAATAAACAAGCTGGGACAGGATATGAAGGTGTTGAAAGAAACAAACATATGACTGAAGAAAGGATTAAAGGATTTGCATAAGGTGATGGAAAATCAGGAAGAACTTTAAAGTAATCACTTTGAGGCAAAACTAAGAAAAAACATAGAAGAAACGGAAGATAATATAGATAGTAAAATAAACCGAATAAAATTGAAAAAGAGGGCCGCAATTTGCACCATTAAGCAATGCCTGTTTAAAGTGGATATCAGATGAAGTCTTTTATTTCCAGCCAAAGGTAGCCAAAGTAAAGTTAAAATGAATAATTTCCACTCTTTTTAAATCTGTTGTTTGCTGTCTGCAGTCATTAAACTCCAATAATGGGAATGCATAAAAAAGAAAGACATGTCAGTATTGTGAGAGAGCTTTGATAAAACTTGTAAGCAACTTCCTGTATTGCTTATTGATATTAATATAAATATGTATTTCTTTTTATGGTTTTCATTTTTTTGTAAAAAATATACAATGTAAAAGGAATAGACTCAACACACTTAAGGTTTGGGGCAGCCACCCATATATCATTCCTGGCTGCAAAAGGTTTTTAGATAGCACAGAGATGTTCTCAGTACGGAGTCCAAAACAGAACTGTCAAGGTTGTAAAGATGGTGGTTTTAAGGGACCAGACAGGAATTGACGTAAGGGAACCAGAAGTGATGTTCTTCAGATGTCAGATTGGGTGCCGGAGGTCATGTCATGATGTCATCTGCTCTGAATCAGACAGGTTTTCCTGAGTCTGGTCTGTAGAGATAACAGGAGAAGGTTTAGTACACCCCGCCACCCCCTGGCCTGGCATTGAATTACCTTTGCTTGGTCCATACAATGTCCTCCTAGTCACACGTGTGTGACAACAGATTGTATGTGTATTTGAATATTTGTGTGTGTATATCTATATATATATATATATATATATATATATATAATATATAGTATTCTGGTGTGTATATATATTTATATAGAGATAGATAGTCCACTGCTATTTTAAGTGACATAATGGTATTTACATCTACTTTCATTCTTACTGCTCAGCTTCATGGATCCTCTTCAAAACATATCGGATTTGCTTCTTAATTGGATTGAGCTTTGTTAATGTATTTTGTTTTTTAAGTAAAATTTAAAAGAAATCTCTAAGCAACATGCATTCAGTTGTCACATATACATAAGACATCATGACATTAATTTCACTTCTTCAAGAAGAATCACACTTCAGGTCCCAGATACTCAAGAGTCAGCACTATGGGAAATCAGTAGTCACTTTAAGACTAATGTCTGCAGAAGATGCTTCACGACCAATTCACTGGCTGAAAGCTTTTTCCCTGTCCATTTTTGTTTTTTGCTAACAAAAATTTACAAATTAAATGGGGTTTAATCTAATTACTTTATCCTATTCCTTTATGTTTCTTACAGTGGCATAGTCTGAAGGATTTTGCCCCAAAAATAAGCAATCCAGTGGACCTTGCAACAGTAGCAGTAACCCTGAGTGAATAGCTCCAAACCCTGAGGAATAAGGTCACCACCCAATGGACACACTTCCCAGAACTAAAAATAAGGACACACAGCATGGGAAGCCTTAAGAGAGTCCAAAAAAGCTGAGACACTATGTAAAATACAGTATAAATAAAAAGAAAATGCAATAATTTAATAAATCCATATTTTATTCACAATAGAACATAGAAAGCATATAAAATGTTTAAACTGATAAAATGTGCCATTTTAAGAAAAGAATAAGGTCATTTTGAATTTGATGGCAGCAACACATCTCAAAAAAGTTGGGACAGGGCCATGTTTTAATGGATTGAGTATGCAGATTAGCGTTGTCTTGTTGAAATATGTAAGGACTTCCTGAAAAAGACATCATCTGGATGGGAACATGTGTTGCTCTAAAACCTGTATATACCTTTCAGCATATACCTTTCCATATGTCCAAGTTGCCAGTTCCATAGGCACTAATGCACTCCCATGCCATCAGAGATCTAGACTTTTGAACTGAGCACTGAAAACACGCCAGATGGTCCCTCTCCTCTTTAGTCCAGTGAACACAGCGTTCATGTTTTCCAGAAACCATTTCGAATTTTGATTTGTCTGACCTAGGGAATAGTTTTCCACTTTGCCTTTTGCCATTTTAAATGAGCTTTGGTCTAGAGAGAATGGCAGCGTTTCTGGATAATGTTCACATATGACTTCCTCTTTGTGTGATAGAGCTTTAACCTGCATTCATGGATGGCACAGCGAATTGTGTTCACAGACATTGATGTCTGGAAGTGTTCCTGAGCCCATTCAGTGATTTCCATGAGAGAATCATGCATGTTTTAATGCAGTGCCACCAGAGGGCCTGAAGATCATGGACATCCAATACTGATTGTCAGCCTTGTTCCTTGTGCCCAGAGATTTCTCCAGATTTTCTGTAAGTTTTGATAATATTATGTACTGTAGATTATGAGAATTTCAAAGTCTTCACAATTTTTGTTGAGGAACATTACTCTGAAATTGTTCCACAGTTCTTCCAGATTGGTGAACCTCTGCCCATCTTTACGTCTAAGAGACTCTGCCTCTCTGAGGTGCTCTTTTTATACCAAATCATGTTACTGACCTGTTGCCAACTAACCTAATTAGTTGCAAAATGTTCCTCCAGTTGTTTGTTTTTAGTAGCACTTATGTTTCCAGTCTTTTGTTTCCCCCATCAAAACATTTTGAGACATGTTGTTGCCATCAAATTCAAAACAAGCTAATATTTTTCATGAAACAGTAAAATATCACTTTCAACATTTGTTTTCTATATTCTATTGTGAATAAAATATGGGTTTATGAGATTTGCAAATCATTGCATTCTGTTTTTATTTACATTTTACAGAGTCTCAACTTGTTTGGAATTAGGGTTATATAACATCGATGAGTGGGCAGCTGAGGATTATGATATTCTAAAGGTTAAGATCTAGAACAATATAGGGCAACAGCTGATCTGACACCTGCAATGAGTTACTTTTCAACCAGAAAGGCATTCCAAGTCTCTGTCATTTAACTACAGGGAGATTGTGTGGAGAACATGGTTGAGATTGTAGTATGTTAGACTTTAATTAATGCACTTCCAGAAAGTCTTGCTTGACAGGTGCAACTTCAAAACTGGAAAAATATGGGTAGCTTGGCCGAAATCATTGAAGCCATCAGTGATACTCACTGAAAGAGTTCCAGGAAAAGCCAAAGATGGATGAAAGCCCATCATCAGCCTTAACCTTGATCAGAGCCTCTCTCCTGGGAATTTGAACATAGTAACAGGCCAAAGTATCAATCAGTTCCTCTCATATACTATTTCAAGTGTGAGAAGCATGGGCACACTAGCCCAGTTGTATAATAGTGGTGCTCCAAATTACTAGCTTTTAGTCAAGATCCCTATGAAATCAAAATGTGAAAATGGTTGGTTGATTAATTAGTAAAATAACCAAATTGCATTTACCCGTCAAAAGAGTTTACCATGTAAATTTACTCAAACTGAAGAAGGAAAAAAGACCCCAGTCTTAACTCTGGCTTGCCTCAGTCCACTCAGTCCATTTGCCACTAACATAAAACTTAATTTTGACAATGAATCGAATTCCCAACAAAGACAGGAGCTCAAAGCTGCTATCTTCACTATTAAATCTGTAATTGACAAGAAACACATCCAGACTTCTCTTATTGGATATGACATTATTATTAACCCTGGTGTCATTAACAGAGAATGCCAGTACCACCTCCCAGAGGCAAAGAAACCCAAGGTGAAGTTTAAAATCAAAAGAAATCTGGACCTAGGTATATTAGAGGAAGGTTTTACATTTGGTCCAGTCCAATGGTATCAGCACCAAAACTGGACGGACTTTAGTGCTTTTGCAATGACTTCCCAACCAGTTCTCTCATTTTAATGCCAATCCAATACTGTGATAGGATGAACTCCTCAAGTAATTCAGAAAGGCTTTCTGACTACCTTAGATATGATGAAGGGGTATTAGCAAATTCCTTTTACAGCATCTGACACATAGAAAAACATATTTAGTACTCCTAGTGGACATTAGCGATACCAAGTCCTTCTCTTTGTGCTGCATGGGGCCTCAGCCACCTTCCAAAGTCCATATTGCTTCTAACTGCTTGGATGATGTACTCATCTGTTCCAGCACCTGGGAAGAACACGTGCAGCATGTTTTCACAGTTATGAAATTGCTCTATAAGACTGGTTTCCAAATAAATACTAAGAAATGTTTTTTTGGATTAAAAGAAGTTCAATATGTATACTTGCGGTGGGTTGGCACCCTGCCCGGGATTGGTTCCTGCCTTGTGCCCTGTGTTGGCTGGGATTGGCACCGGCAGACCCCCCGTGACCCTGTGTTCGGATTCAGCGGGTTGGAAAATGGATGGATGAAATATTTATACTATGTGATGGGAGGAGGACTGGCAAAACCAGGATGTTCTAAAGTTGCTGCCATACTTATAGTAACTTGCCTGACCTAAGACCAAGCAGCCAGTTCTGTCTTTCTTAGGCTTAGCAGGGTACTACTGTCAGCCTGTGCCCTAATTTTCCCGACAGAGCTTTACCCTTGACAGATCTAACTAGAAAACATGTTTCCAATATAGTGTTAATGGGATGCTAAAGCTGAGGCTGCAATAAGTAACTTGAAAGAGGCTCTTAAGTCAGCATCCTTTATTGATTTCTCCTGATTTTTGTTTACATTTTCATCTCCAAACCCATGCTTTGGACACTGGCTTGTGGGCTCTGCTAAGCCAAAGTGTTGATGGTGCTGACCATGCCATTATGTACCTGATCCAGAATCTGATAGATTGGGAGAATAGGTATATGACAGTGGAGTGGGAGGCTGTCGCAATTAAATGGGCTATACAACAGTTAAGATACTAACTTCTGGGCCAGTTGTTCATCCCTGTCACAGACGAGGCACCCCTTCAGTGGATGGTCTCACACAAAGAGTCATTTTCTCAAGTTACCTGATAGGTCTGGGCAGAGGTGGGGCCATGTCATACACATGTAAGCAGGGAGTGTCTTCATAGACTGTGTAATAACTGAAATCCGGGGTTAAGGCTGTCATTTATATCTTTCCACTTTCATCCATCCTCAGATCTGAAGGATGAAGACTACAAGAGTTGTAACATCACTTCCAGTTCAGTATTTAAGAATCAGCCCCACTGGAACTTGGCAGTCACTTTAAACCTCACGTCTGCATAAGAAGCTTCAGGAACAACATGTTGGTTGAAAACTTTTTCTCTTTTCCTTTTCATGTTTTGACTTAAACAATTTGCCAAAGTAAATGGGGTTCACCAGGTTGTTTGTTCCTTTATCTTTATTACACAATATAAACTGCACATGTTTCAATACAGTGAGACAATATTTTGTAAGTTATCAGAACTTTAAATTAAGGCAGGGAGCAACCCCACACCTCTGAACCAATGCTTAATTGGGTATATTGATGAGCGTACTCCTATGCACTAACACTGAAACAATTTAGTCACCTGTTAATCTAATCTGCATGTGGAGCACAAATCTAAAACAAACTCTGGACATCATGCTAGTCCATTGTAGGGCACATATACCACCAAATGTATGTAGCATGGATAAAACTGTAAACTCTGCATAGTTTATAGAAAAAGTATGTTTGCAAAGATATTACCATCTCTATAAGCATTCAAGCAAAACTTTTGAACAATGTCACAGTCATATTTGAGGCATAAAGGATTGTTTCAAGTGGTTTCCCTAAAATCAAGCTATCACTTATACCATTGAGTACAAAAGTAATGAAAGCCAGATGCCTTTCCTGTTTGCCTTTTGGTTGGAGTTGATTATGTTATTTCTACCATCTGAAGAGACTTGAATACATACTCTTCTTCACTTTCTGACTAAAATCCCACATAAAAGTGGCAGTCCTCTTTTGACTGATTCAATAGTATAAGAAAAATCTGAAAACATGAACATAGCTTTTCCAGCATAATAAGCAGGATCTAAAGCAGTAACTATTACTATTACTGTTGGACTTTCCATTACAATATACAGTAGTTTTCATGTCAGGCTCCTACTTATTTTGTGCCTGGCTGGTCACAGCAGCAACCTTTTGGAATTTTCAATTTAATGTGCTGAAAAACAACATTGCCAGTAACAAAACCAACAGTTGTATTTCTCATCCTGGTCTTTCTATAGATCTATAACTTCTTTGGACAGTGTTTGGAATTGCAACAGATTTCAGGTAAAAAACAATCAAGAATAGCTGTTTCTCAGCTGCAAATAATCATCCTTATAAAACTGGAAGCCAAACTCTCCCCAGGTTCTTCAATAAGAGTGTATCTAACAACTGTAAACCAGAGGTTCAGAGTATTATGATTTCTGAAGGAGAGTCTATTGAAAATGGCAGTGCAGGATTTTTTTTTTAGCTTTTCTGACATGTCAGCATGTTATTGCATGTTACTTCTGTTTGCAAATTTTAATTACAGCATTTGCTCTTCAAAATTCATGTTTGGTTGCCACTAAGGGGCTGCACAATACATTTTATTGTGCAATACAACAGTTCTCTTTTGGTTTTCTTTCAGCTGCAGAGGAACAAAGTTGACCGTGTGAGACCATGTGAGGAGCTTGTGTTTACTTTGCATTACATGCAAAAGGGAGCTTTGCAGAAGGCAGGACAGTAAGATAAGTACAGTATTGGCATTATAGTTATTTTAACTAAATGATGCTAGTAAGCTTATAAACCACCAATGAACAAAGTTTAGAATAAAGAGAATAATATATAATACTGTAGATGGATCACTCACATCCTGCTGAAGTCGATTAGCATTCACACTTGTAAGGGCAAAATATACTTTCACTGAAGAAGAAAATTTAACTAAAAACAGTATAGAAAATGGTTGTTAGGCTACATTATAACAACAAAGCCACAGCTTGATGGTAGGAGTGACAGTCTTGGAGGGGAACAAAATGAAAACGAAAATAGGAAAAAAGAAGGGAAAGAAAAAGGTTAGGGTTTGTAAGCATGCATAAGTTTATTTTTGAGCAGGCAGAATCATATAGCAGACAGTAAATGAGTAAGTAATGGCAGGGTAAAGGTGTGATTGTGTGAATATACTGAATTAACACTTGTCATATGAACTTAATGTCAGGATGCATAAAACAAATATTGTAATTGCTTTAATGTTATATTTTGCTTTCTGCTTTAAATGCTTTTAAACAGATTCACAATTTAGGAAATTTGAAAATGAAGCCAATGCAGTTATGAATGATATTTTGTTCTCCATTTTTTTCACATTTTTTTCAAGCTTTATTTGTGAATCTCTTTTTGCAAATACAGTTTTTTGAGGTTCAGTATCCATTTCTGACATTTGCTTGTAGTTTCAACCTTGTTGGAAAAGTTTTGCTTTCTTTTGGGCACCACAGTTTTGAGCATTGTTTGCCCACAGATGTTTTGTGTGGTGTCACCATCTTTCTATATAAAGATCATCATTACACACTTCCAGGTTATCCAAGATGTGGACTCTTCAAAAGAATAAGTTTGTGTTTATTTTTCTTAATGCAGATTTTGGTGAAATACTTCTTACTTTGATTTTGTTTTGCTACATTTTGGGGGTTAGTGTTTAGGATTTATCTATTGGTCATAGTCTCTCTGGTTACAGATGTTGCCTTTTATTTTGACTACTTCTTTTGCTTCTGATCCCGTTCCTAAAATAGCTTTTCTGCTAGTCTAAACAGAACAAATGCAATTCCTGTTTTGTTTGAGTCCTTCATCTATGAAAGATGACAGCTAATTCAATATATTGAGTAGAAAATCGTTGAATCAGTTGAACTTACCCAGCTGTCATTTGGAGTGATAGTGTGTACCATTAAAGATGCACAGAAGGAGAGTCTGTGTAACAGTCAAACATAAGCATAAAGTAAGAGATGCACAACTGTTCATGGGAATAAAGCACAGAGTTAGAGATGTCTAACTATTTCTAAAGAACTTGCAGAGTTGGAGCCTCTGATAAGGTACCACATAAGTGGCTAGTGATCAAATTAAAAGAAGCTGAAGTTCAACATTAGTTGAAATACATATAACGAAAGGTGATACTGCAAAGAACTTTTTTCTTTTAGTCAACAGTAAAAGTGAAGTTGAGACTTCTGTTATTTTTAATATTTTGTGGCCCCGGTACCTCTCCAACAGTTTTCAACAAACCCCTAACTGGCTGGTTGTCCACTGCCGGTTCAATTGCAAGTTTGCAGACTCAACACGTAATGTGTCTGTCTCCCAATGGTTAATGCGGGGAACATTTAAAACCTGACATTGACCTGTCCTTGCTCTCTTCTGTCTTTTCTCTTCCAGAATGAGCCTGCTCCAGCCACTGATCCACAGCTTTTGAACTTACCTCACAAGGAAGGTTGTCTGCTCTTTTAATCTGAAGACAGGAGCTCATGCAGGATGACCAACAAAGTCACTGTTTGCTTGCTGTGTTTTTGTGTGCTGAAGTGACAGCTCACATTTGAATAAATGCTAAGACTATTCTTGTGTTCACTACAATAAAGCTAATTTTCTCAGAAACCTGGACTCACCTCTTTCTCCTTTGTAGAAGTCTGTCACCCACACATCACAATATATATAAATGATCTTGATAAAAATGTAAATAACAAGGTGGATAAGTTTGCAAATGACACTAATAAACAAGGATAGTCAGTTACCTTAAAGTTAGTAAAATCACTACAGAAAATCCTGGACCTTATTCAGACCTGGGGCCTCATGTATAAACGGTGCATTTGCACAAAAATGTTGCGTAAGCCCGTTTCCACGCTCAAATTGCAATGTAGAAAACCTAAACTTGGCGTAAAGCACATGCACATTTTCACACTAACTAAAACCCTGGCGTATGCAAGTTCTCCGCTCGGTTTTGCAAACTGGCGGCACCCAGTGTCACACTTCCTTTTGTTCAAGTGTGGTTTCCCTTTCTTTTTTAGATCCACATCCCTGACACAGCTTTATAAATACACTGAAATTAACCGCATATTGTTTATTAGTTTAATACATCTGATTGTAATTAACCTGTAACAATATAATGGTCCACAGAATGATCAAAGTATTCCAAATACCATAGCTGCTTTGCCGTTGTTACTCTCACTGCACCTTCTTCTTTTTTCAGCTGCTCCCGTTAGGGGTTACCACAGTGGATCATCTTTTCCATATTACTCTCACTGCACCACTCAGAGTATTTATATCACTGTATCTGAGTGTGGAATCACAGTTCTACAGCAGCTGATCGGAAAGAGAATTATCAGTATTCAGCATCAATCACATGCTGCCTCAGCCATGCCTATTTGAACTGCAAACGCTTCAGAGCGTTTCCTGTACGGACCTCGCAGTTCAGAAACAGTTTCATCCCAAGAACTATAAACGCACTCAATCAGTCCATCAAGTGCTCCTTGTAGAACTGTTTACACTTATTAGTACAATCACCTCACTGTAAACTTGTGATACAGTTATAATATTGCACAACCTGAGCCACTTTATAAAGCGTGTATTTACATATGATGACGATATAATTTTTAAGATGATATGCAGAAAAATATGTTTATTATATTATACAGATTAAACTTTAACTTCATTTAAATAATCTATATTGTTAATAATTAAACATGTGAGGATAGGGTGTCGCTGCGCTAACAAGGAGTTGGCACTCCATTCAGGGATTGTTTCTGCCTCACACTGTATTCTTGCTGGAGCTGGCTCGACAATGGAAGGATAGAATAATTAAACATGTGCTACGAAGATATTTCAACGTTCCTTAAATTTTTGAAGAATTGCCGTTCTTAGTTTACAGATGGCTTAACGTCCATTACAGAGCTGATTGTGTGGCAATTGGGTATTTGGAGAAAGAAAGTAAGGACAGAAATTGGGGGTTAGTACATTTGAAAGAGAACAGTACTGCTGTAATAAATTATTTCTATATCTTGCGTGAGACATGAACAATCACTGCACCACCGTATTTCTATGTTTAATAACATGCTTCAACTCCTATCATCATGAAAATGCTATATAAATAAAATTTATTATTATTATTATTAAATGATATCATGTATACATCTCAGTATTTTAATTATTCAGAGAGCTGTAATATTACGAATGTAATGGATTCTGTGTCCTGTTGGAGGAAGAGAAAGCCCGTTTAAGAAGCATGTAGAGCACATAGAGCATATAAAAGATCAAATACAAAACAAAGCATTTAACGTGCTACTATAGTTACGATGGGATTTGAGAAACTAGTAAATTAAACGATTTTAAGATTAAGTTTATGATGTTCTACTTTAATGACAAAATAAACTACGTGATTAAAGTGGAAATTTCGAGATTAAAGTTGATATTTTGTGCTTTTTTCCCACTGTGTGCCTGTTTTTTTTTTCTCTGTATCCTAATAAGCTTTCATATGACACTCAGACGGTGGGCTACGACTTTTCACAGCGATTTTGATATTTGACAACTTTTTTATTTCGGGCACTGTGAGGCTTTGTGAACTTGAGCTATCGAGTTTCTCCGACACTCTATGTCACTCAATCAACTTCCTTTTGTTGTTTATACCACTGTTTAAACCAACAAATTCTTCTATTTTCCCCCGTGTTTTTGCCATTGTCTTTTCACAGAACGCTGAGCTTAAGGGGTATTTATGTTGATTTGCATCTTCAAAGAGGCGTAATTCCGGGAGGAGTTTGGGGAGTGGTAGCGTGCATGTGCGTTACTTTTCATGCTGACCAGGATTTATGGAGCGGAAGAACGTGGAAGTTGGCAAATGCACAGATTTATGCATCTGGATTTTTTTGCACGTACGTACAAGTTTCATCTAATATTATCAAAGGTAGCTGGACAGGCCCTGAAGACATATGTGAATGAGAAATATAAGATTTGAACATATTACCATTAAAGCTGATACATGTGATCCAGACTTTGAAATGCTGACTGAATTCATCCATGTTAGTACCTAAGAGGGGACTTCATGCATGATCCTGTTCATGGTTATTCCAGCAGCAAAGAATGGAAAACCCTTACCCAGCCAGGTGACCAGAAGAAAAGACAGACTGTGGGAGATTGCCTACTCATGTTTCTCCTCCATATACTGGGTGGCTGCATCCCTATTGGCGAGGCCCTAAATGTAATTTATTACATGTATGAAGTAAAAATAAGAGATATGACTCCACAAAGGAAGATCTAAAACTTGAAAATACACCTTATGATAATAATTTATGAGTAATTGTCAACTTGTCATTGTCCACATCCAGACAGCATATAGAGGCTTTTATGAATGCTAATTGTTTGCTGGGTTACACAACACACTGTGTCACGTACAAATCTTAGGAGATTATTCTTAAGATAAACAATGAATCAGAATTATGAAGCAGCGTGTCAAAGTCCAGAGAAGAGTGACAAGACTGATTTCAGGAAAGCAGTGTATTACCTTTGAGAAAAGATCGAGGGAGTTTAATCCTTTCAATTTACACAATCAGAGGATACTTACAGATAACTTAAATATGATATCACAAATGCATGTCAAGATATCTTAAAATTATAGCATGTACTATTAAAAACATATGAAATTTTACAGGAAGCTATTTTGAGATATCTTAATTTACACTTCATTCAGAGGCATTTTTGTTCACCCCGTTCAATGGACTTAGGCTTTCAGCCCCTGAATTTCAAGAGTCCAGCCCTCACGTCCCATTCTGTACTTTCACATTCATGGACAACTACAAAAAAATTCCACAGGGTATCACCCCCGCTGCTCTTAAACTGCAAAGGCGCTAAAACTCCTTGGATGAGTTTTCAATCTTACATACAATATGTTTTATAAGAGAAGATGGTAAGCCATTGATAAGTGCTAAAGCTAGTGGCACCCCTGATTTCATTTATCTGAAAATGCACTCAGAGTTATTTAATGATATTTTAAAGCATATTTGAAATATTTCAAAAGCACAAGAGGTTATTTCAAGATATTGCATTAAAAAATATCTCAAATAAATTAGGAGTTACTTTTAAAATTTTTACAATCCAGCTGAGATATTTGAAAATACATTTAAGGTGAAATAAATGTATTATCAGAAATATATAATTCAGTGTAAGATATTTTAATTTATATTGGCATAATTTTGTGAAAAATAGCTACAGACTGTCACACACGTGTGAGTGGGAGGCAGCTAAAGGGCCTGAATAATAGTAGTTCCACATCAGACCAGGGGGTGGTGAGGTGCACTGACTTTCTCCCTCGATCCTCTGCAGACCATCCATGGGAAATCCCGCACGGTTCCGCCCCCATGGATGATGTCACTTCCAGTCCCAGCCCTATGGATGACGTCACTTCTAGCCCCCAAGGATGATGTCACTTCCGGTACCAACCCTGATGACATCACTTATCGTCACAGCCTTTAAAGCCGCCATATTTATAGCCTTTAAATCAGTTCTGTTCTAGAATCAAACCTGAATACAACTCATTTAAACAACCCTTTTTGCAGCCAGCGCACAATATACAGGTGGCTGCCCCAAACCTTTTTCATGTCTTCTCACTATTCGTGTGGCAAGAATTATACTTTACTTCAGCATGTTTCCAAACTACCTCCTAAGTGCTTCTCACCATTTCATGTGTTCTGTTGTTTACATGAAAACTCCACTTATGCAAGCTGCTTTGAATTCAGTAAAGGACAAGTATCCTTCTCCCTAATAAAATATTTAAAATGTGATTGAATTAATTATTTTCAATTTTGTTTTGTGTTCATGCATTGTGAGCACCATATTTTGTGAAACAGGGGTCTCACATATACTTAAACAACCCACTACACCAAGAATAACACCAGCAAATCCTAAATTAAGCAAAATTAAGTCCTTATTAACAAAATGCAAAAAATATGTATGATTTGCAGACAGGGAGAATACAAACTGCCCAATATTGATAACAGAAAATGAATGCTTCTGTCATTCTGGGCTAGACTTCAAAGGTTTGGGGGTCCTCTCTATCAGATGGGTTAGCCTGTCCACTTGCCTACTTGTACACCCAAAGACTCACTCCCTCTGTCTCCCGCGTTTACATTTTTCACCAATTTTTAACCTATCAATTCCTTTAAGGGGATGACATGGCACATTGCTTTTTGGGATCCTGTGCCTTCTAGCGGTAGGGAGGCAGGGAACTGAGCTCTTGCTTTTCCTTCCTGAATTACTGTTTAAGTGGACAGCCAGAAACAAGCTGAACCAGCAAGTAGCCATGTTGTTCCATCTGTTGACCAAAAGGCCTTGCAATCACTTGTCACTTCTACCTGATCACGTGCATTTGGGAGAGAAAATTGTATATTCCAGTTTAGACTAGGTCTCACTATTTACCCTCTGGAGTATCCAGTACACATACAGAGTGAATCACACCCCAATGATTCTTGTGCCTACCAAACATGCAATGCAAGACCACTCCTTCTGCAAGTGTATTTTGTGCTTTGGATTCTTTTGTTTAAATTTACCAGTCAGACATCCCTTTACAATATACAAGTGTATATTGCCAGCCCTTTTTTTTTTTGGTTTAAGGCAGGATGCTCTTCAGAAAAATCCATTGCTTGAAGAAATGGCGGGACTTAGATTGAACAAATCAGAGACCACAATGGCAGCTGACAGCTCTATTGATGTTTGTTAGATGAATGAAAAAAACAACAAAACCCTTAGTAAACAAGTTGATTTATTAAACAATTGTTTCATTTACTGCCTTAATTTAACTTCCAGATGGTTTAATTTATCTGTTAGATTAACTGTAATAAGGCCAGCAGGAACTTTGTCCCTCCAGAGCCAAGTTTACTCACTGGCATCATGATATTGGGTTGGTTTACTCAGTAAGGAACAAGATGTCTGTACTCAGGCAAAACAGATGACGCAAAGTGCAATCAACACTCAGAGTAAACCTTCAGCTTGAATTGAAAAATTCATTGCTCAGCAAAACAATCACTTGAAAAAAATGGACAACTAGAACTGTTTAGCTGAACAAATTAAATGATTTAAAAATTATTGTTTATAATGCAAAACAATGTAATTGGAGTAAAAGGAATATGTTTGCTTTATATGTGTTTTAAATTGTTATGCTGAATACTGTATGTACTGGCAAGATTTGCTCCTGCATTTTTCCTGATGCTGCCAGGAGAGACTCCTAGTGCCATAAACCTGAATTGGACAATAAGGACACATATACAGTTAGATATTTAAAATATAATCTTGTTTATTATCATATATACAGTAGAAGATGATTGTCATGTTAAACTGTAGGCACAGACATTAAAAATATACAGAAGAATTTAGCTACCGCAGTCTTGTGGTATGTAGAAAATTATAATCTGCAACAGAATAAGCATCTAGGTGCATTATTTGTTAGATTACATAATTTGCTTCTGCCACCTGTTATTAAAGTAAATATTCTAAAATGGTGCCTTATACTGTTAGGAACAGCATGAATCACTATGACTTGGTTTTTCTTGTACATTTAAAACATGCTATTAATAACAGTTACAGTACACTTGTCCTTCAAAAAAAGTAATGGATTGTATTGGATTACTAATGTTAGTATTATTGAAAATGTTACATGAAAAAGCATAAAGTTAATATCTGTAAGTTAAAAAATTCATGCCTAATTTACAACAAAATAATGCTAACCATAACGAATGAAAAATCTACATACAATTTTAAACCCATATACTTTATACACTTCATTGGATCAAGTTCGTTTCTTCTTTTCATCTGCACCTTACTTTTGGTGGCCGTACATTTTCCCCTTAAATGCTATAATATAATATTGAAATTAACATGTCTGAACTGTGTGTCCAAATAGTTAACATGTAGACATTCTAATATTAACATTATCATTCCACATTAGTTCTACATTTGACCGAAAGATGTCATTGGAATAACTAAAAAGGAAACTGTGACTGCTAGGTGGTGCTTAGCCAGCCAAGATGGTGAAACTGTGCAAGAGATTTCTTATAACAATTATCAGAGTATTAGTGTTTTCAGCAGAACCACAGGTAGTAACAGTAGTAGTGTCACATGTACATAGTATAGTAAAGGTCTTATGTGCATGTCCAACCAATATACAACATATCAACATGAGGACTCAATTAATTTAAGAATTCCAAAGGTCATCTTCTGTCTAATGGTGAGCTACTTAAATGAGATGTTTCCTGAATGCTTCCCACAGACAGAGTGCAGTGTCTGTGGGTAAACTGGTCATCCTCAATTTCTAACATATTTTACCCTTCCTCAGTATGTGATATGACAGGAAATAGCAGTCCATTTTCTGCTCTTTCTAACTTCCTTGAATTTTCGTAGTCATCCAGGTATATCCAGTGTCATGCCAGGATGTGTCCTGTCCAGTATCCTTCCAGTCCTCTCCTAACAGAAAACAGAACAAACTCTGAGGCATCAGGTGTCTTAGCCCTTTTCTTAGTATTTTCTCCTATACTTCCAGCTCAGTTCACCCGGGGATGCAGAATGGACTGTGACAGAATACAACGAAAAAGGTACATACCATCGTACCATACCATTTCCTAAACCCATGTAATCCTGAGCATGGCTGCTGGGGGCTCGAGCAAATCACAGCAAATATAGGGAGCAAGACAGGAACAATCCCCATGGAAAGAGCATCAGCCCATCACAGGGAATAAAAGGGCACAGTGATTGCAATTTTCGCACCACTGTTAAATGTCCATTACATTGGTTCAATTGTGTTATATTCCCTAATCCTTGCTTTCAATAGTAATTGAGTAATTGTTGAAAGATGTTTTTCTGAAAGACTTCTGGAAGGGAACTTCCACAAATAAAATGGTCCTTTTGCCAAAAAAAGCTAAATTGCCATTTTAGGCCATAAAGATTGGTTCTTGGTTGCCTGTTTCTTTCACACAATTTAAAGATAATAACAAAAAGTGCATCAGATATCTGTAGCACAGTTATAAACTATTTGCCTTTGAATACCAAGGAAACAGAGACTGCATGTTGGCTCACCTCCCAGCCTACATCTACTTTCAGGAAATCATAGAGTTCCTCAGGTGAAAGTGTCTCAAAAACAGTACTTTCCAGGATTTTTCTGTTGTTTTGTGAATACTCTTGGGATAAAGAATCTATATTTCAAGTATGTAAAATATTTATCAGGATCTGTCCATGTGTGACATTTATTTCATACTTTTCTTTTAATTTTTAACAATATCTTTTTATGCAGAATTAATCAGATTCTTTTATTTAAGTTTTGTGAATGAGCATCCCACGCCAAAGATATCACCAGAATCTTTAACATGTTGTATGACATCACAGCAGCCATCTTATGTAAGAGAGAATTTCACAGTGTTTGTCTGAAATTTGCTTAAAATGGAAAAATAAATCAGTGTGTGAAAGAAAAAACAATCTTAAATCATTTTCTAGAATATTTTTATTTTGACTAGAAAATGTGGAATAGCTATTTTTTTCAGGTATTGTTATTTAAAAATTTGGATATCTACCTTTATAATTTGATTTTTGCCACTCAAAATATATTTTGTTCATCTAATTTTAGGGTCATTAACTTATTGAGAGTCATATAAGGTCACAACATGTCATAATATGCCTAGTTGCGCATTAAAGGAAGAGAAAAAAATAACTTATACTGTAATTGTTAGAGTTATATGAATGATAAATAAACTAAAGACAGTTACCTGCAAAGGGACACGGAGTCAGGAAGCATAGGGCACAAGGCAGGAACAATTCCTTCTACAGGGCACCAGTCCATCACAGGGTGAACACACTCACACAATTATGGGTCAATATAGCATTGCCAATCCATCTAACCTGCATGACTTTGGACTGAGGAAGAAAACTGGAGTACCCTGAGGAAACCCATACAGACGCAGGAAGAACATGACTCAGAGGACTCAGGGAATAAACCCTGGTATCCTTACTGAAAGACAGCAGCACTACCACTGCACCACCATGTCTTTATATAATTCTTACAAATGTATAAAAAACTAGTTACGTTCCTTTCTGTCTTACAAACATCTTGACAGTGTTTCACTTTTAATTTGTCCTTCCATATAATCGAAAATATTGTCCAGAAGACTTGCTAGGCTTTTTATGTCCATAATTTAAGGAATTGTAAGAAACAAGAATGAACTGTTTTCTGAACTCCCATCAGCTTTAAAGAGCTGCAGTTATTTTTTCTATCCAACCATCCACTTTGAAAGTGCTCCTATTGAATTATTGGATTTTGGAGAAAGTGTCCTGCAATGTCAGAAACTGATGCTGTATAATGGTACCAAAGAGATACAAACTGCCACTTTTGAAAAGAGGATTCAGTTTAATTTAATATTTTTATAATTTCTCATGAGAATCAATTACCTAAATCGCTTTTAAGGAAATTACTGTGCAGAGACAATTTGAATTTGAAAATGACATAAATTTTTAATTTTCAAAAGTTCTTACTTTCTTGTTATTGAATAACAACAACTGACAAAAATATTCCATCAGTATTACTATTTAAAACAGAATATAAACATACAGCACAAGTGTAACAGAACATAAACTCAAGATAGAAAAGATTTAAGACAAAAAAAACTGTGTGAGAATAAATAGTTCTTTTCTGTTTTAAATAACCAATTCTCTTTGTATTTTATAAAAATATCATGGCCAGAAAAGCCCAGCAATAATGATTTGGCAGATAAATTAATTAAAATGATACACACAATGATGAACCTATAAATAAATGAAAAGGTAAATAAATAAAAGAAAATACTCTGCAGCTCTGAACCAAATTAGTGTGTAAGAAAATGAATAAAATGGATGAATGGATAGGTGAATTGATACTTCCTCACAGCGCTACCATCCCAGGTTCAGTTGCCATCCTGATCTCTTTCTGTGTGGAAATTGTTTTGTCACTCAAATGTCCATGTAGTTTAACCAGGTACGTTGGATGCTGGGATGGGTAACTCCCTCACCAGAGCCTGTTTTCTCAAATTTTCAAAAATAGTGCTGGAATTAAATAGGGCAGAAGATGTTTTGGTGCATTGGCACCATCCCCAAAACACTATAGTACAAAGGAACTGCATTCAGACACTCATGGATGCAGGGAAATTGGTATCAAAGCCAACTTGTGATCTCATTTAGAATGTGCTAACCAACTCAAATCACTGCAGTGTTCAACCTTGGGATGAGGACCTCGCTTCTGCCATACATAAAACAATATAGTGAGCTGTCTCCTTATGTGTCATAGTAATTGCAATGGTGGGCTTGGATCCACCAAGTTTTAATAATATGTTGAACAAAGTGTTACTGCCTTAACTGCCAACCACTTTTTATCTTTTCTGTGTACCCCACACAAAGTTGTTCAACTTGCAATGCAGTAAACACCTGTAAAGCTCAAAATTGGATCTTGAAAGGTTCCTGAACTCAAATCCACATATTTCTTACCCCCATTCTGACCAAACCCTGTCCTTTTCTGATTTACACAATAGCTTCCTACAGTGCATACCATCTCATGTCACTTTCCAAGGTTGGGGACTTTTTGTACAATTGTTTACGTATACTTTATTTCCTAAAATTAAGGGAAAAGCAGGTGAAGGGACCCATCCAGGGTCAAATAAGAAGTCAAAGGAGGGGACTGAACTGGCAGTCTAGGGGGTTAAAGGCCACTGCTTTAGCCACTAGACCCCAATGGCACATCAATGAGCAGTTTGTTTGTCTGGGTGCTTCACTGTGCACTGTGTTGTTGGATGGCAAACATCATATCATTGTCTTGGGGATAGCTTTCTACCTCTGTACATGTTTTTTATTGATTGGGCCTTATTTGTACCAAAATAATTGTTATTCCAACAGCTTACACAGATGGTACTATAATGGTGCACAAGCAAGAAACAATAGAGATGTTCTTTTTTTGAAGATGAGCTTTTTATTCATTTCAGTTTCTTAAAATTCATTATCTAGTAGCTCTCTGTATAATGCTGTTAATCCCAAAACCCTCACTTGCTTATTTCTGTATATATCTTCTATTATCTTCATTCATTCCAAAGGAGAGGGAACAAATATATCATACATGTTGCATTACATCAACATTCAAAATGATGTAACTGTGTTGACATATAAAGTGTCACTAACCAAGATAAAATACCAACCTCTTCAAAGATGTGAGACATCACAATGACTAATGAATGCAGTAGCATTTTAACTCATTTATGTTTTCTTTTTTGTTTATGATTACTTTTGTTTATCATTTAAGCCATCTCAATTACAGAGTGTAATTCAGACTATTTTTACATGATGCACTATACTTGTCATTTAACCACTACAGTTACATGTAATCTAAAAAAACAATAACAATCCTTAAGCAGCACAATTATAATTGGATTTACAAAAAATAAAATAAAAAGCCAGCTAGTAGTAGAGGATGTCTTATCAGTTTTTAATGTTTCTAAAAATAGTTGTCTTGTTGCCAGGTGACTCATTAGAGTGGAGTTTTCTCATCAAAAGGGCATAAAGCTGTATCCGACTTTTGTTATCTGCAGTTCAAACTGTCAAGCAGTGCAAATCTGCCCCTCACCTTGATTTAGTACAATGCTGTTCTCAAACACCAGAAAAACAAGAAATATTTTCATGTATGATACAATGAAAATAAATTCTAAGACAGTCAAACAAAGAGTAAGAGCACAGTGATGAATAATTAAAAGACTCATAAAACAGTATGACACAAACATCTCACAACATAGAAGTGAATTAGGCAAGACAGTGAACATCGTTTTATACTATGAATAAAATGCAGACTACACGCTCCTTCCAAGTGTTTATAAGGAGGTAGTTGTACACATTACATAATCAGTCATAGTTGTTTCTCTGAATTGGATTTAACCCTAATGGTTGAAAGACTACTACAACCTTGACTTCCAAATTTAAAGACCAGGTTAAGCCCTTACTTGAAAGATGGCTATAGCCATTTTACTTTTATGAAGTCAAGCTATAGATCATTTAACTGAAAGAATAATTATATATATATATATATGTTATATAGGTGGAGTGGTGGCCCTGAGGCTGGGGATCTGCGCAGGCAATCGGAAGTTTGCCAAGTCAAATCCCATAAACGCCTGAAGTGACTCTGCTCTATTGGGCCCCTGAGCCAAGGCCCTTAACTCATACTCCATCCTGGGTATAACGCATCCTGCCCTGTAACCAGGTCCCCCAACTTGCAGGGAAAACATGGGGGTTGGCGGCAGGATTGGCACTCCAGCCACTGTAAAAAACCTCACACCGCACGCTGTGGTGTCGATGTGTCACCTGTTGCACTGCTGCACTTGGATTTCAATCTGGGAGATTTGCAGTGTGGTGGTTGTGGCAATGCGCTGTAATCAGCGCATGCTCCCAACTCCACTCTCTCAGAAAGTATTCTGACCCCTTCACTCTCCGAACACTTTATTGTTTAGTAGATTTTATTTTAAATTGATGACTTTGCATTTTTGCTTATCAATATACACTCAATGACTCATAACAAGAAAATGAAAATGTGCTTTCAGAAAGGTTTGCAAATTTATTAAAAATCAAAAACTTAAATATCTCATTTATGTAAGTATTCAAAGCCTTCGGTGTAGCACTCCAAATATTCAGCTCAGGTGCATCCTGTTTGCATTATTCATTCTTGAGATGTGTCTAGAACATTACTGGAGTCCACCTGTGGCAAACTGAATTGATTGGACATAATTTAGAAGAGCATGCACCTGTGTATATAAAGCCCCACAATTCACACTGTGTGTCAAGACAAATACCAACCCATTAAGTCCAAGAAACTCTCTGTAGGCCTCAGAAATCAACGTGTTTTGAGGCATACATCAGGGCAAGGGTATAAAACCATTTCTAAAATTGTGCATGCTTCCAGGAGCATAGTGGCCTCAATAAGTGTGAAATGGAACTACACATCTCCTTCTAGAGTTGGCCTTCTGGCCAACCTGTGTAAGTGGCAAGAAGGGACTTTGTCAGGTGTGTGACTAAAACCCAAATTACTCTAACAGGGTTTCAAAAGTCCTCTGTTGAGACAGGAGAACCTGTCAAAAGGATGCCCATCTAAGCAGCAATCCATCAATCAGGCATTTATGGTAGAGTGGCTAGAAAGAAGCCACTCTTGAACAAAAGGCATATGACAACCTGTTTGCAGCTTGCCAAATTGCATTTAAGGGATCCGGAGAGCATGATGCTAAATATGACCTCAAGTTGGGGTGATGGTTCACCTTTCAGCATGACAATGACCTGAAGCGTACATTAGTGGCTTCATGAAAAGTCTATAACTGTCCTAGTGTAGCACAGATAGACTTAAACCCACAGAACATCAGTGGGAAGACTTGAAGATGGAAGTTTCAAGTCTTCCATAGTAAGACTTTCCATACACTCTAATGGTGTCTAACAGAATCTACCAGGAAAAATAGAATTGCCCAAATCAATGTGTGCAAAACTTGTACCTATCCAAGAAGACTCAAACCTATAATTAAGTGTTCAGATACTTATATGCATGAGAGATTTTAGTTTTTGATTTTTAGTAAATTTGCAAACCTTTCTGAAAACATCTCTTTGCTTTGTCATTATGGGTTGTTGAGTGTAGACTGATGGGAAAAAAATGGCATGTCTATCCATTTAAGATTAAATAAACAACACAGTAAAGTGTGCAGAATTTGAAGGGCCCTGCATATCTTCCAAATTTCATTCAGTATATTTAATTATTAATATAAACCAAAATTCATAAAATGTTTGTGTTGTTATATTTGCAAAAGTTATCTACCATGCATTTTTTCTTACAGTTTTAAATTAATTATGCTTTAAAATACTGTATAATTAAATGTATATTTGGTCCTGATTGTACTATATAAGTGTATTTTAATATACAGATCATTTGCATCCAAATAAAACAAAATAATAATTTGTTACTAGATATAACAGAGCTTAAATTCCTGTCTCGGTCATTGTCTTTGTTTATGTTTTCCCTGTGTCTGTATGTGTTTTTTATGTGCAATCCAGTTTTCTTCTATTATTCCAAAGGTACACATACTGAATTAGTTTGATACTCTAAATTAGCCTGATATGAGTGACAGTTTGTCTGCCCTTCAGTGGAGCAGTGTACCATATTGACTTGTGCCATTAATTTCCATTATACAATATTTTCTGGCAACCCATGACTCTGTAGTGTAAAACACTGTATCAGAAAATGCATGAATAGTTAATCATGCTATGAATACTTATAATGTAGTCATCTTTCTTTGTTTGATTACATTATTGAACAGATATTATGCATGATGTAAAAATTTTTAATTGGAACAAACTTTAAATGTTAAATACTACCAGATACATATACAAAAAATTGACACAGATGTGATAACAATTAAAAGAGGAAAGACTGATGGATTTAAGCAGAGGTCTAAAAGACAAGTTGTTGCAGAAGTTGTAAATTTCACATAGAATTATAGGACAGTAATACCAAACATGAACAATTATTTAATACAGTACAAGTAATGATCAACAGGATAAGGTTTGTTGATTTATACTTTATATGCCAATGATCACAATAAATGCTGCTATAAAAATCATCATGATTTTTATAGATCATATCAGATCATATCCTGTCAAACGTTTAAAATGTTTTGACAGGATACTTAAAAATAAGCAGAGAATACTAAAAACATAATATTTTGCAGTAGGAAAGTCAACCATAGAATGTTTACATTTTTTTTTCTACCTATGTTCATTTATTTAAAAAAATATTACAAGTAAAGATGAGAATGGTGAAAATTATTGTAGCCAAATAGACATAAACATGGAAGTCAAAAAGAACATTCTGACTGTTGTTTGAAGAATGACATTATATTGTTTAGATTGTTTTGATAAGAAGAGACAAAACCTGGTTAGGCAAATATGTGTAAAGTCTGAATATATACGAATATAAAAGAAGTAAAATGACAAAATTAAAATATTAAAAGGTGTTTTTTAAACTAAGGGTGACATATTCATTGCCATATTAATATAAAGTGGCCACCCGGGGGCACACCAGCTCCCCAAACCCGACACAGACAGACTCTGGGCACAAGTCCAGCAACATACAGATTTGACTTTTATTCATGTATGGAAAACTTTCCCTTTTTTCCCACCTCTCCGACACAGTACAGCAAAGTATCAACAGGTAAATACACACAACACTTTTCTGCTCTTCGTTCTCATCCTCTTTCTGTCTTCTTCTGCCACCACTCCTCCTCCAGCGAGCTTCCTCTTCCTTCTCCTTCTTCACCTCCTCCTCCCGACTCTGGTTCCCCGATTTAAGGCAGGCAGGTTCTTTTATGCTGCTCCTGGGAGTACTCCAGGTGGCTCGTTAGCAAGGTCTGGGAGCCATCCCAGGTGTGGTGGAAGCCCACCACAGCAGAACTCTGCAGTTCCTCCAGGCAGTCTCCACAGAACCCAATAGGGCTGTGCCAAACTCCAATTCCCATAGAGCCCTGTGGGAATCCAAGGCACCACTGCAACCCAGGGGGGGCTGCCATCTAGCTCTGCAGGAGAGGCAGTGCCCTGTACATATCTGCTCCCCTGGTCCTTCTTTTAGGAGGGAATCCAGGTAAGAGCCTTGGCTGTCTGTCACAATATCTATGTATATGTTTTAATATTTCAAAAAAATAGAAGTGTACAGGCCTTTGTTCTAAAGTAACTGCAAAGTAAATATTTTGTCACTACATCCATAAAACTTGATTAACAGTGTTTAGTAGATGCACGGAGAGAGATTGATGTTTTTAAATTCATTTTTCTACAAACATTTTGGAACAAAAATCTAAATAAATATATTATGTAACAGAATTTTCCTTACTTAAATTGAGCTCTTTTGTGATTTTTGTTAAAGTTAAAAAGAAGTGGCAACACAAATTAATACACACGCTTTAATCCGTACATAGGGAAGAAGTAAATTTTCACATATAAGGAAATGGGTACAGAAAAATGCACAAAAAAAACTAGTACACATTGGGCATTAGTTTAAAATCTCAAAATTACTCACTGAGTGATCAGCTTGATAGGAGAAAAGACATCTTTATCCTGTGTATAGTGATGAAGATTGTGATGAAGAAAAAAGGGTCCAAAGATCTAAGGATGACAAAAGGAGAACTGCAGTTTCTTGCAGCATCTTGGATTCAGCAGGTTTGCAAAGTAGCAATTAGATGGTACAAGCATGCCAGCAAACACTTTGGAAGCACATAAAAAGTCAAATCCACTGTGAAAAAAAACCTATAGATCATCAATATTGTCAGAGTATTTTCTTTTCATTGATCCTGGGGTTCTTGTTAAGATCAATGGCATCAAGAACCTTCCTGAAAAAAATTCATGGTCAGAAAGCTTTGACTTGATTGTAGGTGAGATTTTCAGCTGAAGAATGACCTTAAACACACTTCAAAAATGACAGGTTAAATACTGTACTTAACAAAAAGCAAAATTACGAATTTTAAAATCATCAATTTCACCTACAGACCAAACTATAAAATTGATGGAGTAAACCAAAGAAGGCAGTTCAGGTAAAATGTTAGAATATGTCTGCACCTAGGGACATCTATAGTTTTACCTGTCATGAATATGTAAAAAGATAATAACAAACGCTTTGTTTGGTCTTAAAACCTTCTGCAGAAATCAAATAGCAACTTTCAACGAAGAGATAGCTGTAGTGCATTTATTAGTCACTTGCTGCTATATACAAATTATAATATTTGTTTGTGTTCCACTGTAATCAGTGACTCATAATAGCAGTAAATAATAGGCCCTAAAAATACTTTACATCCCCTAACCTAAAGTGTTACTGCAGTATATAAACATAAACCTCAGGATATCAGAGATCTAGAAAAATTTCCTATAAATGTCTAAGAAACTTCTAAATGTGTTGTCCAAAGGTTTTAACATAGTAGGAATGCTATCATGCTAGAGGTTGTTGTTCTGCAGACTAAACAATGTATACCTATAATTTTGAGATGCTATTAAAAAATGTTGCATTAATTGAACAATGTTTTTAAATACCGTAATTACATTCAAATAAAATACCGTGCTTTTGTGTCTATTAGACTAACATGCAATGCATTATTTATTCCAAAGAGGTTTAGCAATAGGGACCAAAAGACCTGTTGTTTGATAGCTGGCAGGATATGGCCATCATTTTGTGCTTTTAAGGGTAAACGCTGGAAAGACTAGCTGAAAGACTAGCTGAAGTCTTATCCAGACTTCTAGAATCATTTCAATTCATTCTTATTATATGCACAATAACAGAGAAACATCACACAATGTGTACAAAAATATATGATACAGTACCTGCCAAATAATGTGGAGTACATGATACGTATTTTGCACTAATTGCGGCTCATCAGGTGTATGCAACATTGCTTCTCCGTACGAGAATCGAAACTCAGACATCAGCACCTGAGGCAAACTCTCTGACGTTGCGCCATGGCAGTTGGTTGCTTTCTTGACAGGGTGAAGATCGGTGTATTACATTCGAAGGTCTGAATCACAGTCTGGTTATTTGGATGGTTGCCTTCCAGGCAATGGGTGCAAATACAGGATGGCTTTACATCCAAATCCGGAGCGGAGTGGTGGCTCTGAGGCTAAGGATCTGTGCTGGTATCCAGAAGGTTGCCGGTTCGAATCCCCATCGCTGCCAAAAGAGATCCTACTCTGCTAGGCCCTTGAGCAAGACCCTTAACCTGTAATTGCTCCAGGGGCGCTGTACAATGGCTGACCCTGTGCTCTAACCCCAAGGGGTATGCGAAAACTAACAAATTTCTAATACGAGAAATCGTATAAGACGAAATAAAGAACAAAAAAAAATCCCACTTCTCATATGTAAGATGCTTTCAAAAAAGAACATTCTGTAGGCAGTGATGATTTTATTTAGTCAGAAAACACCTGAAAGTAAGTCCATCATATGTGACAACAAATCCACTCCATGGCAGACGGAGTGCCAGCATGTTCAGAGTTTAGAAAGAAAATGGAAAAGACTTACAATGGCAATAAGTTAGTTCACGGAGAGAAGGACAACACAGTAATTTTGTTGTTTTGGATGTAGCAAAGCCCATCCAATACAGCGTGTTTGGATTCTTCTGTGAACCTACAATACCAACAGTCTGCAGATTGTTTCACTCCAACAATATTTTCAAATATAGTATATTTCAAATAAGTAAAATGCATTCATCCACCTTATTTGTGCACTGTTATGTTATAAAAAATACAATACAGAAGAACTTATCTCTGATGCACATCCCTTTATTTGTATTCAAGCTTCATTGGCAAGAAAAAACACACTTAAGACAAATAATTTTCCATCAGCAGATATTCAGCATATGTCCCAGAATCCACAAATCAAAGTCTAAGTGCATTGTTTGGACTGAAATGTATGTAACCAGTCATAGGTGACAGATGGGCAACAATCTTTCTTAACCTCTGTCTTTATACTCTTTGAAACCAGTTATTATTCAGTGTGCTTAGTCCCATTTTGCTTTTATTTTCTAAAATGTTGCCACATTTACAAAAATATAATGTATGTCTTTTAGCCTGCCTAGAAGATTTCTATCTTCCTTCTTGGAGAGCACTTAAATACAATCATGTATCATATATTTACTCAGTGCAGTTATATAATCAATACTTCTTTTCAGCACAGATTTTTTTTCTTGTCCAACCCCCTGCACCTCCTACACACTACCTTACTAACAAATCATGTCTCTGAAATGTATGTTTCTAGTGTTTTAGAAAAAAAGAATAAATAAGCATAACATTCAACTTTGAGTTGTATTTAAGTTCTGTTGTTATAGGTTTTGTTAAGTCAGAATGATGATGTTTTGACTAGTGCTGCTGCCTCCCAGCCCATCCACTCCATGAGTGGAGTTAGTTTAGTCCATCTGTGTCTTCCATAACCCATAGACATGAGTATTAGATTTTTGGTGACTTAAGTCCAGTCCAGTCTAGTCCAGTGTGTGTGCCAGTGGATGTGTGTAAGTGTGCCCCACAATCGACTGGTGCCAATTATAAAGCTGCCACAACTATATTACTTAAGTGACCTTAGAATCAAGAGGGAAAAGACTCAGACTGGCAAAGACTTAATGTGCCCAGAGCATGAGGTGAGGATCATTGTTGGTTAGGAGAGTGGCTTGGTGCATGTGGCACTAATTTTGTTAATGGGCAGCTGAAAGAAGCACACATCAGAGTAGAAACATAGCCCTGTGCAGTCAGACCCAGTGAAGTAGCAGGGATGTTTTTTTCTGTTGGATCTTTTGTTATTTTGTGACATCCTGTTGATTATCTCTCCCTTATCTCCAATTTATTTTCTATAACAAGCAGTTTATTTTTTTATAAAGAACTTGTATTCAACACATTTATTCTGGACAAGGGTGTGAAATGGGTGCTCCACATCATAATGTATTTTACTACTGGAGCACAGGAAAGGTTAAAGGGTGCAATGTAATTTGTTTCTGATATGGATGTGAGCATCATTGGAGCACCACAAGGAACAGTCCTGTCTCCTATTCTTTTCACTCTGTACACCTCTGACTACTAATATAACACCAGGTCACATCACTTGCAGGAATGCTTGGATGATGGGATGTATTGATAAAGGGGATGAGACAGAGTATAGGAGTCAGATGGAAAAGTTTGTTTCTTGGCGCAAAGAGAATTGTCTGCAGTATAACATCAGCAAACCCAAGGAGATGGTTATTGAGTTTCGCCTCACCAATAAACCTCTGTGTTACTATTCAGGGAATGGATCTAGAGGTTGTCCACTCCTACATGTACTTAGGGATCCAAATAGACTGGCCTGAACTCAGAACACAGAGGAACTATATAAGAAAGGGCAGAGCAGGCTCTTTTTCCTTAGGAGACTGCATTCCTTTAATGTGGGAAGTGAGATCCATCGCATCTTCTATAACTTTGTGATGGCCAGTGTAATTGTCTTTGCTGTAATATGCTGGGCTGGTAACATCACTTCAAGAGAAGTGAATCAACAGGGTAATTGAAAAGGCAGGCTCAGATATTGGATGCACTCTGGACCCCATGGAAACAAAGAAAAGAATTAAGACAAAACTGAGTGCCATTCTGAACAATGCTGCACATCCTCTCTCATACAATAACACTGAGTACTTTCAGACAATGACTTATTCAGCAGAGGTGTGTCAGGAAACGCTACCGAGGGCTCCTTTATATCAACAGCAATACGTCTGCATAATGCCTCACTGTGACTGTGACAGCCAAGTCAGAACTTTTCTTTCTTTTAAAATTTTCTTGATTTATAATTCCAGTGTGTGTTCAGACCAAAGTGTGTGTGTATATTTATGTATTTACTTATTTATTTACATATTTATGTGTTTTTTCATTTAAAGAGCCAATTTTCCTCTCTGGGAACAAATAAAGCATATACAGTAGTATCTATCTATCTATCTATCTATCTATCTATCTATCTATCTATCTATCTATCTATCTATCTATCTATCTATCTATCTATCTATCTATCTATCTATCTATCTAATGGTGGGAATCAGTAATATGTCAGTTTAATATGGTTAATATAGACTTAGCTACTGGCCAACACCACTAGGACATGTCACAATGACAGAACACAAACTGAATCAGTATCCCTGTAATTTCATCTTCATACTTACGGAAAAATTTTGTTTGTATGTACAGTATATTAATATGGAGTGTCATTATCAGTAATTGATTAGAAACACTGCTGAACAAAACCTGAGTAATTCAAGAACTAAACACAAGACCCTTTACACTTGTATTTTCTCAACAAGCTAATTTCATCACAGGTCTGTGAAAAGAGGAGGTTAATCTGGCAACATCGAGTGCAAAGCAGAAAATAGCCCTGGAGGTGCACAAGTTTATAGCAGCATTAACTAGAAATGTTTTCCTGGTTTTTTTTTGTTTTTTTTTTTAATTTTCACAGATAAGTCACATAGACAAACTTTGTTCAGGTTAACTTTAAAAAGAATGTTTTTTAAAGTCTGTTTAAGCTATGAACTCTGACTTCATTTGTCAAATATATTTCATTTCAGATGACAAAGTAGCCAAAGCCTGTTCTAAATGCCTAAACCTGGACATGATAAACAATCATAAGGATCACAGAATAGAGCAATGATATATTTTGTCTGTAAAAGTAAATTGAAGTTCCCAGATAAACACTCACAAACATTATCCGGATATAAAAACTACAAACTGAAGAATCCCAGAAGTGTGTTGCCTCAGTCACAGTTGATACAGGAATAATATAAACACAGTTGCGATGTTTTACTTATCCAGGTGATTAGTTAATGTTGAAGCATGTCTGTCTTGTACAATCCTGTACTACTTAAAAACTGCTTCTACTGCTACTACTACTAAGAATATGTGGCAGAATACAAGAATTTTCAAATGAGTCCAGTATAATTATCTGTCCACATGCACTGTGCTTTGAGTTTGAATTAAAGTACCTTGTATTTGCCATTTAATAAACTTGATAAAAAGACAGGAATGTCATTAAAGATTTGGACACCATATTAAAAATGATAATGGATTCAATGGACTGCTACTGTAGCATCATTAAGAAACCGTCAGATCTGTCCTTTGATTTTTCCATAGTAAAAATATATAATTACTTCCCATTATAATTATGACTTACATTTTAAAATACTCAGTAGAAAGGAAGATGGCAAAACTGTGTACATACAATTAAACAATATTGTATTTCAAAATGTGTGTAATATAGCAGGGTGTACAAATTCACCGTACATCTCCCAAAAAGTCAATGGCAACTATGTTACTTGTGGCATATATAAAGGGTGCTGCTTTTTAGTATTAAAATGATTACATTGTTTCATATACAAATACCCATCTTAAAGTTTTGATTTAATTTTCATTAAAATGACAATCAAGGCAAGCTTCAAATAGCTAATTGTTCACCTTTACGTCTTAGTGCATCTCTGTTACAAGGGTTCAGCCAAATTGTGACAGTAGCTCCAACACAGATAAGAGAGATACAGAGTGAGAGATTTACGATTTAACAGAGCTACAGTCCGGACATATAATTTTATGTTACTCATTTAAAATTCTTTAACAAAGCCATATTGGTATGTATTGTGAACCACTAGGGGGCGTTGTAGCACCCACAATCCCAGAAACAACTGCACAGATGCAGTTCCATTTTGCCAATAAATAAACCTTTTGTCACAAATACATTATACACACTCTACTACTCCAACAATATGACTCTTCTTCACTCCTCCCAGGTTAACTTCACCAGACTACTCACCAACTCTGACTCCCCTGGTGAAGCAGAGCAGCTTCCTTTATACTGGACCCAGGAGTACTTCTGCTGCTACCACATTGCATCCAGGAAGCACTTCTGGGTCACACAGAACCTCCCTGTGACACATAGCTTTCCTCCAGTAGCTCCCCTTAGCAGCACCCGAGGACCCCAATAGGACTACCCACCAAAACTACAATTATGAAGCCCTGCAGGTATCCAAACAGGATGCATGCCAGAAAGATGTTGCCACTTAGTGTACTGGGGAAGCACATGGCTCAGGGAAGCAGTGCCCCCTGATCATCCATTATAATGGCCTCCAAAGCAGGAACTGCTAACCATCATGGTCAGGATGTCCATCCATTCAAATTCTTCCATTAAAAACTCCCTCTGGCCAGGTAAGAAGCCATCCATCCAGCCAAGATGCAGCCAAACCATGTTGTTTATTATACTACATGCTTCAGAAGAGGTGTAGATGGAGGGATCAGTGAGGAAGTGAAAGAGAGGGAAGCATGTAATGTTTCCCAGAATGCTAGCGGACAGATAAACCATCTTCTGGTAAACGTAATACTTTCCTAGTAAAGAAATGGGAAGTTAATGTATGGGAATGTAGATTGGTATCCCGGGAGGAAATGAAAGACCACACCTAACCAGAAAAATAATTCAAGGCTTTAGTCAAAACTGACTGGGAAAAACAGTCAGATCTGGAAGGTATGAGGAGAGGTAGAAGTTGAAGAAGTGAGTGCATTGGTGTGGTAACAGTAGTAGACAAGTTTATGGTATGTATTGTGAACCACTAGGGGGCAGTGTAGCACCCAAAACCCCCAGAAACAACAGCACAGACATGGGTTTAAGATCAGTTTAGACACACCTAGAGCAGTACAAGGAGGTATTGTTTTCCTTTTCTTTTCACTTTGGTCTGTCCCTCCCTGTGGTAATTTTGTTTATTAAAGGCATCATATTTTTGTTATTCACCTTTAGTGTTCCTGATATGGAAGGCTGGAACAAACACACCCTCCAATCAGGTACATTTGTTGAAGATGAACCCAAAAGGAGTAAATGGTAAAATTAATTACATTTACTATATACCACTTGAAGTAAAAGAAAGAAAGCTTTTTAGTATTAAAGTGTAACAGTATATTAACTTTTATATACAGTATAATGTAAAATTCTGTAGTTTACTTTTCACAAGTAGTCAGGAAAACTTACTCTTATTTTAAACAATGATCTTTGTAATTTAGTTATTCAGCTCAAGGGGTAAAATACCAAGGTGTTTGCAGCTGAGGAGAGTGCCATCTCATGTAACCAGTATCGTGAGAGTGACAAAAATGATAATTGCTGTTTTCGTGTTTACTACTGTTCCAGGTAAAACCTGAGCATAGCAATGAAGTAAAAGACTTGTGTTACAAACAGCAGTGATCCACTGAAACACTGATACAGCACATTAAGGCTCACAAAAAATCATGGAAACTGAGGGTAGTTTTAAGTGTAAGACTCTAATATAGTAATATATTAAACAGTAACTTGTGAAAACATTTAAAATGTGATTTAAAAAACTGAAATGCTTTACAGGATGACCTAAAGGGCATGAAGAATGAAAATTAAATTCTGTAGTACTATACATTTGTTTCATGTCCAGAACAGAGGTAAGGCTGAAATGTGGCTATCCATTCATTTTCTTATTCCACTTTACTTTTCATTACAGTGTAACAAAGAGACAGAGCCTACTGCAGCAAAACCAGGCGTAAGGCAGGAGCCAACCCTGAATAAAATGACAGAAGACAGTCCTACACTGGTGTATGTTAGAGTTGTTGCCTGCCATTGAGAAACCGAAACAGGTGAAAAAATGCAAACACAGGTTTTGATAATTACAAATTCCAAACAAGCAGTGACTGGGTATCAAATCAAAATTCCCGGAACTGTGAATTAAAAGCAAAACCATGCCACAATAAAGCTGAAATCATGATTTATGCAAAATATTCACAATTTAATTGTGCAGTTAAAATGTGAACTATTAAAATATATAGTTCTGTGCTTTGTATATGATATTGTAAGATGAATCTGAAGGCAAGAAAATAAATGCATTTATTTTATATACCTGTCTCAGAACCTTTTACATTTAACAAGTTCAGGTAGACAAACAGGACAGCTTATGATGGTTTCAAATTTTCTCTTTTTGCCCAAATCATAATAGTGTTTACAATAACCTTGTCACATGCTTAACAAATGACGTTAGTAGATATAATAAGAATATTTCAGATTCAGATGAAGTCAACACAGCCTACAGGCTATAGTGGGGTGTGGCTAAACAGAAAAAGTAATGATTATTATTATCAGGTGGCTTGTCATTGACTTTAGTGACCTTTTCAAGTGAAATGCTTCAATTCCTGTAAAGGAGAAAGTACAAAAAAATAGGTAACAAAGTAATTAAAGGAAGCTAATCTGTTCTTAGTTTGACAGCTTCTAAGTAAGCATACATTACATTTTAGAGATAGTATTTTTGCCCATGCGTGTTTTATGATTTACTTTGATTACTAAAGCTGTCAATTCAAATGCTAAAACAATGTAATGGATGTGCAATGGTGACTTCCTTCCATGTATTTAACCTATATGTCAGATTATAGGGTCAGGGTGTAGGTAACATTTGATCCAAACAGAGCTTTAATACTTGTGATTTGGATCATGCGCTCTTTATTTATACATGAGGTAGTGCAGATATTAATGAGTTTGATTAAATGCCCTTTTACTAATCTTAGATAGTAAAGAGATTCTAGGATTTAAGCACATCAGTTTAGTTTAGACTCTGTTTACTCTACAGGTATAGTGTTGCCCCTCTGTTGTAGTCTTATTGTATCTGAGTGGCATTTGTATGTTTTTCTTGCATTTTCTTGGAATTTCTCAAGGTAGTAGAGTTGCTTCACATAACCCACAGCTTCACTGATGATTCTAAAAGCATGAATGAGACAGTGTGTAATAAGAGAGAAACGTTAATGGCAAAGTCATGGAAGCTTTTAATACCGCCATTACCCATTATCAAGAGAAATAAAAACTAATTATTCTACAAGAAAATAAAGAAACCAAGAAAGCCTGGAGCAATACAAGGAGTGCACTGAAAGGGATTTTAACCAGGACTACCAGAAAGACTGAGTCAAACTGGAAGAAAGTTGAAATCATTTTAACCAAATATTAGAAGGAAGCTATTAAACTCAACTGAGAAATGGAGAAGTCTTATTGTTATAAACAAAAGGTAAATCAGCCACAAGCTGCTATGGGTGTTTACCCTTTCATTGCAAGTTAACTCTTAATAGTGAGGTTTAAAAGGCTTCTCCCCCTATTACGTTGCTGGTGGGGGAACTGATGTGGCCAGACAACTACTATAGTCAGAGAGTAGGAAATGAGACAGTGGTATTACTGTGAGAGTTAGGCTTGCTGCTGGGTGACTAGGTGAGCAACTCTACCTTAGTGAAAAGGATAGCCCTGTTTACTCAAGAGGGGAAGAAGGGTTTTAGTCTATGTATTTTCCATGATAACATAGCCCATTGTTCAATTCTCTGTGTGTTTGTATTTTTTTTCACTTTCTATCTGCTTCTGCGGTGTCATGGAAAAACATAAAGTATATGGTGGCAATAGGCTGAGTTGGAGAAACCAAGATACCCTTCACTCAGCCATTTTTTCCATGATTTTTTGGAAAATTCCTAAAGTTTCTACGGTCAGTCAAGAGAAATATTCCCTCAAAAGTGTCCAGTGTCTGTCACAGTGACTTCTCCCAGTAGGCCATGTCCAAAGGTTCACACATGGGAGGCATCTGGAGGATCCCAAGTCCATGCCCAATCCATGTAAACTGGCTCTTATAAATAAAGAAAAGCAGCAGCTCTACTCCATGGTCCTCAGGTATTGCTAATTTCCTCTCCCTATCACAGAAAAAGAACCCAGTGGCCCTGTGCAGCAAATGTGGCATTTTTATACTCTTAATTTCATTCTTTCAGTTACCACCCAAAGCCCCCAACCATAAGGATTAGTAAATCAAAGGCTTCATTTGAGAACTTTGCTGGAGCTTCATCTCCATGGTCTGGTACAACATTTCTAAAACTGTAGTGAGTGGATTAGTTCATTCTTTGAAGAAGGCTCCATGGTATTTGAATTCCTCCACTTGAGGCAACTTCCGACGCCTCATGTGTAATAAACAAATCATTCTTTTTCAGAAGACGACCATGGTGTTAGATTTGGAGGTTTTACATAACAACCACATTATACTCAGGTAAGAACTATTCTACTGTGTGCCAGAGCTTGTGGTCTGATGAAACAAACGGGTGAACATCATCCATAGATAGAAGAGATGCAACATTTGTATTCCTAAATAATTCCTAAATTCTTAAATGATACTCTCCAAACCTCAACTTTGCTTTGATATTCTAACCATGAAAAACTAGACACACATTCATTGGCATCCAATGTCCACACCTAATGAACAGTTAGAATTGGAACACAACTCTTGTTCTGGAAATACAGAGAACACATGACATGCATCAGTGACCATGAAAGTCCATACTGTTGTAGCATCTCCTGCAGAATATGACAAGTTTCAAGGATCTAAGTGAACAAAGCACATAAAACAGGAGTCAAACTCCCATGACCTCTTAAATATCTGTACTAGAACAGAGAGTTGGTCATCTAAAGAATTAGTATTGCTTTACCTAGATCCGAGATTTAATTGAGAAACAAGAGTGCTTTTATTTAATTCATATTAATTATTAACAGTTTGGAATTTTCACCTACTTTATTGTTGAGTGTCTTGTCTGGAGTGTCTAATTACATTAAAAAATTAAAGCATTTGTAGAATTAGATGCCTAATGACAAAAGAGATACCATATATATATATATATATATATATATATATATATATATATATATATATATATATATATATATATATATATATATATAAACATTTTAGTCTCTTATATTTGATGACATAGTGTTAGCAGTAATTTTAACCCTAGGATTATAAAGCACGGAAAAGTAATGTGGTTTCAGCATGAAGGTTCAAAAAAAGATATAATGTTACTGAAAAAACTTAGAGCAAATTCCATTCAATACACTGAATTGTTTTATTTAAGAATTATGCTTATATTCTAAATTATGTCAAATGAAAGGTTCTTAAAATTTCTGAAAACTGTAAAGCATTCCTCTGATTGACATATATTTAAAAATAACATAAAACCTGGTGGCCGTCTGCAACTACTCAATAGTAGTAAAGGCTAAAACAGCAGACCATAAAATATATAAGTCAACTTGTCAAAGATTATACATGGGAAGTTGCCAGGATAAGCATTCAGTCAACCAGCACTCTATGACTGGTTTTCTCCTCGCTCATGATTGGCTCCTGCCTTGCATTTAAAGATACCAGGGTAGCATAAGGCATTCCATGACCCAGACCTGAATAAGCAGATATGAAAAAATAGACGGAAAGAGAAAACAGGGGTGTTTTGAACAACTGCTCCTGTGCAAAACATTCTATTTGAAGTGAGGACAATAAATGAATGCCTGTATTGCACTAGCAAAAAGGACAAAGCAGAACCAAGCTAATGCCTGTCTTAGATGATATTTTTCTGGCCTTAAGTGAAAAAACTCCCCCCTTACTGAAAATATGGTGGTGTAGTGGGGGTTACAGATGTTTTCAATCCTTTTGATGGGGATGGAGATGGCACCTTGGAGTTTTTTACTCTGAAGATTTGTAACTTTGGATATTTTAAAACATTACTCAAATCATTTTTAAAATGCTATTCCACAACTATACCCCTCCCACACCCCCTTTGCAAGGGGAAAAAAGAGAAAATCAGAGGAATGTGTTTGAGTAGAATGACTTGCTATATTTGAATCTGTTAGTAGATTTTTAAGCAATTTGCGGATTAGCCCTTAAAATCCCAGGTATCTGTATAAAATAGCATTATGTGTTACTAGTACCAAAATACTTTGGGCCAAAGGTGAATGGTTAACTCTGCAGTAATATTATTTGGACAGAGGTAATGTGTTCCAGATGAATGAATAAAAATAGTTCTTAGCTCCCACACAACTGACATTGGTAGCCAGTTGACTTTGACATACAGTATGATGCATCAGCTTGACAGAACCATGGGCACCCAAAATAGGTATTAAACATATCCTAAGAATACTCAGTGGATACATCTGTTCACAATGAGTCTAATTTTCACATTTGGCTGAGATTTGTTTGCATTTTTTGGAGGTCAGGGAGTTTTGATGGACTGTCATTTCAAACCTGAGTAGTAAAGGTGGCTCTAAGGCATTTTAACCAAAAATTGTTGATGCCTATAAGGAAGGCAAACCTTAAACACTTTGATAGAATTTAACTGAGAGGAAAACAATTATTTAAATAATTAATCCTTCCAACCATTTTAAGTTGTTGGGACTATGGATGTGGACCAAGAAGGTGAAAACTATAGATGTCAGAAAAATTAAATAAAAGATTAAATCTAATTATTGCACAAACATTTGAGGGTTTGTTGAAGTTTATCAATCTACATGGATGTGAACATGAAGAATATTTGTGTCTGTACACCGTGAGGTATCTTGTAGTAGGATCCGCAACAGTATGTTGTTTTATGGATGCTGTTGCTTGATGTTCAAAACCTTTATTGGCCAAGTCAATGTTCTGCCTACATTGGTAGCTTTAAGTTTAAATTGTTTCAAATGGCCATGGGTACCCTTGGCCTTCCCACACTCTGTTGTGATAGTGATTACATTTTTGTTGTTTCAGGAAAATACTGCCCCCGAGTAAGAATAATGATGTGAACCCATATAGATGCACAATTACTCCTCAAATTTACATGCAATAGCTACACATTTATTAAAGGCTGACACAAATATATATTAAAATATATTAAAATTATATATGTTAAAATTGACAACAGGGATGAAATAATTAAATTACATTGTTATGTACAATATATAAACAAAGCAGAAAATCACTATTTACATCAAACTGCAACACATGCTTTTAATAAACCCCAGTAGGAATGCCATACTATGAAACAACAATATATACTAGGTGACCTTTTCATTAAGAACACCACTTATTAATGGAAATAGCTTGATTCTCCAAACTGCCAACTATGTGGCTGTAACTCAATATACATAGCATGCAACCATTGTCAAGAGTTTTAGTTGTTGTTTGACCAAACACTACATGGGGAAAATGTATAAATGTTGACCAGAGCACACTTTCACCAGTAGGTGGTACCAGAAGGGATGGCCCCAGTATCCTTATGAATAGATGCCCTCCTGGGATTTTTACATTCTAGAGTATGTACAGTTTACAGAGTGTTACAATAAAAATTAACAAGTTAGACAATGTACACATTGCATAACACTCAGGTGCATTCAGCGACTTAGTTAACTGAAATGAAAGTTGGAGCATTTTGCCTTTTTATGTTTACTTCATCCAAGAGTCAGTTATTACATTTTTGTTTATTAAATAGTTTTGTAACAATGACTCATATTCAAAAGTAACAGCAATACCGGAATGCCATTACATGTGTTAGTAAACTACATTAAATATGTGCTTTCACAATGGAGTTGAAAACTGATCACAAATAGGCTTGTGGTGGCTAAATAGTTTTCATACACAGCAGATTCCATTTCAAGTGATGTGAAAATGTCATTGACTGATGTGTGTTAGTGATGGAGGATCCATTGCTCAATTTTCTTAAACATAACATTTTTGAAAGTATATCCACTAGAGTAGATACCAATAATTAGCTACTGAGAAATATCTATTAATACAAAATGACCAATACAAGCATAAGATCAGTATCAGCTTTACCCTCTGAAAGGAGAAAAGGAACTGAAATAAGTTTCCCTTCTAACTATTAATATTAGTTAAAACACAGTAATTCATTAAAATTATATAAATAAGTAAGAACTTGGAAAGAAACTGACTTATTGCACAATATGAATATGAATAGTACACAACAGAAGATCAAGGGCTTGCCACGAAGTCACTGAAACCTCCCACCTCTTGATACCACTGTCCATTTCTAAACCCGCCCTATGCTTATATCAGTTAGGGCAGCTGTGCTTTTCCTGTGGTATTAATTAGTTCAAATACCATTTAGCAGCAGGTTGATAACATCTGTTCTTTACAATAATATTCTGCAGATAACAGTGTTCAATCAATTCAGTCTTATATATGCTTAGATAATTGTTTTTCCTTCAACATTTACTTGCAGAGAAGTGACTTTTTTGTACTCTATTAGTTAACTTATCCAAAGCAGCAGAAGAAGAATGATAATGTGCAAGCTGTTTGCACATGCGCTGCCTGGCGTTTGACTCATATGCATTGGGCATCCAAGCAGCTGTCAGACAAGTAAAAGAGAAAAAATACAAAATATTTACAAACACCGATTCTCTCAAGGTAAAATTGAAACAGTAAACTAATCCTAGTTTAAGTTGCACAGAATGTTCCTCCATTTTATGATGAACAAGTTTACAAATTTGCCCATGCTTTTTCAATGGAAAATTTTGTGAAAAGTCAAGCAAAATTACACCTTTTGTTGGCTAACTAAAATGATTACAATATGCAAGCTTTCGAGGCAACTCAGGCCCCTTCCTAGTACTAATGGAAAATATTGAAATTATAAAACGTCATAAAGTACAATCTTTTTCAGATATCACAAAAAAAGCCTGAACTGTCTTGACAATTTCTTTAAAGAATATGTGTGCCACATCACAACAAAACTGATTCATAAGGGGGAAATTTGTTTCATGTAGACAGACAGACAGACATGGGCTTTTGTAATAGGTGAACTGGGCATTATAGTTAAGAAACTAATGAGCAGCAGTTCTGTGGGTGAAAATTCCTGCTTGACATAGATGGTGCTACAACAGCATGCAGATGGTAGGGACAGAATTTGGTGTAAACAGCATGAATCCACAGATTCACCATGTCTTGAATCAGTAATTCAGTTTAATGGTGGTAGTTTAACAGTGCTAGACAGATTTTCTTAGAACAAATTAGATCCCTTAGTACCAATTGATGAACACAGTACTTGATAATTGCTTTAAAAATGTATACCTTATAGGCAATTAAAACTTCAGGAAGACAAGTCACTTTTACATTGTGGATAATACTGAAAGGATTTGTGATGACTGACTAATCCTCAAAACACACATTTAAAAATGAACTGAATCAGTATCTCCCCTGAAGAACAGAAAACAAAGGGAAGTCTGGATTCTGCCAGTGAAGTCAAATGAAATCCTTACCAAAAATCCTGCTTTTTACTCTTCATAACAACACTGCCAAAGATGTTTGAAAAAATCAACTTGGATTCTCCATCAACGTTATACTGTATATATATATTTTTTTCACAAAGAAAGTTGCCTGTTGTTTTTTGACAAAGAAAACTCTTTTTCCACAGGTTACAGCTCTTAGTCAGTCAATTTCTTTTTTATTATTTTCTAACCCTAAATGTAAAAACAAAATAATGAAACAGTGTGTGAACTCTCCCACATGTTCAGTGCTGCTACATGGTGAGTTTGATTGCTGGTATGGAGCAAAGAGTTTCACAGCTGAGTATAATGTGATCAGGATGAAACTAACCACGTCCAAATATTACATGATGCACCACGCACTTCATATATGATTAGAACTAGTAAGAAGAAACCAGAAAATGCAATGAGATGCAAATGTCCAGTATACTCCTCATTGATATGGTTGGATTTTAACCACCATTTTTACTGTTTTTAATGAAAAGGAGACATCTGATATGCTTGAGCAACTAGTGAGGATGCTCTTTGAACACCTAACATAGTAGCTACTCCAGACACAGCCTAATAAGAGGAAACATGGGAGTGCACCCAAGACATGCTGGAAGGATTATATCACTTGGCTAGTTGAGAGTGCCCAGGAATTCCCCAGGAGGAGCTGGAGAATTATGCTTGAGAAAAGGAAGTCTGGTGTGTCCTGCTCGGCTTGTTGCCATCATGATCCTCACCACGACAAAGCAGCACAGAAAATGAGATTACAGGGGAATACCTTCATAATGTGTGTGTCCATGGATGAATGACATTTGATTTTGAATGTGCTAACAACTTGTCAAGCAAGTATAGAAGTGTACATTAAATAGAGTAATGCATTGATTTAACAGATAACATTTCAAAAGCAGAATATAATCAGATAAACAAGAGGTAAAAGATAGGAGTTCACAAATAAAGGCTACAAGATTATAGTCAAAATAATTTTACTTTATGCTGTATACTATATGTACAGTATGACCTGACAAACCATTTTTTTTCATCTTCCCGGGACAGTTTCTACTGCTTCCCAAACATTTTCCTGGTCTTTTACCCATATTAATTATTTAGAAATTAAAACAGGCACTCATTCAACCTTGCTATATACAAACTCCCTAATACCAATTATAAATTTCTTTTATAAACCTTTTCCCACTTTTTCCTTGCTTTTCCCTGGCTCTGACATTGTGTTTGCTCTGTACTGTAGGTATACTGGCTGGAATTAAGTGATTATGTTCCTATGGCCACCCTACTCAATTAAAGATAGTATTAAGACAAGACATTGCACTAACATTATCAGTTAAATGCTTCATGTAAAAGAAATAAACAATTACTCAATCATCATTCTTAGGTTGATGCTGGAAGTGGTGTTGGTGAGACCAGCAGGGGTCGCTTACCCTGTTGTCTGAATGTGAATCCCAATGCTCCAATGCAGTGATGGGGACACTGTGCTGTAAAAAATGGACCCGTCCTTCAGATAAAGTGTAAAACCCAGGTCCTGACTCTTTGTGGTCATAAAAGTTCCCTGGGCATCATTTGTAAAGAGTAAGGTGTTCCCCAATGTCCAGGCTAAATTGCTCACCACAGCCTAGTTATTCTAGCCCCCAAATGCTTCTAACTGGCTATCTTTCTCATCCCTTTACCACCTAACAGGTAATGTGTGGTGAGCGTAATGGCACAAAAATGGCTGTCTTCAACATCATCCAGGTGGATGTTACACATTAGTGGTGGTTGAAGTGGCTTCCCACTCACTGCAGCACTTTGAGTAGTGATAAAAGCGCTATATAAATGTATCTGTTTTTTCTAATACGTTTTCACTGGCCAGAGACTATCCCAGCAGCACTGAATGCAAGGCATGAACTTACCCCTCAAAGTTCTTTTTATGTGTAAAGTGTTTTAAACAGCAAAGTGATTTCAAGTGTTTTGGTAATTAGAAAAGCACTGACTATGTTAGGAGAAAAGAAAAATCATAATTTCTTTGTACAGAATATAATTTAAGGAAAAGCCATATTATGTGTATTTGATTTTATACATAAATCATGGAAGCATTTTGTATATAATTCATTTTTCCTGTTTTTGATGAAAAATACTGTAAATGAATTAAAATATGCGATACTAAATACATTTTTAAAAGATTAAATATTTTTAAACAAGTATATAACATCATTTTAAAGACTGCTTCTTTTCCTTGCTCTTTAGATGCTTTACTGAGTATTTATAACTGAAGTGGTATTATTTTAGGTTATTATTAGGTTCTAAGGGAACTTTTATTACAACATATCCAATATTGATAATTATATTCTTTTTCAATGAAACTTACTAAATTCCTAAGCTGTTTTACATCATAGGTAAACCTCTTTGCTGTCTCCGGTGTAACTCTTGCTTGTTTTTGAAATGGTAGTGTATCGTGTTCGTGTGTAACTTGATAGGGCACACCTTGCATGCATGCCTTTCGCTCAACTAAAAGTGACCTTATTGTTAATCCTTGTTTTACAATAGTAAACCTTGCCTTCGTTTTCTGCTTAAATATACATCTTTTATTATTTCGTTTGTGGAACTCATCCAAAAGCCTTTTTATCCACCATTGGGCTGTCACTTTGGCATTGTCTTTGCATAACTTCCTCATTCCTCATGAGTCACCAAAACCCTTAAGCAGGTTAAAGACAAAAAAAAAGAAAAACAGTCCTACTGTAGGGTAGTTTATGAACTGCAAAAACACCTCTGTCCTGTGATGTCTCTGCATGGGCACTTATCTCACATACTTTGTCTTCATCAACAACAGGCTTGGAGAACTGTACTGTGTGAATCAGCAAATAAAAACTTAGAGTGCATCATATGCTTAAAGCTGGAGTGGCAAAGTTTATTACAGAGTTGTATAAGACTGAACCCTTTGGCCAGCATACTTGAACTGTAGACTTCCTGGAGAACAGGTATCTATTAAGTCCCTCCTTATCATAGACAAAATTACTTTGTAAACTTCATTAAAACAAAACAATTCCACCCTTGTTTGTGATGCTGATACTGAAAAATGCACAGGGAAGCTTAAAGAAGGATTCCTATTTACTTAACAAACAGACAGATTTAACAGACAATTTAATGTTTCCTAGAACACATTGTCCATGGAAACAGAATGGCAGTGAGCTGTTAAATATCAAAGAGTAATAACCACCAGACAGCACCGCCCAATGGGAATAAACTGTCTACTCACTGTAATATTAAAGGATTCATTATTTATATGTGCAAAGTTTTGTGTTCAAAACCTATAATTATGAAATACTAGGTTAAGAAACTTCCACTTCTCTGGAAGTGTGATGAGCTTTTTAAATATTATTATTGCTATTAAAGATGTGTAAACTTGAGGGCCTTGATAAATGTTGCAGTATTTATATGGTACAAATACTGTATTAACTAAGACAGAATGACAATGATGTTACTATTTTATGTGTTATAATAGTAGTTGTTTCCATCTTCTTTGCGGAATTGTTTTATCATTATTACCCATCCTTTTCCCAAACCCACTTATCTTGAGCAACATCACAGGGAATCTGGAGCCTATCCCTGCAATTATCCAGTGCAAGCACCAGCCCATTGAAGACTAAACACATGTACATGCATCAGGGGTCAGTTTAACATCACCTGTCCACCTAACCTACATCTCTTTGGACACTGGGTGAAAACCAAAACACCCAGAGGAAAACAGGCAGACATGGAGAAAACATACAAATCCCATGTAGGGAGTACCCAGGACTTGACCCAAAGTCTCCCTGTTTCCATAATAGCAGCTAGCAGTACTACTGCACCATCGTGCCGCCCAATTTTGTTGTTGTTGTCATCCATAAGTAAAGTATTATCTTTTTTAGGTTTTTTTGTTACTGAATTTCAAAATGATACAAATTATTAAGCATGTATGTATGTAAAATAAATAATTCTTTAGATGGAGTTATTAATATTTATATAAGTCAATGTGATGGTGTATTGCATAGCACTACTGCCTCAAAACTCAAGGAACCATGTTTAATCTCCGGCCTAAACCCTCTCAGCATTGATTTTTCACTATTACTGGTTTATATTGTATTATTCTGTGAATGTGGGCTTTATTTGAGCCTTCTGACTTCCTCCAACATTTCCAACATGAGAGTGTTTTGTTTAATTGGTATGTTTAAATTGGACCATTATGAGGGAATGTTCTTGTGTTCATGAATGTGGTCTACAATAACCCCATCCAGGGTTGATTCCTGTGTTATGTCCAGTGTTGCTAGAATCTCACCTCCCTACAATTTTTTACTGGAAAAACTGTGATATATAAGTTGACATTTTAAAAACATGCTTAATGTGATTAAAGGTCACAAAGCCTATTGCAGGATGGAAATATGGACAAGGCTCCATTCTATCAGAGAGTATTTAGTATATAATAGGGCACTTGTGCATGGACCCAGTAACCAAAACAATAAGCATGAAAGAACACAGTCCCAAACAAAAAACATTTATATAAAAAAGTAAAAGGTTGTACAGGCACTTAGGATAGACAGATAAAAAATAGGATTTTATTAAAAGACAATAGCAAAACCCCTCAGACCTGTATGAACCCCAAAGCTGTCCTGTACTATCACCTATAATTCTCCTTCTTATCTTCAACCTTCTGCTTTCAGTTCTGGCCTCATATTTTTCTGCTTGCCAGAAGTGCCCTTCCTCTAGCTGCAAATGGCAACTTTTGGGTAGTGTAGAGGTGAACGGAGGGTCCCAAAAACTCTTTTAAGAATTAACCTGGAAGTATTTCAGTGCCAGACAATTTTGTGTGACCCTGCACTATGGCCAAACCATATTGTGTCTCTCCTCTGGATTAGGTGACTAGAAAACAATGCCACTTCAGCTATCTTTTTTTATGTTATATGTACTAGGAGGCTTTGCCTCCAACTTGGCAACTGTTATCTCCATGTAATTAATCCCTTGCTCACATGCTTATTGCTAAGGATGGACAAGTAAGTGACAGTCCAGTGGTTACTTTTAATACCCTACTTATACCTTGTCTGAAGTTATTTCTAACAGCCAAGGGTCAACGTAACCCTTTATTGCATACCAGGCAACACTTATACCATTTGTGACAGACACAGCTCACTCCTGATCTGTGGAGCTTACATTTACAAGGCCAGTAGCACAGCCTTATCCTTTGACTATCATCTCCATGTTGAGGTCAGTACAGCTACATATCCCTAATAAATGGTAACACTACTTATTTGGCTCTCATTTTCATTATACATTCTGTTTTGGCATCCAGATCACAATACTAATGCTAAAATTGCAAAGTATTACTTGGTGTGGGTTAAAATGCTTTTAATACTTCTTTGTACAAATCTCTGGGTGACTTTTACTAAAATAATAATAAAACTATGTGGTAATCCCCAGAGTCTATTTCAACTCAATAGTTATTAAGCAGTATAAGTATAATACATCCATATGCCATTGATAAATTGTACAGTACATATACATTACAATATAAATGCATTATATTTAGTCAGTCATTATCCAACCCGCTATATCCTAACACAGGGTCACGGGGGTCTGCTGGAGCCAATCCCAGCCAGCACAGGGCGCAAGGCAGAAACAAATCCCAGGCAGGGCGCCATCCCAACGCAGGGTACACACACACACTCACCAGGGACAATTTAGGATCGCCAATGCATCTAACCTGCATGTCTTTGGACTGTGGGCAGAAACCGGAGCACCTGGAGGAAACCCACACAGACATGGGGAGAACATTCAAACTCCATGCAGGGAGGACCCAGGAAGCAAACCCAGGTCTCCTTACTACGAGGCAGCCGCACTACCACTGTGCCACCATGCCACCCACGCATTATATTTAACGAAGTCCTAATTATCAAGATATCCTATTTTACTATCTGGCATGTAATCTCATATTTACACTGAAACATTATAAACCTAACAATATAATGGTGAATCACAAAGAACAATAAGGTAATAGAGTTTCTCTTGAAGGTATAGTAATAAACATTAACTGTAATGTGTGTATTTGTAAGAGAAAATTTTATTATGTCCCACAGAATAAAGAGAAATACATGAAAGTGAGCTCCAGTTTCCTCCCATGGTCCAAAGACATGCAGGTTAGGTGCATTGGTGATCCTAAAAATTGTCCCTAGTGTGTGCTTGGTGTGTGTGTGCCCCGCGGTGGGCTGGCACCCTGCCCGGGGTTTGTTTCCTGCCTTGCACCCTGTGCTGGCTGGGATTGGCTCCAGCAGACCCCCGTGACACTGTGTTAGGATACAGTGGGTTGGACAATGACTGACTGACTGACATGAAAGTGAGTATGATATGGAGATTAGAATAAGCGTGTTTAAATTCTGATACAGACAAAAAAAAAACTACATTTTAAAACCAATTCCTTAATGTGAAATTTATTTACAACAAAACGGCAGATAAAAGGCACTGGCATACAGAATGTTTTATGAAACAATCATAAAGTATTTTATATAGATCCTTTCTACAGAGAACACTATACCAGGGCATTTTACTAGAACCGTTACATTGTGAAGTGTTTACAAACGTATTTTTAGAGTTGAGAAAAAGCAAATTAAGTGACTTGCTTAAAATCACACAGTGGGTCAAAGAAATTGCACCAACTACCTTTTAGATTAGACTTTGTCATAGGCTACAATATTAACGTATGTGACTAAAGGATTAGATCAAGAGCCACAACGTTGTAGTTTGAACTGTCGCTGCAGAAAATAAAGTGTTCAGAAATGTCATGCTGTCCTCTAGCATTACTGTCCATAAAAAACAGGATAGTGCTTAAAATAAAAAATGACGGTACTCCACTAATCCATCCATCCATTTATACCTGCTCATTCCACTTCGGGGTCCCCGAGGGTTAGTTCTGTCCTGGTTCCATCCGTTTTGAGGCAAGAAGCGACCCTAAACAGACCATCATTCCAAAGGGCACACTCAGGTATCAAAACTTATTAATTTAGAATCACCAGTTAATTTTAAATGCGTGTCTTGGGAATGTAAAATTAAAACCGGTGTACCTCGAAAGCAGCCCACGCTGATACAAGGACAGCGTACCAGTTTCAGACGGTAATTCAAAACTAGGACGCAGGATCTGCATGACGACAATATTAGCCCCTTCGTTAACGAATGGAGAAAACCATCTTTAAAACTCTGCGCTGCTAAAATATTTTCAGACCCAGCCTTTTTATTAAAGAGTTTCTTAAATAATATGAAGTGAAAAGGGTCTAAAACATAAATAATACCGGTACATTTTATTTATATAGCGCCTTTCCCATGATCACGGCACTTTGCACTTCTTTGATTCGTAGTGTATTCTGAAAAAACGAGGAAAAGCCGTGAAATACAGCTGAAAAGGGTTGAGATACTGTGGCGTGAACTAAACAATCTAGGCAGCAGTATCCAAACGGGACTATTGCGGGATAACTTTGCTTCATGTTATACATAAAGGTCAAATTTAAAAGGAAAACGTGTGTCTATGCTATAGAGAGTTTGTACCTGGTAAACGCACGCCACCTGCTTGTCAGAGCGCAAAGCTGGAGAGCGCCTCAGGTGAGGGCTGAGAGAAAGACGCTTAGGTGCAGGTGTACAGAGGCCACGGACACGCACAGCGACAGCTCGAATTACAAAACGATCGTTAAACCCAGGCGCATTAGCAATTGTTTCTGCGGCGTGTTTGTGTGTTTATCGCCAAGCCTTTACAACAGGATTTCTGCGTACAGTTGTTATTAATCAGAGATGAATAGCTGAACTCCGCCCCCGCAGCTGTGTGAGTAAATGGGCTGGACCTCGGGAGAGATAATAACCGGGCTGCTCGTGTAATTCTCAGGAGACACAAGGGGGTTTGGTCCTTTCACGGTAATACCTTGGGTGCCTTAACACTGAGAAGCAACTACCTTGACAAAGTTGATTATTTTCCTGGCAACTGCTCTATTGCTTCGTTTTTTTCCGACAAAGAGAATCTCTGCAGCAGAAGTGACTGAATGTCTATGCCTCTGACGCTTCAGTATTAGCACACCTAAGAGTTTCCTCAGGACTCAATATTAATTATAATCATAAAGAAGTAGACGAGGGAAAAATGAAACTGGAAGTTTTCTCTGGCAATAACTCTAGCAGTAACTTCACGGAAAAGCCCTCGGAGGTATGCAGTGATGCTGAAGGTATCCTGTCCGGTGAAGAGGAGCTTGGCTCTGATGGCGACTGCGTGGCTAACAGTCCGGAACCCTCCACCCCGGGGACTGACGGCAAGTCCAAGCCATACACCCGCAGACCGAAGCCCCCGTACTCCTACATTGCACTGATTGCTATGGCCATTCGAGATTCTGCAAGCGGGAGGCTCACTCTGGCTGAGATTAATGACTACCTGATGAAGAAGTTTCCTTTCTTCAGAGGCGCCTATACCGGCTGGAGGAACTCTGTGCGCCACAATCTGTCTCTTAATGACTGCTTTTTGAAAGTACTTCGAGATCCCTCCCGCCCGTGGGGCAAGGACAACTATTGGATGCTGAACCCTAACAGCGAGTACACCTTTGCCGACGGGGTGTTCCGCCGCAGGCGGAAGCGCATCAACAAGAAGCCGACTAAGGAGCAGGAGGGCTTAGATCTTCCAGTCGGGGAAGAGCCGTCCACCAACATTATTCCTGCCATCAAGGATGATGCATCCAACTCCAAGTTCACCAGTTCGTTCGCCATTGACAGCATCCTAAGTCGGCCTTTTAAGAGAAAAGAGGACTCGCCCCACGAGGTATTAGTCTCCCCCTCACAGGCTGGTAGAGTATTCTGGACCGGCGGGCCCTCATTTGTGTCGTACCTTGTACCCTATTCCACATCAACTGTGTCGCAGCCAGTGTTCCCAGCTAATCCTACTACCTCGCACCTGTTGCCAGCCTACAGATATGGCTTATCGGAACCACTGCGGGGAGGGGACCATCGGAGAGATCCGTCAGCCACTTACGCACTGGGCTCGGAGAGCGTGAGCACATCGGAGGTTTTCCCTTCCATCCGTCTGAGGGCACCTGCCAGCTGCTATCATTCCTTTAAAATCGACTCCTTGCTTGCCTGAAGGACACAGGGAAATTGTCTCAAGTTTATTTTTCCCCTAAGCACTTTCTGAAAGACTTTAATGTGTTTAAAAACTAGATACATTTCATTGCATTGACTTGTTTGACAATCAGTCGCTTTTGACTCAGCGTTAAATAAATGTTAAGTTTTTAAGATTTATTGTTACTGGTTAACTTGACACCCAGGTTTTTCTGGTTATTTTAACACTAAGGACACTACCAGGTTTCAGGGACATAGTAGTAAGCTTATTTATCTCACCACACCTGTACTGGTGTGTTCGACTGGATCATAGTTTTGCTACCATCAATAGCATAACTGTGTCGAAAGTAGGCAACTGTGGGCTTTAAAATATTACTGTTATTATTTATGTATTACTGTAAACTAACATTTTTATGAGGGCTTATTTTGTGGTTTATGTCTGATGGTAATTCTGACAAAGCTCGAATCGAGCTAAAAAGATTTCTGTGTAATTTAGTACTGTTTTATATGTGAGACAGACCACTGCCAAACAAGCAATTATTGTGTATATTTTCTTAAAAATCACGCAAAAGCGTTATTTTTGAATAAAAGATTTTACAAAATGAATGTGGTGTGGTATTCAGTCATTTAATGATCGCTCACGCCTCCTGAATTGTTTGTAAAAGAAGGATACTTTTTTTCTTTTTTAAAAATGAAATCCATATTATTTGCGTGAGAATGGTTTAAAATGTCTTAAAGTTTGAAAGAAAACTATCGTGTTTCTCTTTAAGGATCATTCTCACCTTTCCAGGGGCGGAGCACTTGGCACTGTAGAACTAAGGTATTTATGGAAAAACGGTATTACAAAACCTCAAGGCCAGGAATGGAAGCTGCCTTTACCCCGGTCCCGTTACCTTTCAGAAGATGCAGTTTGTAACTGATTGTACACACAGCTCCAAATATTCCTTTTGGTATATTCTGACAGCTGACGATATTTGTATATTATTATGTCTTTAATTGATCAGCTGAAGCACATATGTATTGTCACATGAACATTCCATTATAACAAACTGTATATAAACACAAAAGGTATAATGACCCTCTTACAAATATTACACCAATATGAGTGGGTGTGGGTGTGTGTTAAAATGACTCATTATTTGTGGTTTCCTCTTGGCACTTAAAACATTATCAGAAATAATTAATGAAACAAATACTCTTTCATGTTCAATGCACAATTATAAAGGCCTATAGTAAATAATCATCTATGCAATAAGCATTCGCTGATTTTAAATAAAACATATTTAAACTTTTTGTTAATATTTGTATCACTTCCATACACAACATGAAAACAGATCTGATTCTACTGTAATACGACCTTACATCATTACATATATTTTAAATGTTCTTTAAATTCAGGAATGGTTTTTCTTGGTGTCCAGTCTTCATCGATGACTTGTGTCGGGTGTGATTTAACTGTGAACATTTTTATGTGCGTGTGATTGTGTACTAAAGGTATTTTTAACCAGCTAACAGGTGCACAAAAGACACATGAAAATGTAAAATCCATTAAATAAAACGACCCAAGACCTCCACTATACAGCAAAAGCCGTGTCTGTTTCTCCAAATTAATAATCCCATAGTGCGGTGTGATGTTGCTCTCTGCAATATTTGCTGATATTTTTAGGTGGTGGACTGGGAAGGAACTGTATGGGGAGCAAGCCCATCTCGTTCAACCTCAGATCGGACACGCCAAGTCAAAAATACCTGGAGGGGAAAGTCTATTTCATTCGATTCTCTGGTTCAGATAAAGAATGCTGTGCCAGCCGTGCAAACCTGCTTTAAACTATGAAAGTAAAACCGATTAATTCGTATTGCATTATCTACAAATAAGCTGCACAGTGTAATCATTTGGGGTTAGAATGCAGCTGAGGAGCCATGAATAAAAAAAGTGATTCTAATCAGAGTGAATACGTTGAATTTACATTTGACAGGCATTAGCGTATGAATCAGATTAAGTTAAATAACTGTTAAAACCACCGGCTACAACCATCATTGAAACATGAACGTCTGCCTTTAGGTCGTTTCATCCATGTAGCATGCAAATAAGCAGAAGTAAGTGGTTTCAATAAAAAAAACTCTGAAATTATTATTATTCTGTAACAATTAACAATGTGTTATTATGGTTTTCTTTTCATTGTAATGAATAAAAGAACGTTTAGGAAGGACAGTTATTTTATTCGGTATGTTCCAATCTGTTTTATATTAAATCATTCACTTTGAAGCACTTTCTTAAAACAATTGGATGTATGGTTTAAAATGTATACATCAAAGAAAGTTCAATTTATACAGACAGACAGACAGACAGACAGACAGATAGATAGATAGATAGATAGATAGATAGATAGATAGATAGATAGATAGATAGATAGATAGATAGATAGATAGATAGATAGATTAGTAGTGTGAAAGGCACACGGTATTTATACAAGAATGCTGCAAGAATATTTAACATATATCAAGCATATTTAGTGCACTTACATCCTCTTCCCTAGACGCATCTGTCTACACGTGTATGTGTGTTGTGCGTGTGTGTATATATATATAAATTCCAATCTGTCTATAGATCCCCAACTGGATCGACAGAATGGAAATAAATTAGTGAATATACAGTCTTTTGATTATCTTTTTTGTGCTACATCAACATAAATTTAAAATTAATATAGGTTTCTTTTTTAATGACAGATGTATGAATTATTGAATAAAGAGTAGGTTACCGCAAAGGCAGACGAAGAATAATACTATAAAACGTTCTAAACTATTTTGAAAACCGAAATAAATTAAGATTATACAATTTAGTCAGACTACTTTGAAATCTGACCATAATGATTGTTCTTAAGCTTTTAACACGAAGAAACCAGGAAATGATTTTTTTTAATCTGGCATAATTTGTATTATCATTTTTTTATTGTCCTTTAAATTAAAAAGAAAATGAAAGGGAAAAAATAAAACAACAGTTTTAAAGTAGAAAAAGCTCTTTGCCAGCAACATTACCCGACACTGATCTGTGTTCAAACGGCATTGTGCCAAGGTGATACCATCTCTTTGTACTACGCAAAGATAGCGAGCGCTTTTCTCTTGTTCAAATCTTTTGTTTACGGTGAAGATCAAAGATTTTCTTCAACTGAGGCTCGTATGACTTTTCGTTGAGTCTGACAGGCAAGCGTCCTGCATACAAGGAATGAGAAGTATGTGTTAAAAGAAGGCACTAGATTACAAATATTATTGTAAGCTCTCACGAGATGTTTATACCGACTCAATTAACCTGCAACGACCAAGAGACTATGCCCTGTTGCCCTAATGATTTTAAGAGCAAGGAGTGGTTTCTTGGTATCAGAGGTAATCCCTTGTTTGTTAACCCGCAAACTGAACGAAACCTGCTCAGGTATTATAAATAACGGTCTGAAAATCTTATGTATAATGAAATTCGTTTGCTCATTTACAAAACGCCACAGCATTAGACTTTGAAAATAAGTTTTATGCGGGCTTTTCATATACCTTAAAACGATGGACTATAATTTTTTCATATATATATTTAAAAGATCTAAAGGACAGGCCTCATTGCTTTAGAATTAGAGAAAAAATGTGGGTGCTGCTGTTGTTAGATCAGATTAATTAAATCACGAATGAATAGTTTTTCATTAGAACCTATACGAAAAACGACTACAGCTGAAGAAAGAAAAACACTGCTATATATGATATGATATGTATGTGTGTGTGCGTGCGTATCACGCTATCAAAACATAAACGCAATTATTCAATTATACTTGGCATTTTTCCAATAATAAAATATAAAATGAAACACTTAAAACAAAACGGAAAAATTATTCATCTCCGAATCTAGTACATATATTATTATTACTGACCAAAGAATACATATGTATTATTATTTCATTAACCCTACTAAGGAACACATTCAGATAATTTATTGTAGATATGGCTGTATACATTATTTGTGATACCATTGGGGCTATAAATGGAAGGCAGGCTCTATTGTAGGCATGGAGCTGGACAGTTTGACATCTGTGGCAGAGCGACGGGCACTGAGCAGGCTCCTGTCAATCATGGAGAATCCACTGCATCCACTAAACAGTATCATCTCCAGACAGAGGAGCAGCTTCAGCGACAGACTGCTGTCACTGACCTGCTCCACTGACAGACTGAGGAGATCGTTCCTCCCCCACCACACTATTCGACTCTTCAATCCTTGGGGGGTGGGATTTGGGACGTTAACATTATACAAAGTTATTGTCTGTTTTGCCTGCATTTTTTATCACTCTTTAATATTTAATACCTTATCAGTATGCTGCTGCTGGAGAATGTGAATTTCCCCTTGGGATTAATAAAGTATCTATCTATCAATCTATCTAAAAAATATATATAATTTCTTATGAATCAAGCATGAGTTTTCCTCACACTAATAGAGTAATTGTTAAATTATGATTTACATTTAAGCAAATAAACATAAATAAAATAAAGAAGAATAGAGCTAATATTTCAGTTCAAAATCTAAATTAGAAAGGCATTGCAGTTATATGTTTGTTCTCATTAATTTATAATATTTCATAACAACCAAATGAAATATTTTTCTAATGGTATTATGCCATACTTACAAATTATTTCACATTTTTTGAGGCAGCAACTCTGTAATTTCAGTTTAGCCTTCATCTCTCAACCTTATTCAACACCACCGAGCTATTTTCTTCAGCTTTCCTTTGGGAACAGATATGGATGTTCACTAAACTAAATCTACAGGAACCATCTGTGCCTAATTAGATTGTCCTTCTTTCTACTACTAGATCAAAATAGATTAAACAAGTCATTCTTACATGTTACAATTGAATTATGTTACTTCAACTTACTGTATATGATTATTTTAATTAAAGTTTAATGCTAAATGAGAAATAAACCTTACATTACTGTTTAAGTACTTAATCTGTTCTTCACTAAATGCTGAGTTATGTGAAAGCAGGATCTGTTTGTGCAGACCTTGCCAACCATACTGTACACACATACACATTCAATGTCATTCTAGAGCCATATTGGGGCTAAAAGTTAAAAACATTTGTGTTTTGGATTGTGGGGAGAATTTGGAACCCCAATAACAATCCCACATAGATACAGGAAGAACATGAATTCATTGACTGTGACAAGCTCAGGACTTAGTTCACTATGTCATAGAGCTGTTCTATACAGATTAAATGAACATTTTATCTAATTTATTCTTTGAGCTTTTCAGTTGGATCCTTAAGATTTGTTTCTGAGAGAAGACCATTTGATTTTACTGGGTATTTAAGATTTTTAGCTTGTTTTTACACATGCTATGCTTTTTGTGGGATATGGTATATAATTTATTTTGAGTAACAGACAATCTCTAAATCCAGCTCCAGATTTAACTGCTTCATTGCTTGCTACATTGCAGCCCTTTGGCTGATTCAGAACATTAGGAAACTCCTGAAACTACTTTATGATGCTGGAAATCTGTAAACTCATGTGACACCTTAGGAAACATGTTGAATTACCTAGCAACATTTTTCATATGAATTCATCAGATCTTATGTGTTTACTTTATGCTTCAGGGACTGATAAGGCAATCTGCTAATAATGCATTTGTCTATTTATTTGTGACATGCATGGCTTGGGATACCTTATGAATGTGCTCTTTCCAAACAAGTTTTGTCTTTTTTCTTGACTCGTTTAATGCACAAGTTGACAAAGGTAAAGCACCAATATGTACAAAGTTGGGCATGGGGAGAATGATTACTGGAGTAATTGGCATGACCATAAAAGTTTTGTCTGAGTGAGTGAATCAGCTATTATAATGACCTGCAAAGGCAAAATCAATTCATTCTACACAGTCACAGAAGATTAGAACATCTAGTGTCTTCTTCTTCTTTCGGCTGCTCCGGTTAGGGGTTGCCACAGCGGATCATCTATTAGAACATCTAGTGTATGTTGACCAAATCAAGTGGTAGATCACTGCAAAAAATAGAGATGGAAAAAAACATACAGTACATCTACATTTCTCACTTCAGTGTTTATGGGGTCACAGCCAGTTAGATGTGCTTCTTGTGTCATATTGTTTGACTTATGTTTGATAACAAATCTTTATTTGCTTGTATGTTTGAAAGATGATTGCACCAATTTGATGTCACATTGATACCTGTCACTCTTGCTTTTGCAATGGGCATACCCTGCTGGGTGACATTACTGTGGTCATTTTTCAGTAAAGTGGTATAGTAAATGATCATTTAATTTTCATATTTTTCTGACAGTAGTAGTATACTAAAGAAATGTATCATATCAATGTAACAAGTCTTTATTGTAATTTAGTTATTGGTATTTGCTTTCTGTGGTGAAGAGTTTATTTTACTCTTTGTTCTCCTGTGCTACTGACTTGTTCATCCGTTATTTATTTATTTATTTATTTGCTTCTGCGTGACTTTTTTGTTTGCCTGCCAAGGAATAGTTCATGTGCCTCCAGCAGGCTCAAATAAGTCTTGACATACTGTAATGGAAGGAAAATCATATACTGTATGCTTCTGTGTTATTTGGCCATTCCAAGCATATCAAATGGCAGCTGTTCTGGAAACAACGTGTCAGATATGTAGCATCACTTTTCAACAAAGATACTCTAATTGTGTAATGGAGTTGGACACAAGAATATCTGTGATCATAACAGATTTATATGAATTGGACAGACATAAATAACCCACATGAGTCATTTATTATTTTGTGGTTAATGGAAAAAAGCTTCATAAAAATAACAAGAATGTTACATCTTTATTTAAAAACTTCACTGATACACTGAATTGCAGATAATGGTCATTTTTAAGAACTTGCTCTTTATTGTCATGCAACATAGTTGCTAGGAATTTCTTTTGGTATTACATCCATACACATAACAACTTAAATATAGTTAAACATCACAATATATAATACATGACACCATCACAACATTATAGACAGTAGTAGTGAAAATATATTGCCCAAAACACAAATATATAAAACAATATAATAAAGTAGAATTGTATTCCTGCCCAATAAAATATCAAGTAAGTCCTTATTAAAATAAATACAAAATAAACATAATGTAGATTGGACAGAGGAGTTTAGAAATGAGGAAAAGACAGAGATGAATCAGAACCTGTGTTTAACCATAATGACTGCAGTAGGAAAGAAACTGTTTATGTCTAGTAGTTCTTGTCTTTAGTGACCAGTAACATTTCCTTGATGGTAATAAATGAAAGAGATGGTAGCCTAGGTGAAAGTAGTCTTTGATTATATTTCCAGTCCAGCATGTTTCCTGACCCATGATGAACACCGGACCTCAATGTAGTCCAGTTTCCACTCTACAATCTTTTCTGCAGTCCAAATGGCATGCTGCAGTTTGTATTTCAAGTGAGCAGATGCTTTCAATAACAGCTCTATACACTGATTGGAATAAGCTGAACTTTTTTTTGTTGATGGAGAAAAGCATACACTGCTGAGCTCTTTTGATGAGTTATGTGTTATGAGTTTATCCCAGTTCAGATTCTGAATGATAGTAGTGATAAGAAACTGAAATTAATTCACCTTCTTAACAGTGACATCAAAAATCGACAAATGCTGTTTTAAGGAGTTCAAGTTCAGATTTTTGAAGTGCACCAACTGACCAGCCAATCTACCTCCCCCTGGTGCAGTCGTTGGTGTAAAGAGAAAAAATGGAGAAGAGAGAGAACAGAGATCAGAGGAGATCTATTGATATTTGCCCATCTTCAATATTCCTTGGAATGTTACAGATCCAGAGATATGTGGCAAAGTCCATATTCATACTGGTAAGTCTGCTATGGAGAAGCTCTAGTATGACTGTTAAATGCAGAACTGAAATCTACAAATAAGATACTGGCATAAATAGTTGTGGTGGCTAAATGCTGTAAGATGTAGTGGAAAGCTGTGTTTACTGCATCCTCAACTGAACTGTTGGTACAGTAAGCAAACTGTAGTGAGTCAAGGATAGAATCTGTGACAGATGTGAGATACTGTAGAATTTGAAATTGAAATGTTTTAATTTTTACAGAGGTCACTGGCCTGCAATCATTTATACAGGAAATACTTTACTTCTAAGGGTAGAGTCATCGGACAAAATTTCAAAGACTGCAAACATGAACATCCTTTAGATGTTATTACACAAATGGTGCAAAACCTAGTGTACTGGAGATAATAGTAATAAAAAATGGGAACCCATAGACAATTTCAGGTATTACAGCGGCAATGAATAATAACACAGCTACTCTTTGTTTCAAATTTCAAGACTCCTTTAGGCTGGCAATATATTCTGAATAGTACCCTTTTTCCAAGGTTTGAGGACATCTTCTCTTAAAATTGGAGGACTGATGTTTTTTAAAATCAATGAAAAAAAAACTTAGTTTTCCCTCTGTTGATAAGTTTACATAAATTCCTTAAAGAGTACTGCAACAATCAAAGTTTTCAGATGCCTAAGAATTATATGAAGTCCATGGTTTTAATCAAAATACTGTGGTATTTAGTAAAACAAAAGTTTTATAATAAATATAAAAAATGCTTCTTCTGAAATCAAGGATGATTTTAAAGCATATATTTATCCACTGTAGTGAGGACTGAAAATACAAAAAGCATTCACTTAATATGCAATAACAAAAGGCCTGAAAAATATAAACACTGGGAGGACTATACAAAGGCATAATGAAAATCAATTAAAATGGTTTTTTTTTTCACATTTCTTTTCTACAGTAGTCTCCATAACTCATCGTATCTTTTTGTTTACAGTGCTTCCACTTTATGTGATATTTGGAAAGCACTTCCAGACTGAGTTTTGTTTATGTAATAAGAACAAATGAATTCCATGTGCCTTCTTGTGGAAATTCTTTATATTGCCTTGTTGTTATGTGACTAAAATGTGCAGTATTTTCTAACTATCATACATTGCCTCCTCTTTTCTGTTTTTATTTCTCAGGTGAACCTGGTACCATGCAAATCCCTCTTCATTCTCTAAAGAAAGCAGAACATACTAAACCCCCTTTAAATTGATTCACCTGTTATATCTATATCTACCTATGTATATGACATATCGACACCTCCGATAACTTAAATAACAAAGGGTACAGATTGAGCCATGAAAATGCTACATATATAGATTAAACCAAGGACAAACTCTATTGAATCAAATACATTAGATGCCACTAATTAATATTTATTTTTGAAATTTGTATTAATTAGGCTTGAAGATTTTGCCCAAATGCCTATCATGTGCTCTTTTGACTGTGTGGTGATTATTTAAGAAAACTGAAATTATGATTTTAAAAGGTCAGTATGCAGTGTGTGTCACATCCAAGTTTCCCTTTCATGTTTGGGTTTAGTGCTAAAGTAACAGGGACTCCAGCTTCCCCATGACTCTGACTCAGGATAAAGCAGGTTGGAAAGATGGATGGATGGATGATAACAGTTCACTCTAATATAAACTTGTTTTTTGATATGTCGTATTCCCCAAGGGGAAAAATGACAATGCCTGAAGAAACTAATGCAGATATTTTACAGAATTATAAAAAAACTAGCCAGGATAACAAATACAGGGATATACAGTATATCTCTTGCTCTGCATGTACTTTCAATTCTTTTCCTCTGTTCTTGAGTCTGAATGTCTCTTGAACAGTGCTTCCTCTGTTGAGCATGTTCCTGTAAAGCCTGCTTCTCAGATGCTGTCATTTCAAGGTACCTTTGCCTCCTGTCTGCTTTTATACTTTCCACCTTTAAAGGCAACTCAGTATGGCTCCTATGCCTTTACTCCACCTTGAGTGTCTCTCACACTTGTATTTACTCTTTCGAGCTGACCAGTAACACCAAAGCCAAACCGACCAATCAGATTGCGCTGAAGGACTGGACACACACAAAAACATTACCATTTTATTATATAGTAGATATAGTACTACGTCAATAAAAAGCAGAAAATAAGGATGGTGTTTAGTTATCCTGAAGAAAGAATGTGTGTTTACAATATGTTAAGGATTAAGGAGACACGTTCCAAAAAGTTTGATTATGATATTGTTGAAATAAAAGTGTTTATGTTGTTAAAAGTTGGACTCATTATTAAATGTAGAACTATTTCTTTCTTGCAACGAATTCACACAAGATTTCATTTTTTATTTTTTCAAAAATGCATAAAAAGCTCTAGTAGCTTGCCAATACTACAGTAATTTTACAAATGGGGCTTGTTGCACAACCCTTTAACTTAGTTTATCGATTTTAGCTTGAGTATTTCTACAGTTGTATGTCATGCAAGAGAGATTTACCTAAGTTTATTAATGAAATTCAACCTGTCTAATTTTGGATAGGACATTTACCTACCCTCTACACCAGGTGTCCTCAACTCAAGTCATGGAGGGCCCCAGTGGCTGCAGGTTTACATTCTAACCTTTTTCTTAATTAGTGCACTTTTTTAAAAATTAATTTTATTTGACTTTCTCTTGAAGACTCAGACCCCTTAATTGGGGCCCTCCAGGACTGGGTGATCCCTGTTAAACAATGAAAAAATATAGGCATTTGATACTTCAAATACTACATTAAACACAAAATTCACATATTTCTAGATATGCTCTGTTTATTCTATCCCTTTCTAACACTGCATTAAAATTAAATGACTAAAAGACCAAAACAGGTAGTTTTAAGTGTAACCTTTAAAATTTAAGTTGGTTGCAAAGTTAAAAAACATATTTCCAAACTTTCCTTTTATTCTGGGGTAGATGCATTCGAAATTTATGAAATATGATAACAGATTGGTTTGATTTACTCTCTTTTAATTATATTACCCTAAACTGTGTTTTATCCTAAATTTAAATAGCATGAATAACTTTTTCTTACAATTTTTAATCTGTTATGAAAAAGATGCTCTAACTGCCTAAAAGGTATTGATTAGAGTGTCATGCTGTAAATTTCTATTTAAGGCTAGTGATAAAAAAGTGACCAATTTCACACTTACATTTTTTTTTTGGTATTTGGATTTGTTTTTAGAGCCCAGGATATACAGTGATTGGTCTTTTTAACAACAGGACATTTGATCCAGAATTCAACAATACTGATAAAAAATGATCTAATTTTAAAGGGATAACAAAAATCATATTTTGCACTCAGGGCGGCACGGTGGCGCAGTGGGTAGCGCTGCTGCCTCGCAGTTGAGAGATCTGGGGACCCGGGTTCACTTCCCGGGTCCTCCCTGCGTGGAGTTTGCATGTTCTCCCCGTGTCTGCGTGGGTTTCCTCCGGGCGCTCCGGTTTCCTCCCACAGTCCAAAGACATGCAGGTTAGGTGGATTGGCGATTCTAAATTGGCCCTAGTGTGTGCTTGGTGTGTGGGTGTGTTTGTGTGTGTCCTGCGGTGGGTTGGCACCCTGCCCGGGATTGGTTCCCTGCCTTGTGCCCTGTGTTGGCTGGGATTGGCTCCAGCAGACCCCCGTGACCCTGTGTTCGGATTCAGCGGGTTGGAAAATGGATGGATATTTTGCACTCATTTTGTACTTTATAAATCTATGGAAAGCAATACAGGTTGTGGAAATGTTACTACACCACTACCTTTATAATTGCTGAAAATGTCTCATTATAAAAGAACTTGGAAGGCGCTGCCTCATATAAAGATCAGAGGTTTGTGGTGTGCTTTGGTCTTACCAAGTGAGGTGTGTGCTTACAAGGTCAAAATAACTCTCTGAGGCTGTCAGAAGAAAGAGTCTCTCTTGATGCTTCTGAATCAATCACTCTACTGCCTTAAAGATAATCTGCAAATGGAGAAGATTTAGAACCAATGACTACCTTTCAAAACCAGGTTATCACATCAAATTCAGTCTTAAGAAGTGACTGAGAGATGCGGCAGGAAGTATCAGAGAACCGCAAGATAACATGAATGGGTTTACAGGCAAGTCTTGCCTCAGTCAGTGTCAACGTTCATGAGTTGACCAAACTTGGCTGCACAACTTTTCTCTACTTGCAAGAGCAGAAAAGAAGCATCAGCGCTCAATGTGGAATCATGAGTGAATTTTGCATGACAACGCCATAACACCTAGGTGGAGAAGAGAAGTATTGGAACAAGACTGGATCACTGTCATTGTGACACAAAAAGTTGCTGATATGTCCCTGAAAGTAGTTTTTTTAATACTTCAGATCATTATGTAGTCAAAAACAGTACATTAGATCACAAGTGCAGCATTAGAATACGAAGGCTCAAACATCCATTGGCAGATATTTTCATTGGTAAAACCTACAGTATTTTCCTTTGTTTAATTTTTCTGTTTAGGAGATAAGTTATCTGAAACATCCATCCATCATCCAACCCGCTATATCCTAACTACAGGAAGCTGGAGCCAATCCCAGCCAACACGGGTGCAAGGCAGGAAACAAACCCCAGGTAGGGCACACACACACACACACACACACACACACTAGGGACAATTTAGAATCGCTAATGCACCAAACCTGCATGTCTTTGGACTGTGGGAGGAAACCGGAGTGCTCGGAGGAAACCCACGCAGACATGGGGAGAACATGCAAACTCCATGCAGGGAGGACCCGGGAAGCGAACCCACGTCTCCTAACTACGAGGCAGCAGCACTACCACTGCACCACCGTGCCGCCCTTATCTGAAACAATTAAACTAAAGTGTATAGGAGGCACTCTTGAATCACCAACAAAGAAAAAAAGGAATCAAAAATAGTTGGTTTCATTACAAAAATGAAGGAAATTGAAGAGATTCAACAGTAAACAAAAAAGTTATAAAAAAAAAGTACAAAATAAATCAAAGGGAAAACAAATGTCATGGTGACCAATGGCTTTCCTACACAATGTTTTCACATAGCTATTACATGGGGTTCCTGGCACACTTACTAGTTTTGATTAATTTTATGAAATTGACACAAAAGTTTGTTTCACAGGCAATTTTACAAATGAGAAACATAAAACTCACTAAGAAGATTTTGGGGGTTTAAAGGTTTTATTTGGACATGAAAAACAAGAACTATTGCTCCCTAAAGCCCCATTCACATGTTTACCTTTGTCCTTTTCCATCCCTGCATAATTTATGTAATTTGTAGTACATCTGTTAAATCAATTCTATTTACACTTCTTGTATTCATCACCAAAGAGAAGAGAAGTACATTTTTTAAAGATGTGACATGCTGCATATTTTCCACACAACGACACCAAATCACACCATTGTGCAAATTACTATGTTTTCTCTACACGACGCGGTGAAACTTTCTGCAATTTCCCCCACAATTGCTGAGCAATCTTCCTTTCCTTTATTTGATACCTGAGGTGGAGCATATCAACCTCAATCCAAGCGCCATGGAGCTTTGAGTTTCTTTTTGGTCTACAATGCATCTTTAAGAGTGCCTGGAATGCCATCACAATTGGCAAAGTGGAATTCATACTACCAGAACACAAATAGTGGCTTAGCAAAATGTGTACACTTAACAGGAAATTAGTCTTTTGATTTTCTTTTTTAATTAGAGATCTTTATTTAAATACTAAATGACAGCCTTGATAAATGCTGAATGAATTAAACAACTTTCTTCTAGTGTCAATGGCATGAAATTCACTGGAGGCTAAAAGCCAATTGTTATATCATCTTTTGCAAAGCAAAACACAGAATTCAACTTTACACAATTTGTTTCACTCATCACTACTCACTAGAGTACTTGCTCCTCATAGACAACCTTCATTAACTCCATTACCACATCTGGATTCTCTTCCTCTGTCATTTGAGCTTTGCAGGAATTAAATTCCTTATTTCAACCTCAAAAGAACAATTACTGCATAGAGCATGTAAACCCTACTTTTAGGCTGACCTCCTGGACAACTTGTGAGGTCAAAAATGATCTCTTTACCTTTTAAAGATGTCCTTGTAAAACTCACTGTACAACCCAAGGTATCAGTGCAGTCCTAAATGCCAGCCTGCACTGAAAATACCAGGTAATAATACAGTAACCTGCCTAATGTAATACATGTACCAGGGGAGCTATATGTAGCAAGATAAACCTCCTTTATGTTATCTAGTAGGCTCCAGGACTCCTGCTTTATTAAGCAGTATTACATAATACCCTTTAATTATTTTGATCTCCCCAGAACACCTAGTTCTGGGGATGCTTTCATTAGTAGAAATATAAGTTCATTGTGTTTTATAGGTGAAATTTAACCTGATATCATCTGTCGGTGCCATTCGATCAACTGAGAAATTGTGGCATGATGTTGATAAGGAACTGCAAATTGATTTCTACAGTTCTGCCCATCCTCAAAGAGCTTCTTTAGTTTTAGAAAATTGATGCAAAAAACCAGTCTGCTTCAGCCTATGCACACTCTTCTGTGATCAATAACTCCAGTGGGAAGAACCTGTAAAGAAGGAAATAACTCTGAATATAACTATACTTTGTTATCAGAAATGTTGCTTTTACAGTTTAAATGGGACCATGTGTTTATAGTTTAAGAGACAAACAATAAGAGTAAGAAAGCTATAAAGTTTTATTTTATAATGTTTCTAATGTGTTTATAGAAATGAGTAGTTTGCTGCTTGTAATTTTTTGTGAAATGATTAATTGATAACTCCTTCTGTGTGTATATGTATTTTGACTACATTGTGTGTATATATACGTGTGCATGGGAGACAGCTAGAGGGACCAATCAAAGGTAATTCCATGCCAGACCAGGGGCTAGCGGGGCACACTAATCTTACCTCTGATATTCCTGCGATCAAATACGGGAACTTCTGCCTATGTCCGGCCCTGAAGACGTCAATTCCGGTTTCAACCCCAAGAAGCTCACTTTCGGTTCCAGCTGCAGTTGACGACACTTTCATCGACTTGCTATAACAGCAAGACAACCTCCACATGTATTCAGTTCTGTTTTGGACTCAAACTTGTTCAGAACTTTGACTGTAATTGCCCTTTTGCAGCCAAGGTGGCTGCCCCAAACCTTTATCTATTTATATTTTGACACTGCAGGGACTGCACCTAATTTCGTTATATTTATTACAATGACAATAAAGATATTCTGATACTGATTCTGATTTCTGTGTGTCAAGGCTGATTAGTTTCATAATATATATATATATATATATACGTATATATATATTGTGGGATATGGCCGGCCTGTCATCCCGGCCAATACCCCCAGGCCGCCAGATGGAGCTCTCCCTGCGGCATGGAAGTGCCCCGAAAACACCAGAAGGGAATCATGGACGATGAAGTTTTCCTTTACAGCCCTGCTGGATACCACAGGGGTCAACAGATGACGCTGCAGGGAGGTCCAGAGAGTTGTTTGTGCCCTATAACCTGGAAGTACGTCGTAGGCAAGGCGACAAAGGAAATGACGTGCTTCTGGGATGAAAAAAAGGACTTTTTATCAGGGAATATAAAAGGACGATGGGAAATCCCAGACACTGAGCTGGGTGGAAGGGTGGCAACGTGTCTGGGAGTGAGGAGGATTATTGATTTATTGATTGTTTATTGTGTTTATTTGAATATTATGGAGAAGAGGGTGCTTTGTGCACATTTTGTCCTAATAAATATAATATTTGGACTTTTACCTGGTGTCTGACTTGTGGTCTGAGGGTTCAAGGAGTCATGGAGACCCTAAATCTGTCACAATATATACTGTATATATATAATGTGAAACATTAATTATTCTAAATTAAATAAATATGCATATATATATAATGTGAAACATTCATTATGCTGTTTTATATGCAATTAAAATATAAAGGCAGACTACATGAAAAAACATTTCCATAAATTTCTGTGTAAGAATATTAAGAATATTAATACTAATAAATATTGACAGACAGTGAAAGAAATTAAAAAGTGTGGTGTCAAATAAAAATAATACCTATCTTAGACTACAAAGTGACTGCTACATATCTTGCAAAGCATTTATGCATCTCAGCTGCATTCACAGCATTTGAAAGTTGAATGTGCTCTTAAAAATTGTCAGTTACAGTCAGTAAGTTCAATCAATCAGTCATCAACTGAGCAAGCATGCAATACATCACCTAAAATGTAGCAATCAACCATAAATTATTTACTGATACTCACACCACACTGAAGTCATTAGACAAATTGAAAGCATTGTGTTTTCTTAGACTGATTTCCCATATATTGTATTATCATGTACAGAGTCCCATGAAAGAATATCCAGTTAGTCTCCCACCCTGATCAAACCAACCCTGTAAAATTCCTGTGTCACCACCACAACATGCTAAAATCCAATTAAAGATTTTGATAACTTTAACTATTGTGGAATATAGCCCCGACACAGACAGGCACAGTGACACAAGTCCCAAAAACATACATTTTTATTTTTCTTCTACTGCCCTTTACACAACACTCAGCACACAATTCTTCCCAATAAGGCTCAGACCCTTCTTCTTCTTCTTTCTCTCTGTTTCCCTTCTCTATGTCTCTGCTTTTCCTTTCTTCTGCCACCTCCACTCCTCTCCTCCCAAGCTTTGTCCTCCGCCTGACTCAGGCTCCCCGAACAGAGTGAGACAGCCTCCTTTATAGTGCACTTGGAAGTGCTCCAGGTGCACTCTGATCCTCTTCCGGCAGCACTCCTGAGTGTGGCGGAAGTGCTGCATAGGCTCCCGGAAGCGATCCCGGTGCACCCAGATCCTCTTCTGGCAGCACTTCCAGGTGTGACAGAAGTGCTGCAGCCCAGAGATCTGGGACCGACCAGGCACCTCCTGGCGATGGCCACAGGCCCCAGCAGGCTTGAGCTTCCAAGCTCCAAGCTTGTGACCCTGATGCAATCCAGGGGGTTTGCCCTCTTGTGTTCTGGGGGAAGTATTTCTGTGGACACTTCCTCTCCCCCAGTCCTTCCATTAGAAGAGCATCACGAGCGGGCAAGGCCCCCGGCCGTCTGTCACACTATGCAGATGGGTATAATTCTAGTTGAGTCCCACATACTAGGGTGTTCAAATTAGCCAAAAAGTAAGCTTTGAATATTTAAACTAAAAATAAGTAAATAAGTAAAGTAAATATACAGAGTGCATTTGAACTTAGGTTAAGAATTTAGTGTGTCACTTGTTTGTAAGATTTTATATATTGTCGTAGAAATAAATGACAGCCACAAATAAAAAAGAGTTGGGGAATGACCCTGTATAATGTCCAGTGGTCATAATGAAAAAAAGCAATAGAAAATGATCAAAAACCGAAGTATTTGACAGTATACATCAGGAATATGGTGATATATGTACAAAAACATGGCTGACGGAATTGATGTGGCAGGAGATGGTGTCAGAACTGTTGGATGGAAGTGACGTCATCATTGGGAGGCCAGAAGTGATGTCATCATTTGGAGTTGGGAGAGGAAGTGACGCTGCCAGCCATTTTGTGAATCCGGAAGTTGTGATGGTAATTGACTCGAGTTATTTTTCTTCTTTGGATCTGATGAAAAAGAGAGAGATAAAGATAAAGGGGATTATCAGAGAAGGACTGGAACAGAAAATTTCTCTATATGCAGATGATATGGTTTTATATATATCAGACCCAGAAAACACTGTCCCTGTAGTTTTAACAGCACTAACAGAATTTCAAAAGATATCTGGTCTTAGAATTAATCTGAATAAAAATATTCTCTTTCCAGTGAATTCACAAGCATATAATATTAGATTGGACACCCTACCTTTTACCATAGCAGATTAGTTTAAATACCTAGGGGTAAATATCACAAGTAAACATAAAGCTCTTTATCAACAAAATTTTGTCGTCTTTATGGAAAAAATTAAGCAAGACTTGCATAGATGGTCAACCCTTCATCTCACTCTAGCCGGAAGAATTGACGTTGTTAAGATGAATATCCTTCCTAAACTTCTTTTTTTATTTCAAAACATTCCAATATATATCAATAAATCATTTTTTAAAGTTAGATTCAACAATAACCTCATTCATTTGGAACTCAAAACACCCACGTATCCGAAGAGCGACCCTACAAAGACCTCAGGCAGAAGGTTGCATGGCTTTACCCAATTTTCAGTTTTATTACTGGGCAGCAAACATACAAGCCATAAAAACCTGGACACAAATATATGAACATACACAGGCTTGGTCCGCAATAGAAGTAAAATCCTGTAGTACTTCTTTATACTCCCTGCTGTGCTCTCCAATAAATGCAAGTTATCGCAAATATACTAATAACCCAATTGTGCTTTACTCACTCAAAATATGGAACCAACTTAGAAAGCATTTTAAGATGGAAAGTCTTTTATCGGTGGCACCTCTGCAAGAAAACCACCTCTTTCAACCCTCGCAAACATATCCAGTTTTTAATACCTGGAAGAGTTTTGGGATTAAAATGCACAGAGATCTTTATATAGACAACATATTTGCATCTTTTGAACAATTACGTTCAAAATTCAACATTCCAGCTACACATTTCTTTCACTATCTTCAAATTAGAAATTTTGTTACACAGAAACTGCCCGATTTTCCTCACCTCGTACCCTCCACAATGCTGGAAAAAATACTGCTCAATTCCGAGGAATTAAACACCATTTCTGTATTATATAAAATCCTATTAGAGTCCCTACTTTTCAAAGATCCAAGAAGACATTGGGAAGAAGATCTCTTAATCAATATATCAGAAAAGGAGTGGAAGGTAGCAAAGCAGAGAATTCACTCGAGCTCCATATGCTCAAAGCATGGAATTATTCAACTAAAAATCATATATCGACCTCATCTGTCTCACTTAAAACTGTCCAAAATGTTTCCAGGACAAGATCCAACCTGCGAACCCTGCAACCAAGCTCCTGCCTCACGGGGTCACATGTTTTGGGCCTGCACCAAACTAACATCATTTTGGACCAAAATTTTTAAGTGCCTCTCAGACAGCCTTGGTATCACAATTCCTCCTAACCCACTAACAGCTGTGTTCGGTGTTCTTCCAGACGGACTTGAAGTGGAGAAGGACAAGCAAACGGTGATTGCATTCACTACACTCTTGGCATGCAGACTTATTCTGTTAAATTGGAAGAATCCTAACTCTCCTCTGATAAGTCAGTGGGAAACCGATGTTTTATATTATTTGAAATTGGAAAAAATCTAATTTTCAGTTAGAGGATCTGTACAAATTTTTTTCAAAACCTGGCAGGATCTAATTAATATTATTTTAGAATAAGAGAAATAACTATTACTGCATTTAATTCCCTTCTCCATTTCTTATTTACCTATATATATTTCTCCCTTTCTTTTGTTTATTGTTGCCTTATTAAAAAACTCTAAGCAATTCTCCTTTGGCTAAGCTGGGGTGGGGTTTGATTTGTCTTCAATTTTGTTTGGTTATAAATTGATCTATTTGTATGGAATGATTACAATAAAAATGAATAAATAAATTTTTTTTAAAAAGTACCATAAATCAACTCTTTATCTCGCGATGTTTCACACACCTCAGGGCTTGCTGACCGTTTCCTAAGCGCGCGTGTGTGACTATATACATTATTATTTTAGTGATTGTGGAAACCAACAAAAGCCTGCAAAATAAATAATAATAACAATACTCAGGCAACAGTTAGTTAAATGTAATAGCCCACCAAATTCACACACCAGTGCACTCTATAAAAATGAAGCATCTTCAATGAAGAACTGACAGCTGGGTGAACAAGAACTTTTTAGGATCACAAGCTATAAAATTAGCCAAGAAAAGGAGCATAAATCCTTGTGAGCCACATGCACTGGCAATGCACTTCGCAATATTACTGTTCATATTTTGATTGTTTTTACTCATGGTATGTCTGGAAAGCATTAATCATGGCAGACAGGGCAAGTATGGATTGTTGGGATTCCCTCGCACCCCAGCCATGTACTGTGTACCCCCTTTAACCTTCGGGGGAGAGATACAGGAGCCAGAACCAGCAGGCTCAGGAACATCTTCTACCCAGTAGTCATCATCCTGCAGAACTCAAAATCCAAACACTAGGCCACCACCCCTTCCACTATATATGAAAGGGTAAAGCAGGTTCTTTCTTTTCAGGAGACTATTTTCCTTTAATGTGGGTTGTGACATCCTTAACATCTTCTATAGCACTTTAATGGCTAGTGTGATTTTCTAGGTTGTATTGTTCAGGGTAAGGAACATCACTTCACGGGAGGTCCAATGAATCAACAAGCTAATTAAAATGTTAGGCTCATTTATAGGATGCAATCTGGACCCCCAAGAGGTAGTAGCGAAGGTGAGAATTAAAGCAAAACTAAGTGTCATTATGAACAATCCTGCACATCCTCTCTCTGACACACTAACACTAAGAACTTTCAGCCAATTAATTATTCAGCAGAAGTTGTCAGAAAACACTACTGGGGCTCCTTCATACCTACGATAATATGTCTGCATAATGCTTCACTGTGACTCTGACAGCCAAGTCAGAAATTTTTTTTCTTTTTAATAGTCTTCCTTTTTATTCATTCAAGTATGGGATCAGACAATAGTGTGTGTCTGTCTGTCTGTCTGTCTGTCTGTCTGTCTGTCTGTCTGTCTGTCTGCCTGCCTGCCTGCCTGCCTGCCTGCCTGCCTGTCTGTCTGTCTGTCTGTCTGTCTGTCTGTTTTAACATATATTGACTATCCAAACCTAATAAGATTACAAAATGTCAGATTTGTGTTTCTGTGATTAATTTGGCAGTGGTAGTCCCATATTATAGAGGGATATCGCCTTTATTAAATTATGTAAATCTTATTTAGTCATTATTTTGGAGTAGAGCTAGAACTGTATAAACAGTCTTATAGTTTTAGAATTGCATTGTTCTGGACTGTTGGGTTGATCTGCAAATTAAGGCAAGCCCACTGTTAGTGGTATTATGCAATGAACTTGGTTGTCTTCTGCACTGAACCAAATGCTGCTGAAATAACCTTGGACACTGCACAACCATGTTTAAGAGAATTAGTAAAATAAAAAAATTATGAAGTAAATGTGCCTGCATGTATTTTCAGAAAATTCCAAATTCATCTTATCTGAAACATAAAAAGATGGCAATTGAAAATGACATTTTTAAGTACTCTTTAAAATGCAGAATGATCAATTTAAAAAGCTTTGATATATGGAGTATGTAATCTTATCTTTTTTTTTTAGTTATAAGCTAAGTGCAACATATGTAAAATAACTTTTGAATAATTTAGGTACAATTTTTCAGGCATAATATATTATATTGTAGCTAAATTAATTAGAATAACTTGACAGGATAGTTACAGCTCATCAGTATTTGTAATTTCATATTAAATTCTATTTTAATAAATTCTTGAAGTGAGTACAGAAAGAAAACATTCTGTACAGTGTCGCAGTAGAGGCTTTTGTCCACCTCTCGAACCCTCAGGTACCACTCTAGACACCAGGTAAAAGTCCAAGACTCTTTATTATAATAATAACGTGCACCAAGCACTCTCCACACCACACTATTCATATACTCACTAAACACTTCTACAAATACCAATCCTCCTCGCCCAGACACTTCGCCCTCCTACCTCCCAGCTCAGCTCAGTGTCTGGGCTTTCCCACAGTCCTTTTATACACCCTGACCCGGAGGTGTTCCTGTCCAACAGTCCACAGTTCCTTATTCTTTCCGGGTCAGGGTAAACAGTCCTTTTCTTCAACCCGGAAGCACGTCATGTCTTCCTGTCACGTGACAATGACGTACCCCCGGGTTATAGGGCACATAAGAGCCCACGAGCCCCCCTACAGCGACGCCTGGTGGCCCCCAAGGTATCCAGCAGGGCTGTGTGTAGAAACTACATAGTCCATGAGGCCCTGCTGGAACTTGGGGCACGTCCACGCTGTCTGGAGAGCTCCTCCTGGCAGCCTGGGGGTGAGGGCCGGAGTAAGAAGCCGGCAATCCACCACAACAGTAAATTTTTGCACTTTTTAAATAAATATTGCATGATATTATCCTGAAATATTTTAATATTTATTTAGTTTTACTTAGCTTATTTAGTAAAATAGTTTGTACCTGTCAGACTAAAGTGCTATCTTTTAATCATGCTTTTATTTTATTCTTTCTTAATAATCTGAAATTAAACCAAACATTGTGAAACTGACCAGACCTATTTTTAAAAGATACATGAACTGAATTTTTTTTACATTTACAACATTAAGACATTAACATGCACTTATTTGGCAAAAGCATCAGAGGCCTTTTTCCTGGCTTGTCTATTACTTCTAACTGTAACACAGCTTATCAGCGCCCTCAAATGATGCATAAGGTGTGATACAATAAAGGAATTCTGGTTTCCTAAAGCCAACACTGCGACCTGCAGGTAAAATAACAAAGTGCACACCTGTTTCCATAAACTGTTTTTCTACCGGAGGCATATACCAGTCCAAAAAATTCTTACTAAACCTGATGCTACTACAAATTGTTACTACATGAAGGTATTTTAATATTATGATAGATTTATGAAAACACTCCATATTAATGTGAAATTAAAAGCGAATCAAGAAATAAAATTAACTTGAATAATGCCTTCATTATTGTGGTGTGCAGGATACAAGCAGGGTTATATATCAATACAGGGAAAATGTAAAAGAATGTTTCACAATCTTAAATGTCTTAAATGTGACAGCTCCAGTGTACACAGGTAATTCTAAGAATTTCTACATTAGACATCATAAATATGAGTGACATTTAGAGAAATGATTCCTGTATAATTGGCATTCATCTACAGAGAACATTGAAGCATAGAAAAAGACAGACAGTAATGATAGATAGATAGATAGATAGATAGATAGATAGATAGATAGATAGATAGATAGATAGATAGATAGATAGATAGATAGATAGATAGATAGATAGATAGATAGATAGATAGATAGATAGATAGATAAACAATCACAATACTACACATACCTATTAACTACCAAAAAATAAGATTACATTTTTGTAATTTCATAGAGTGATTTGGTAAAATGTAACAGATTAGAAACAAAGTTTAAGAAAGCAGATTTCACTTGTTTTATGTGACATTAATGTTTAACATAACCGATTAAATCATCAAAATGTGCATATCACATCTCTCAGAATCTCTACATGTTAATACTATAAGCACTATTTTTACTTACCAAACTTTGTTAAACTTCCAGTACAATCAATTGGAACCTATTGGCTTATTCCTAAGAAAAAAGACAAAATGGATGTTGATGGCATTTATTCAATGGTTGATACGTCAGACTGAGTAATGATATAGGCGAGTGGGGCTATCAAATCTGTGGCACACATAAGATCTCAACAACCAGTTGGTTCGTTTCCATAAAGAATCTTAGACAGATGAACTAACACTTTGCTCTGTAAGCCAAATTATATTGAGCAGAGTCATCTATTGCTCATAGGCAACAACAACATTTGTTTATATATTACATTTTCATACAAGAAGTGTAGTTCAGTATACTTTCAAAGAAGTAAAAGAAATAATTAAAAATTAAAAAAAGTTATAAATAAATAATAAATTGCAGTGCCCAAAAAGAAAATATTCAGTCCCTTGGTAGTTTTCACATTTTATTGTTAGATATCCTTGAATAACATTGGATTTAATTCGGACTTTTCACTGATCAACAGAAACAAACTCTTTAATGTCATAGTGAAAATAGATCTCTGCAAAGTGGTCTAAATTAATTACAAATAAAAAACACTAAATAACTGATCACAAAAATATTCACTTCCTTTAATGTGACGTACCTAAATCATCACTGGTATACCCAATTGGTTTTAGAAGTTAAATAAAAAGTTAAATGGAGATTACTTGTCAGTAGTCAAGAGATTTCAATTCACTGCAGTATAAATGCACATTATCTGGAAGGTCCAACTTGTGGTGAACCAGCATTGTGGCCTAACTTACATAATGAAGACGAATGAACACTCCAACCAACTCCACGAAAAGCTGATTGAAAAGCACACATCAGGGGATGGGTACAAAAAATATACAAGTCATTTAATATCTCCTGGAGTCCAGTTAAATCAATCATTAAGAAATGGAAAGAGTATGGCACATCTATAAATCTGTCCAGACAAGGCAGACTAGTGAGGGAGAACACCAAGGTAATTATGATAACTCTGAAGGACTTACAAAGCTGCAATGGACTGAGATTGGGAACTCTGTGCATTCAACAACTGCTGTGCAGGTGCTTCACCAGTTGTAGCTTTATGAGAAAGTGACAAAGAGAAAGCCATTTGAAAAAAAAATGCACATATTATCTCAGCCACAGTTTGCTAGAAGGCACATGAGAGACTTTAAAGTTAGCTATAAGAAGGTCTATGGCCTGATAAATACAAAGTTAAGATTTATGGCCATTAAACTAAATGCCACATTTGGTGTAAGCCAAGCACTTCACATTTTCAAAAGCACACCATCCCCATCATGAAGCATGGTAGTGGCAGCATCATGTTGTGAGGATACGTCTCTGCAATAGCTCTTGGAAGGCTTCTGAGGGTATAGGGTAAAATGAATGCAGTCAAATACAGGAAAATTCTGGAGGAAAACCTCATCCAGTCTGCAAGAAACCTGCGCCTTGTGAGAAGATTGGTTTTCCAGCAAGTAAATAACTTCAAGCATCAAGCCAAAAGGATTGGCTTATAAACAATAATGTTAATATTCTATGACGGCCAATCAAAGTTTGAGAATTTGTGGTTGGGCTGATGATCCTCATGCAGCCTGACAGAGCTTTAGTAAAATTGGCAAGGCAAATTTGTGTCATTAGCAAATACATTTCAATCTCATCTGAAAACCTTCTTTTTATTTTGCAGCAAAGCATAGAAAGGGGAAGCACAGCCATAGAGCACTTAATCTGCAAGCATTTAGAAGACACCTCTCCATTGCTAAATCCATCTACTTGGGTATGTGGCTGCCAGTGATCCATTTGAAAGATCTTGGCTTGAATTGACTTTTTGTGGTGAAAGTGGTGAAAATGAGCGTAGATGGTGTTACCTCTGACTCCAAACAATGCACAAGGTGGATATGAGAGCAAGGAGCCACATGAAAGGGGTTATGAAAGGTTGGGTGGCACTGGATGGTTACCGAAGAAGGAGATAGTGGTTCTACTGAGAAATAACCCTTAGGGAGGTATATTCCCTCATTTCCACCTCAAACAGCTCTGAAACCCCTAAAACAGTTCATTTTAGTCAGTTTCACAAAACCATATGCCAGACAAATCTCTGCTGTTTTGCTCATCACTAGATATAAGAATAAAAACAGGTTGATGCTATGGTTAGATATCTAGGGAAAAGAAGAAATAAAATTCAGTTAATCAAATGCTGGAGAAAATAAACCTCTAGGGCAGTGTTTTGTCAACCTGTGAGTTACAACCCAAATGTGGGTCACTGGACACCCTAGATGGATCAGCTTAAGTTTAAAAAAAAAAATAAACACATCAGCCATCACTTTAATGTTTTAGGGGGTGACTAATTGCAGATTCCAGTTCTGCGTCCAGTCAAAACAACATTTTGCTCCTGAATATTGGAAATTAAAATGACTGACATAAGTCCAATTACATGCAGATGACAGCCTGTTATGCAACCTCATAAGATTCAAACCAAAAACCTGAAGTAAACCGTAATGTTAAAAGAACACAATGTAGATATTCTGAAGTATACATTTTCGTTTACATTGAAGAGTGTCAAGCAATGGTGAGTATGTGTTATCTGTAGTCTGCTACTCCCAAACCAAAGCATTAAGTATTTGGCAACAAAGCCATTTGAAAACAAAGCATGTTACTTTCTTGCTTTATAGTCATTCCTGTGTGTGTTCAGACCAAAGTGTGTGTGTATATTAACTTATTTACTTACGTATCTACTTATTTGGTGTTGAGGTATTTAAGACAAATGAGAGTCAGAATGAAAAAACAAATAAATATATATTTTGAACAATAAAGGCCAACAACCAAGTCTCCGTGACCTCCGTCCCAAAGTTCTTAAGGCAGTGTGAATACTATCTAGACTAATATCCTTGGTAATTATAACATGTTGCCTTTGCCCTCTGTGAAAAAGGTGATACAACATGAAAAAAATACAGCACATTAGGGGCAATGTCATACAATAGTTTGTTTTCCATATAACAGTATTTTGGAGTTGCTGTATAGGTTTTACTTCATTTCTTGAATCAAATATAGAAATGTACAAGTAAACAAAGAGGAATACCCTCATGATTATCCTTAACTGTTATATTTGCAATGATTTTAACATTTTAAAGGGGCAACAATGGTGAGATAAAATTCAAACTTAAAAAAGAAAATTTTTCATTATTGATTTTATGCAGCTCAGTTTTGAAAATTTTGCATAATTTTCAGCCATACTGGAGATGCTCTGCTAGTGTTAATTTCCTAGGTGCTACACAATTTCAGTCTTTCAGAGTCAATGTTATGACACCACCAGCCACACAGGTTGAATATACAAAGCATTGTGGTCACTCAAAAACAGTTGTTTATTCCATGGCTGAGTGGGTGCTATGTTTATGTCATTTCCTTCATTTTAAACAAATATGTAGCTCAGATTGTTGAATGGAGACTAACAACTTTTCAGATAGTCTGATTCCTGATCAACTTTGTCTTTAGCTCAACTCACATGGAAAGATGTCAAAAATATAAATGAAAACAAACCCAATGAGAAATACAAGAATCTGCTACACAGAAGCCACCAAGGTAGGAAGGTAAGGTAGAAAAGAAAACTCAAAATATCAGAGTATGCCGTCTAGCATGTGCAATAATTAATTTAATGGAAAAAGTAGACTAAAAACTTCCATGTATATTTTACAATCAAGAACTTTGGCAATTTAATTTTAACAATAGTACTGCACGTCTCACTTGTAGATTTTGCGATGAATTTGTTCGGCCAGACTTCATTCATGCTATGTTAGAGAATTTCCTCTTTCTAAGAAGAGAAGAGATGTTGATATTTATCCTGTAGCACAGATGCAAGGCCTATATCACATAAATATGGCTGAAAGAATAAATTGATTTTTTTTTTTAATATCACGATTTGTTGTTTATATCTATGTAAATATTTAATAATGTTGCTAATAAAGATAAGTTATGGTAAAGTTAATTGATTATACTGCAGTGGGTTGGCACCCTGCCCAGGATTGATTCCCTGCCTTGTGCCCTGTGTTGGCTGGGATTGGCTCCAGCAGACCCCCCGTGACCCTGTGTTCGGATTCAGCGGGTTGGAAAATGGATGGATGGATGGATGGATAATTGATTATAGTCAGCTTCTAGCCACTCATAAGATAAAACATATTTAGATGTGTTTTACATTGTTTTTCCTGAATAACTATTTATTTGGTAGACACGTATATTGCTATATTCAAATCTTAGTGCATTCTTATTTAAAGAAAGACAGCTGCTGAATGTTTATGCATAGTATGTATGTACCTGACAAAATTTCAGGCACATCACTGTAATCCTGTTTCAAGTGTAACAGAGAGAAACAGGGGGAAAGAAGGGCTCCATATTTTTTATCCGTCATAACCTTAAAATGGGAAAATGTGCCCCAAACATTATACCTAATGAATCTGGAAAATCTGAGCTATACTGTGTGCAAAGTGCCAGTCTTTAACCATAATCATAAAGTTTGGGTGAAGACTAAAATATTGGATTTGGAGTACATATTGCTGTGACTGGTTGAGTACAGACACTACTTTCGTAGACCATGAAAAGGCAGCTGAAGTGCTCTGGACATCTAGTTAGAGTGTTTGGTTATTACAGACATTTAAAATACAACACCTGAACTTCAATTGTTCTTTTTAGAATGTACTACATAATAAAACATGCTGCATTTATGGACTTGCCCTATACAATACAATACAATATAATTCATTTTTGTATAGCCCAAAATCACACAAGAAGTGCAGCAATGGGCTTCAACAGGCCCTGCCTCTTGACAGCTCCCCAGCCTTGACTCTCGAAGAAGACAAGGAAAAACTCCCAAAAAAAACCTTTGTAGGGAAAAAAATGTAAGAAACATTGGGAAAGTCGGTTCAAAGAGATACCCCTTTCCGGGTAGGCTGGGCATTCAGTGGGTGTCATAAAAGGGGTTAAATACAATACAATACAATACAGAGAACAGAACACAAGTAATTATCTTTAGTATAAAATAGTCCAATAGAAATATTCCAAGTACACAACAGAATTCAATAGTAGGTGATATTACATAATACGATTTGGATTTGTTCAGAGTCCTAGAGACCTCAGCCATTAAGCTGCCTCCCACTATTGGCCATTCCACAGCTGAGTCAATGCTGAGCCATCCAATCCAATCAAAGCACCCTCTACCCAATGATTCCTGTGATCCTCCATCAGAGATGACTTTATCTTAGGCAGGCAAAACAACTTGGCAGGTGGGCAGTGGCACCAAGTGCCAGATTTGAGTACCAATAAGAGAAACAGAATAGGTAAGGATTAGTAACAAATTATAAATATCATATTACTTATGTATTAGTGCTAATGAATTACAACAGAGATGCAGTCTGTACAGTTAATCTGCAGCTTTAATCAGTATATGCTAAACTGAAGTAATGAGTCTTCAGCCAGGATTTGAAAGCTGATACTGAAGGGGTAGCTCTTATAGCAGCAGGCAGACCATTCCATAGTTTTTGGGCCCTGTAACTAAAAGCTTGACCTCCCACTGTTATTTTATTAATTCTTGGAATCATAAGAAGACCAACATCTAGAGATCTTAATGTACATTCTGGTTTGTAAGTCATGATAAGTGGCCATTTAAGGCTTTTTTATGTTAAAAGGAGAATTTTGAAATCTGCCCTAAACTTAACCAGGAGCCAATGTAAGGATTTAAAAACTGGAGTTATGTGTTCGTATTTTCTTGTTCTTGTAATAATTCTTGCAGCGGCACTTTGGATTAACTGGAAGCTGTATACAGAATGGTTTGAACATCCAGTAAACACCAATTTGCTGTACTCAGTCCTACTAGAAATAGCAGTCTAAAAATCTGTGCATTGAATATTTGGTAGGTATTTTAAGCAAATGGGTAAGACACTAAACTTTGAAATATAAGGTTGTTCACTATGAGAAGGTGATGAAGTCCCTTAATATGCTGGATTAAAATTAAAAGGTTAATATCTTTATTTGTGGAAAAGTGGTATATAAAATGATATCATATATTACAGCAATTGCATTTCTTAAGTAATTCTTAAACAATTAGAGTGTGATACATAATGAAACATCCTAATTTATGGACTAATTCTAACCGAATCTTAATCATAACTATTTTGAATAACACAACAGACTTAATAAGGCATTGTTTCTGGTAAAATAGAAATCTGTCTTTATGCGTAGTTGTAAATGTGCTCTTCATTTGTGAATAACAGCACTTTTATTAATCATTAAATGTGATAACAAACCTTCTAAACCTTTTACAAATGAACTGAGTCGGGGCCTGTTTCCCTATATGAGTACTGACAGCATGCAGACAGAAAGGAAAAGAGAAAGAACCAGGAACAGGACAGCAGAAGGAGTGCTCAATAAGCTGGCAAGGGACAGAACCAGTAACTCAAAATGAAGTATAAAAGAATTGAAAATAAGCATATAGTTCAGTAATGGGAGGTCAAGGCATAACAAAGCATTAGTTAATTCTTGTACTAAAAACCTGGGTACTGCATTGTGTTGATGAGTTGTTTCATTGACCGTTGTGTATAATGACTTCAAAGGTAGTGAGACTCACTTTGTCCTGGAAATGATCACTCAAGATAGCAGCACATATCAAAAAACAAGATGGTGCTATAGCATAATGTAAAATATTAAAACAATTAAAGATACTTTTATAAGAGTAAACAAATGGGTCATTTGAAAGTAAAATTATAATCTCCACAATCCATTGGTTAAGGAAAAATACTTTATAATAAAAATGTGCAAACCGAGAAAAGAATTTATAATTGAATCCAACTTCATGACAGAGCTCTCTTCCAATGGCATCTCCTCTGGGCTTGACTACCTGGCTTCAGGACATGACATGAGTGTTGAAGGGCATGGACAAGGTTGCATGGTATCCACCACTTTTCCTCCAGACCATACCCCACTTAATCCAGCAAATTATATAACTGAGAAATTTGCAGTTTGGATCTGACTTCAAATTCAGCCACCACATTCACCATAATAGCGAAAGGAAGAGTTTAGGTTTTCATGTAGGCGCTTGAGTTAACTGGTCTCAACCAAGAGACATAAAAGACAGTTGAACTCTAAAATGAACTGGTAGTGCTCACCATGTTCACCCTTTTAATTATAGTAGAATGCCTAATAAATCATGGAGCCAATTTATGAGAAGGAACTCTCAAGCATTCATTACACATAGAAAACCATACTTTCTGCTTGATGCTAAACTCAGGAGACTTACAAAGTCTGCAGACTGTGGCCTACTTAGCAAAAATATTGGTCTTCCTTACGTTTTCTCTAACTTTTCTCCATATAGAATATAATCAAAGCAAGTATTCTTCACATTAGGTACAGGAAAAGTCGTAATAGAAGGGTTCAATAGAGAAGGTTTTCAAAAGGTGACATTTTAATAATCGAGTAATAAAGAACATTCCTGGCAAATTTGGATATAGGGAGCCACGTCATCACATTGTGGGCTGCTGTCTGATATGATAGATTTCAGAAAATTTTCAGAATTTCCAAAGATCTCTTGGGAGAAGGAACAGGTTCCAAGAGACCATAGGAAATGCTGGAATTAATTTATTCCTGTATTATTACTAATGGGAACAGAGTTTGGAAAAAGGAGATTGCAGAGATATATCTTGATCAACAAGTGACTCTCTGATTATGTTGTCTGCAATATAAGTGATATAGCTTTTTCAGTGTTACTTCCAGGATGATAATAAATGACAAAATCAAACTGGCTGAAGAAGAGCACCCAGGTAGCTTGTCTGGCATTCTGTCTTTTAGCTGATTTAATATACATTAGATTTTGTGATTTGTGTATATAGTGAAGTGGAATGTGTAAATAGTGAAGGAGAATTAAGAACATAATTTATTCTTTCTTTTTTCCTCTCTCCTTTTTTAGTTACATAAACCTCTGGTGAGAGTGCCATGTTTTCATCATGAATGTACAAGATTATGATATAACACACAAGCAACAGGTGCATGAGCATGGCAAAGATATCACTGAAGAGCAGTTCATACCTGTGGAAGATATATTCTGATAAAAATATATATAACCTAAACAAAAGTGAGAAATTAAAAAAAAAAAAAAACTCCAGACAAAAGAAATACTAAAAATGGTTATAAAAGTCATGATGTGACCCTTACCACAGAAAACATGCGTGAACTTTTGCAACTGAGCAGGGCCAAAGTTACATCTCATGAATCTATAGACACAAAAGACTGGGTCCCACAGAGTGCATCTGTTAGTCATTCTCCTTCAGCTTCTTCCTTTTCCTAAAACAATAGGTCATCTCACCTCCTAATTATTTTGTGAGATCTTAAAGTCTGTATTTCAGTTTTTTTGGTATACTCGATTGTGAATATTATTTTGCATATTCTTTTGAGCCACAATTTTGTGTTGTGCAATTGCCACCATTTTCTTTTATTACCTTGGTGTCAGCAGCCATTTTCCTGAACTGTTTAAGGAGACTGTACACTTTTTCTGGATTTGGATTCAGTGCAAGAAACAAATGATCATGGTGTTACGGGCAGAAAAAAAGAGCCTTCTTCAGAGCTACTGACTTTTGGCAAGCATTTTTAACTTTGGGGTTGGGTCAGTGTTTTGGGCAAATAATTTTTGGTTTCATTTTGTTCTTTCTTTATTTTTGACCTTCTTTTTCATCTCTGACCATGGTTTTTTGTCTTCTTATCCATCTAAAAAATGTTCTCTGTGAATTGTTCCTGTCTTGGCAGGACTTCAGTACAATAACTGAATTGAATCAATCTCTCATTTGTTTGTTTTCTTAGGACTTCAGTATAACAGCTACAAGTATTACATTTAAAAACAAAATACCTACAAGAATAAACCTATTTTATGCCAATTTTGGAACTTGGGTGAAAAATACTACAACTGGCATTTAACTATTAACTTTATTTTTCTTACTCCTGTAAGAAAAGGCAAATCTGACAAACCTGCCTGGCATTTTTCTTCTACATTATGTTACGAATTTACGAGTATTTCATTAAAAACATCACTGCTTTCACATGTGAGAATATTTTAATAATAACATCTGCAACAGTACTTATTTACATGGTAACTAACCAACAGAAAACACAGTTAAGCTTCCTCATTCTGCTGCAAATTACTGTATTCTGAATGAGTAGATTATTATTGTGCTTTATCCTGTATTTTTGAAATTGTACTTTCCATTAAGATAATGCTAATGAAATGTGAATCAATTGGTTCATCCATATATTTTTGTAACTTTGTACAACTTAAGCTTGCAAAGAGTAGAGGCCTACCTCAGGATTGTACACGCCCGGCATTAAATGGTAGTCGGTCATACGGCACATTCATGCTCACACTTACACTCATTCAATAACAATTTAGAGACTCTAATAAACTTATCAAGCACAACTTTGGGATGTGGGAGGAAAACATAGTACCCAAAGAAACCACTCATTGAAGCAGAGAGAAACACCACACCACACACTGTGGTTAGGCAAGCAAGTAAATCAAAATCTTCAGAGCTGTGGGGAATCTGTGCTTATTACCACACAGCCTCACCACCATGAGTCAACTATTGAAACTGTAAAAGAAAAAATGCATTTCCACAGAAAAAATCTCATGTGAGAATGTATTTTAATGTAACAGAAAGGGAGGGAAAAACAGGACAAACTAATTGAGATCTTCCTTCAGAAATCATTGTGAATGCACCTCTGACTTTTGTAGCTTGCTTTGAAAGAGTCTGCTTCTGCTCAACAAGCTGCACTGCACTTTAAATCTCCAACATTAAAGATTAATTATGGATGATTAAATGACAAATTATTATGTATTATGTATAATACATTTTATATTTACTTTTTTGAATTCTCAGCTCAAGCTTGGTATTAGGTCTACTATAATAACATTAATTCAATGTTGATACTTTCTGTTTCATCTCTGTGGTCATTTTCAGAGAGGAATTTCCAAATTCTGCCCATGTGTGCGTGGTTTGAATGATGGTCAGAATAGCTGTAATAGAGTTATTATATGATACTTGAAAACAAATTACTGTTGTTGTCCAGATGTCATTCTGGTCACAGTAAATAGTGCTCCAGTTTGACTTAGGTTGACGCCAGAACCTTCTGAGTACATCATGTGGGATGACAATTTTAGTTAGGTTTATTTTTATAAATTTTTGTGTGATTGCATGTTTTCATGTGCATTTTTTCCTGTTTAAATGTACTGACAAAGATTTTAAATGAATCCTGTTGGGGTAACTCATCTTATTATTTTATTGCAAAAATAAATCTGAAAATAATCACGGTCGACTTTTATTTTTTGTGAAGGTTTTGCCTTTTGGAATTGGTGGCTAAAAACACACACAAAAAAAACTTAATCAAAAAGATATGCAGGTGTCCGAGTTTTCTACACGTGTGGCTGTATCTGAGCTAGAATTACTATTATCCAGTGCAAACAATTTGGCCACATTAACCCACAAAGAAGTCTTCAAGACATGTTACTGTGTTTTGTTTTGTTTTTTTTCACTGTACACCCCTTTCTAATAGAATAAATCACTTTAAGGCAAAATAATAGATCAGAAATAAAAGTAGTATCAATAACTCTCCTCCAACCAAAGGTGTGTGTGCATATTAAATATATATTTTGCCTTCTGTCTGGCTATTATTTGTTTTTCAATACTGTTCGTTTTTCTTCTTGTCTGCTTCCTAGCCCATGTGATGTTAAAAAAATTTGATTTTTCCTGACTGAATTATTTACATATGTGGGCACCATGGTGGCACATTGCTGCCTCATGGATCTAGTAACCTAAATTGCAGCTCTGTTTATTATCTCTATGTACATATGTTCCTCCTGTCTGCTTTGGTAAGACATGTATGTTAGTTGGAAATTTCAAAGTGTAAGTGGGCCCTGCTGTAAACTATATTGCCCTATCAAGGGTTGGTTCCTGCTGTGTGCCCAAAGCTGCCAGTATATACTCCCACCCTCTGTGACCCTGAATTGGATTAAGTTGGTCTGAAAACATTAAGGGCATTGTGTTGAAATATTTAACATTTCTACAATACAGAACATGTACCCTGGCTCAGAACCTTAGTGATATGCCAAATATGTTAGTTTAAAACATATTATCCGTGTTCATTCAAGATTGCTGTCACAGTCTAAAGACATACCCATGGCTGAAGTGAGCCTGTAGTGTATGAAGTAGTGTCTCAGTGTGATGTGATGTCTGTTTCAGGACTGATTCCTGCCTTGCACCTAACTCTGCGAAATAGAGTTTAATAATTGCCATTGTAGATGCATTGATTCAGAAATTCTATTTTTTGAATTTTCAAGCATTTATTACATATGGAAATAATAAATATAAGTCCATCTATACATTTGCTTAGTTCTTGTCATTGCTCCAAATAAGCCGTAAGGCATTTTGCTTAGCTGTTTCAGTTAGTTTATTATCAGTGATATAATAACATAATAACAAGATAATAACATTCATGCATATTAACAACAAAAGGTTTGATCGCTGCTATGATGTGTTCATGCTGAGTGCTGCTCATTTAGTGGGTCATTCAGGTCATTCAGGTTTTAAAAGTATTATAAGCTTATGTAACAAAACCATATCATTACTGCATGGACATTATGTGCATGAATTGAAAATACACAAATGTAACAAATATCAAGAGTGGATAAAGAAATATTTAACTTTTTCTCAAATGTTAATTATTTAAATAGGCAGACGTATATGCATTATTTTTGTTATAACTGGAAAATTTAAAAAAAAATAGCAATAGTAATTCTGTGTAAAATCATAATGGTTAAAAAATACTTCCCAAAAGTCATTTGCTGGACCACATTCAGCCTTTAACTTTTTCTGTATCTTAATCTACAACATAATTTTAATGATGTAAACACATAATCTTTCTCATTACTTTACATTTCTATCCTATACTTTGCTCATATATTACTTAGACTCACGTCATTTCAAAAAGCAGTCCAAATTCAGGCACTCTCCTGAACAAATTATTCACTCAAGCAATGGTATAATAATAGTACTTGTCAGCTTGCACCTTCAACAGTATGTCAACAGTGAAAGAATGTATATAAAATAAAGCTTTTAGTAAGCAACATGCCTAGGATTTTGCTTTTTTTTTTATTATTTGTTAACAGAAAAAAATAATGGGACATGGAGGTCTGAAAGTAAAATAACCCAATTCTTTCATAGCATTCATCAATGTAAATTAAAAAAAAAATGTGCTGACTCTCCTCCTGCACATACATTAAACAGTAAAAGATGCACACACTAATACAATTCAAAATAAAAAAACGATGATGTGGCTTTCACAAATATGAAAAAGAGCATATATTGGTATGTAAACGTTTGTTCAGTTGTGTATCGGAGATGCAGCAAATGTTTTTATTAATGCTTACAGAACAGTAAGTGATATTGTTATATGTTCATACTTTGTGTTTTGTGAAAGTGAGTTACACACATGCAGAAGCACAGGACTTCTATCCTTGTTATTATTACCACACAGAGCATTACTGATGACAGTAGAAGGTGGAAATAATTGTATTAGCATTAAGGGTGTCACCAAAATTGATTAGAAGATCATATTTAGTTATATGTTCTTCTTTTTAATCCATTTATCCATGTATTCTGAAGAGAAAATAATTAATCATTTCAATTGCTAGTCCCTTCGTGTTAAGATCATTTCCATGCATTTACATTTGAGTTCATAATATAGAAAAATGAGGAAAAGTGCGCCAGAGCTCATATTAGTTCTAAAGAACTGAACTGCCCACAAGCATCTACGAAATGTTCAAGTGAAAGCAAAATGTTCAAATATTAAAAAGAAACATATATGGTTGATAATAAATTAATAAATGCAATTTTTAGAAAGAGACACTAAAAGTAAATGAATGCATAAATAAAGTACACAGGGTTTTAATCTTAAAAGATACCATAAAAGATAGCATTGATCATCTTAATGCTGTATATGAATAACGGTCCGTAAGCTATTCCTACTGTTACTACTACCACTACTAGTTAGCACTGTATGCATTAACAGACAAACAAAAATAAACTGACGTCGTTGCAATGCTATTCTGCTAACAGGTTAAAATGAATATCAGACGTACAGAACATACATGCGTTTCATTACTGAAACACGTTTAATTGTTTCACAACAAATTTTATACCTGAGTTACAGTAATTAAGATAAATTAAACGGAGTGTCATTCCACACTAATCAGCCATTGTTGGGATACAATGATCCAAATGACTATCGGAATTCCTTACAGTATTAGGAGTGAAATCTGCCGCTAAATCTGTGTACCCTTAAGTATCCGAATTAAAGTCCCCTAGCGACTTTGGAAATGAAGCTGTGATTTATTCCGGGAATATACCTTAGGCATAGATAAACCAACTGAGCTAAATGAATATTCATTTTTCCCATTTGTCCAACTATGTCCTGACGCCTGCTCCGAGGTAAGAACTGTCCCATACCGTAACATTTTCTAATGGCCAATAAGGTGAGATAACGTCGATCACTCCCGGCGTATGCCGTTAAAATACAAGATATCGCAGTGATTGTAAAAGCAGAGGCAAAAGCAAGAGATGTAAGCAGTATGTGCTATCAGAAGGGTGAAGCCGATGAATTGAATGCGACTGACTCGTAAACATTTAAAGGCCAAATTCTCCGACTCCCCACCTCAGTTTAATTACAACATTAAATAAACTTTCTTATGTTTTTATTTTAAGTGTCTTAGTTTTGGCAGCTGCATTTTTTTCATTCAAGGAACTTCCTAAATCAAACCCAAACATCCGCGGAAAGAAAGGGCTAGTAATACTGTGTTTTACTGCTTATTTGACGGAATGCCTCGTTCTCTTAGGCGATTTTTCGTTATTTATTTATTTATTTATTTATTTATTTTAGTTATTTATTTAATGTTCTGGAATTATTAAAGCACTAATGCTTTTATGTATTGTTATATTAGTACTTAAAGAACTTTCCACATCATTGTGGAAGTGATTCGAGTTTGTTAATGTGTCATACTTGCATGCAGTAAGACTAAAATTGTTAAGTTTTCGGCAGGTGGGGGGCTATTCCTATTTAAATTACAACATAATACTGAAAAGACAGCACATAACAGCGAAATGTTTATTTTAAACTTAAAATAGAAATATTACGACTATAGCAGTTTTTAGAAGCACACAACATTTTTCATGGTTTGCTTGCCCTTTAGCAAACAACGCCTTCTTTTGCTCTCCTCACTTCACTGTCGCATCACATCAGCTGGTGCTTCAAATGTGTTTTTGTGCCCTTTTATAAACTTTAGCACAATATTATTGCATTATTTGAAAATGTAAATGATATACAGTCCAGATAATGATCACATATTATATTATTAATTTATCTAAATACTGTTCTTGGTATTTAAGCAGGATTCACAGTTAAATAAATAAATAAATAAATAAAAAGTACTCCAATCATTCATACATTATCAAAAATCTTACCACTATTTTCAAATTTAAGGCCGACTGAAAGAAAGCGTGTATGAAAAAACGATTTATAAAGACCAGTCTTATTTTTCCATTTTCATTACCTCGGACGTTGGCAAAACATTAAGCACCAAAAGTGCGTGTAAGAATTTCTCTGCACCCGTGGCAAAAACTACTACATAAACTAATGCTATTATTAATTGTATTAAAATTAAACAATTCGTTTTGTATATTATAGTCAATGGTATTCTTTAATATGTTCGAAACCTTTAACATTTTTGCTTTCATACAAAAAATACTTTAACTAGATAGATAGATAGATAGATAGATAGATAGATAGATAGATAGATAGATAGATAGATAGATAGATAGATAGATAGATAGATAGATAGATAGATAGATATCTTAAAACACAGTAGTTATGTCCATAGTAACGAAACCTAACAAAGTCCTAAATATTATGGTTTATTGTGGAATTTGGTCATCTATTCTTGCGGGCTGACCGAACACTACTGTTCATAATACGACAGATCCATTTGTTTCATGGCTACCTCTTTAATGAGAATTAGTCGCGTGTTTCTCTTACTGATGAACTGTCTGATCTTACTTTCTTGCTTTTTTTTTTCAACAATAAAATACAGAAACGTCTAAAACAATAATTTAAAAGATGTATTAGAAATTCGAAAGCGATAATGCTCCATGAATTTGGAAGACCTATATTTTAGGGTTGTTATAAACGTAAAACATAATAAATTGATGAAACTTTCATCCAACATTTATGTGAAAAAAATAATCAATTTTAAGCCGAACACGGCTTTTATGAAAATTAATGCTATTGATAGAATGTCATTTTAAATGATTTATTATTATTAACTTGAGAATTGTAGTAACGAAACCTCAAGTACAAAATTAGTGGACGAAGCCTCGGTGTTATTTTGCAAAGGTCTTGTCTTGCTGCTGGGAAACTTAAAATAACTACTAGAAAGTCGGGGAAGTGACTTTCAATAGAAACCAGCGTTTATGAAAAAAGGAAAGCTACATAAAAATAAACAGCAGTCTCCCTGTTGATGTCAAAGGTCTGGAGAAGCCAAGGGGGTCCGAGTACACAGAGGAAAAGAAGAATTCACTAAAAATAAAGCAATATTGCTACTCTTTGGTTCGAAAAACGCTATATGCTTTTATGCAAGTGGTATTAACAGCAGCAGTGGACATTATAAGGGAAAAAATGCATTCTGTTTATTTAAACATTTTTATGGCATGTTTAAAACCTTTGTATATTATATAAATTGCTTGCGTTAGCTTGCACGTCATATGCTATATTGTGCGTTTGTCTTTTAACATAAAAACCAAAAGAAAAATTCACTCAAAGTTAAATTCTCCACGAACATTCTTATCAATAAATATGCAGATTTTGCTGTAACGTTATTGTATAAACAAAACAGACGATGAAACTCGTTATAATAATTTTTTAAATTGTCTTTTGCTTTCTTCAAAAGTATTATAATATAGTAAATTGTCAATTCCCTGTAAAAATATGTAACGTGTTTGGGCAGATTTTGTGTAAAATTAACAATTGAATGAAAAAAGGAAGTCTTTTGAAGTTACGCTGCAGAAGAAAGGTCACTGCAGGATGTTAGTTTATTCAAACTCTGTATAGCCCGATTTTCTGCGAGCAACCCACAACAGATTACGCTTTATAACTGCCACTAATTAAACGGTAATTTAAAAATTAAATCTTACTCCTTTTAAAATCTCTTTTTGACATTTCTTTTAACACCTTCATGTTATGCCTTGGACATTCTTTGCTCGTATCTCTGTTGGGAGATTTATTTTCATATACGTACACGTTTACAGATGCAATCAGCGTTAGTGCCCAATGTGACCGTGAGCGATTCATTAATTCATGTCATATTAATTGCTTTATGATTGTTATTAATCTAAGAGCGCAGTTATTATGGTTCCTGGAGGAAGCTGTCGACGCCCGCTCGCCTAATTTCGGTTGTCTTTGTCTAATTAATGTGGGGCTCTGGGGAAGCAGCCAGACTCAAGGCAGTAAACTGACACTGAAACACTGTGTGTGGTATCCAAGGAGTTCTTGATGGAAAAAGCCTGCTTCCACTCATGTCAAAGCCAGTTACCCAGAACAGCCCCCTGCATATAGCTCAGCAAGGAGCACCCTGCACTTTTTCAATGCTTTTAAATCATTTTTCTTGAGCGCAGAATTGTGATTACTTCTTGACTTGCTCTCATTTCTCATTCGAAACAGCGAGCGTGTGTGTACTGATTTGCTGTCATTGCAAAGGCATAAAGTATGTTGCGTAAATGCCGAAATATAAAAAAAGAGAAAGAAAATGGCGCTAGCAAGCCTGCACATTAAAAAAATATACACAGTACATATATATGTGCCTAATAACGTAGTATCTGCACATTCCATTGTTTTAGGTTTTATTTAACATGATGTGTCCTGTGAAAAGAATGAATTAAGAACAAATGTACGGAAATGCGCGTTGCGCTCGACTTGTGTGCCAAAAGTGGATTATCAAGTAATGCACTTGCCACATTTTATTATTTACCGTGAACAATTGCTTAGCAATGAAAAATAGAAATTCTCTTATTTTCCTGTCATTTTCTGTTACACGGACATTTAATGTCAGTTATGCAAACATGAGTTCATTTAGAGAGTAGAGAATGGGTGTTGGGTACTGCACAAAGTTTTCTGACAGTCCCACACATACGCGCTTATGATGTATGTGTGTGTTTGAAAGAAGGTGTTTAGAAAAAGCTGCAAATAATCCAGTCGTCAGGTAATACACTTTTTTGTCACATTCAGATTAAAAAACTTGAAAATTATACAGTTTACCTGCGTCTTTCCGTAGAATTCACGGAGAGCTTGGACCACTAAAGATGTTTAGTGACCGTCGTATGTGCTGGCAGTAATAGGAATGAGTGAACTCTTTTGAAAAATTATGCAATTGCTTTTATTTATTACAAATATCAAATGGAGAATGATTTGCTGGTACACATTACAATACCAGCCCCCCCATCGCTCCAAACTGGGTGAATGGACCAAGGCCAGATATGGGAAGTAGGTGGTCCCTGATCTTTATGAGCGAAAGAGAGTTTCTCAGTGAAAGAGAGAGAGAGAAAAAGAGAGAGAGAGAAACTGTGTGTGCATGAGGCGAAAGGAGAGGGGGCTTCTAAAAACAAAGATTTACGAATTGATAGGTGGTCGCGGCGTGTTTGACTGAACAGTCTTACGCAAAAAGTCTAAGATCTCTGCGCTTCCTCTTCTTAAAGGATTAAGGCAAGTGATGGCCACCAGGTGGAGGCTGGAGCCCTGTCATCGCGATTTTAAGCAAGGCACAGGACACCGCACGCAGAAATAAAAAAGCTGAAGAAAAACTTTCCTACTGAAAAGCAATTCGGTCGCTAAAAGAGGAAACCATAGTAAGAACACATAAGTGAGGAATATTATTGATTAAAATATTATTTTTAAATTCCTCTTGCTTCCATGTAAAGCAGACGAAACTTGGGATAATTTATTTTCTCATTACTTCTCGGGAAACTAATGTCATCGCGGTTAAGTGGAGTTCAATAACGTGTATTGTCTTGGGACCGCTGTTAAAAGGGAGCTTTTCCTTTAATGCTCCGCGGGTTGGCTCTGCAATTTATTTCGGTTTAAGATGACAACGGAAACTCCTCCGCAGCATTTGGACTCGCCGGCCTCTCTAAGGTCCAGTCCGGCTTCTGGAAGTCTGCACGCTGCCCTAATGAGTCAGCAGCCAGCGACAGTGGAGAGCACAGTCTCTTCGAAGTCAAAAAAAGTCAACTCAGGACTTCGACGACCTGAAAAGCCACCTTATTCTTATATTGCCCTTATAGTGATGGCAATACAGAGCTCCCCGACTAAGAGACTGACACTAAGCGAGATCTACCAGTTCCTCCAGGCTCGGTTCCCTTTCTTCAGGGGCTCGTATCAGGGTTGGAAAAATTCGGTTCGACACAACCTCTCTTTGAACGAATGTTTTATTAAATTGCCCAAAGGCTTGGGCAGACCTGGAAAGGGCCATTATTGGACCATTGATCCAGCCAGTGAGTTTATGTTTGAGGAAGGGTCTTTTCGTCGTAGACCTAGGGGATTTCGAAGAAAATGTCAAGCCTTGAAGCCTATGTATAGGATGATGAACAGCATTGGTTTTGGCACTTCAATTTTACCACAAAATTTTGATTTTCAACCACCATCGTCTCTGGCATGTCACACCAACAGCTACAACTTGGACATGATGGCCAACTCTATGACAGGAGGTTATGACGGATTCGGTGGCGGCCCTCATGTGCCTCATATGTCTCCAAGTCCTGGATCTACCTATATGGCCAGTTGTCCAGTAACATCTAATGGAGACTATGGTCCTGACAGCAGTAGCAGCCCTGTGCCTTCTTCTCCTGCTATGGCTAGCGCCTTAGACTGCCATTCTCCGTACGCAAGTACATCTGCGCCGTGGGCGCAATCAGGGGGCACTCCTTACATCAAACAACAGCCCATAGCAACAAATAGTCCGTCAGTGTCCAGTATACACTCTAGCATGTCTTCATATTCGTTAGAGCAAAGCTATCTACATCAGAATTCCAGAGACACTGGAGAAATATCAGGTAACCGCATGCATTCAAGTCTTAATACTGAAAGAGCTAGCGAGGGAATATAGGGCATTTTAATCAGAATTATGCGGTAGCATTGTTTTATAATATATTGACTATAAATACATAATCCAGAATTGAAAATTGAGAATGTAAGTAAGAGTTCCTTAAAAGGTGTAACTGTATTATAACATGGGTAAATTGTTTTATGTCGGGCATTTTTCATTATTATTATTATAGCAGTACAGTAACGTAAAATTTCAGAATTTGTATCTTTAAAACTTGTCTGTATAGCTTTCTTATTTCGAAAGACTGAAAATAAACTTAAATTTAAATCCATCTTTTGATAGGTGTCAGTTTATATTTCTACACGAAAAACATTTCCTCGGCTCACAATTTCTTGTTGGGTGGTAAAATTGATCCGGCAAGGAAAATAAATGTTATAGATTTTAAATTATATGGCGAGAGAAGGCCGGAATTACAAATTTAAAAGACGTCAGAAAGCTGTGCACAAAAGGCAGCTTCTTCAATCCTAATTTTCTTAACTTCACATAAAATGCGGGTCGTAGAGGTTAACTAAACAAAGACAGTCTGGGGTAGACCACACTGAAGAGGGGTTTAGGCTACACAAGCCTAGAGGAGAGCTGGGCTTTACCTAACCTTTTGGGAAATCTGGACAAGTTAATAACGCTGTGTGTGCGGCATGTTTATTTCAGAATCACTGTCAATCAAATGTATTTCCTTAAGTACAGTATCCCCAAAATGACTGAGAAGGTCTTATTTGAAAAGTAATAATTAAATAACAAGTTTCGTTTATATTTACAAGAATCACGCCTCTTTAAAAACGCATTAACTTCAATAGTTAATGTAATGCAATGACTGTGGCCTGAGCCCGTAAAGATTAATACAGTCTTTCAAATATGTACAAAGTTCTACACAAAAAATGCATACTGCTATCTACTTTTATAAGTATCTGTCTGAAAAAAATAGTAATTAAAACTGGTATACATTCTTTAATAAATATAATGCAAAATCAGTGCACGAAACCATTTGCAAAATCATAAGTAACATTTTAAATATTTTTCCTGTAATACCTCTCAATATATTGTTGTTTTAGGCATTTGCATAAAATGTATTGTAATTTCATATAAGATTTATACTTCAGTTTCAAATAAACTTATGAAATGTTTCATTTACATTTTATTGTCCATATTACTGATGAACTGTGTGCAGTTATGAATTTACAAGGCTTTATTCTGTTTGTTTTTATAATAATAAAAATGTTCCTTAGTAAATATAAAATAATACTGATAAAATATAACTAGAAATAGTGAGACAATGAGATAACAAGAAAGGTAAATGATAAAATATGGGTATATGATATAGTTTTATCATGAAAGGGAGCACACCACGTTTTCTAGAAAGACACAATTTGCGTAAGTTATTACATAGTATCAAAAACTTATCACGGCATTTCAATCGTTCATTTCCCTCGATGTCACCGACTGCTCAGTTAGTATTTATACTTACTAATGTTTTCTGTAACTGGTTTTTAATATTTTCGTTTTCTTTTAGTGGGGATACCTCGCTACCAAGCACATGCACCTCCTGTCTGCGACCGGAAAGATTTCGTTTTGAACTTCAACGGGATTTCCTCGTTTCACCCTTCGGCCAACGGATCTTATTATCATCATCATCATCACCATCACCACCACCACCACCAGAGCGTTTGTCAGGATATCAAACCATGCGTAATGTGAGTGGCTGTTTGGACATCGCCACTGATCAGCTCTGCCAAACCAAGCCAAACGTCGCAGGCACCGAGCACTGAACTTGCACCTGCATCTTGATTTCCTGAGGATTTGAAACGCCAGAAAAAGGAAGTAACACACGCATTTTAAAGTTTACCACAAAACTCATGCTGAAGGCATTTTCATTTTTTTTCTTATCAATGTGTTTTTTTATTGGTTTTCAAATTCACGGTAAGGCAGGCGTATATGCTACCATACGAACGCACTATTTTTCAAATACACTTTTTATAGCAATATCACGTCTGCTGAACAAAGAAATATAATACATAATTTTGTAACGTGTGGCCGATTACTGCACCCCTTAAACATTATTTAGCAATACCTTTATTTTTTATCATATATGCTTAGAAAATGGAAGCGGACACCAGATTTGAATGTACAGTTCTTTTTAAAATTTTCATTCTTCATTATGTTGAAAAGGTAAAAAATATTTAAAATGTTATCCATTTCATGTGTATTATGCTTATGTATGTTGGGGTTCTGAGTATCCTGCAGGTTTATATGTTTCACCCCGTTCAGAGCTGGCTTGGTGGTTTATTTAATATCAGGATGTTTCCAACGGCGATCTCAGGAAATGGGACTGAGATACACTCACTTTATTTTTGCACTTAATGAATACATTTAAAAGTGTCAATATGCAGATGTAAAAGAAGTCAATAAATGTATATATGTATATATGTGTGCCTTTAGCGTCTATGTTCCCACCGCATTTCTTTTTCAAGGCAGATCATAATGTGCCTTAAGATTAAATAATGACTTACTTTCATGTTAGGAAAGATTTCTACTCAAAATTTACAGAATGATGTCCAGTGAAAAATGTTGGTGTTTTCTTTAGCTGCAGTTTTTCAATCTGATGGTTATATTTCGAAACAATGCAATCTGCTCCATTCCGTTTGTTTCTTTCATACAAGTTTTTTTTTCACGCGCATATTGGAAAAGTCGTTGTGCAATGTTAGTGATGATAAAAATATTAGGTTACAATTCATTCTCTTGCACAAGACATAATTGGTTAAATAAAAGTGCAATTCAGAATTCATTTAGCTTTTCTGAACCATCTTCTGCAAGGGTAATTCTGACAGCCTCTCTCGCAGGGTAGGACCTAAATTCTGCTTTAAAATTATTAATATTTTGTCGAAGCCGGGAATTAAATTTCTTTACTGAAGTTTTAATGTTATTATTATAAATATAATGAAAGATATTGTAACAGTAAAATATAATTTGAAATGTTTTCATCTTGAGGCTACTTCGCAAGGTGATGATGAGAAAGAGCAAAACTAAAATTCTAGTCTTAGTAGTAAATCAAATAGGATTACTAAATACTAATTAAGCAAGAGGGAAATGTTATTAACATAATAACATTATCAAACGCGCATAATCCATAGGGTCAAGAGGTGCCGCAGCCTATCGCTGCACTGCTGGACGCATGGAAATGAGACGCCTGCTAAGTACGGGACTTGCTGTTATCATTTTGTTGCTTATTATTTGGACAGATCATTTTTAAAAGTTACATTGCAACGTGTAAAGATAAAAAGACGTGCAATGCGTGATTCAATGCAGATAAATGAAGTCTTTAAATTCCAACTAGGCCTAACTAACGCTATGGAAAACACAGCCAAATGATTATGTATTAACAATGACATCGGTCTATGAATGCTTATATTTTATAACCTGCTGACTACTTGGCTCTGTGTGGCACAACAAATATACTCACATATAGTCAGTAATACGATACGGCAGAATGTAGCTCACGATCATAAAAAGTAACAGGTGCAAAATTTCATTCAATATGAAAAAATCTATAAATATTTAAAAAATCAGTCTTTACAGGTAAAAACTGCATATATTGCTCACAATTCTGGTGCTGTTAGAACAATGGTTATTGTCCATGTTGTAGGAACGTTTGGCTGTTATTTTTGCTAAGTTGTGGGTAATAGGAACAGACAGCGCTTTGATGAAAACTAATTCACGGATAAGGCAATTAATTGTGAAGTGTCTAAGCATAGAGAAATATATATATATATATATATATATATATATATATATATATATATATATATATATATATATATATATATATATATATATATATAAACAATAAAGTAGTAAAATTATGTTCTTACTTTGTAATGAGTGGGAGTGTAATTTAGGGATTGCTTTGAAGTTCTCTTTTCCTCGGCGTCTTCTGTGTTTCATCTTTTTTGGTTATTTCCTGTTAAATTCAGCTTCCTGCATTTAGAAATACTTTCAGGTACAATGTGTATCCGTGATAAGTCTACAAATGTGTGGAGAGCTCTCATAGACTCTTTTCTGCATACATTTAACAAGCAAGAGGAAGAAATAATGTGACAAGACTTAATGCTTTAATCCCAAGGTAAGTTTCTGAATTTCTTGAAGGCAGATTGCCTAGGGATATCTTCTTAATGCAGGAGTCATTAATTTGTATTAAAAGAAGCTATCGATCTATCGATTTTGTAAAACGTTTTTTAATTTAACTTTTTGAAATTTGCAGCTGCAAGTATGTAGCGCCATCTGCCGATCATATGTAGATTTATAAGTAAGTAACGTGTAGGTTTATTCAAGCAAAACAGGCGTAATTTGTATTTAATAAAATAAAATAGATCAGATGCTTGTCATTGTGAAGATTGCATGTCCAAATTTTATCACATTCAATTCAGTTTGTTTTAATTAAGCACATTTTCCAGGCGTGCTCAAAAAAATATTTTATAAAAAAAATAAATGAAAAATAAACACACACACACACGCACGCACACACACACGTATATATATATATATATATATATATATATATATATATATATATATATATATATATATATATATATATATAGTATGTTGGTGTCTATTTTTAATTTATTAATGTATATGCATATACTCGGAGCGATTTTAAGACCAGCTCTCCTATAGATATGCCGCATTCTGAAAAGGAATATTTAAAAAAAAAAAAAACGCTATTGTTTAGATGCGTCTCTAAAAGAGGTCGAGTTAGCACTGAGAAGGGAAAATGAAAATAAATATTAAACCATCTCCACTAGTTTTATGCATTCTCTGATTTTTATGATGGCTTCTTCCACGGTATATGCACTAACGCACTAAAAGAAAAAAAAATTAAATTTGTTCCAAAATTAATTGAAAACCAGTGAAAAGATTTAAGAACTGGAGTTACTGGTTTAAAACTTTTAGTGACGATTCTTAAGTGTCATTATTTTGAATTGAACAATTCGGTGTGACCACGAGGTATATTTTTTAACAGATTCATAAACTAACTTATGCAGATGCTGCAGCTTTAGAAACTGATTTTTTTGCAATATTCCACTGTCCCTGACATTGAAATGATGACTGGAAGTTAAATCTGTGTAAACGATAAATTCCTAATGGATTCAGTTAAAGTCAGCAGACTTGCAGTTACCACTCACTAAAAATGTCGTTTTTTCGTAAATTAAATACAATTAATTGTCAATCATTCACTGTTTTATATCAACAAATCAGCTAAATATTTTTGTAACATAAGTACCATTTGGTTTAAATGAGAAATATAGCAGCTGTCACCAGCATACAAGTAAATACCAAAGTTAAAGCTCTTTTCTTTCGGAGTCTCTTATTCTCATGCTCATTCTATTTTAAGAGTATGTGTGTTGAAAACGAGATGCGTGTCGGAAAGTGTTAGTGTCCAGGCTCTGATATAGATAGGCGTCCTTTGCTGCCGGTCCAGGTTTTGCTGTAGTGTATTCCCTAGTTCAACAAATGAATCCGAGTTTGTCAAACGCCCTTCATACGTGAGAAGGGACTTAGAGCTCGGAGAAGAGCTTGCTGAAGTGCGTGCATTGACTTTCTCGAAAAGAGTGACGACGTGGTCGTGCTTCAACATCGGAGCATCCTTTGACAAAAGCTTCCAACAGTTGAATACGATTATCATCAAGTCCGAACACATAACACACACTCTGTGTTCTTAAGGCGTATTTACAGAAGGTAATACATGTCGAAAGATTATTTAAAATATATAATTGAAAATATTATATATTTATTTTAAAAGCACAACATTTACAGTCCAACCCTGTCTTAAAAGGCAAACAAGACGAAACGGCAGTGAACCTTGACCAAAAATGTTTACGGTAAAATACGTTTTGCTAGAGGTTGCTTTCAGAAAGTCCTGAAAGATGCACTCGAAATGAATACTTTCTCCATAAGTTGCTTACTGATGTTATACTAATGGATGCAGTGCCTAAATTTGTAAATATAAACATAACCAGTAACTGCAGCACAATACATAATATGGCCTGAACGCGGTCGAAGAACATTATCCTGAAACTTGTGGGCTTCCGAACATGATTGACCACATTGATGGAGCACATATTACGATTAAAACCCTCACTGATGAGCCTTAGAATTGTTTCTAGATAAGAGTTTCCATCCCAATATATGCACATCAACTGTGTTCAAGCTCCTTATATGGAACGTTGTGGTCAGGTTGCCAGAAGCTACGCAAAAAGAAGCAATATGGGTGAACTGCAACGGCAAGCTCCTGGCAGGAGACGGTGAGTTTCATGGTGCGTGGCGTTTGAGAGTCTCATTCTTTCTTTCTCTGATTGTTGATGCCTGTGAAACAACTATCATCCTTGACGAGGGAGAAAGAGCAATACAATATGGACACTGAACGGACAAGTTAATTATTAGGATTATATTTGCTAAAACATCACTTAATCAGTCAGCTAATGCCCTACAGCACAGGTGTCGAACTCCAGGCCTGGAGCGCCACAGTGACTGCAAGTTTTCATTCTAACCCTTTTCCTAATCAGTGACCCATTTTCAGTACTAATTAACTCCTTTTCCCTTCCTTTTAATAGCCCTGTTTTTAAGGATTCCGTCCTCTGAATTGATTTGTTTCTTCATTAAATGACAGCCAAACAGAAATGAGACGTGAAACGAGCCAACAGATGACCAGCCAAACTGGAATATCAAACTCCAACTAGTTTCTTAATGAGAAGCCAATTCTTGCCGTTAATTAAACCCGTTACTTAATTCGATAGCTTGCTGCTGCTCTCATTCTGCTACAGCAGACATTTCCCAAAGTGTTGATTTTCTGTTTCTGATTATTGACCTGAGAGATCAACCTTATCGAGACCCTCACCTTTCTTTATGTTCAGGTAATGTGGTTAGCTGGTCACCTGTTTTCTCATTTTGTGTCTCATAATTTTTTGGCTGCTAATTAAGGAAACAGAAAGAACTAAGGGGTCTGAGTTGAGTTAATTAAATCTAAGGTAAAAGAAGTTAATTAGCAGCAAAAACAGGTCATTAATTAAGAAGGTGGTTAGAATGAAAACCTGCAGTCATTGCGGCCCTCCAGGACTGGAGTTCGACACTCCTGCCCTACAGTATTCTTCCCAAAATGTGTGATAGTAGTTTTAGTTTTTTTAGACTGATTCCAACTAATCGGCCTAATTTTCTGGGAAATTTCTGTCGACTGCCGCCACATTTGCCATTGGCTCATCTTGGATTTTCCCCTTCTGCCACTAGCACTGTATAATTGTTTTCACATCTCCCTTTTCCCATACTCAAATTTATTTACACACTTACATTTTTAAAAATGTGTTGCAAGTATCAATAATTTCATCACAGTAGTTTTTTTTCTCTCTCTTTTGATGCCATTCAAATTTGTTACAATATTTCCCATTATGATATTTTGAACACACTCATTTTTCCTTATTTTATTTACAATGCTTCACACTGTTTTAAACTGCTACTTTTATCAAAACTTTAGGTTACTATACATCTTAAAGCACATTCTAGTAAAAATTTCACTATACAGTGTTCACGAGACAATAATGACCCTATAAATCTCTAAACTTTTTTCTATGGGAATTTTGTTGGACATGGTTTCATTTTCACACTGTGAGGTTGTCTCACCTCACTGGACTTCTCGTAAGACTTTGAGAAATGGATGAAATAGCTTGATGTGAGACAAGTGAGAAGAACATAAGTTACCAAATCTCCTATAGTTACAGAGAAACCAAATCAATAATAAAATTGATGAATGTTTATACTGTTGCATGTGTAAAGATAATTTAGGTATACATCTATTGTCAGGATGTTCCCAGATATCAAAGATGACAGACAAGGGTGCCATTTAAATGCAGAGGAAGGTAACAGCTCCAAAGAAGAGTTATCCATCCATCCGCATCCATCCATCCATCCATTTTCCTAACCCACAAACATAGTTTGCATGCCAGTGTAGGAAGTTGGGGTCCACAAGAGCATAATAAGCTCCTTTCACATGTGTAATAGTGTAAGTATTTCAGGATTAGAACTTTTTAACTCATGTAAGGTACCAGATTACATAGAAGTTGCCCAAAAAGTCTATAATCACTACTGACAGTTTTTGTGTGAAAGAAAATAAATTAATGAGCAGAACTGGTTAAATATTGAGTTAATCGTTTTTATTTAATATTACTGTATTTTACACAGTGTTCTTGACTCGCAAAGTTGCATTTGAGACATAAACAACAGAAATGACTGGAGATTGAAAAACACCAGAATCAAATAGGAAGCCACAGGAACCAAAGATGTATGTTGTATGTCTCTTTTTCCAGGAAGATGCACTTAGTTGAATTTCTATGAGATATGTGCCAAGCACCACTTGTGCACTGTACCCCCAAGTTAACTACTAGATAGCACAGCTCACTCTGCTCACTCATTGAATTTGTAAGTTTTGAAAGAAGGGGTGAGAGCTAGTATGGACATTCCCTATGGGCTATTTGTGACAGCATGTGGGACCCCAACAGCAAAACAGAGTTCACTGATAAGAAGAAACACACAACGAGAAACTTCCTCCAGCCTATGAGTCAATTAACAAACTCAATCACTTTATACTAATTAGTTCATACTCAACTCAAAGTGTCAACTCTCATTTTGTATCGTTACTTTTAGAATAAATAGTAGAATGCTACTGAAACCCCTATATATATTTTCCTCCATACACGGTTGACAAATATTGTCTATGAAGGAAGCTCACAGTCAAGTCAGGTCGTAAGTGGGCTAATCAATTTTCTCCTTCATTTAGATGGAGAGGGGTGTCATTGTTAAACATCTGCCAAGTTTACAGACTCTTTCTGTTAAGCTAGCCTAGGAAAATAAAGTTCTGCCAAATGGTTGAACAAGACATTCATTTGTGATCACTTATATTTCTTATGATTGGCTTGCACAAATTTTAGCAATTCCTAATTGAGTACACAAAGAACATTTGCATCTATAACCTGGTAATTTTATGGCTTTATCCTCACATATGCCAACCTGTGAAATTCCTGGAAATTATACTTGGTCTCGACATGGGAAATTGCCTGGTTATCTTTTCTGGGATTGTTAATTCAGCTTTGCTCACATATTTTCTTGATCCAGGAATTTACCAGTAAGTTACCAGGAGAGGCCTTTGTGTGTGAAGGTAGTTGCAGACTTGGAAGGTATATATTTTGTCCTAGAAGTAAAACCTTCAGCAGTAGCAGGGTAAGACAAAGATATGTGTGTCATATTTGTGAGGAAGGTAAGAATAAATCCCTAGGATATAAAAAACAGCTTAGAAACAGCCTTGGAGATTGAACCACTAAAGGCTACCCAGAGGTGCAGGGACACCAGAAGCTGCTAAGAGGGTGTTCTACTCTTGTGTCCTTGTAGTTAGAGAGTGCCTCATTGACTCTGAAAGTGACACCCAGGTTTGACCTGGAAATGACCTCAGAAAAGGATATAAATGTCCCTTGGTGCCAGAGGCTTATTAGGACTAGAAATGACAGATGACAGGAAGAGGCCAAAATTGTGAAAAGAAGAAAAAAAAACTGACAGAATATAAGAAAGTGTTCTTAGGATACTTAAGAGGTGGGCAAATGAACAAGACACCCCACCAGACATACGGAAGAATTCATTCTGAAGTCAAGTCAAGTAAGACAGATGGGTTTTTGTCTGTGCTTTGGCAACATTCAAATTTGCAGTTTTTCTTTATTCCCTCTCTTGTGTTTTTTTATGCGTTACAAACATATAAAGATATACCATATAGTATGTTGTACTTTTAATGTTTTTCCACATAAGTTCAGATACAGTATATACAAGGCACTCACCTTGTTTTATTCACAAAATTGGTGGGGTTATATGACACACTGTATCTGCTGGCCAGAAATATCATATTGTGCAGTTTCGTAATCTGCAATGGTTAATTTTTTTTTCTCTTTTTGTGATTTGTTTAATGATTTTGAAAATAACTACAGGTGTCATAAAATGTCTGTGAGGACCAAGAGTAACTTTCATGATTGACATTTTAAAGGCCTGTACAGTTCTTTCTCCATTTAGAAGGTGACAGTTGTCCAAACCCAAGCAAACGTTTAACTGTCAAAAATGTGGCATATATAAAGACATGGGCATACAGTAAACCAAATACTCAATATACTGCTCATTGCCTTTTAAATTCACAAAATTTAAATAAATAAATATAGGTATTCTTTCTAAAGAGAGACAGAGGACAAAAAATTTAAATTATCAGAAAATGCAATAGTCAAGAAACTGGCTAAGGTCAAAACCAGGAATCAGAGAGATCTTTTGTCAAAGCCCAAAACATTTCAAAGTCAAAATAGAGATCAAGGGAATGTAACCAGGAATTCAAAAGGTTAGTGGAAATTATCACAAAGAAAATGCTTGTTATCCATTAAATGTGGATATCCCGGAGTTGCTTATTGTTTATTGTTATTTGTAATCACACTTATTTCAATTCATTCTAGCAGATAGGTGGAGACTTTTCTGGCTCTTTTTTGGTGTCACGGAAACCACACTTAAAGGGGAAAAAAATGTGGTAATAGAGAAAAGTACAAATTTATTACAGGCAGTGAACAAACCTACCTGCCTCTAGAACTGGGAAGTCTCAGATCTAATCAATGCACTATTGTACTGCTTCACGTAAATGAACTCTTTGATAAATTCAATGCTCATTCAGTAGCAAAAAATTCATGACAGTATTTGTTGTTATTTTGCAAGAAATTTGTGTATGTTAATGGAAGTTTAGTAATGGGGTCAAAATTTGCTATCAAGTTACGTTCTGATTCTGATTCTATGATGCTGAAAACATTCAGAAAACATGATTTTAGCAGGGTGTCTCCATGTGTGTCTGTGGAAATCTATGTACAACCATAACTTCTCAACAAACTGTCTTATCTTTTACAAACAAGTTGCAATGTGTTTGTCTTGATTCAGGCTCCAGGCTAATTGTTTTGTTTCAGTTTATCACAGTACTTATCTCCTTGTCCATAGAAATTGTTTCATCTAACCGTCACTGCATTTAGTAAAAGGAGCAGGCCTACTGATTAGCTCAATTTTGGCATGAATAGTTTTTTAGATACATAATTTATTTAAATCTACATTTATATGCACAGAGGCATACACAAACTGTACACAAAAATGTAAAAGTGAAGATAGGTGACAGCTTGTTTACCCTAATAGTGCATATGCTGGATAATGAACAGAAAGAATGGAACACATACAATCACACACAGGTCGATGTGCAAAGAGGCATTAAGCCACCTTGTACCAACCTATCTATCTAGGTAGCTTGTCTACTTGATTTGACCCAACATGTTTAGTTTCAAATTAAATATATTTAAATTGTTTCCTTCATTCAATTTCTTTTTCATTTTACTGTATATTTATTTATGTGCATAACAACTATATGCTGATGTACTTGACTATATATTATTGTACAGTACAATTAACTGTATTATACTGTAAATCTTCCATTGAATGATTTCCTGCAGTATCGCTAAAATGTAATATACATGGAGGTACTATATAGACCATACCATAATGATTTTGTAAGGCAACTAATGACAAAAGACAAACAAGTAAATTGACAATAATCACAAAAGTGGAATGACAAATTTAGTTTCAGTTTCCAGTGTTCTAATTAGCAAAAAACTGCCTAATATACTTAGATTTTAGAAAGCACAATATTTAGAACTGCTGTACAAACACAAACAGCATCTGTGGTCTGAGTTTGAAAACTAAATCCATGTCAGTTGGTGTATTGTCTCATTACCATGGTTTCCTCCCATATTGAAAATATTTGCATACTTGATAACTCCATAATAGCACTGTACAATTTTGTGTAGGTTTAGTGAGTTTTCCTTTTGATGGACTGACATTACACAGAGGATTGGTTTCTGTCCTGCACCTCAGTCTCATTACAACACAAAATGTTACTCAAATTACTAATATAGGTAATATTGAAACCAAAAATGGTAAAATAGGTTGTTATTAAATGGGCTTAGTCCAAAAACTGGTCCAAGCTTACCCAGCTAAGGAGACAATGCTACCACCTGAGAGGTACAGTATTTTGATATAGTTTGCCCTCTGTAACTTCTGTTTCTCTCGTTCTCCCTCTCTTTTTCTTTGTGCCTGTGTCTGTCTGTGTCTTTCCCTTTCTCATTTAGGGTGAATTTAACTTGAATAAACTTACTTACATTCCATGGTTTAAAGACTTTAGTCCAAAGAGTTATTTGGCTGGTTACAATACATATACAGAATTGGAGAAAAGATCCATAAGGATTGGATGAAAATATTGCATTTTGGCCCCATTGATGGAGCATAGTAATCCTTCACTCTACTCTCTGTGTTTGAACTGGAGTAACATTTGGTTAGTTCTTTAAAGCCAAACCAGTCACTTAACTATCAGCATCAGACTATAGCCTATTATAGCTGTCTTGTCCTAACTGGGGTTCTGCTGTAGTGGTCGTAGGAAGCAACACTAGTGCAGTTAGACTTTCCTCTACCAGTTGTAGTATTTCTCTTGTAAGTTAGCTTACCCTAGTAAAGGATGGCTATGTTCTTGGATAATCAAATTACCATTTAAACATGTATTTTCTTGTTTAGCTTGTTCTGCTTCCTGAATGCTGCTTCAGGAGACTAAGTTTAAATCTTGCTTTGGTCATCCTGCGCGTTGAGTTTTTTTTAATTTTTCCCATGTTAATTCAGATTTCCCTGTACACTACAGTTTCCATGAACATTCTAAAAACACATGGGTTCATTTGCAACTCTTATCCAGCGCTGAAAGAATGAATGAATGTAAATGTGCACAAATTTCCTGCAATGGACTAATCACTTTTTAAAGACTTTTTTCTGCATTGTTATATTTGATGCTGGAACAGGTTCCAGTTTCACATGATCTTGATTTGGATTAATTATTGAAATAATTCTCACTTCCCAGGCATTTTGTCCCCTTTTCGTGTTCGATTTCCTTTATACTGAAAATGCATTGTCAATTAAAATCTTGGAACAATTTTGAAATCTATACCGAGTTCATTTTAGTTTTACCACAAAACTAAACAAGAAGTTATGATGGCAAAAATACCAATTTTCGCTTTGTGCCCTCTATCACCATAACCTATCGTCTGTGGGGGAGGAGCAAAAGCTTTAGATTCATCAAAATTTCAATCTCCCATTCTCCATGGATTTCGATGTTGTAGGGTTCCCTGATACCGAAAACACTGATATCTCGATGATGGGTGTGTGTCTGTGTGTCACAGTTTCTTGAGGACAGTGTACAGCTAAAATGGCTGAATGGATAAATACCAAGCTCAAAATTAAAGCCTGTTATGAGATAATGAGGTGCTGATTAGTTTTTGAGCCACATCATGCTAGTGAAACAGGCACACTAGAGGAACCCACAAATTCCGTAATTATGAATTCTTCTGATCAGTTGCTATTGTAATGACCTATTTTATGATCAGAAAGATCAGCATCAGAGTGGTAAATAATTATTGAAATGTTATAGAATAGTTTGGGTAACATGGTTTGTACAATGCAAAACCTACTGATGCCCACATCTGAATTTTTTATAAACAAGATGCCCATAGATGAGACTGATACACATTTAATAAGGGAAACCTTCATGTAAGCAAAGTAAACATTTAAAAATGTAGGCTAATGAAGCTGACCTTAACTGTGCTTGTTTAGTCTCATTTTCAGCCAGCCTTAGGAAACTATTGAAGATGAAACATTCTCAATGCAGTAAAGAAAAGTGTCCCTTAAAACTAGATTAAGTAACAATCCTGTCACTTATCATAAGCCCTTTGGTGACATATTAGATTCAATCTATTTTCTAACAGAACAATCCCAGCTAAAACATATTCTGGTAATTCTACTGTAAAGTCATCATTCTCATCTACCAAGCAATGTCTTTGGCAGAGCACATTTGAATTTCTGTAGTACTACAATTACAGTTTCCTTTACAATTTTTAAAAACTGATATTCACTTAAGGGCGGCACGGTGGCACAGTGGGTAGCGCTGCTGCCTTGCAGTTGGGAGACCTGGGGACCTGGGTTCACTTCCCGGGTCCTCCCTGCATGGAGTTTGCATGTTCTCCCCGTGTCTGCGTGGGTTTCCTCTGGACGCTCCGGTTTCCTCCCACATTCCAAAAACATGCAGGTTAGGTGGATTGGCGATTCTAAATTGGCCCTAGTGGGTGTGTTTGTGTGTGTCCTGTGGTGGGTTGGCACCCTGCCCGGGATTGGTTCCTGCCTTGTGCCCTGTGTTGGCTGGGATTGGCTCCAGCAGACCCCCGTGACCCTGTGTTCGGATTCAGCGGGTTGGAAAATGGATGGATGGATGATATTCACTTAAGGCTGTAGTTACATAATTTGCAGTTGAAGGAGCCACAACAAAATATTCCTATTTGACTCCAGGCCAGAGCACATATTTACTTGTAACCTTCAAGATACAGTATAAGTTCATATAAATGACCTCCATATATAGGTTTGTCTTTGACCAATAAATCTTCCATTTATTCTGGTTTGGAATTATTTCTTAGTCTCGTCACTTTTTCACTACTCTTTTTTTATACATGATGGATTACTATTTCTGGATAGAATTTGTTGGTGTTTTGTTGTTGCAATTTAACTGGTGATGTATAACGCCATTTATTTGCATGCAGATGAACATTTATTTTTATAAATTAACAATTACATTTTGATTTCGCAGGACTATACTTTTATGCATTATTTTGTTTTAATGCATTCTGAAATATTTATATGACTATTTATATAATTTGATTGTTTCAGTAAATCTTTCTATATATCTATAACATTTACCAATGTTGTTTCTTGTCCTAGAGTGTGTATATAAACACAGGGAACTCCAGGTTCTGTATTACATCTTGCCTGAAGAAGGGGCCTGAGTTGCCTTGAAAGCTTGCATATTGTAATCTTTTTAGTTAGGCAATAAAAGGTGTCATTTTGCTTGGCCATTCTCTACATTCACAATGGCTAACACAGTACAAGACCCTGGTATCTAGCCCCTGAATTTTTATACTGGATTGGTTAGTTTTGCTCCTTAAAGGGCAATTTCTTTTTGGCGTAGTATTCGTATTCTGATATGACTACTTTACTTTGTCGGTGTATTTCACTCAGTGTTTCTGGAATGAGGTAAAAAGCTTGATGAGAAATAAATGAACAGCACCTTTTTATCTTTTATCTAATGATGTAATTACATTAAGTCCAGGTCCAGCATCATGCAAAGGAATTTAGTACTAATCATAGAACACCTTCTGGGTGCTGTGCAAGCAGCATTCTTTTTACAAATCTCTGTACAAATTTCCCACTTGGGACAAATAAAAGTTCTATCTATCTATCTATCTATCTATCTATCTATCTATCTATCTATCTATCTATCTATCTATCTATCTATCTATCTATCTATCTATCTATCTATCTATCTATCTATCTATCTATTCAATAAGGGATAAGACAATTCAAGCATCTTGAAGAGAATATTTTTAATCAGATGCTGCACCCTCTTTAAAAATGAAGATCATCATGTAACAAATCAGGTTGCTGCTATTGTTTGTTCCATATGGTTTCTAAGTCTATTTAGACTTCACCATCCTAGGCTCTATTGTGTTTGATGAAAAGTTGTATTATATCTAATATGGTAACTATCGTTGTATGACATTTCAACCCACCGGGTCTGTTAGCAGTGTGAAGTACATTCCTGCAGAAGAAGGAATTAGAGCCAGTAGGGAGGAATCATCCAACTACACCTCCACGTGAGTCACTTTGGCACAAAGGCCATGAGGTTAGAAGATATCTCATCTTTTGAGTGTTTCAGATATTAGTGTGAGCATCCCCAGGGATTACATTCCACATGATTTAGATGTGATGTGCACACCATTGTTATCGTTTAGGACAAGTTGGTGAAGGAAGCTCGTTTTATTTACCTAACATTTTTGTAGTGTTGTTACTCATGCTATATTCATTCAGCTGATTGCCAGAGCTCTTCTTATACAGCAATACATCTTCAACAGAGACACATTATTTTGAGTTTTTATTTCTTCTGCATTTCATCGTAAATAATGTGTTTTTATTGGGTTTAATATTTAAGGTATCATATAGTCAAAGGTAATTGCAACATTAGATTTCTATTTTTCATTCTTTGTCTTTTCTACAATATACTGTAATTCCATCTATTTATTTTTCTTTTCCATGTGTTTACTGATTTTTGATGTAACCTTGCTACTCATTTGGAGCATATACATGAGGTGTAGAGGTAAAGTTGAAAATAAATAAAAAAATTAGCAGTCTTAAAAAATGCTGTTTGTAGTCTCTTCAATGCTGTGTTGGTTGGGAAGCATTACAGATTGGTATACTAACAGGAAGTAATCACAAATATCTAACCTTTGCTGCTTCTAGTTCACCTTCCATCATAACATCTTTCCATAAAGTAAACAGAAGAAGGCCACATTGCTAACTGTAGAATCTTTTCCTTCCTTGCTTGCTAGCTCTTCCAGATGATTTTGGTGGTGGGGTGATTTGTTACAGACACAGGATAAATGTACAATATTATGAACCTGTCTGTGGAAGAAGGTGGCAAAAAAAGAAGCCCTAGATATGATCATTCAATAATGAAGGAGCACTCAAAACCTTAGTTTTCATCTGGATGAAGACCATCATGTAGAGAGTAGTGATATATATTTTTTGAGAAAGACCTCACAATACCAGATCACCCTGGCCATGAGGAACCCAAAGATTCATGACAAAGACCCAACCATTTCCTTCCATTTAAAAGAAATTCAGGAAATTCTGAAGAACTAGCTGAATATGTAAACTGCTAAGAAGGGTGCCAAGAAACTGCTGCAAAATGACATCTAAACAACACACAAGGTTCCTGTTCAACAGAGCTTATATCGTATGTCTTCTTGAAAAAGAGCACTCATCAAAGATCTCCTAATGCTTTTGAAAGACATTTCACTCCCTGAGATTCATTCTTGGTGTTTAAACTTGATGATTCATAACACTTTTGTGTAGGCTGTCACAAACTGAACACTTAAGCACATAACAGCATACTGTACATACTATGCTCTTGTATTTTTTATAATATATACAGAGAACTTTAGTACCCTAAGAAAATTAGTACCCTGGACCTACAGAGTGGGTATTGGCAGGTGAAGATTGGGGAATATTGCCAACTGAAGACTGCAGTCATTGCCCCCAAAGGGTTTGTACTATTTTAAAATCATACTGTTTGGCCTAGAATATGCTATGGCCAGTTTTTAGTGCTTAATTAGAACATTGGAACTATTTTGACAAGAGCTATTACCCTAAAGTCTTCAAAATAACGTCTAATCAAGATTGGAAAATCCCTAGACTTCTACACTCTACTATGTTATTTGGTAATTTATTCTATGTATGTACAGTTCTTTACATGACAAAAATATTTCTAATGTTTATACAAAGTTGGCTAATAGCAAATTTCTATTTGTGTCCCCATATTCTTTTTGAAGACTTAATTTTAAAGTAACAGCTAAGATCAACTGTACTAATTTCCTTTATAATTTTAAAAACTTAAATTATTTCTGTTATAAATGAGATAGAATGAGCAGCATCCTACACAAAGCATTAAAAATACCGTATCAGACATAAGGCACAAGGGGATTAAACAAAATAGTAATTGTTGATTTAGGCCAGAGTTGAACAGAGAAAGTAGGAGGACTGAATGTCAAAGCATATAATTTAACCTACATATCAAAAGCAAAAATAAGCTGTTGCAAAAGTACTTGACTAGCTAAATTTTGTTTCCCTAAGTAGTTAATAAGACTTCACAATGGTGATTTGAGGCTTTGATACAAAATCTTACATGTTAATATCTCTTTATCACCATCTAAAATACTAGCAGCATGACTGACATCATGAGATATGAGAGCTTCCAAAAACTTTTTCCTGGTAACAAAATCTTGCAAGAATATTGCAAACATAAAATGGCACCAACCAAATATTTTTTAGTTTGTGGTTTACAGTTCTGTTTTTAATACCATCATACCCAGCAGACTGCTTTTAAAGATGTCCGACCTAGGCCTCCAGCATAACATCTGCCTGTGGACATAGAACTTTTTAACAAACTGGCCACAGTTTGCTAAATCTGTCCACAGGGAGGAGGTTAAAAGACTTACAGCATGGTGCATAAAAATAACTTAATACTTAACACCAAAAAAACTAAGAACTGATCATTGATTTCAGGAAGAAGCTGTCTGACCATCGGTCACTGTATATAAACAATGACAGAGTTGAGAGACTCTCTAGTTTTAGGCTCTTGTGTATCTACATCTCAAAAGATCTCATATGGACAATAAACACAAACTCAAGGTTAAAAAGTCACAACAGCGGCTTTTCTTCCTGAAAAATCTCAGAAAGGTTATTCTGCCACAAAAGCTTCTAATGTCTTTCTCCATTGAGAGCTTCCTAACTCATGGGATACTCTTGTGGTATGGCAATAGCTCAGCTGATGATATAAAGGCTTTGCAGAGAATCATAAAACCATTCATAGAAAATTACCAACATACCTTGGCCCACCTTGGAAGACACCTACACCTCCCCGTGTCTGTGGAAGACATCCAGCATCATGAAGGACTTGATGAACTGAAGGACATCATAAAATTATTTGAACTTCTCCCCTCAGGGAAAAGATGTAGGTCCATTAGAACACGAACCACAGGATTGGTAACAGTTTACCGCAAAGTTATTGCTACACTTAATTCTGTACTGAAATCACACACCTTATGGACAAAATTGTGCAATATCATATTCACCATTATTATTTATTATTATCTCATCTTGTATAATAACCTTTATTAAAATGACACCTTATATTGGCTAACTAAAAAGATTACGATATGCAAGCTTTCGAGGCAACTCAGGCCCCTTCTTCAAAGAAGTGTACCTGAAACTCATTGTTTGTGTTATGCAATGACAATGAAGGAATCTTAAATCCTAAATAACATCAAGGATACAGCAATAGTGGACAGAAATGACTGGAGCTGGAGGTGGTAGACCAATGATATAGCTTGAAATAAAAACAGCTACAACAACAAAAATGGGCAATTGCAATGCAGTCATACATTTCAAGAGAATTCTGCACACTTCCTATACACTGTTTATCTGGGCACTAGTTACCAAAAAAATAGACCTCTCAATGACTTATCATGTCCATGCATAGTCAGTATATTATCTTTGTTCTGCCAAAAGCTACTCATTATGACACGCAATATCTTCTTTCAGATGCTGAGCATTGTAGTTTGCCCATATTGACACATCTTGTTTAACTCCTTGCCTCTTGGTTACAACATCTTCTATATATATAATTCACTAAAGCAGCCGACCATGGCAGGTAAGACGCAAGACAGAGCCCCGCCCATCAACAATTCACTAAGCAGCCGACCATGGTACGCAAAACAGAAACCATGGGATACGCACCACAGAGCTACGCCCGCCAACTCACAGAGCCCCGCCCACCAACTCTAACCCTCCTCCCGCGTCATGGGATACGCACGACAGAGCCCTGCCCACCAACTCTAACCCTCCTCCTCCTTCCGCGTCCACCCTTGCTCTCGAGGCATGCACACTACCTGCTCATGTGCCAGCACGCAAGACCTCACCAAACACCGCCTCAGTCACTTTCATCTCTGCTACAGTCCACATGCACCTCTGAGCCACGTTGACTTTTCATTCTTTTCGGTTCCAGCTGCTTTTCTATATATAATCCACCAAGTCACCTGACCATGGAATACGCACGCATGCAAGACAGAGCCCCGCCCGCCAACTCTAACCCTCCTCCCGCGTCATGGGATACGCACGACAGAGCCCCGCCCGCCATCTCTAACCCTCCTCCTACGTCCACGCACGCAAGACAGAGCCCCGCCTGCCAACTGTAACCCTCCTCCCAGAACACTACGACAAACTCAACACAGAAAAGAAACACGCTGTTGACACTGTTTTACACGTTGCATACAGCGATTCCCATCCCTGACAAACATGCTTCTTCTTAGATGGCCGTAGCATCTACAGGAATAGCTGCAACATTGTTACCGGGTGGACGAACTGCACATTACGTTTTTAAAATACCATTGAGGCTGAATACTACTTCCACATGCAACATCAAACCTACCTCGCCACACGCTCAACATCTTCTGCAATCCAAATTGATAATATGGGACAAGGCACCAATGACACATGCATATGCATTCCACGCAGATGACAGGTTATTACGTGATCTCATGGGTGACACGCAGCCATTTGGAGGCAAAACAATACTATTGTGTGGAGATTTCTGACAAATTCTCCCCGTCATTATGCGTGGCTCCCGAGGACTTACTGTCACCAGTTGCATTAACAAGCAACCTTTGTGGCGTCACATACATGTTCTTACACTGACGACAAATATGAGAGCTGATGTTGGAGACGGGACAAACGGAACACCTGTGACATTGCCTTCACATTGTTTTCCTTTTATTTCTGATCCCGTTCAACAATTATATGGCGACATCGACTTCTCAACTGTCACTCTGGAATAACTCTGCACGCGAGCTATATTAAACGTCACCAATGAGGACTCGCTACACCTTAATGAACAAGTGCTGAAACTTATCCCTACCGACGAAGTGACTTTCACCAGCGTTGACTCCATCGTCACAGACAATCCTGCAGATTAACTTTCATTCCTTGAAGAATTTCTTAATAGTCTTACTAACATTGGCATGCCTCCGCATAAACCCCAAATTAAAATTGGTTCAGTCATCATGCTTCTCAGAAACCTCCTGCCAGCAAAAGATCTCTGTGATGGCACTAGACTTTCTGTTACCAGCATTCACCGCAATGTACTGGAGTGTAAGACTATCGCAGCTGCTACCTCACAAACTGTCCTTATTCCGCGGATATCCGCTAACCCCATCAGATTCAAATTTGCCTTTTACTTTTACACGCAGACAATTTCCTGTTAGATTGGCCTTTGCAATGACAATTAATAAGGCACAGGGACAAACTTTCAAAAAGATATACCTGGATCTGCCAGAACCAGTTTTCAGTCACGGACAATTGTATGTTGCTCTCTCCAGAGTTCCATCTTTTCATTCACTCACAGTCGTATCCTCAAACCCACCCCATTTGGACAACTGTGTCTTTCAGGAAGTGTTCACCCATCAATACATAATTATGCAGCGTATGCTATGCCGCGGGTTGGCTAGTTCCTTATAATGACCTTGCTGTGTCAGATGACTTGCAAATGTAGGGAAGGATATTTTTTCTACAAACATAATTTCAAGATTATTTTATCGGGGATTTAATCAATGTCCAATAACACATCATATTTGAAACTCACAAACTGAATGAAAACCTACATTTACTCTGTGGGAAATGTTATATACTACAGTACTGCAAGATGTTGGGTTCATTTGGTGGTGTTTAGTGGCACATAAAACAACACATTCACCTTAGAGACCCCATACCCTACAAACACAAATAAAGCTGTCTTTCATTTTCTGTCTGTTTATTTTCCTGCAACCAGTCACAATAAAGAATATTTCACTGTTCAGGTAAATCTAGCTGCAATCTTACAACACAACTTCTAAAGAACAATCAGATATTAAACTCTCAAATCTGTGATAACTGCACACATTGTTTAAATTAACAGTTCATCTTCAAAATATCCTACAATATGATATAATAACTGCCAGGGCACTGTATTAATTGTTAATTGATCAGCTTACTGAGTACTAAAACAATACTCAGTCCTAATGCATTTCCCAGTACATTCAGAAAAGAACTGACAGCAAGACAGCCTAAAGTTATCCTGGCTTGCTTTTCTGAAGTCAGGAGACAAGGCATCTTGTTTACCTTTAAAGGGAGAACTGAGTGTAAATTTCATGTATTTTTAAACAATATGATTTACTATTCAAACCTCACTCATTCTGGAAAAAAAGCTGTGTATTATTAATGCGTATTCATCTTTCAATTGCTTCAGTAGTGTGACTCAGCTGAGGAATATTATGGTATGTTAAGAAGACGTACTTATCCAAGTAACTATAGTCCAGTAACCTTAGCATGCATCCCATGTAAATTAATGGAAGCAAATATTACGGAAAAGATTGAGCATCATATGGCAATACAGGCATATTAGTAAGCAACAAAAGCATATGATCAAAGATGCACATATGATATGATTTATCTTGATTTTATGAAAGTTTTTCACAAGATCTCTCACATTAGAGCTGGTGAACAAATTAAAAATAGAAATTCAGCACTCATTCTACAGGTGGGTACAAAACTGGCTTGAACACAGGGAATAAAGGATTATTTTCAGAGGAAAAGTTTCTGAATTAAGTGATGATGCAAGTGGTGTCCCTCAGGCATCAGTGCTGGGATTGCTGCTCATTTTAATATACTGTATGTAACCATTTTTGATAACAATGTGAATAACAAACTGGTTAGGTTTGTAGATGATATTAAACTAGGTGGAAGGACACTTAATGTAGAATTAGCTGAATTATTCCAGAGAGACCTACAGATCATTCAGGCCTGGGCTATTTATGGCAGATGAAATTTAATGTAAAAACGTTTAAAGAAAAAATCTTAGATCTGAACACAGAGTTGGACATTTGAAAACTGAATGTGCCTCTTACGAGGAAGACCTAAGAATCATGCTGAACTCTTCGTTTTCTTCATCCAGATAGTGTAGAAGCCATTAAGACGGCTAATAGAATGTTAGGTTCTATAGCACTTTGTGTAAATGTAGGTTATACGTTTGCTATATAAGTCAAAAGAGCAGCTTGGAGAGCCATGAACAGTTATGGGGTCAGTTTTTCAAAAGCCTTATATCAGAAAGGATTTACACCAGTGAGAAGAGTTTGAAGGACTCTCTGTTGCTTTTTCAAAAAGAGTAATGCAAGCTGTTGTGAAACAGAATCAGTGTATCTTCTGAACACCTCCCATTGTGGTAAAAAAAAGCTTTCAGAAATTTGTTGTCTGTGTCATTCGCATCATGTAATGAGACAGAAAATGGTTGCTTTACTGACTTGGAACAGTCTGATAAACCTTTTTCAAAATGGGACAGTATTTAATAGCTTCCAGAACTTAGGAATTTCCTCTGTGTGCAGTGATTTAAAAATGCATTATGGGTGTATACAGTAAATACTCAATAGCTTCCTTAGACACTCTAGAATAAGTGTTAGCTGTTCTCAATGATTTGTTTGATTTCCACCTATGTAGTTTAAGCAGCACTTCTCTCTCTCTAGCATTTCCAGAAATTGCTAAATACCATTTTGTGTGCTGTTTTTCATGTGCACTCCATGGCAGTAGTATCCATTGCTGGATACATCAGACATACAGTGCATTTGGAAAGTATTCACAGCGCATCACTTTTTCCACATTTTGTTATGTTACAGCCTTATTCCAAAATGGATTAAATTCATTTTTTCCTCAGAATTCTACACACAACACCCCATAATGACAATGTGAAAAAAGTTTACTTGAGGTTTTTGCAAATTTATTAAAAATAAAAAAATTGAGAAATCCCATGTACATAAGTATTCACAGCCTTTGCTCAATACTTTGTCGATGCACCTTTGGCAGCAATTACAGCCTCAAGTCTTTTTGAATATGATGCCACAAGCTTGGCACACCTATCCTTGGCCAGTTTCGCCCATTATTCTTTGCAGCACCTATCAAGCTCCATCAGGTTGGATGGAAAGCATCGGTGCACAGCCATTTTAAGATCTCTCCAGAGATGTTCAATCGGATTCAAGTCTGGGCTCTGGCTGGGCCACTCAAGGACATTCACAGAGTTGTCCTGAAGCCACTCCTTTGATATCTTGGCTGTGTGCTTAGGGTCGTTGTATTGCTGAAAGATGAACGTTGCCCCATCTGAGGTCAAGAGCACTCTGGAGCAGGTTTTCATCGAGGATGTCTCTGTACATTGCTGCAGTCATCTTTCCCTTTATCCTGACTAGTCTCCCAGTCCCTGCCGCTGAAAAACATCCCCACAGCATGATGCTGCCACCACCATGCTTCACTGTAGGGATGGTATTGGCCTGGTGATGAGCGGTGCCTGGTTTCCTCCAAACGTGACACCTGGCATTCACACCAAAGAGTTCAATCTTTGTCTCATCAGACCAGAGAATTTTCTTTCTCATGGTCTGAGAGTCCTTCAGGTGCATTTTGGCAAACTCCAGGCGGGCTGCCATGTGTCTTTTACTAAGGAGTGGCTTCCGTCTGGCCACTCTACCATACAGGCCTGATTGGTGGATTGCTGCAGAGATGGTTGTCCTTCTGGAAGGTTCTCCTCTCTCCACAGAGGACCTCTGGAGCTCTGAAAGAGTGACCATCGGGTTCTTGGTCACCTCCCTGACTAAGGCCCTTCTCCCCCAATTGCTCAGTTTAGATGGCCGGCCAGCTCTAGGAAGAGTCCTGGTAGTTTCGAACTTCTTCCACTTACAGATGATGGAGGCCACTGTGCTCATTGGGACCTTCAAAGCAGCAGAAATTTTTCTGTAACCTTCCCCAGATTTGTGCCTCGAGACAGTCCTGTCTTGGAGGTCTACAGACAATTCCTTTGATTTCATGCTTGGTTTGTGCTCTGACATGAACTGTCAACTGTGGGACCTTATATAGACAGGTGTGTGCCTTTCCAAATCATGTCCAACCAACTGAATTTACCACAGGTGGACTCCAATTAAGCTGCAGAAACATCTCAAGGATGATCAGGGAAAACAGAATGCACCTGAGCTCAATTTTGAGCTTCATGGCAAAGGCTGTGAATAATTATGTACATGTGATTTCTCAATTTTTTTATTTTTAATAAATTTGCAAAAATCTCAAGTAAACTTTTTCACATTGTCATTATGGGGTGATGTGTGTAGAATTCTGAGGAAAAAAATGAATTTAATCAATTTTGGAATAAGGCTGTAACATAACAAATTGTGGAAAAAGTGATGTGCTGTGAATTCTTTCCGGATGCACTGTATCTAATCAAATGAGTCATCATTTCTTCCGCTATTTATGATGCTTTTGTGGTATTTGAGACATCCAAACGTAAACATATTAAAGGAAAAACTTTTCCTTTTTTATTATTATTTTTATTCAAGAATGAACTTTTAATAGATACTTGCTGGTAAAGACCTTAGCTTTGGTATTTTGATAGTTTCTCTCCTGGCTTTTGGCCCTCACTTGTGTAAACATTTTTAAGAAAAATCATTTTAAAATATGATTGCATCTGTGTCACTTTTAAATGTCAATCATAACAAATCCAAACTAACTTTCTTGGAGCATTCTCAAATAAGAGGGTGGAGGTGGACCCAGATTAACCATCTCAACCTACTACCTCTCCAAGGACTTTACAATTGTACAATGGTATTTGGAATATTGAGGTGTTAATACAAATCTGTGCCCTATTTTGCTAAAGGGTTATAGTCAAACTGGTTGAATATGTCAACATTATAATAGCATTTGATTTTTTTAAGTATTTTTCCAAGTGTGTTCTATGTTTTCAATGTTACTCTGTTATTCAGTGAAAGCCAGACAAAGAGGGTATGGCATAAATTACACAGGTGAAGTGAAATATAAATAAAATAAATCAAGTTTTTTTTTAGACTTATGGACTGTTCAAGCCTACATTGGTTGGGCAGAGTTACAACAACTTAATTGTAACAAATAAGATACCGTGCCTAGTTTCAATCACTTTCACCAAGGTTCTTTAGCAATATCCAGTATTTACTTCAGGATCTCATCCACCTACTCACCTTTACTGCTGAAGAACTTCTCAACAACTACATTGACCTTGGGCACAAAAATGCACCCTTTTCTATTAGATGCTTTTACTGGGTTTAAGAATTCCTTCTTTTTCAAAAATATCCACAGTAATGGTTGACATTCCATAATTTTTGCTGAAAAAAGTAGACAGTCATATAGCACTCCTGAGTTGTCAAATGGCTTTTAAATCAAGAATATCATTCTCTGTTGACCTTAAATAAATCCTCCAACACACAAGCCTTTATGGCAACCACATTCAAAGATGCCAGTTGGGTTATTTTTTCAGCAATGGGTGTCAGAAAATGGGGAAAATACAACACACACAGTTTAGACGCATGACCCCAGAAGGGAGTCTCCCTCTCTCCATCCATTATGTGTGCCTCCAAGCCAAGTAGGGAGTTACCATCCATCCTGGTTGAGATACCAGAAAATCCTTTCCTTCCATTAAAATATTTCTACGTTATATATAAAAACACATAGATTTTAATTTTACCCATCTATTAGTTCTGACTCAGTTCTAACAAATTCATGCTGTTTGGTTTGTTTTTGCATTGAATACTTTTGTGTGAAAGTGGGTGTTTATCATACACAAAATCTCTGTTCTATTTTAATAGGGAAATTAAAGTCTCCTGTTTCAATGGTATCAACTAAAGAGTTTACTGTGGTGAATTATTTTCTTTACTCTTCTTGTTTGGTGGTCTTTAGTGTAGCCTCATGTTCTGCTTCCTTTTCCCATCATCTAATAATTAGACACAGATTTTTTGAATATCAGCTGTGTTTTCATTGCATCAGCATGTTAATATCTAAGTTTAGTGCTGTGTGCTGCATATCTCTCTCTCTTTTGCTCTCTTGTTCAAACCATCCATAGATTCCTTTCTGAATCCTTTTCTTCCATTATAGAGTCGCAGGAGTGAAGGGCCATCACAGTATCACAGGGCACAATCAAGAACCAGTCATGGACAGGTAGCATAGTCGCCTTTGCCGAAATGCATAGTTTTAGTTTTCAGGTCCAAGAAACTTTAAAAAAAAACAACTTGCTGTTACATATTGTTTATGTACCCAATAATAATTAGCTGCAGCTGGAATTTCTGTTTCAGGTCATCATAGTCGTACATCAAACTAAAAATAAATAATATCTACAATGTACTTAAATAGAGTTTCAGAAACAAGCATGATTTTACACAAACAGTAGGTTTACAGGGATAAAGGGTTAATAATTGAGAATGTATTCAGTTTTTGGGGAAATTTCATTTTAATGCATTTTTTCCTTATAGTAACCAACCTTCTATATATCTCAACAGGTTAGTGTGCAATACATAGCCAGTAACCTAATTTGTGGCACAATTTTTGATTACAAAAATAATTAGGGCATGTTTAAAATGGAGGGCAATTATACAACCACATAAACAATTAAATAAATATATAGCTGCAAACCTATACTATTAGGGGCAAACTTTAGCTTCAAATTGTTTGTATGCTGTATATAGACCAGTGTTTCCCAAACTTGGTCCTGGTAAACCCCTGTGGCTGCAGGTTTTTGTTCCAACCAGCTTCTGTTTTTGATTGAACTCCTGGGCTAATTAAGTGAACTGATATTTCCCAAGTTCTGTGTTTAGGGAACAATATAGAAATTAGAAAACTAAGTTTGCTAAAAAAAAATATTAAAATGTACCAAGCAGTTATATAGGAATAATGTATTTTTTTCTTTTTAACAGTATTTTCATCTTGATTTTCATTCTACTTTTCTAGGTGTTCTAATTGTTTAATTGATCCATTATTATTTACTAATTAGTGGGTCTAACGCTAAAGTAGTTGCAGCCTTTGATTATTCAGTGTTGTTTGCCTGGGTGTCTGATCTGCTCGTTTTAAATTGTCATTATTAAGATACAACGAAGAGGGAAAAACTGCACAGAGAAAGGGCAAAGTATAATGAAATCAACAAAAGAGAGTTAAGCATTTAAATCTATAGCAAAAGCAGAAATATTTCTAAATGTCTTATAAATGTAAAAATCATGCTGCTGTGCTTTTCTGAATGTCGAATAAAAGAAAAAAAAAAACCAGCTAATTAAATGAGATCAGTGCTATGAGGTGTTGTCATTGATTAGGAATCCGGTTGGAACAAAAACCTGCAGCCACAGGGGTTCACCAGGACCGAGTTTGGGAAACACTGATTAGACGTTCCCATGAATGAAGTTGTTACATGAATGGAGAGTGCCATCTGCTGGTGATAATGATAAAAAATGTTCATCTTGAAAACAATACAGATAACATGGAAATATAAGCACAAGTTACAATTTATGAAATATGGTTTGTGCCAAAATTGAAATTATAAAATAAATAATCAAATGAAAAGTATAGCAATATCTACAACTGCCTGGTCAAAAAAGTCACCATTTGGATTTAAATAAGCAAATACTTAAGAGCCAATGATAGGATAATTATTGTAGTGTTTAAAATGTCTCACCTTCCAACAATTTCTTTAACTTTAACTGATACAATCTGTAGCTTCTCAATTCTTAAACAACCATGTCTGAAGTGTTTTCCCTTTGTTATGGTAAAAGATGCTACTGCATTTCAAAAGGGGCAAATTATTGGCCTGCATCAAGCAAAGACAACAACGAAGGAGATTGCTGAAGTTAATGGAAATGGGTTAAGAACACATTATTGGAATTGGGTGCAACACATTATTAAACCCTGGAAGGACAGTGGTGAACTGTCAACATTGTGGAAGGAATGTAGTTGGAAAAAAGTCTTGAATGATCGTGACCAGAGATCACTAAAATGCTTGGTAAGGTCAAATCATAAAACACCAACAGTAGAACTTGTGACAATGTTTGATTGTGAAAGTAAGAGCATTTTCAAACCCTAAATGCCCAAAGAACATACAGGATTGGGACTAAACAGCTGTGTGACAAAAAGAAAAACACTTGTTAGTGAGGCTATTTGAGAAAAATTGCAGTTGGCTGGGGGCATACAGATTATATTGTAGAGCAATAGAAAAAGGTTATGTGGTCTAATGAGTCCAGATTAACCCTTTCTAGAGTGATGGGCACATCAGGGTAAGAAGGGAAGTGCACAAATGATGGACCTGTTGTGCATAGTTCCCACTGTATACGGTATGTCTTTGGAGGCAGTGTTAGAATTTTGGGTTGCCACATTGGTCTGGTCAATGTTCAGTGTAAGCATAAATCCTCTTTAATAAAATCCCTGTGCGCGTCCATGTGTCCGTGTGTGTGTCTTCTGGTGAAGTGCGCATGCACGGGGCACTCTTTAATAAAGGACATCATTGCTGGGGAGAGTGCTGATTGGGTACTCGCAGCCGCGCGCATAAAATCCGTTGCTGGGGAGACGCCATACATACAATAATCAGCTGCACGCCAGCACAGATTAAAATACTTGCTGGGGAACTGCACAGTACTTGCTGGAGAGACACCAGAGCCACGATTATCAGCTGCACGCCACACATTATATCAGTTCCTGAGGAGACTCTGCTGATTGCCCACTGTTGTGACAGAAAATTAAACACATATTACGGACAAGGCGGAAGTACAGAGAAGGGCGGAATGAGTGGCAGAGTCACCGACCTCTAGCAGATGCTTCAAAGGCCGCCTGACGCGTCACACAAGACAGAGAGGACGGGACCTATAAAATATCGCGTGGCCGATCCAATCGGATTTCGGTAAATGAGGTAACACCTAAAAGATAAGGCACGAAAAATCCAATCGGGTACTGAGACGCGGAGACCAGCTTCCCCAAAGAAGTGGGATTAATGTTTGTTGTTGTGCAAGTGTTCACTCTGAGGATGTCAGATCTGCGATTAAGAAGCTTGGTAAAGTGTAAAGTGTCAGTCGTTGAAGGGGTTTTCCTAAATATACGAATTTTCAGGATATTACAATAGGATGACTTTTAGATAGATAGATAGATAGATAGATAGATAGATAGATAGATAGATAGATAGATAGATAGATAGATAGATAGATAGATAGATAGATAGATAGATAGATAGATAGATAGATAGATAGATAGATAGATAGATAGATAGATAGATAGATACTTTATTAATCCCAATGGGAAATTCACATTCTTCAGCAGCAGCATACTGATACAATAAATAATATTAAAGAATGATAATAATGCAGGTGAAAAACAGACAATAACTATGTATAATGTTAAATGTTAACGTTTACCCCCCCGGATGGAATTAAACAGTCACATAGTTTGGGGGAGGAACGATCTCCTCAATCTGTCAGTGGAGCAGGACAGTGACAGCAGTCTGTCGCTGAAGCTGCTCTTCTGTCTGGAGATGATACTATTTAGTGGATGCAGTGGATTCTCCATAATTGATAGGAGCCTGCTGAGCGCCCTTCGCTCTGCCACAGATGTTAAACTGTCCAGCTCCATGCCAACAATAGAGCTTGCCTTCCTCACCAGTTTGTCCAGACGTGAGGCATCTTTCCTCTTAATGCTGCCTCCCCAGCACACCACTGCATAGAAGAGGGCGCTCGCCACAACTGTTTGATAGAACATCTGCAGCATCTTATTGCAGATGTTGAAGGACGCCAGCCTTCTAAGGTAGTATAACCGGCTCTGTCCTTTCTTGCACAGCACATCAGTATTGGCAGTCCAGTCTAATTTATCATCCAGCTGCACTCCCAGGTATTTATAGGTCTGCACCATCTGCACACAGTCACCTTTGATGATCACGGGGTCTATGAGGGGTCTGGGCCTCCTAAAATCCACTACCAGCTCTTTGGTTTTGCTGGTGTTCAGGTGTAGGTGGTTTGAGTCGCACCATTTAACAAAGTCATTGATTAGGTCCCTATACTCCTCCTCCAGCCCATTCCTGATGCAGCCCACGATAGCAGTGTCATCAGCGAACTTTTGCACATGGCAGGACTCCGAGTTGTATTGGAAGTCCGATGTATATAGGCTGAACAGGACCAGAGAAAGTACAGTCCCCTGTGGCGCTCCTGTGTTGCTGACCACAATGTCAGACGTGCAGTTCCCAAGACGCACATACTGAGGTCTGTCTTTAAGATAGTCCATGATCCATGCCACCACGTATGAATCTACTCCCATCTCTGTCATCTTGTCCCTAAGGAGCAGAGGTTGGATTGTGTTGTAGGCGCTAGAGAAGTCTAGAAACATAATTCTTACAGCACCACTGCCTCTGTCCAAGTGAGAGAGGGATCGATGTAGCATATAGATGATGGCATCCTCCGCTCCCACCTTCTCCTGATATGCAAACTGCAGAGGGTCAAGGGTGTGTTGAACCTGTGGCCTCAGGTGGTGAAGCAGCAGCCTCTCCATGGTCTCCATCACATGTGATGTCAGAGCAACAGGCCGGAAATCATTCAGCTCACTAGGACGTGATACCTTTGGGACTGGGGTGATGCAAGATGTTTTCCAAAGCCTCGGGACTCTCCCCTGTTCCAGGCTCAGGTTGAAGATGCGCTGTAGAGGACCCCCCAGCTCCGATGCACAGACCTTCAGCAGTCGTGGCGATACTCCATCTGGACCCGCTGCTTTGCTGGCACAAAGTATCCTCAGCTCTCTGCTCACTTGCGCTGTTGTAATTATGGGTGGGGATGTCTTTCCTATGCTGGTATCAGCAGAAGGATGTGTGGAGGGTGCAATACTCCGAGGTGAGTGTGAGAGTGGGTTAGGGTGGTGACTTTTAAAAGTAGACTTATTTTCGCTCACATAACATCTGTTGCTGGGGAGACGCCACACATACAATAATCAGCTGCACGCCAGCACAGATTAAAATACTTGCTGGGGAACTGCACAGTACTTGCTGGAGAGACGCCACAGCAAGCTAAAATAAAGAGAGACAGGATAGGAGATCTTCAAACAGACACAACACATCAATCAACAGCCACACAGGAGAGGATAAATGTAATATTAATTATACTTACTGTATTGTCATATACGTTTCTATTTTATTTTTATTATTATTTTACTTTAGGCTTCTTGCAAAATACTAATGTTTATGTACTACTGTTCTAGCGCCCGTTATTGTAACGGGCTTAATGTCTAGTAGATAAATAATAAATGAAGTCACAAATAAATGAAGTTACAGTGAAGATTACAGTCAATGTAATGGTCATGAGTTCCACATGGATCATGAATAAGTGTGTGACTATATATGGTTGATGCAGATGTTCAGTTTAATCAGTGGTGATTTCTGTTATAGGAAGGGGCAGTGATTGCTGTGCATTTAATAGGGAGATTGCTTTGGGGTTAAAGCTGTTCTTCAGCCTGGTAGTGCGGGCATGCAATGGCGTAAAAATGCTATGCCCAGGGTGGTTTGGATCTTTACAGATGTTCTTTGCTTTTTTGCTGCAGTTGGTAGTGAAGATATTTTCCAGTGATGGTAGCTGAGTGCCAATAATTCTCTGAGCCGTTTGATGATACATTGCAGGGTCTTCCTTTTCTTACAGGTGCAGCCAGTGTACCATGCTGTAATGCAGTACATGATGACAGACTCTGCAGTGCACCTGTAGAAGTTAACCTGCAACTGTTGTGGCAGTTGAGCTTTCTTCAGGTTCCTCAAAAGTGAAGCCTCTGAAGATCTTTTTTGGCCATTGTTATCGTGTTTGTTATCCATGACAGGTCCTGGCTGATGTAAACTGCCAAGAATCTGAAACGCTGGACTGTCTCCACCCTCTTGCCATTAATGCTTATGAGATGGTGACCACTTTAGTTCAGTCTCATGAAGTTCAAAAACAGTTCTTTTGTTTTCTTGGAGTTGAGGACACTGTTGTTGTTCTGGCCTCAAATCTCCAGATTCTTGACCTCTCATCTATAGGCTGCTTTGTCATTTTTGGAGATGAGGTCTATCACTGTGGTGTCAAATGCAAGCTTTATCATGATGTTAGTTAGTATCATGGGTCAGTACTCAAATGTGGCACTTGGTGCCACGGCCCACCTGCCAAGTTGTTTTGCCTGCCTAAGGTAAAGTCATCCCTGATGGAGGATCGCAGGAATCGTGAGAAAGAGGGGTCCTTTCATCGGATTGGCTGGCCTAACACTGTTTCAGCCATGGAATGGCCAAATGGGGGAGGCAGCTTGATGGATGAGGTCTCCAGGAGTCTAAAATTATCTAAATCTTATTATGTGATATCATCTACTGCTCCGTACTTCTAAAATATTTTTTAATTTTTTATTGAGGATTTTTTCTGTTCTGTGTATTGTATTGTATTGTATTGACCCCCTTCTTTTGACACCCACTGCACGCCCAACCTACCTGGAAAGGGGTTTCTCTTTGAACTACCTTTCCCAAGGTTTCTTCCATTTTTTCCCTACTAGGTTTTTTTTGGGAGTTTTTCCTTGTCTTCTTAGAGAGTCAAGGCTGGGGGGCTGGCAAGAGGCAGGGCCTGTTAAAGCCCATTGCGGCACTTCCTGTGTGATATTGGGCTATACAAAAAATAAACTGTATGGGTAGGGCTCAGTACACAGCCCTGTGTTACCCCAGTGTTCACTGTTACGGATGAAGAGGAGTGCTTACTCATGTGCACAATTTGTGACCTGTTAGTGAGAAAATCTAAAATCCAGTTACACAGGTGTGAGTTGAGACATAAGTTGTTCAGCTTGATAGCCAGTTTGTTTGAGGGGATGGTGTTGAAGGTGGAGCTGTAGTCGATTAACAGCATCCACACATGGCTGTCCCTCTGCTCCAGGTGTAACAGGGCAGGGAAGGGGAAGTGAGACAGCATCCTCAGTTGACCTGTTTGCCCAGTAAGTGAACTGGTATTGGTCTAGGAAGGTGGGGATGTTGTTCTTAAAGTGCCTGAGGACAATTCGCTTAAAGCACTTCATAACAATAGGGGTCAGAGCCAGATGTCACTGATAATTCAGGAAGCATCTATTTTAAGAATAGTTTAGCAAAAATTAGTTTTGCCTGCAAATGAATAATGGACATGTAGATTATGCAACATGAGACTTTTTTCTTTTTTTCATGGAAAGTTTTCGCACAATTTGTACAGAATCGGTAGCTATTGGATTCTATTATCATTCACTTTTTTCTCTCTATTATCCATGAAAATATGAAATTAAATTTTTTCTAAGTCATCACTATATACTACACAGGGTAAGTAACATATAAATAATATTTTTTTTTGGGCGGAGTATTTCTTTAAGGGTACTTGAGAACACTCGAGTGAATCCCTTTATTGGTGGTAAAAGTGGGTAGAAGTAAAGGATTTGAAATAAAAGACAGTCCCAGTCAGCAAGCAGCGTGCCATTGGAGGTCTCTAGGATTGAATACACTGGGTATAATATGGAGATAGATACAGATAAGAGGTCTAAAGTAACAGATATATAGCTGGCATTAAGATTTGTTCCTAGCCTTGATTAAGAAAGAACCTAAGAGGTTAGTTGATACCTTTCATGTTAGGTTATCATGTTAGGTGATTTGATAACACAGTAAAACAAGGAAGAAGGTGGAGATGACAGGGAGACATCCCCCAAAACTGGTGATATCTGAAGACAGAAAAGGGATGGAAAAGAAGGATGTAATAGAAAAGTATGGACCTCAGTGTATGGAATTATTTGAGCCCTGAGCTGTCAAACATATCACCAAGAGTAGTGATTCCATGCTGCACCCAGCCCATAAGTTGTGATGGGACACACAAAATTGCACAACGAGTATTGTGCTTCAGAAAAGTCCTGTAAGCAGGCCAGGACCTTCAGTGGCCTACCTAGAGATGTAACTATCTCAGGCAGCCTGACCCCAAAACTTAGCAGGTAGGTGTCAGTCTGTACAGACCTAAAATGGGGCCCTGGCTTTTAAAATGCAAAATATTCTTTTATATGTTTCAAAAGCACCAAAAATGTCCCAGAAGGGAGAGGGACCATCAAACATCTGACCTGTGAGACACATACAATACAAAAATCATTATAAATGAAGAGATTGATTGGAAATAAAAAAGAGAACAAAAGTGCCAAAAGAGCTTGCCTAAAATGACAACCCGGAGCAAACAAATCCTAATATTCAATTCAAGAGCTGAAAACCAAAGACTGAACATAAATAAATCTAGAAATCAGTTCAATCAAAGCTCATTGTGAATACACACTTCATATATGAATACTCTACAAAATCTGAAGAAGAGAAAATATATGTATATTCTTTTTTAAGTCTGAATCACAATCTGATTATTAGTTGGTTACCTACCAGGTAACACTTGTGGTTGATTGGCCAGTTAGAAAACATCTGCCATGTCCTCTCAGTTACGAGAAGCAGCTCATAGATATGTAATATGGTATGTGCCAAATAATACAAAGAGTATATATATATATATATATATATATATATATATATATATATATATATATATATATATATATATATATATATATATATAACAACCTCCAAAAACTCACGCAAAAATTTTTTAATTCCTGGCTGTTGTCAATAACAAGTGTTTATGTGGCAGTAGACTACAGGTTTCAGTATAAAGGCAAAACATTTAATACAGCTTGTTGTGTCCACAAAAGAAACATGGCATTAGATCCAAAGTTGCCTGGTTGAAGACACCAGTGTTCAGAATGACTCATCTTCGTAATGGAGTGTTCATAATGGAGTAAGTCATTTTTGTTGCCGAGTTTAAAAATTCATATTAACATGTTGATGCAACCCCTTCCTAGTAGGCAATATGGACAAATTCAGACTGCATGTCAAAGTCTGGATTGCACATTTAAGCTTTATTCATAAAGTGCTCTTTTTTATTATGTCTTATTTACATAAGTCTTCAGAACCCACTCTGTCAGATCATATAACATAAAACATAGCCAACATTAAATAACATCTGAAATAGGAGGTTTAAGCTGGTTCTCCACAATAGCTGAACACTCTAACTCACCATGAGATGTGATATTTCACTCCAATTGTGGAGTTTGACAGAATGAACAACACTGTTTGTACAAGCAATTAAACATACATTCTTTGTAGGAGTTAAATTTGTCTACTTCTATGACTTAGTGTCAAGCATGGAAATCCAGGAAAATATTGGGGTAGAATCACTATCACTTAATACAAAGGGTAGCTAAATGAGTGAAATTGGGCATCCAGTGATAAGACCTAGCATGTGAAGACCTGAGAGGTCATGGGAATTGCACCAGCTCATCAGCTTAAATAAAAAAACTAAATTGGTAAAACTTGAGCATGCTATGAAGAGATCCTTATTTATCATTATCACTCAATATTTTTTGTTTGTCCAAATATGTCAGCTATTGTACTTCTAGTAAAAATGGTGTCAATCTACACAGGAAATCCGAAAAATTATTATTTCAGGTAACTTGTTTGGTCAACCAAGAATAAAGACCTCTCTAAGTGCTTTCTAGAATATTTCATGTCATGATCAGGGCTTTGTTTTACATTCTTTCAGGTCTCTAAAAATAATAAAGATATTGTTTAGGGCTGGCCTATTCAAATGGCAGTCTGCAGGCTACATGCAGCCTAGAAGCAAACTCCAAGTGGCCCAGCCCATGGTCCTGCCAAAAATTCAGAGAAAAACACATTTCTCAAGCCTTCAGAAATTCCTACAGTAGTACAGACCATGAATGCAATAATCCACATAGCCTAGTAACATTCCACCCACAATGCAGCACTTTATTGTCTGTCTAGAAGTGGTGGTAGTAGCCTACGACATTGTGATGACCTGTCGAAGGAGCTATTTTCCTTAGGGAATCTCTTGCTGCTCTTTTACCATTCACTCCCTTCTCACTCTGATCCTGTCACTCAGCTCTCTCTCTAGGGAGGTGCCCTGAGCCCTCACAAAGTGCTTTCCCCCAAGGCTTTACCACCCCACACCCAATGCAGAAGCGAGATTTATCACAATATCAACACACATGTGGTGATTTAAAATGAACCTATGTTCCCTCTGTGTTGCTGTAGATTTTGTATTCATGTGTGTTAGTTGCTGTTATCACTTCTTATGGGTTTGTGCACTGATAGCTGTGATAGCACTGTTAGTTTTTTTTTATTCAGTTGAATGCGCTTTGTTATATAACTGGGTCATATATAGAGCTGCTTCCTCATGTCAAAAAGATCATAGATTCGGGTTCTGCGAAGGGTGCAAAGTGTTTTAAGTAGTGAGAAAAACACCACGTAAATGTGAAGAATTGTTACTATTATATGACCAAAATATTTATTTTGTTTCAAAAGGGAAACACATGTTATTGTTAATAATGTGCACTTTTTTTGATTTTATGCACTTTGAGATGTGCCTAGGTCAGATGTGACTAAAATGTTTATTCTATTTCAAAAGGGAAACAAATGTTATTGCTAATCCTGTGCCCTATTTTGTTTTTATGCACTTTGAGATGTGCCTAGGTCAGATATGACTAAAATGTTTATTTTTTTATTTCAAAAGCAGAAAAAAATGTATTGCTACTACCTCAGATTCTGTTAAGTTATAGCTTTTTTATTGTTTTTATACATTCTTTGATGTGCTGGTGTCAGATATGACCAAATTTAAAAGGAAAGCAAATTAAAAATATTACTTGCTTTTCAGTACATTCATTTGTGTTTTGTGTAAAATTTGTCATTACCTGCTGCTTACTGGCCACTACAAATGTCTGGCCCAGCTAAATATCTTGGCTTTAAAATCTGGCCCAACTGAATTTATAATTGAATAGCCCTGGTTTAGGGGAGTTTAGCCGCCAAGGAATTTAATAGAGGATTTTTTTTGTAATTTAGAAAATATTTGAAGACATTATTTTTAAATATGTTTTCCTGTGAAAACATTTTTTTTGTTATGGGTGATGCCATTTTTTGCTATTTGTAATGCAGGGTTATCAGGCAGTTGCCAGACAGGACAACTGAAAATGTGTGATGCACACTACCATGACACAGTAAAGTCGAAACCCTGGGCAAAGTTCATCATTGGAATGCCCCCACCCCCAAAAAAACAAAAATATACACCATGTCAACATAAATAACCAAACAATGGATGTAAAATCATTGATGATTTGTTTAATACAATAGACCAAAGTAATGGCAAACCAAACAAGTACAAAGAAAACACCAAGTAATTATAAACAAAAACAAAATAATAATAATCATCATCAACATAAACAAGGGTTTTGTGACAAATGCATATTTAAAAATTTAAGAATGTAACAATAAATTAAAGGACGCAATCATCTCTGGAACTATGCACATTAAACAATACATAATATCATTTAAAAATACAATAATTGTAGAGCTTTCAGAAATGACACTTAAAAAAAACTACCAATGAGAACTTTTCTATTAAGTTATATCTTCCTCAACTTCCTTGATGTAAACTCCTCTTTGACATCGTCATATGAAATATGAATCTATAACATAATAGCTGATCCTCATTACAGCCTAATTAGGCAGGAGGATTAATTATTCTGACATTGCAGTAACACTACGCAAGAAGAGCAAGTAATATGTGAGTATTTAACAGGTGTTTGGACAGCGGCAACTGTTGGAGACAGAGGGAAAGAGTATACAATGCCAAAGCTTAGAATTCTACTTGATAGCCATCAGAGCACAGTACACCATGCCAAATATCAAAAAGAAAGTCATCAGCTATTCTCTTAGAGAAAGAGCCAATGAGACAGGGGAGAAAATTATTTTAAAACATTATTCCAGAACCTAGTTATTTTGACAATATCAAGTATGATATCAACTGCCATCACTAATGAAAAAGTTAAAATTTTGTAAGGGATCATTCATACCTGATACGTCTGCTTTTCACCCAAGAGATTGGTGAACATCAGCTTTGAAAAGTACCCATGGCTCTTGATACACTGTGCATATTCAGAAGTGGCAACAGGGTTTACCATTCATGCAAGATCATCACCTTCATAGGCTTCACTATCACTAGAACTGTAACCTTTATTGCCATCACTAGTACAACATGACAGATCACTCTTTTTTCATGTTCTGACAGCCCATTTGCAGCAATCTTGCAGGGGCAAATGCTGTTGGACAGCCACCCTCTGTCACTACCTGCAGTTCTATGGAGGAGTGCTAACTCAGGGATGACTGTGTGCATGTGTGACTAAAACAAATGTTCTTCAATACTTTTTAGTTAAAGAAGGGGCACATTCTTAAATTCACAAGGAGCATCTAGAATGCAGCAAGCATCATTTGAGACAAAGTGAATTTGTCATGCTTAATTGGTGCCATCCAAAAGTTGGCACATTAGGTGGCCGCCTATATCACAAGCATGTTGAAACAAGTCGGGCCATGTTGTGACATGTCTCAGGGTCACTCATGCACAGACTCTTTGTGAGTCTAACATTCCAAGAGACAAGATGTCAGCAGAGTCCTTACGTGAATCAAATAAGAAAATGTTAGATTTGGAGCAACGTTTCCTGGTAAAATTTCTCACAAAAGAAGGGAAAAAGCCAAAGGAGATCCATGAATGCATGACTGCAGTTTATGATGAGTCTGCCCCATCATCCTACAAAGTAAAATTTTGGAACAAGCAGTTTAAGTGGAGTAGAGAGTCCATTGAAGATGACCCTCACACTGGATGGACTGGGGAAGCAACTTCCACAGAAATGTTCAAGTAAGTTGAAGGATTTCATTTTGTCAGACTGACAGATTAAGGTTTCCCGAATAGCTGAAGAAATGGACATCTCAGCAGGTACAGTTTGGAAAATAATTCATGAAAAGTTGGGCATGTCAAAGATCAGTACATGATGGGTTCCAAGAATGCTGATGCCATGTCAGAAGGCCATGAGGCTCCAGTACTCTCAGGAAAAGTAGTTGCTCCATAACGACCAAGTGAATTTTTTTTCATCGTTTGGTGACTGTAGATCCTGAGTCCAAAATAGAGTCAATGCAATGGAAGCACAAGTCATCCCCCATCCCAAAAAAGTTCCTGACAGGAAAATCTGCATGCAAAGTCATGGCAACTTTCTACTGGGATATTGAGGGACTTTTGCTAATGGAGTTCATGCCACAGATGTGCTGCTTCTTCATGACAATGTGCTGATTCATATGTCATGTCAATCACTGGCTTCCATCCGAGAATGTGGGTTCCAGCAACTGAACCATCCACCCTACAGTCCTGATCTGGCTCCCTCAGAATATTTCCTTTTCTGAGTTTTGAAGAAATGTCTCTGTGGACAGCGGTTTTCAAGTGATGAAGACGTCAAGGCAGTTGTGACGTTCTAGTTTGAAGGTCAAACAGAAGATTTTTTTCAAAAGGGTTAAAGTAATTTCAGGAAAAGTAGATGAAGTGTATGGAGCTATCAGGAGACTATAATGAAAAATAAAACAATTATTTTTTTAAAACTCTTTTCCTTCCTATTGGGGTAGATAAATTATTGAGTGCCCCTCATATAATAGGGCTGCAACAAATTATGTTTTCATCCAATTGGATGTTCCTGCAATAATTGAAAACAGAAATATAGTCCCATGTTTGATGCATGAGCAGATATTTATTTTAATAAAGCTACACAAATTCCTCCACAGCTTTACAGTTCTTTCCTACAAGTGGCTGTGTTGATGTGCTTTATTTTTCTACATGCCTTCTTCTCCACAGGTATCCAAAATTGTTTCTTCCTTAAAAGCAGCCAATACCAACAAAAACAGTGATCAACGAGTAACAATAATAAGGTGATAATAATAATTTTATTTATATAGCATTTTACAAACTCATGCTCCCAACCTCCTACTCCTCCTCCTACTACAAAATGCTTTAATTAATAAAAGTATATTATTTCCTGTGGATTTCTTTGTTTTAGGGGCCTGTATATCAACATTTTTTCAGCATTTCGGATAAATGGGTGTACCTAAATAAAAAATTCTATTGTTTTTATATATGTTTTACTAGAGCTCAAAATGCAAATTATTTCTAAAAGGTCCAGTATAAAGTGGACATTGATAGCAAGAATATACAATTAAAATGATTATTTCTTTCAATGTTTCTGTAGTTTTTCAAAGTATCCATCCAACCTTTTCCAGACCTGCTAATCCTTAACAGGGTCACTGGGAATCAGGAAAATTAAAATAGTTATACATTTTTTAAAATTTTAGAAGGATTCATGCCCTGATTAATTTGTAATAAGAAACAGCTGCCACCAATTTGGGCTCAATATATAAAAGACAAGGAAATAACTAGCAGAACTGACAAAAAGAATATACTAATTAAAATGCAATATACAAAGAAATAAAACAAAGCATATTGAGTGAAATAAATCACAAAATAATAAAAACAATACAAATAAACAAGTGAAAGGATAAGAAGTCAAGTCGAGGAAGAGACCCTTTTTAAACCATTACACGTTCAACATATGATAAACCCGAACCTTCTAACTGAAGTATAAAGAGTAAAAATCACTGCTCATGGTGTGTTTCTGTATAATAATGAAATACTATTATCATACAAAATTTGAAGTAATTTTATAAATATGAACTAAACCAGGTATGAACAATGCCTGATATCTCAGCATATTTTGTACACTGTGAAGTTGTGGTCAACAGTATTAACAGTTTTAAAAGATGTGATTAAATTTAACAACATGATAATCATCACATTTTCTGCATAAGGCAATTTAGCAGAGTCACTGAGCACTGCTGTAGTGCACCTCTCATCTGCTTTAGAGTTTGTTCAAATGTTTGTCCAGTTCCTGTTTGTTACAAACTATCTAATATCACAACAAGAAATCTTTAATATTAATTAATACACAAAACAACAGGTTTTCTCAAATGGACAATATTCAACAAACACTATTACATTAATAAAGGATTTTTTAATTACAATAAACAAGGAAGTTAACAAAAAGAAATAAGAAAATGAATAACACATATAACATACATTACACTTTGGACAGAAAAATAGCAGAAAAGTTGTAAACCTATTTATAATACGTATGAAGGAGAGAGCAAATTCTTCCCCTTTTATATTGTTACATGGTTCAGACATTGATTAATGTGCACGGTCATTTTATTTTTATAATGGGACTGTGATGCATCTACAATATTTAGCATCTTGACCCAAGGTTCTAAAATCTGCTGTCCGTTAAAATCAAACACACAAAGTGGCAACAAAATAACATTAATAATTTACTGATAAAAATGATAAATGAAAAATAAAACTAAAGTAAAAGAGCAGGAAATAAGGAGAAAACACTTGAACACAGATGAATCACTGCAAATGCCTAAAAAATATAATTTTGGACGTTTGCACTCTCTAGTTTAATAATAAACACAGGAAGCTACTTTAGGTAAAATTTAATATTTTTATGTAAACTATTGTTGTTTCTAATATGGTTGTTTTCCTGTTCCATTCATTTGTTTGTTGATATACGAGCAGATGTATTTAAAGTGAAGTTGTACACAATTTTTTAGCCAATGTTCATATTATTACTGTACATAAATCAGTTTAACAAGAAGTTTCATCAGTTTCAGTTTTTTGTTTTGTTTTGATGATGTAACTTGGAGACAGTAGGACCCAGGAGCATATGTTTAAATGGAGTTGTGGCAGGTGTTTAAGTCCAGTTGGTAGAGCTGAGGAGAAACAGTTGGGCCTTGCATTTGAACTGAATGATTCTTTGTTGTTCCTAGCTGGTGAATGGTGGCTCCTCAGAGGATGGGACCAAGTAAATGTTGGGTAACCAGTTTTTCACTGAATACTGTTTATTGTTTATTAATTAGTTACTGAATACATTATGGGCTTAACTTAGAAACTTTAACAATTGAATTGGATTTCAAATTGATTTTTTAAATGCTCAGTTTGAATGTTGTATGGGAGATGTTTTGATTAGCCTGGGCAATATCAGAAGTTCTAAGCTGGGGTTTACACCCAACTACCTGACATCCTGGCTGTGTAGGTCATATTAGTTTATTTGATGTGGTATTTGATGTGGTTTGTGCAGTTTTTCAGATCTTTCTTTCTACTATTGCACTTTTTTTGTTGTTTTGTTCTTCTCTTTGTTGATATTTCAGTAAACGCTTTCAATTACTCATTTAGCTGGTGTTTGTCATGTACTGCATATAGTATAATATAACTTGTTAAAAAAACAGTTTAAGAGGTTATGATTAATGTTTGTGGCGATGTTTTATTGAACTCAGTAATTAAAGCACCTTTATTAAAATGATTTAATTGATTAAAACAGTTGTCGGGATAGTTTGATTTATAGGGGATCCCCTTCCTTTGATAAACTAGGAGTGATGTAGTCCTTTTCCAACTTGATGCCCTAGTGACCCCTCGTGGCTATATTCTTATTAATAACAATAATAATGAAAGAACTGAACTGTCAAAGTACATTTGCAAAATGTTGTCCTCTCAGAAATACTTGCTCTCAATAGTTTTCTGGAAAATATTTAAGGATCATTAATAACTGTCATTGCAAACATATGTGACATTCTTCATTGATTTTCCCTGAAGGTAAAAAATAATTTTCTGAATATACACCTTCTGAGTGACATTTATTTTTTTGATCATTTATATCAGTAATTCCCACGCTTCATTTTTTCAACATCTTTCAATGGCAATTCTTTCTTAATTATACCTGTGAAAACCAGTTACTCTCTACGTTATTCCAGTTTAGCTTGTTTTCTGCTACTGACAGCTCTCAAATCATTTTATTTTCATCCATCTATGTTTCATAGGCACATTAAAGATATGCATAACAACAAAACTGAAATAATAGCTTTGAAGCTTTACAGTTTCATTTTGTGAGGCAGATGGTTTAAAGGGTAAAGGTACTGCATGATTTGTAATTAAAAGCAACTATTAAAGACAAAAAAACATATAAACCATGAACTGACTACACAAACATACTGCAAATGTGTATGACAGCCTTACTGGTACATGTTTTTCTGAAGTTTTATTGTTATTTATGTTTAATACTTGCATTAATATTATAACAAATACCAACAATTCTAAAGATGATGTATAATTAAAATTCAAACACTATTTAAAAATAGAACAGAAAAATAGCTCTGCTATTGTCATAATCTATGTATTGCAATCTAGGAATGTCTTCTTCCAGAATATAGCCATACCACAACCAATACATCCCACCCAAGCAACGCCGGCAGAGACATTAAGACACAGAAATATGGTAATAAAGAAAAAATAATTAACTCGCCCTTAAATGAGGCTTACACTCCCATATAAATAAACAGCTGAAGTAAACTCAATAAGAATATAAAATGTCTTCCATTTCCTTATGGGGGGTCTTCAACAACTGCATGTCCATCCTTAGGGAATTCAGAGACATTTTTTAAGGCACAGGCACAAATATGCTCTCAGTCTGTCCATTAGGCAGAGTTTGCTTCTGTAAGGCTGTGACAGTCCTTTAGACTTTCATGACATTCCCTTTTTTCCAAAAAAAGTAGCCAATTAAATAAGAATACTTTCTGCTAACCACTACGACATTTGAAATGCATTTTGTGCTGACTAAAACTATACATGAGATACATTTTCAGCTGAGCCAACAATACATATTTTACTTAAAATTAGTATTAACTTTCTTAGGCTTCTTTCTTTACAATGCACAATTGTTTGAGTTGCCTAGAGAGATTCGTCTGCTTGTGGCCTCATTTAGCAAGTCTTTATTAATGTGTTAGGCTACAGTATATCATTATATTGTACATATACATATATAAAAACAATCAGGCTCATAAATTATACTGTTGCATTAATAGAAAAGTTGTTATTCAACTTTGGCTACCGTGGGGTTCACTAATAAAATATGCAATAGGTCCAAAAACACCCAGCCATCCTATTTCTTTACCTACTCAAACAGCTGAAACCTCTATTGACAGGAAAAGAGTAATAAAACAAATAAAGTGTTTTCACAAATGAATTGAACATGGGGTGTCAACAAACACAATGTAATATCATTATTGCCAAAACAACAAAACCAGCTGGCACGGTTTATACTTCAGGAGCATACCTTAACTGTTCTGTGTTTTAGCTATGATATTACAACAAATTATACTTTAATTATATAGCATAGAGAAAGCACTTTTAGTGTTGCCATCATCTGCGTCATCTATTGAAGTCTGCAGATAGGATTTGTACAAATAAAATCCATTACATTCACGATTCAGCTGGGTGTTTATGGATCATTTTGTGCTATGTGTAAAGGGAAGGTAGTCTGGTAACATGTTACCTAATTCAGGAAAAACACTTCTTTTTCTTTTTTTGGCTAAGACCGAGCTGGACAGCTAAGAACTTAATGGTTTTGAAGCTAATAAGTGGTCAAGAAAAATGCACTTGTTTTGATTGAGCATACATAACACAGTAAATCAGCATGCCCTCAAGTGTACATGGGCTCATAAGCAGAAAAAAGGCATGTGATTGTAACCAGAACAGTCTCAGTGGAGACAAGGATAGATAAAAGGATAGATAAAAAGAAAGGAAAATTGAAGTGAAACAACTCAGACCAAAGGGACTGAAGAACAGAAAGGGAGGAACGGCAAAGAAGTGAAAGGAAGAAAATTAGAACAAAACAACAACATTAAAGAAAAATTGTTCAAATTGCATAACATTAGCAGAAGTGCTTATAATTTATACATTTTAAGGTACAAGACAGTTTATTAAGTCTTTAATATAGACATTTTACAGAGAATGATGCTATTAAAAGCATAGCAATTTCAATACATTTATGCTTTTCCTAGCTTGAAGACATTTAAAGTAATATTTGCTTCTCACATTTAGTTTGAAAGATACTTAGAAGTCTTTAAGGTGATTCAGTTTCAACTACTGCCTTTAAGAAATGTTCTAATTATTTTACTGCCAAACATAAAGGGAAATGGTGAATGTGCTTTGCTAATTAGTAAAAAAAAATGACTTGGTTGTTTATGTTTTGCCTGTAGGTAAGACTGGGAAATCACATTGGAATTAGCTTCAGCATAACAGGTAAGGCCAGACTGAGGCCAGATTTAATTGTTGGTAGTCATCATCAAGATTGGGGTCTATCAAAGCAGCATTAACTAAATTGAAGATCAGTTAATTCTGGAGACTTGTTAAAATAAGACACATGAGAGTAAACTTTAAAATAGAAAAAATGTTAAATATGCAGAAAGGAAAGAGTTTGTGAAAGATTGTAAAGAAAGGATTGTCTGGAATTTATGTGAGAACACCATGCATAGATTTACAGGATGTTTATTGTTGAGTTCAAGTTTACTTATGTGTGTACATGTTCCATACTGTACATGATACATACTGTAAAGCAATGAAATTCTTACTTGCAAATCTCAAAACAGTTATATATTTATAATTTATTAACATCCGGCGGAATTGCTGCATGCGAAGGCTCCAGAGCTGTCCAGGGGCCCTCTGGTGGTGGCCACGGAACCCCACATGGTTGACCCCCCAAGCTCCAGTTCCATGGCCCCGATGTAAACCAGGGAGGCTGCCCTCTCGTGTCCTGTGGAAGGTACTGCTGGTGATATGTGTACTCCCCCAGTCTTCTCCTCAAAAGGGCGTCCTGACCGGGCAAGATCCCTGACTGTTCATTACAATATATATATATATATATATATATATATATATATATATATATATATATATATATATATATATATATATATCCATCCATCCATTTTCCAACCCGCTGAATCCGAACACAGGGTCACGGGTATATATATATGTAGAATGCAACACACAGACTTTGTGAAGAAATTTGTAAACTGAACATGCCTTCAGAAATACTTAAGTGGAAAGTTTTTACATAGCGCACAGTTTCCTATAAAATGCAGTAAACAGTGAAAAGCAAAATCAAATCATTGCTTGGCGTGACCACGTCTTGCTTTAAAAACTGTATCAATTCTCTTAGGTACACTTTAATGCAGTTTTGTAAGAAACTTAGCTGGTACTTGCCACAGTTCTTCTGCAGACTCTGGTCATCTCACTTTCCTCTGTCTGTCCAAGTAAATCCTTCCTTGATAACGTGAGATAAGGGCTCTGTGGAGACCAAACCATCTGTTGCAGAATTCCCTATTCTTTTTTTTGCTGAAGATAAGTCATTATCTACTTCGCCATATGTTTAGGGTAATTGTCCTACTACAGAATGAAGGTAGAACTGATCTGATGCCTTCCTGATGGTATTGCATAATCGATGAGAATCTGTTTATACTTCTCAACATTGAGGATTCCATTAATTCTGACCAGATCAGCAATTCCATTTGTAGAAATGCAGCCCCAAGCCTACAGGGAACCTTAACAGCTCTTTACTGTTAGCTGCCAATAATCATCCATGTAGATGTCTTCAGTGGGCAAACTCTCTCCTGTTTGAGCCAAAAATACTGTTCAGCCCAGAAGACTAGCTGCCATTTTCAGCACACCTGAGTCTTTGGCTTTTTTTCCACTTAGAAGGTAAGGCTTTTTGACAGCATCTCTTCCTTGAAGACTACTTCTGACAAGACTTTCCCAGACTCTAGAGATGTGTACTAGGATTCAATGATTTCTGTGAGTTCAGAGCTGATAGCAATGTTTTCAACAGGATAACAGTTTAACCTATCTCTCATCTGCTGCACTCCATTTATATGGGCAACCACTACAGTTCTTGTCTTCAACTTTGCTTGTTTCCTTGTGCTTCTTCAGAAGATCTTTGACAGCACTTCCTGAAATTTCTTTGTTTTATCATACACCGGGCTACCACAAATACCTAAAAAAAGTAATCAAGTCTTTTTTTTATTTGTACCAGAAAAGTGGTATTTTATTTAATATATTATTTTCTTTAACAAAATTAAAAATATATACTTTTTTTTGGAAAATCACATCAATCTGAAATTTGTTGTTTTCTACTTGACACACTAATGCAGAATACAAAGAAGTAAATAGCTAACACAATCTATACCAAAAATAGTGTGACTTGAATGTATGTATACAATTACATAAAGTAAATATAGGGTGGTCCAGATCTAACTATGCAACATTTAATGCAATGCAATAATTGCATAATTAGATCTGGACCACCCTGTATAGTATTTGCAATTTATACGAATTTATATTACAGTATTTTTTATGTTACAATATACTGCTATGATTTGGTGTTCAGTAAACTTACTACCTAAGGATATGAACTTTCCCTGAATTGACTGTTGGGAATGCCAATGGTCCTGTATCATTTGCCATAAGGAGAGAGTAAGAAAAGCTGTACAAAGGCTGTACAGGCTGGCAGCTGGTGATATTCTGTACAATCTTCGCCATTTGAAATAGTGCCTAATAAGTTTTGTGCCTCTTTCTATAGGAATGAAATAGATCAAACCAAGCTAACTTATGGAAGATGTGTGTTGTGTATCATTCTTTATTGTCTTTCATCTGAATATATTTGCACATATCTACATTCTATTACGGTTTATGTTATGAACTGTATTGTTTTTGTTTATTGGTTAATTGCTGAAAAAACAGTCTACCGTTTTGGACATATGGCCCTGTTTCTGGATGGATAGCTAGCTAAATCAATTCTAATGGAACACCTGCTGTATCCTTCTATTTTACTTGCATTTTCCTCCTAGGAATAAAATTATTTTACTTTGTTTAGCTCACCTCTCTTCTCACTGGGATATCCAGTGATGCAGTTTGGCAGGAGGTCCCATTCTGAAACTTCAAGCCCACAGAAAAAGAAGTCAGGTCTTGATGATGCCTCTCTGTTGCCCCTGAAATTCTTCTACCGTTCACAGCTAGGAGCTCCTCGCATTCAAGATGCTGATTTTGAGATTTTTCAATTAATTGGTTTTGATGGTGATGCAGAATGCTCCTAATAGAATCTTTGAGCGCCAATGGACATTTTTTTTTTATCCTACTACTTCTGAACTGTCCAAGGGGTTTATTGCACATATAAAGCAGGCGTGTGAACTTTTTACGCAGCTATTCTTTTTTATACCCTGCCCATCTCAAGTAGTCCAATGGATCACAACCCGCAATCTTTGATAATTCAAAATCAGCAGTTGAAAATATTGAATAATTCTAAGGCAATGAAACTCTTGTTCAGGATTGGACTTGGTCAGATTCTTCTTCTTCTGAGGATGCTGGTGACTTGTCGTTCCCTGGATTTTGCAGTGTTTCAAAGGGCACTGTGGATCTCTAGTGAAATAGTTTTTTTTCCCCAATGTATAATTACAGTATTATATTGTCTGGTGTCATTTGACAAGTTTTCTTCTGTCTATACACATCTTTTGTGGTTAGAGGCTGCTCTGAAGTTTTGCTCACTTTCTAGGAGATCAATAACATTTCATCCTATCCCTTTGTGGGTACACATGGCTTCCCAGACTGCTTGGTGGGTTCCTTGAACTCTGAAGGCCTGATGCTGCATTTTTCTACTGCCAAAATGATATTTTATACTTCTCAAACCAGAAAAAAAAATTAATTCTCTTTGAGAAACATACTTCAAGCTATTTTTAGGCAAGAATTTATATTTAAAAAAAAGCATGCTGGATGTCTAGTAAATCTTTTCTGATGTCTTCATATACATGAGGAATCACATTAGACTGGGCTCTTTTGTCATGGAGCAAAATGAGTCTGCAAAATGTCTCATGGTAGTTCAGGGAACCCTTTAGTGCTCCAATGTTGGCTGAATACTGAAGTCTTACTCTGGTACTAAGAAATATACAAGTAGGTTTATAGATTAACATATGAAGATCTTTTAAAAAAATGTATCCATCATACATAGATTTGCAATTTGCAAATAACAGCCATGCCACATTCTACTTGAAGTGGTGATGTGCTGCATGTTGGTCAGTCATTCAAGTAGGAATTTAACCTTACTCACGTGACAATGCTGCTGCTATTACTTCTTGCCAGTATCATGAGTAACAGCCACTTTACATGGCACATACAGTATAAGATGAGAATAGAAGCTGACAGTTCATTTGCCATAACAGTGCTTATGCTTATTTTCAAGAGCAAGCAAAATGTTCAGTAGAAATTTGTTTGTTTGGGACATTTTCATGTCTCTGTTTGATCTTTTTAAAAGTAAATCTAAGCTTTACAAGAAAATACCTTCTTCTTTTCTGTTTTGTATTTGTATCAAAACAGAGTTGGCTATGCAATATCTTTAATGTAGCCCTACAATAGACAAATATTGCAGCTCCATTTAAGAGCACAGGAAGCAGATATGACAAAATGAAGAGTAACATTGATATTGTTTTTTCTTTTTTGGATCTTTTATTGAATTTATTAAAAACATATAACGTTCCATACAATCAAGTAAAAACTTAACAAACCTAAATTCAAATCAACACCCCCCTCCCCCCCCCTCCCATGAGAAAGAGTGGAAGGTCAACAGCCAGAGTAAAAGAATTTATAGTAGTAAAGAGAGAAAGGAGTCTTTTCCCCCAATATAAATGCTTATTCTAAAATATTATTGATTAGGTCCTGCCAGGTTTTAAAAAAGTTTTGAACAGATCCTCTAAGTGCGAATTTGTTTTTTTCCAATTTCAAATACTATATAACAAAAGTTACCCACTGATGTAAAAGAGGTGGGTTAGATTCTTCCAGTTGAGCAAGATAAGTCTACATGCTAATAGTGAAGTAAAAACAATTACAGTTTGTTTGTCGTTCTCCACTTTAAGCCCATCTGGAAGTACACCAAACACAGGTGTTAATGGATTAGGAGGGATTGTGACACCAAGGCTGTCTGATAAGCATTTAAAAATTTTTGTCCAGAATGATGTTAATTTGGTACACGCCCAAAACATGTGGCCTAGTGAAGCTGGAGCTTGACTGCAATGTTCAGAGGTTGGATCTTGTCCTAGAAACATTTTGGACAAACTTAAGCGAGATAGATGTGCTCAATAAAAGATTTTGAGTTGAATAATTGAATGTTTTGCGCATATGGAGCTAGAGTGAATTCTGTGTGTGGCTGCCTCTCACTCCATTTCTGAAATGTTGAGTAAGAAAGTAAGAAATCCTTTTTCCACTGTACTCTGGGATCTTTAAAAGGAAGGGACTTTAAAATGTTCTTATGTATTATAGATATGCTGTCTGAGTCCCCAAAACTGATCAATATCTCTTCTGGAATGGAAATAGGTGGAAGGTGAGAAAAATTGGGCAGATTTCATTTAGCAAAGTTTCTAATTTGGAACTAGTGGAAAATTGTATTGATGGGGGACTAAATTTGGACTGTAATTGTTCATAGGATGTGAAGACATTATTTATATACAAATCTCTAAAGAATTTAATCCCAATGTTGACCCCTAGGTATTTAAACTGATCTGCAATGATAAAAGGGAAGGTGTCCAATCTAGTGTTGTTTGGTGGAGAATTCACTGGAAAAAGTACACTTTTGTTCAAATTAATTTTGAGTCCAGATATGTTTTGAAATTCTGCTAGTATATTTAGAGCTCAAGGCACAGAGTTTTGTGGATCTAATATATACAATACCATATCATCTGCATGTAGTGTTATTTTCTGTTCAAGTCCTTCTCTGAAAATCCCCTTTATCACTGATGCATTTCGAAAGTGAACAACCAATTGCTCATTGGTGATTGCAAATGGCAGTGGTGGCAAGGGGCATCCTTGTCTAGTACCGCATTCTAGTTTGAAGTAGTCTGAAATAATGTTGCTAATATAAACTGAAGCTTCTGGACTGGTATAAAGTAGTTTGATCCATGCACATATGTTATGACCAAACCCAAGTTTATGCAAAGTGGTGAACAGGTAATCCCATTCAACCATATCAAATGCTTTTTCTGCATCCAAAGATAATATAATGCCTTCAGAGTTTCCAACAGTATTCCTGCAGAAACCTCAGAGGATGCATTCGTTTCTAAAAAAAAAATCAATTTGCTTGGATATAAATTCTGTACAGTTCTTGTCAGCTAATGACAGGGGGTTAAGACAATGACAGGGGGTTAAGACACTGGCGGCAAGATTAGTATATAGGGCATAGTGATATGAGCTCCATGATCAGAAGGGCATCATCAGAGATAATAATAGTGTTGTATTTGCAAGATTTAATCACGGGCAAGAAATTGTTATCTATAAGCAAATAATCAATTCTTGGGTAACAATGATGTACTGATGAGAAGAAGGACTATGCTTTTAAGTATGGATTTAGTAATCTCCATGGGTCTGATAAGTTATGATCAATTAAAAACTGTGTGATTATTTTTTTAGTGTTAGATTTCGTCACCCCTGTAGCTGAAGACCTATCCAGGTCTGGATTTAAAACACAATTAAAATCTCTGGCCATTATAATTTTGTGAGTGTTCAAGTTAGGAATTGATGCATATACGTTTTGGACCTTTGACATTCCAGCTCACAAAGTTTACTGTTTGGTCATTGAGGCATTGCTTCTGATCTTGTGTTGTCATTTTATAGTCTTAAATTAAGGATATACATTATTAAATATGATAGCTTTAACCTTAATTTGCAATATTGCCAAGAGTTATGGCTATAAAGCTGTTTGTTGTGTTGGCAGTTACAATTGTGGGGATGAAAAGGAGAGATCAGAAATGGCTTGCTCTCCTTCTCTCCTCACCTAAACATTGATCTTGTTCTGAATTTGTACTTCAGTCTATAGTCTCACAGACTCAGAAATGAGCACTGAGTGGTTTATATCACCAGAACATATTTTTGAATTTATTTCCAGGGACCCTACACTCACATGTTAGTGTTTTTTTCAGGCCTTGATTGGTCCAGTGGGGTAATTAGGGACCCAAGACCCCTGGGACCTCTGTACTTTACACACTGTACACAATATCTGTAATACTGTATTGATTTTATCTTTGACTTAACTGTGTTTTACTGTTTGGGTTTTCTTCTTTAAAAATTAAAAATAAACATTTGTCAAGTTTTTCCCTTTTCTTGAGTCCCTTTTGTCACATCATAATTATTCATTATCATTGGTTCAACAGCCATTTTCCAGGATAATGCAGGATGGGTGATTGTCACCAAATCTTTTTCTTCCTACAGTTCACAGTCCTGAGAATCCTTTTGGTTGAGACCTTGACTTCTAATGTAACCCAACAGCACCCCCAAACACATATACAGTATGTAGAGATCTAACTTTTAGGAATAATCTGTTTATTCTGATATACTTGATAATCCTTTAGAGATAGGTTAGAACTGCCAACTCCTATGATTGACTTTTTGTCTATTTCATGATATATTTCTTAATATTTGAATGAATTGTTACCCCTTTACCATTAGCTTTCTTTGGGGACTTATGGTGTTAAGATAATCACATCTGTTGATTACTGAACACTGTGTACTGGCACCTTCCCTCTGTCCTGGGGCCTCATGTATAAATGGTGCTTACGCACGAAAATGTTGCGTATGCCCATTTCCACACTCACATCGTGATTTCTAAAAATTAAACTTGGCTTAATGCCACGCACATTGTCACGCCAGCTCAAACCACTGCATACGCAAGTTTTCGGCTCGGTTTTGCAAACTGGCAGCACCCAGCGTCAAAACAGTGTTACTCTTCCTGTGTGGTTTCCCTTTATTTTTAGATTCACATCCCTGATGCGGCTTTATCAAATAAACTGAAATTAACTGCATATCTTTTTCAGTTTAAGGCATCTTATAATAATCAATCTGTAAACATATAATGGTGCAGGGAATGGCCAAACTATTCAAAATACCATAGCTGCTTTAGAGTTGTTACTCTCAGTGCACTACTCAGAGTATTTTAACCCATTGTATCTGAGTGTGGAATCACAACTATGCAGCAGCTGATCAGAAAGCTCTATGGCAGACTGTGTCAAGAGTGGAGAGAATTATTGAGATACAGCTTCTAGCACACACTGCCTCAGCCATGGGCACAGTCTATTTGAACTTTTCCCATTCAGAAAACACTTCAGAGTGACCTCGCGGTTCAAAAACAGTTTCATCCCAAGAGCTATAAACATACTCAATCAGCAGCTGATTGGAAAGAGAATTATCGGTATACAGCATCAAGCACACGCTGCCTCAGACATGTGTCTATTGAACTGCTCTCATATGGCAAATGCTTCAGAGCCTTTCCTCGCGGTTCAGAAACAGTTTCATCCCAAGAACTATAAATGCAATCAATCAGTCCATCAAGTGCTCCTGGTAGAACTGTTTGTACTTATAAGTACAATTACCTCACTGTAAACTTGCATTACAGTTGTAATATTGCACAACCTGAGAGACTTATGCTGTCATATTATATGTTTTTCATTGTTTTTTATCGTATTTTTATTATTATTATTGTTGTTGTTGTTGTTGTTATTTTACCATTTTATAGGAAAATAAGTTTATGCAGGAGTTGCATATTGAATCTCATTGTAAAATACAATAACAATAAAGAAATGTAATTCAATAGAAGAGAATGTATATATACAGATGATGATGCTGACTGACTTCTAAGTTGATTTAGATTTCCAGGCATTATCTTCTTGGAGCTCTTGATATCATTTTTAAGATGAAATTCAGTAAAGCATATATATTATATTATACAGATACATTTTTATCATAATTTAAATAATGTATACTGTTAATAATTAAATGTGTGGACATGGTGGACAGCGGTAGTGATGAACTGGCACCCCATTCAGGGATTGTTACTGCCTCGCACTGTATGCTTGCTGGGATTGGCGTGACCCTGGATGGATAGATGGATGGAATACATGTACTATGAAGTTATTTCAATGTTCCTTAAAAGTTTTGAAGAATTGGCATTCTAAGCTTACAGATGGCTTGACATTTATTAAAGAGCTGATCATGTGGCGATTGGTTAATTGGAGAAACAAAAGGATAGACAGGAATTGGGGGTTAGTACATTTGAAAGAGACAGTACTGCTGCAATAAATTATTTTATCGCGGGTCGGCACGGAGCAGCAAGCATCGTGCGGGAGGTAGGGACAATCTCTGGGTGGGGCGTCAGCTCGTCGCTACCACTGCATCACCGTGCCTACATGTTTTATACATGCTTTAATTCCTATCAAGTATCCATCTTAGTATTTAAATTGTTCAGATAGCTGTACTATCATGAATGTAATGTATTCTGTGTCCTGTTGGCGTAAGAGAAAGCCTGTTTATGAAGCACGTACTGATAAACACACATAGAGTACATAGAAGAACACATAGAACACAAAACATTTAACATGCTTCTTTAGTTTTGATGGGATTTGAGAAATTAGTAAATTAAACGATTTTAAGATTAAGTTTATGACGTTCTACTTTAAAGACAAAATAAACTATGTGATTAAAGTGGAAATTTTGACCTTTTTTCACTCTGTCCCTGTTTTTTTTTTTTTCATTTCTCTGTACCCTAATACGCTTCCACATGATACTCAGATGGTGGGCTATGACTTGGCTTTTCACAGTGACTTTGATATGTGACCACTTCTTTTTTATTTGAGGTACTGTGCAACTTTCTGAACTTGAGCTTTGGTTTCCCTTCCATTCTGTGTCACTCGATCAACTTTCTTTTGTTGTTTATACCACTGCTTAAACCAACAAATAGTACGTTTTTCCTTGCCTCCACTTACTCTTCACTTAAATTCTTCTTTTTTCCCCGTGCTTTTGCCATTTTCTTTTCACAGAATGCTGAACTTAAGGGCTATTTATAATGATTTGCATATTCAAAGAGGCGTAATTCTGGGTGGAGACGGGTTATGGAGGGAGGCGCATGTACGTGCGATACATTTTATGCTGACCGGGATTTATGTAGCAGAAGTTGGCATATGCACAGATTTATGCATCTGGATTTTTGTGTGCATATTTCTGGTTTTGTCCATACGCCATGTTTTAGTGTGAATTCTACTCACGCCATTATACATGAGGCCCCTGGTCTGCTAGTTAGTCAGATTTGCTGGGTTTTTTTTGATAAGTACTGGATATTCACTATGTTCTAAAACACTTATGTTGGTCAAATGGTGAGGCTATAATGTTCTGAATGACATTGGTGTCATGCAACATCTGAAGTGTATACACTATGGACAGAGATGGTGTGCCAGTTTTTTGCTATATTGAACACCTGATGTAGATCAGTACAAAAGATATATCAATGATAAAGTATCTGAAATATTTATAGACTGCAATTGATATGCTGTGCTTTACTGAAACACAGCAAAAACCTGATGAGTTTGTGTCACTAATTGGAGCAATTCCTTCTAGTTATGTTTACTTTGTAGTAGTTTGAAGCTCAGGACAGGGCAGACGACTAATTGTTATTGTTAGCTGGGCCGGTTTTATCAAACATCTCAGAATTACTCCTAGGTACAAGGATAAGAATTTGACCTAATTCAGAGAAGAATATAAGACATATTTACAAAACATCTCTTACCTACTCCCAGCTAGGAGTGAGGGTTCATATTTGAGAATGAATGATGTCACAATTTCATGACACCTTGAGCCACAAATCGGAATTTATGATTACATTTTGTAGTTTTCTTATACTAATGCTAAGGCTGTATCACAAAGATGGTAAAAATTCTAATAATTTTCAAAGTAGCAGTAAAAGAAGAAGAAGAAGAAGAAGAAGAAGAAGAACATAATAAGGTAGGATATATTGTAGCTCTAATCTGTATGTAATTGTTGCCACTTTGCTGAGATGGGCTCCAGCTTCCCTGCAACCATGCTCAGGATAAAGTAGGTTTAGAAAGTATATGGATACTGTGACAGACGACCGGCTATGGACTCCGGTCGTCACCCCCAGGCCGCTAGGAGGAGCCCTCCGGACAGCATATTTGTGCCCCGAGTTCCAGCAGGGCCTCATGGACTTTGTAGTGTTTTGACACAGCCCTGCTGGATACCTTGGGGGCCGCCAGGAGTCGCTGTAGGGGGGCTAGTGGGCTCTGGCATGCCCTATAACCCGGGAGTGCATCCCAGTCACGTGACTGGAAGAAGCGATGTGCTCCCGGGATGAAGAAAAGGACTGTTTGCCCTGACCCGGAAGGAAAACGGACTTGTGGGTTTGGTTTGGAGCCACTTCCGGGTCAGGGGCTATAAAAGGACTCTGGGAAGCCCAGAACATTGAGCTGAGCTGGGAGGTAGGGTGGCGACGTGTCTGGGAGTGGAGGATTGTGTTTATTAGAGAAGAGTATTGTGTTTATATGAGTGTGGAGTGGAGGGTGCTTTGTGCACATTATAATAACAAAATAAAAAGTTATTATTATTATACTTTCACCTGGTCATCAGAGTGGTACCTGAGGGTTCGAGAGGTGGACACGAGCCTCTACTGCTACACTGGCGTAGTCGGCAGGATTCTCTGGCCGTCTGGAGGCAGAGGATCTGCATTAAAGATTAAATTCGTGGTAGCAGAGAACCCTAGAAAGGTCCCTCTTGAAGCCGCAGAGGTGAAAATCCCACCCGCGAGCAAGAGCGCTGCAGTTGTGAGCCGTCCTTTAAAACAGACTATGGGGAAAAAATCTGGGAAGAAGACTGGAGCTAGCCAGAAGACTTCGGTCACAGACGGGCTGGAGACGCTATGGTCTTACCTGACCGGCAGTGAGGAAGACCGGGCGCAGCTCAAAGCAGAGCAAACCCGAGCGGGGCAGCAGCCGGAACGTTGCCGCATGGCAACTCCCGAAGATTATTACAGGGAGTTGGAGAAAGACCGCCTACGTTCCGAGGTAAGTGCTGGGGATGCACACGAACCGCCGGGAGCTTCTTTTTCTCTGTTTGCAGAGGCTTGTCTGCACGAAGCGGACAAAGAGCACGCCCGCCTCACCCCTAGGCAAGATGGCCGCGAAAACAAGAAGGCGAGCAGTTCTAGGAGTCGGCAGAGGAGCAGGCCATACGCTGACAAAGTTCACGTGACCTCGCGCGATGGCGACCGGGAGGAAGGTCAGTTGCAAGCCTTCGGTGAGGTCAGTGCTTCCCCGACAAGTCTGGGCTCCCTGAAGGGGAAGGGGGCGGCAAGCGAAGCAGCGCCATTATTAAATAAAGAGAAAGAGGGACGGAATGTGACTGAAGGATCTGCCGCTAAAGTGAAAGAGGCAGATCCCAGTCGGCTTGTTGTAGCCACCCGTCCCTCAGAAGACTCCATGTCCCAGGAGCCCTTGTGCTCATCAGCAGAGCACGTGCCAGGAAAGGACGTGCTCATTGGTTCCCGGTCGGCAGGTGACAAAAACAAGGAAGTGGCCTTACTGCCGGCCGAGACAAATAACTTTATAAACTTGCAGGAGCTCGAGAAATGTCTCGCGCCCCTTTACGCTTTCTTCCAGGGACTACAGGAGGTGAAGGAGCGTGTGGAGGAGCTGGGAGCTGCAGCCGAAGCGCCGTTGAAGGGACTGATGACGTACCTTCGGCGGTTAGGCCGTGAAGCCCCGGCCTCGATTAATTCGGCGGTGCAGGTGAGTGAAATCTGCGCCGTATATAATAAGGGGACGCAGTGTGAATCGGCACCGCGTTTAATAAATTGCGGTTGTCAAAGCGCTGTGTGCCCGACAGTAGAGCGTGGTACGAATACGGAGTGGTTGGGCAGCGATCCGATAGAACCGGGGCGGCGATATCAGACGCCGCTCCGGGATAATGCGGACCGTAAGAGCCCGACCCGCGTGATAAAGGGGTTGCCGATGGTTACCGGAGAGGCGGGGGAAGTACCGATCGTCCCGGGGCAGCTGAATAGTGCTGTTACCCGGAGCGATGCGATACTAATGACGCCGCCTCCGAGTTTATATAGGACAACGGGCGTGCAAACAGCAAAGAGGCTCTCTCTTTTCCATAGAGAGCCTCACGTTGTGCACAAGCCCCAGAGAAAGCAGGAGATCCCCACACAGAAATGCGGGTCTCCTAACAGGGAAAAGAAAAGGGCTGAGAGCAACAAAGCGGCCGTTAAACCCTCCTTGGCGGAGGACAGGGTGGAGCTCACTGAATTCCCAAGGTGCTTCAGGTCTCGGGAAGAGAGGCCACCAGGAGGACGTCGGCGGTGCTATAACTTCCGGCAACCGGGCCATGTGTGGAGGAGTTGTCCCCGGAGGACAGGGGAGCGGTGGGATACCAGATACACCGTTCCCCCAAGGTTCGCTGGGGGGTCTCGACAACAGAGCCACGGTCTGGATAAAGCGTTCTCGTGGAGGAAGACGTCCCTCGCGGGAATCAACGCTCCGCTCCACTGGTCGTCGCTAAGGGGGAGGGACTGTGACAGACGACCGGCTATGGACTCCGGTCGTCACCCCCAGGCCGCTAGGAGGAGCCCTCCGGACAGCATATTTGTGCCCCGAGTTCCAGCAGGGCCTCATGGACTTTGTAGTGTTTTGACACAGCCCTGCTGGATACCTTGGGGGCCGCCAGGAGTCGCTGTAGGGGGGCTAGTGGGCTCTGGCATGCCCTATAACCCGGAAGTGCATCCCAGTCACGTGACTGGAAGAAGCGATGTGCTCCCGGGATGAAGAAAAGGACTGTTTGCCCTGACCCGGAAGGAAAACGGACTTGTGGGTTTGGCTTGGAGCCACTTCCGGGTCAGGGGCTATAAAAGGACTCTGGGAAGCCCAGAACATTGAGCTGAGCTGGGAGGTAGGGTGGCGACGTGTCTGGGAGTGGAGGATTGTGTTTATTAGAGAAGAGTATTGTGTTTATATGAGTGTGGAGTGGAGGGTGCTTTGTGCACATTATAATAACAAAATAAAAAGTTATTATTATTATACTTTCACCTGGTCATCAGAGTGGTACCTGAGGGTTCGAGAGGTGGACACGAGCCTCTACTGCTACAATACATACAGCCAAACTTTCAGATGAATCACCTTATGGCCAATTAAAACACCTTGTAAAGTAACACTTAACTGAAACTAGCCACAGCTATTCTTACGCTGTTTCTGAAGTCATGTTCACTCTTCCAGTGTTCCAGTCATCTTCCACTTTGCCATGTTGTGTAACTTCCTGTGATCCCCCCTTATCTTTTATCCAATGCCCTGGGAGTTTCTTCCTGCCTTCTTGAAATTTTATGAGCTTGTAAAATGTAATGGGAATGTTCCAGGGGTTGCAGAGCTCAGTGTACCTGTGTGACATGTCTTCCCCTCCTCCATCCACATTAAATAGTATTGCTAAATAGTTAAAATAGTAGTTAAATAGTATAGTATTGTTGATCACTATAACTCAGAACTAGATAAAATAGCTCCTTTAAAACACAGGGAGGTCTCCATTAAGCATTTAGCTCCATGGTATAAATCAGCACTATGATCTATGAAAGCAGTTGACCGACACCTTGAAAAAGTGTCATGTAAGATTGGCCCACTGTGCATTCTCAGTCTTTCTCTGACCATCAATGAGCTTACAGAGATAGACCATCTGCATCCTAGAAAACATACTATGGCAGAAGTATAGGAAGTGGTCATGATTACCCAAGGTTTTTGTTCCCTGTGGTTACTAAACTTCTTCAGCCTACATCTGGCCACCTCTTCCACAGCAAGCTGTAAAAAAATCCTTTTCTTTTCCCATGACAAAATGATAAACCTGAACCATTCCACGAATACAGGTTCATCCTCCTATTGTATTTCTCTCTTCATCCAACTCTTTTTTCAAATATTCACCAGTTTCATCTACATTTATCAATGACCTGTTCTGTAAGATGGGGCCTACTACTTGTGTACTGGATCCCATCCCCACCACACTTATCAAATTCTGCTTTATTATTATAATCCTCACTGTTATGACAGCAATAATACATCCCTTGACACTGGCTCTGTGCCAGCTACTTTGAAAATTGCTTCTGTAATTCCATTGTTAAAAAAGTCTGGTCTTTATGCTGACAATCAACAGTTTTCAACATCACTTACCTTTCCTGTTTAAAGTTCTTGAGTGTATTGTGGCCTTCCAACTCAGTAGTTAGTTAACTTGTAATAAGTAGATGGATCCTTTTCAATTTGGTTGAAAAACTGGTCTTTCTGAACTAAATAATGATTTGGCTAGGGCAACAGACTCTTAGCAAATCAGCATGTTAATTCTATTAGACCTTAGTGCAGCATTTTATACTGTGAAGAATTAAATCTACTGTCCAGAATGGAGAAAATTTTGGTTGTCTCTGGCACTGACCTCCAGTGGTTTAAGGCCTATCTGACTGATAGGGAAGAGTTTTTGTCCTGTTAACAGCAGATCTTGCTCAGCACCAGTCACACAAGGAGTTCCAAAGGCCCTGTCCTTGACCCTCTGCTGTTCTATATCTACATTCTGCCTATTAGCCATATTATTTGTAACTTCTTACTAGGTTATCATTTTTGTGTTTATGATATTCAAATCTATTTGAGTGTTAAAAGTGAAAGTTCCTAAGAGTTTTCTCAGCTCAAAATGTGCCTCAGCTGACTTGATTTGGATGAAACAAACATAACTCTTTAAAATTACACTGCAACAAAACTTAAGTCGTACTAAATGGTGTTAAAACTCAGCACCAAGCCAAACACCTGCTCAGGATCTATAGATACATCATGCTGCTACTTTCTCTTTGCCTAATGTTTCCCTGCATTTGTCTGTCAAACAAGATTACATCAGTTATTCCTTTCCCCAAAGCCATGAAACCAAGCTTCATTTTACTAAGCTTCATCTGTTCCTTAATTTTTTTTTCTATAGCACTCTCTCAACCATTTTATTACCTGTTCCAGAAGTTTGATTGCTAAATATAATCCAGAACCAAAAGGGAACCCTTTTAGTTTGTATATTGGAATGAGCACACTTCTCAGATCCTGAAGAATTCTTTCTTCACACACATTTATCTTGCACAGGTCTGTCAACCATTCAACTCTAGGACCCTCCACTGCCATCAACATTTCCAAAACCACTTCACTGCTTTTCTTGTCATCTTCTTCTTCTTCTTCAGTTCTTTTGTGAACTTCTTTGTTGAAAACGTACAGCCCAGTCCTTCTATTTTATCAGAACAAACATCATTTTCATTGTTATTCTCTTCATTCAACAACTCCACACAATGTTTCCTTTTCCATTTGCCAAGAAATTAACACCTACTACAGCTTTCTTTCTTTTTCCATCTGCTGCATGAGTTTGAACCCATTCTGCAGCTCACTTGCCATCTCCTTGCTCTTGGCATTTTGCACTCTGGTAACTGGTTTTGTTACATTTTGATTTGTTTCCTTCTAAACTCCGGCTTATCACCTTTTACTCTTTATTACACCTCTTGTTCTCCACAAATGCCATCTCTGCCTTAGAATTACATCACTGTGTCTCCATGTGTTTTTTTCCCTTTCATTTCAGCAACCCTTTGAAACTAAGCAAAATATCACTTTTTTCTTGCAGTAAAACAAGACAGTGGAATCATCCATTAGGAACTGTAAAATTCAGAAACAAATTTGTCATGCATGGTATAGAGGTTAGTTTTTAGAGGAGGAGGAGCAGGAATGATTCATCAGTTGTAATTGTTGTGGAGCTAAAGCCAACTTAGCTGTCATAAGGTTATATTATTGGCAAAGAATAATATGTTGACTAATAAATTTGAACGTTAAATTTTTGGCTAACCATTATATAACCTCTGTGTTTTTCTATAAAGTGATTAAAATTAGCCATCATGATTTGATCTACTGTCTCAGCTAGGGTAACGCCTGTTCTGTGGCAAAATGCAAATATGTAGTGCTGTGCATTCTTGTAGACTACATTCTTCTATGCCCAAGGTGTGCAAAATGGCTCTTGTGGATATTTTTGTGCTCATGAGAGGAGTCAGTCTGGTTTGGGAGACATTTATACTATGAGATGATAATATCTGATTATAATGTATGTAAAGTTTAAAATAGTTCACAGTTTCTAGTGTTACAATTTCATTATTACAGATCTAACTGAAAAATGTTAATGTTGTGAGGTGTGTCTCTTAATGACAGTGTTTATTGTGCATGCACCTCCTTAACTTGAAAGAAGCTTTAGTTTTCTGCATCACTTTGCTAAAGGTTTGCAGCTCACACCTTGCACAGTCTGAAAAATAATTTTTACAACACAGACTTTTTTGCCAATTTGAAATAGATTAATTGTCATATTACTTATAACAATTTTTTTTAATTAATAGTAGTGGCGTATTTCCAATTTTAATTTACTTTCAATTATATTTTTACATCTCTCTAAAGTTTCTGACATGTTTTAGAAATGAATAATGAATGCCATTAAATATGTGTGCTTCACTCTGGCATTGAAACTCCATTATGAAATTTAAACATTTTCTTAATCCATCTATTTTCTGAAGCTACTTTTCTAAAAACAAATTTGTGTATGGCAGGATGAATTCATGCACCTAAAGTTAGTGAAATCCACACAAACACTAAAGGACATTTTAATTCAGGCTCCCCTATTCCGGGATACAAACTCTGCATCAGGAGAGAAATTTCATCTGGTACCTCCAGATAATAAATCTTCCTACAGGAATTACTGTATATGCGTTTATGGTTAGGATAGTTCATTTTTCATAAATTGTAAATCTCCTCTTTTTCTTCAGTATTGAAATTGATTTAGCATATTCAGTTCACTAATAGGTAAGTAAGTTGTATAATAAAATGAAACATGATTTGAGGTTTTATGAAGAAATATTAAATATGAATATGAAATTAAGGGTAACTGTACAAGGAATTCCCTGAAAGCAGATATTTTGGAGAGACTTCAGAAAGGCAAGAATGAGGAGATGGTGATGGCATACATGATGCCACACTGATTAGCAGAAGCACACAGGTATAGAATCTAGGGTTCAAATTCATACCTGTGGAGGATACATCATTTACCTTACACATACTTACACATACTTACACATGGTGGTGGATTTTAGGAGGCCCAGACCCCTCATAGACCCAGTGATCATCAAAGGTGACTGTGTGCAGATGGTGCAGACCTATAAATATCTGGGAGTGCAGCTGGATGATAAATTAGACTGGACTGCCAATACTGATGCGCTGTGCAAGAAAGGACAGAGCCGGTTATACTACCTTAGAAGGCTGGCGTCCTTCAACATCTGCAATAAGATGCTGCAGATGTTCTATCAGGCAGTTGTGGCGAGCGCCCTCTTCTACGCAGTGGTGTGCTGGGGAGGCAGCATTAAGAGGAAAGACGCCTCACGTCTGGACAAACTGGTGAGGAAGGCAGGCTCTATTGTTGGCATGGAGCTGGACAGTTTAACATCTGTGGCAGAGCGAAGGGCGCTCAGCAGGCTCCTATCAATTATGGAGAATCCACTGCATCCACTTAATAGTATCATCTCCAGACAGAAGAGCAGCTTCAGCGACAGACTGCTGTCACTGTCCTGCTCCACTGACAGATTGAGGAGATCGTTCCTCCCCCAAACTATGCGACTCTTTAATTCCATCCGGGGGGGTAAACGTTAACATTTAACATTATACATAATTATTGTCTGTTTTTCGCCTGCATTATTATCATTCTTTAATTTAATATTATTTATTGTATCAGTATGCTGCTGCTGAAGAATGTGAATTTCCCATTGGGATTAATAAAGTATCTATCTATCTATCTATCTATCTATCTATCTATCTATCTATCTATCTATCTATCTATCTATCTATCTATCTATCTATCTATCTATCATACTAGAGACAAAGAGGTTTGGTGGATTGGTGATTCTAAATTTGCCCAGTGTGAGCGATTGTGATGTTGGGGTGTGTTTGTGCTCTGAAATGGATTGGTGCACCATTCAGATGTGGTATTTGTGGTAGCTGCTGCCAGGATAGTCTCTAACTCCCACAACTGTATTGTAAATCTGTAAATTGAATACACAGGCATCAGGAAAAAAGCTTGGGAGCTACCAATGCCATTCCCTTTATACAGATGGCAATCCATGGTAAAATTTACACGGCAGTTGGTCATCCCCAGAAAACAGTGCATAATAGTAATCTAAAATTGCAGTCTCTGAAAATGATCATCTAATTTTGTTGGTAGCCAGCAGTAAATTAATATAGCATGAAGGACAACTGCAGGAAATGAAAGCTATTCTTCAAAAGCATAACCTTAAAATAAACAAGGAGGTGAACTCATTCTCTCACTTTAGCAAAGTAATCTTTGGATATCAGGTTGAGGTGGTGGGTGGAGACAAAATATGTGGGGACAAGGTGCCCAAGTCCTTTGGTTTAAGTGGGGAAATATGAAAAACAGGAAGAATCTCAAAGATCGTAGCACAGTCACCTGTTAGAGAGCCTCTCTACCCTAATATAAAAAAAACATATAAGAGAAAACAAAACATGGAGCCCATTTCTTAGAAGTTATACATTTTGCCTAAAAACGTATAAGGAATGCAACATCCCTGGTTTGCACATTTCCTTAAACAGGATGTGGCAAGCATGAAATAATCTTAAAACTCAGCCTAAAAAGATTTTAAAATCCTGGTGAGAGCTTTCATTCCAGACTCACCACAAAGACTGTAATCAGAATAAATAATAAATATCACATAGTTTGTGTGTTTGTGAAGGAGTGGGAGCTGTAATAAACTGGTGGGCCATCTAGGTATGATTCCTTTTATGTGTCTAATGTTACTAGGATGAGCTCTGGTCTTCCATGACCCTGAACTGTTTTCAGTGGATTTGATAATGTTATGTTACATTATGTATTTAGTATAACTAAAGTCAAATGCAAAAGCAGATATCACACTTCTAAGTATATTCTTTGAATATTCAGACAAAAACAATTACTTGCTGTAGCTACCCTGAACAAATAATATAATATATAGTGTGAGGGGGAAATGAGGCAAAGGAGACCTAAAGAAAAGTTAGGGTGCTAACCAGACCATCCCATTTACTTTGAGTGTCCAAAAAACAGAACAAAAATGAGCATGCATGGTGAAACAGAAATCAGGTGAACAGTTGTGGCCAAAAGTTTTGAGAATGACACAAGTATTGGTTTTAACAAAGTTTGCTGCTTTAGTGCATTTTTTCACTTAAGAAACATAGCAAAAGTTAGACCTCTTATATCATTGAAAGATGCTGAGAAATTAGTTCACGCGTTTGTTTTCAGTCGACTAGATTACTGTAACGCACTCCTCTCAGGACTACCAAAAAAGACATAAATCGTTTGCAACTAGTGCAGAATGCAGCTGCTAGAATCCTTACCAGGAAAAGAAAATCCAAGCAAATCTCTCCAGTTTTGATGTCACTACACTGGTTACCTGTGTCATTCAGGATTGACTTTAAAATTTTGCTTATGGTTTATAAAGCCTTAAATAATCTCGCCCCATCTTATATATCGGAATGTCTGACACCTTATATTCCAAATTGCAACCTCAGATCCTCAACTGAGTGTCTCCTTAGAATTCCAAGAGCAAAACTTAAAAGAAGTGGTGAGGCGGCCTTCTGCTGTTATGCACCTAAAATCTGGAATAGCCTGCCAGTAGGAATTCGCCAGGCTAATACAGTGGAGCACTTTAAAAACCTACTGAAAACACATTATTTTAACATGGCCTTCTCATAACTTCACTGTAATTTAATCATGATACTCTGTATATCCAATTCATTATAATAACTATTCATGGTGGCTCTAAAATCTGTACTAACCCCTACTCTCTCTTCTGTTTCCTTTTTCGGTGTCCTTTTGGTGGTGTCTTGCGCCACCACCATCTACTCTAAGTACCATGATGTTCCAAAAATGATGGATGGATTAAAAGCCAGAAGTCTGTATGACCATCAGCATCAAGTGACTCCATGAGAACCCTAACTACAAAGAGGACTATTTCATTTATGTTAGGTAGAATGCCCAGAGGGGACTGGGCGGTCTCGTGGCCTGGAACCCCTACAGATTTTATTTTTTTTTTTTTTTTTTTTTTTTCTGTCCACCCTGACCATCGGACCTTACTCCTTTTCTATGTTAACTAATGTTGCCTTATTTTAATTTCTTATTTTGTCTTTTATTTTTCTTTTCTTCATTATGTAACGCACTTTGAGCTACTTTTTGTATGAAAATGTGCTATATAAATAAATGTTGTTGTTGTGTTTTTAGACCTTTTTGTTTCTATGGTAGACTGAACTATAATTTTTTCAATTGTTTGAGGCATCCAGAAAAAAGATTGTCCGGAAAAGAAAAGTTGAGCACTAACATCAGTCCTGTGTCATGCCAACAGTAAAGCATCCTGACACCATTCGTGTGTAGGGTTGCTTCTCAACCAAGAGAGTGGGCTCACGCACAGTTTTGCCTAAGAACGATACAAAAGAATGATACCAAAACATCCTCTAAGAGCAACTTCTCCCAACCATCCAAGAACAGTTTGGTGACGAACAATGCCTTTGCCAGCATGATGGAGCATTGTGCCATAAGGCAAAAGTGAAAACTAAGTGGCTTGAGGAACAAAACATCAAAATTTTGGGTCCATGGCCAGGAATCTCTCCAGACCTTAATCTCATTGAGAACTTGTGGTCAGTCCTCAAGAAACGGGTGGACAAACAAAAACCCACAAATTCTGACAAACTCCAAGCATTGATTATGCAAGAATGGGCTGCCATCAGTCAGGATTTGGCCCTGAAGTTCATTGACAGTATGTCAGGGCAAATTACAGAGGTCTTGAAAAAGAAGTGCCAACACTGCAAATATTAACTCTTTGCATAAACTTAACGTAATTGTCAGTAAAAGCCTTTGAAACGTGAAATGCTTGTAATTATACTTCAGTATACCATAGAAACATCTGACAAAATGATTTAAAAACACTGAAGCAGTAAACTTTGTGAAAACCAATACTTGTGTCATTCTCAAAACTTTTGGCCATGACAATACGAGAAAACAAGCATTTCCGTGTGTTCCAGCGTGTGACGTGTGTGTATGTCAAATTCAAATTTATTGCCATTGTGTATAGAGTAAGTAATTTTTACTTGCATGTCTACCCAACATGCATATTACCACAACATATTAAAAGAAGCAAACCCACATTTACAGTAGTTGGCTCTGAACAAATTTATAAACGGTTCACTTTCTGATGCGGAGATTTGAATGCCCTACACCTGCCACCAGCTAATCCTTATACTCCAAGCTGTCTTAAAATGGCACAGCCTAATGATAACTACAGTATATGATTTTTTTCACAGGCACTACCCATACCTAATAATCATCATCATTGCTGAAATCAAATTGATCCAAGCTCCTGGTCTAAAGACTATATAATGTGAACAAAGTGACAAAATAATGAGATTATTATGGTTATGATGAACAAACTGATATATCACAAAGTTGTCATAGTTGTAAATTTGTATTTGGGAAAGTTAAGCAACATTGTATTTTAAATACAGAGGTTAGTTAAATAAATGACATCACATCTATAATTATTTTGAACCTGAGAGAGTAGTTGGATCATTATTGCTGCATTTCCAGGTTTTCCTTATTGGTAACTCTATGCTGGTAACAAAATAGTTTTGTGTTACATTAAAGGGCTAGACCAGTAGATGGCAGTAGAGGATGAGAAAAGGCTCACCGAATGCTGTGGAGGAGTTTGTGTTAAAACTGTGTAAGGTAAAGCAGCCCACATTGCTGCTCTCCCTTCTTTCAAGCATACATAACCCATTAGTCAATGTATTCATCAATTCATTTTTTCTTTTTACCTGCTGTTTTGTACAGCCACTGTTATTGGAATTATTTTTGGTTTTTTTTCATAAGCAATCATAACCTCCCTTGTCTTTCTGAATTCAAAGTTACCGCTTTAGATGCACTATTAGCATTTCTGGATCTAGAATATTTTGTCTGGATTTAGATTATAATTAGTTAGGCTTTTTCTAACCATATGTAGCTGGAATGCACTTCTGTCCTAATATCATTTACAATGTGTTATCCATACTAAATAAACATGCTCCAAACATTTGTTAAAAATACATTTTCCTTTTAAATACATCTGTTTACTGCTAATAAAAATGTTAATATCTTAATAAATTTGGTTGCTTCTGCACATAATATGCCTAAGGCAATCCACACCATGTATTTTATATGGTTGAGGCGGCTTCTGTAAACTCAAATATGTCCGGGTCTCCATTTCCCTTCAAAAACCCTGCGTTTAAACTGGAAAAACTGTACTTCAGTCTCATTCTCCAACATCTTGCATATGACTGAGCACCACTGGAAAGCTTTTTAAATTGCCAGAAGATATCAAAAGTCATTATGCTTCACACTTAAATATTTTCTCTCATGTTATAATTTTATGAGCTGCGTTTTAATGGTAATATTTTTTCATCGTTTGTTTTGTACCACCTAAACAATTTTGCTTTTTTTTTTCACCACTTGTAATATTAGATGAAAAAATAACTGAGTTTTCCAAGATATACAATTCAAATTTTAAACTTACAGTAATCCATTTTGTGGAAATATTATTGAAAAAAGTTCTGTTTGCCGTCTTATAGAATAAAATTGGAAGTAGAGTCAGAAACTTTACCCTTCATCAAAAAATAATGTTCAATAGAATGATAGGCAGCAATTTGCATTATAAATATTCTAAGTCATATATTCATATTAGCTAGGTCACCATTCATTTTATTACTGAATATCAGTATTACCATATATGCATATTGCCAATTTTGATTAACACTTGGTAAGGTAATACTAAGTATGCTGATGGTTCATTCATTGGTTCATGCATTCACTCATTCATCTTTCAAACTTGCTTTCCGCAGCACAGAGTGAATGACAGGTAAGATCCAGCATTGGATGGGATGCCAGTCCACAGCAGGATACACACATGCAGTGCTCACTTCCTCACGCCACATCAATCTTCAGTGACTAATTCCACTGACATTAATATCTTCAGGATGGCATAAGTCCAGATTGACAATGCCTTGTTCTGAACCCAGGGCTCTAGGGGAGTGTAAGAGTGCAACACTAATTATTTGCCACTATGTCAGCTAAATTGAACAATAGAGGCATATACGTGAATAGATTAATGGAATAACGTGCTCTGTCTTACTTATACTGTATGCCCGAAACAAAACTAAATGAGAGACTTTACCCTCTGGTGTCAAGACGTTACACCACAGATGTAGGTGTAAATATGTATGGACTGTGCTAGAACAATTAATAGTAAATTTGATTAAAAAATGAATCAATACAACAGACACACATTATCTCAATTACAAGGATGTTTCTGAGTATGATACAAATTATCATCCATCCATCATCCAACCCGCTGAATCTGAACACAGGGTCACGGGGGTCTGCTGGAGCCAATCCCAGCCAACACAGGGCATAAGGCAGGAACCAATCCCAGGCAGGGTGCCAACCCACCGCAGGACACACACAAACACACCCACACACCAAGCACACACTAGGGCCAATTTAGAATCGCCAGTCCACCTAACCTGCATGTCTTTGGACTGTGGGAGGAAACCCACGCAGACACGGGGAGAACATGAAAACTCCACACAGGGAGGACCCGGGAAGTGAACCCAGGTCCCCAGGTCTCCCAACTGCGAGGCAGCAGCGCTACCCACTGTGCCGCCCACAAATTATCATCAACATCAAAACCATCTACTGTATATTGTATGAATAAAATGCTAAGAGAGGTGGCTGTCATGTGATTACTCGCAATTCACAGGTCCATCTTAACAGCATCGTTGGCCCCTGGGCAAAGTAGTACACTGGGGCCCCTGTTTTGATAGCAGAACAGAATCATACATAGGCATCAGAAACATCATGGGTCCCTAGCCAGAGACCATTTTGCCCATATATTACGACGGCCCTGCGCAAACCACTAGGGCTACAGCTTCGATTGAAAATGTATGGAGTAATATACGCTAGTGAATTCAAATATCAGGGTTCGGGTACTTCTTGTGGCTAAATGTTCGACAGTGTAACATTGCTGAAAGATGGCATGAAGCTTAGAGTCCGATCATAGGAAGACAATGAGGTGCTGCTAAGCAGTAAGTAAGGGTTACAGAATGCATGTGCGACAAACATACTATTCAAGGTGACTTGTGCTTGGGTGTTTACTGCATCATGATCGTTTTGATCGCAAAAGAAAGTGATGCACACCACCAATGAACAACGAAGAACAAGAACTGTGATCTCTGACCAATCTGATCACTGTGAAACTATATTTGTGCATGGTGAGAACATAACACTGTCTTACCAAAATGGAAAAGTTCAACCCTATCTGCTCTCTGCTTGAGATTGCATGTTTCTTAGTTTTATTATAAATATATATGTGGTTAGTATATTGAAGAAGAAATGTAACCAACAGCAAATTAAATTGCAAATGTTCCAAACTTAAATCAGGTAATATCTCGGTGTCTAATCTAAGAGATGTGGTGTCCTGTGATGGGTGTAAGTAGATGATGATGAGAAGATGTGTAAAGAATGCTTTGATTACATGGTTTAAATTGCATTTCGTTTACAGTATTTTTTGAATATGTGGGCCTGATGAAGGGGATGTCAATGCTGAAATATGCTGCCCTAAAGGGCATGAATTTTACTTCATTTCAGCCCTGAAAACAGTACGGCTTTAGTAGACTTTTTACATATATTGCTAATACTGTGGTTTACAGGACATCTGGGCCTGAGTAAATTACTGTAAATCTGAAATTTTGGAATTGTGTTATAGATTGTTCTAGCTTTACTTTATTTCCAGAATGAAAAGCTATCATAGCTTAAATTTAATGCGCATTGTTAAATACAGTAGAGGTTGACATACTGTTTCAGGTAGTACACATTTGTAGGTAATTGATTAGTTATTTCTTACATTTGCCGTATAATTATTTCACAAAGGAAGAATTTGGGATACAAGGAAGAAAGTGAAGGAGATGTCTTTACTAGCAGTTCTTTTAGAATTCACTCGTGAAGAGGAAAACCATTACCATCACTAGCCCAGCCTGTCTGTCCACAGCTTATACTGTAGAAGCAGATTCTGCTTTACTTTACATGTAAACTCCTTGCCTACATTTCCCTATTAGCAATTATTAATACTTACTTGTTTTTTTTATGCCTTTACATTTTGCTATTGGTTGCACAGTGGTTATCGCTAATGCTTCACAACTAAAAATTAAAGGATCAGATTTGCACTGTGCTTGTGGATTTGGCACACACTCTCGGTGTCTCTGTGTGCCTGATTTGTGTGCTCGACATTGCACTGGTGTCCTCTTCAGGGTTAGTTCTTCCCTGGAGCTGCCTAGAAGCATTTCTGCCCTCCAATATCCTACAGATTGATGAGTACATCTTCCATTTTGTAGAGTATACTTGTTTTTGTATTAACCTTCTTGCATTATTATTTAATAATTTAACATGGTTTTTGTTTCTTACAACCAAGAAATACTGTATGTCATCCACATCTTTAACGATACAGAATGCCTTTGGCATAATTTCTGAAAAGTGGTGGGCTCTTGGACATGAGCTGCATTTCATGCTGGAACAGGCTATAGACATTACTAGAGGATGAGTAGCTCACCAGAAGGTCCTGTCTTGTAGTTGGAGTTTATGCAAAGTATATCTTATCTAAATGCACTGACAGTGTGACTGGGGACCTGCAAGCTGAAGACTAGGAGATATGTAAGAGGTCACAGCAGTTTTTCCTGATCGAGACAGGCTCCTCTACAAGCCATCACCGAAACCACTAAAGAATTCTTGGAATTATTTTTAGCTGCCAGAGTTTCTTTCATCCAGCAGGAAACAATGGCTTAGTAAAATGAAACTAATGATTGATTTAGTGAAATATAATTAATTAATAATTGTATAATTGTGGATCATTGTGCGCTAAAACAATAAAACATTTCCACATTTGCACAAGTGTATCGAAAATTAGTATTAACATGCTATTATAAGTGTGTTTATTCTGCAGTCCACAAATAACAGGTAACAGTATGAGGCACAGTTAACCATCACAGGAGACACTGACTACTAATTTTAGGTAAACTGAGAAAATGTAAATTAAAAATCCCTTTACATCAAGCTTTGGAAGCTTAAAGTCCCAACACTGCTTTTCTGGCAGAGGCAGTACAAAATGAAAAAAGTGCTATACATATTGGGCAACATTACTATTAGCAATGTCACTTTCTCCTGTCTGTTTGACTCTGCTGTCATCCATTGCTTCCTTGAAGGAGTTTGATTTTCCAAGATGGCAATTTGAATTCTACAAAAAGCAAAGGGCACTAAATTTCTATGTGGCATGCAGACAGTCTTTTCTTGGATCTTAAATTTGCCATTATGAAGGTACAAATTTGAATTGAACAAAAATATTAAAAAATATTGTGTGTCCAGCACAATATTTTCCCTAGATAAAGCAAGAAAATATTGGCAATATTTTGTTATATAGAGTTAAATTAAATGAGCACATCTTAATGAACAAATTAACAATATATTGCCTTTCCCCAACAGACAGGCACACATTTGTATAAAACAAAGAAATTCTTTGCCAGAGAAATTTGCCTGTAGGAGTCTCATATACAGTATTACAGGGTTAATTTAATACTTGCACCAAGTGTCATTCACAATAAATAATATTTAAATGTTCATGCCCAAAGATTCACATCATACCATATAGACAGACATTACTCTGAAGTGGTCAAATCATCTTCAGGGATCTATGAAGCGTGTAAACCTGTTGAAAACATCAGTAACATATGTAAGGAAAGTACTGTATTGGGAAAGGAGATGGCTTAATAATGGTAGATCATATATTGCATTATACTGTAATTATGTGCACCATTTTATCAGAAAATATGGTACTGTATATAGTAGAGGTAAATGGCAAAGCATGTTATATGTTATTCAGAGAGAATTTCTGAATGAGCAATTGGTCCATCAAAGGCTGACTGAACAGCTTAAATAGTAGTTAAATACGAGGAACGTTCAAAACGTTTCCGCACTTTTATATTTTCGTTGGAAACGGTGAAGTCGGGAGGAGTAGTAATTGGCCATTAAAAAGTTGGTACAACACTGGGAAAATTGCATCGCAAATGAAGGTGACTATGTAGAAATGTGAGGTCATTTGTTTTTGAAATTCTTAATAAATACAGTTAAAAAAAGTGCAGAAACCTTTTGAATATCCCTCATAGATGTGTCCAAGGTGAAGGAGGGCTCATTTAATTAATTACCTTTTTCAGCACAGTTCAGTAGACCTCTAATTGTGTTTTTTTTTTCAAACAACCTGTAAAAGTAAATTTTTAGGTGTGATATTTGGTTTTATACACTGCAACCTAACCTTTGTGAGCATTTCTGTGAAATTCTCTGTAGACTGTTCTTCATTGATCTTTCTGACCCTACTTTCCACTTTAAACTGACACTTACCATCAAATGAACAAGAGCTGCTTACATATTTTTGTTATATTTCGAATAAGTACACTTTTGTCTTGTGTCTTATCGTGAAAGTGTCCATGAAAGGCAATTTAATTTCTAACAATTCTTTTTTACAGGTGAGCAAGAAGAAATGCCTAAATAATGTTCCTAAACTTGCTAACCTTGTTTTACATTCACAACCTGCAATACTTACCCCAGGAATTCTTAACAAAGGGCAAGCTGCATGCTACCAGGACCACTCTTGTTCCCTGATTCCTAACACTTAACATCTGAATCCCTTAACAATGGCAGGGTGCATGCTGCAGGGACCAATGTTGTTCCCAGTTTTCAGCCACTGCAAGTGTTAAAACTGTGAATACCTTAGCAAGAACATGAGGGGCTCATGCTCCCAGCTGACCACCCCTGAAAGGACTGAACCTGAATGGAATCTTTCTGTTATATAGCTGGGCCTGAAAGACCTGGAATAAATCGCCCTGTTATATGTTAGCCAGGGTTACTCCACTGGCTTGTATTTAAATGTCTCTTTTTCTTTCTTTTTTGCTTATTTTTTAATAATTTATTACAATCATCAACACTGCTACTTATGTTTATTATTTGTATAATGTATTTTTTATCATTTTGTTAATTATTTGGTTTCTATATGTGAATGCTTGTTTGGACATACCCCTTGTGTTTTTTGGGTGATTCCCCAAGAGGGACTTCTACACATTCCTTAGCTGATGAAAATACGTCAACATAAACCCTTAAATGCTTTTCAAAAATTGCTTCCTGTAGGACAGTGTCTTATGTTTATAATTAACATTCTTTTTATCCATGTGTAACACTTTGCACTTTTCTACATTAAATTGCCTTTTCCAAGTGTTTTTTCCCCGATTCTCTGGCTTTTCCATGTCATTCTGAATTGTGTTTTTGCTTCCTCAGTTTTTGCTGTTTCTCCAATTTTAGTATCATGTGTGAATTTTGGACATTTATTAATTATGCCAAAATGAATGTCCTTAATTTAAACAAGAAAAAAAGTAACAGTCCCAGGATAGATGCTGAGGGACCCCACTGATGACCTCACCCCACACTGAGGATTTTCCTCTTACTCTTTGAACCCTGCATGTTAAACAAAATTTGAAATCCAGTTTTGTAGGTTACTGTAGCTCTGATGCCAACAGTTTCTAGTTTCAGAATTAATCTTTAGTGTGGGACTGAGTCAAGTCTTTTAGAAAGTCTAAATAAATTAAGCTGTATGTTGTGCTTTTATCAATTACTGCAGTAGTACGCTCAAAAAATTCTAAAAGATGAGTTTGACAAGATCCTCCTCTCATATACCCATGCTGTTATTTACTATTTCATTTTCATTAAGGTACTTTTCTAATTTATTTCTTATTACAGTTTCCATAGATGTACATGGTAAAGAAGTGGGACTTATTGGTCTGTAATTACCAAGATCCATTTTCTCTTCCTTCTTGAAACCTGGAGTCATATTTGCAACTTTCCAATCCTCCATTACTTCTCTTTTGACATGTGATGGTGCAAATAAGGGTTTATAAATGACAACTTTCATTTCTTCTTTCTGAGTACAACTGATAAAATCCCATCAGGTCCAGGGGGAAACATATTGAGGGCTTGAAACACATCTGACTCTTCTATTTAAAAATCTTTAAACTTGTACAGTAGTTAATTTTTACTTCTGCAGTAAATTGACAAAATATTGAATATTCAAAGCATTTACCAGATTTTTCAAATTACTGCTACCACTAGACCACCTTCAGTAATGCTGCGAACAAGACCTCTTTATAAATATCTCTGTCAAGGACTGGAAATTGATCATTAACAACATTCATTCTTCTTCAACTTGCGCAAAACAAGTGTAATTTGGCTAGAAAGCATATACTGGATACATGTCTCCAAATTTAAATGATCTAAAACATATCAGGAATTAAACCATAATAGTGAGTGCTAAGTGGCTCAGGCCTCACATTTTGAGTGTCCAAAATTAAAACCCTTCTGGGAAATCTCACAGATAGTATTGGAATTATGATAATCCTCTTATAGCAGTCTTCGCAGTTATTTAAGATGAGCTTACACTAGCTAGTCATAAATTGACAATTATATCCTAATCTACATTTTTACTGCATTGACTAAATCTGCTTATTTCATCCTTCGTAACTCAATGGAGAACTGATCTTTTACATTACCTAAAACTAGTAAACATTGGTGAGTGGTGAGGGTGAGGGTTTCAGGGTGGTTTATGATTACAAATCTTAATCATTTCCTCTGATACATGTGATTGACTGTATTTCAGATTGAGCAGATTTTTAAAAATGTTTAATTTTGCTCCACCAAAAGCTATGTTTGATTATCATAGCACTTCTACTGCGGCTGTGAATTAATTCATTCATTTTTATTCTTACTTGTTAATGTTAATTTTGCACTCTTTATTTATTTTTTTTCAGCTTTTGCACTTTGCCTTTTAGAGCCACTGTACATTCCAAGCATTCCTTTTGTAATGGATATTATGGAATAAAAAAAAATGTATCTTCCTAAAAAAATAGCTTTTTTTTAATGCTAGCAATCAATAGGAAACATATCAAGTTTCATTCACATTATAAAGCAACACTAAAGAAAAGAAATCAGGCATAATAAACTGAGAGCTTGGTGTTCCCATTTAACCTAACCTAAATGGCCTAGGAATGTGGAAGGAATCTGAACATTTACTTACCGTTGCTCCAGATTGTTATCCATTCTTCTGACATCACGTTGTCAGTATTACTTTAAACAATGAACTCATGAAAAATTGTTAAGCCAAACAGTCTTTGTCATTTAAATTCATGCCAAATGTACCCCAGGTATCAGCTCCTTCCAAGTCACTTTGGTTTCTTCTGGATCATGGCAACCACTATAAGGTGCCACAGCGTCTTAGGCACTTGGGAAAAAATGCTACAAAACAGGAATGTTTCCAAAATAAGGCCATGAATAGTTTTCATTAATAAACAAATTTCCTAGAAAGTGCAATAAACAGAGAAGAAGAAGAAATGAAACCACTGTGTGGCATGCCTTAAAAACAGCAGTAATTCTCTTAGGCACACTTGCATGCAGTTTCTGAAGATACTTGCGTGGTCGTACCAAGCTTCTTGGAGAACTTGCCATAGCTCCACCTCAGACTTTGGCTGTTTAGATACTTTTGTCTCTGTAAGTAATCCCAGGCTGGCTCAAAGATGCTGAGATCAGGGCCGTACATCTGTTGCAGGATTTCCTGTTCCTCTGTTCATTGCAGATAGTTGTTCATAATTGTGGAAATGTCCCAAGCTGGGACTGATCAAATTCTTGTCTAAAGGTATTGCATGATGGATAAAAATCTAGCTAGATTTCAGAGCAGTGAGGGGACCGTCAACTCCATTTGCAGAAATGTGGCCCCAAACTTGCAGGTAACTTCTGCTGTGTTTCGCTGTTGCACAGACATGCAGTCAAGAATTCTTCCCTGGCCCTTCTGCACACAAACTATCTTCTGTTACAGCCAGAAACTTCAGATTTTGACTCATCAGTCTGGAGCAACTGCATGATAATCATCCTTTACCCAAGTGTTTATTTTGACAGTCCCTCATATATACTGTAGCTGAAATGCAGTATTTGGGAGTGATATGTAGAATGTACAGATCGTCACAATGTGCTCTTCAAGCTGTCATGGCGCATGACACTAGAACTCCATATTTGCATTTGTCAAATCAGCACCTTTAATTAAAATCATTAGTCATATTTATTCTCTCTAAAACACCACAGAAATAAATACTGAACTTGTACAGCATTTCATCATTTTACAGATTGATGATGGGATCTTTGCCCACTCTCCGTCTCTGTAAATAAAAATAATAATCACAAAGTAATATTTGGTATTTTGGTGTGACTAAAAGGAAAAATAATCACTAGATTCAGTCCATTCTAGAATTGTAGACCACACAAAAATAAGATCACGGTGCCTTTTTGACGCACATCCCTCCACCCACCAGCAAAAAAAAAATAAAATAAAATAAATGTGATGCATTAGTGCATGAACACAGTCTTCTCTTTGTATACATAGCTTGCTTATATCAGATATAGAGTTAAGAGCTGCCAGTGTACCATGCAGCGAGTGTTTAGATTTTGACCCAAAAAGGCAAGAATCCACACATTCCACACTGAGAACACCCGCGGCTGAAACCGAACTGTGGTTTAAGAATTGTGAGGTAGCAACAATGGCCCTTAACAACAAGCTCAGCTTCCATTAGCTATATAATCACACTGGTGATGTGCAAACAGCCCTTGTCTGTGAAGCTTAATTAGAACTTGCAATGGCGTGCAGCGTCCCAATGCTTAGCTTCCCTGTGCTGGGGTATGAAATGTAACGTACAGTGAACTCCTTTGTTGCATGAATGAATCAATATGGAATTCCACATTCAAATAGTCCTGTTGGTGTTTGTCCTGTTTACAACTGTCTAATAATTAACATTCAGTTTAAAAATAATTAGAAAATGTAAGTCCAATATTCAATAATAGCAAAAGGCACTATTGGATAAGCAGTAGTAATAAAATTCAATTACAATACCGGTACTCAGTGATTAAACACTAAAGACGACGTACAAAGCTAAATACTGTCAACATTATCTCAAGTGGGAGAAATAAAAAGGATTTGTTTTGGATGAAAATATAGAATTGTGAAAATTACCATGTGAGAAGATGACCAACAATATTTGTTCTAAATAGTCTGAATTTTGTTCTTAAAAAAATAATAAAAGTTACAGTTTGTTATTAACCTGCAACAGAAAACAGCATATGAATGGTAATGCAGGGCCTCCACAGCAATCCCTTTATTCAGCAGTTAAAATCAAGAGATGGTGTATGTGCAAAATGAAATGCGACCAACAGCAAGCAGAAAGAGGAATAGGGAAGAGCTGACACGGGTGAAAGAGGTTTGCTGCATCTTGTGTGTATGTTTGATGTTAAAGGATGAAAACATATTGTTGGCTTCCCAAAATAATTCAGTTAAATTGATAGTGCTCACAAATCGCAAATATCCAAAAGGGAAAGAAAACTGAGGGGATGGACTGTAGCCACTTATAATTATTTCATATACCTGGATGCATGAAACGTTTACCAGGAAATTATATTTATTATTATTATTATTATCATTATTATTATTATTGCTGTTGTTGTTGTTTTTGTTGTTAAAATAACAATAAAATAATAATAGGAAGAAGAATAGCTTGAAGTATTAATATTAGTATTAGTCATTTTGAAATTCATGTATTTAGTTCAAGGTTTCTATCCTGGCAACTTTGGGCAAAAAGCAGGAAGCAACACTGGGCAACCCAAAGAAGGATAACCAGAGTAACTAGAAGAAAACCCACTGAGGCACAGGATAACATAATGTAAACTGTAGTGCCAGGTCAAGACTTGATTCTAGTAGTATTATTATTAATAATAATAATCTCACAATTATTATGACGTATTAAAACGAGATTATAATGTAACTGAAGCACAAAACCACTGTGTGTACCAAAAAGCACATTAAATAAGTCACTACAGGCTTTTTCTCCAACATAAGAAGACGATTCTGCTTTGTCTGAAATTCCTTGTAATGGATATTTAACCTTTTTTTAATTCAAAAAAATATTTAAAGAAGGAGGGGATAAAAATTCTAAATTTTATCAGATCGATTTTTTATTCGTTTTTTCTAAATATTTTGTTAAAACGGATATTGAATGTTGCACGCACACACGTACACAGATACCAGCACTGTAGCATATAATGTGTTTGGATTACCCAAAGAAATTGAGGCAGCAACATCCACCCATATTATTTAGGTAAATTTAGCCCCGTGTTTAAAGGAGTAAAGGAACAGCAAATTCAGTAAACAAATCTAAATAAATCAGGCATTTAACACATCAAAGGCACAAATGGATAAAGACCACTAAATAATATTTAGTATATTTGACTTTGTATGAAATGCTACATTACACTAACATATTAGGTACTGTTTCCTTCAAGTTGTAGGTAATTACTTCAGTTTAAATGTTTACGACTTCCACCTCTCCTTTATCTAAACCCGTTTAGCAGGGCAGAATCGCACGAGCCTATCTCAGAAAGCACAGGGCACGGGCAGGAGCCGCACCTGGACAGAGCACCCGCAGAGGCAGCAGCACTACCCCATCTGTCGTTATGCTTGCCTAAATATTTTCTCTAAACATTATGAACAAAGTCAATTATTATGTAACGCCTTTCCAGAAGCGCATATCCTGCAGCACTGTAATAGCGCTGCCGCCTCGCACTGAGGAGTTACGGGTTTGTGTCCCGATTGCTCCCTGTGTGAAGTCTGCATGGTCTCCCTGGTTTTCTCCCACATAAACAGAATAATAATGAATGTGAAATTGAATTAAAAAACACTCTATTCCTTAGTCTGTTGACGAAGTGTTTCTTGATGCAATCTTATCATTAAACTAGAGGTGCAGTTAAATATAACGGCTGATATCAAACGAATTAATTGTTGTGAAAATCTACAACCACTGCGCTCCTCCGGGACCAGAAGTAGATGCCGCTGTGTTGTTTTATATGCGCCTTAAACCAAACTGACCACGAGATGGAGTCCCTCTCCGTTTATTTCACAGAAAGACATACAACGCTTAAAACACTGAAGATTTGTGCCCTTTATTGCACATTTATTAAAAAAGCGAAAACGGGTATTTTCCGCCGAAAGAACTAAACTACTCTATAATGTCATAAATGGGTCATTGTTGAGATTATTTTTGCAAAATAAGAAAGTAGTCAATGTTACAAAAACAGTTAGTACTGTTTTCTTCCATCATGCTTGAAAAGATGAGAGGGAAAAGGCAAAGAAAGTGTGTAGTAAAATGGAATATTCTCGAAAGAAAGGGCCTGTGCTTTTAAAATAATTATCTTTATTAATCATAAATTAATATTTCCCACATTAACAATACCAAAAACAGAACAAACAATCTGAAATCCAAATTACACTTTCTATATTTAAATGGTAAAATAAACCTTCCATTAATTGTGCAATCACGTCTCATTGGTTCATCACACATTAACAAAAATATAAAGTTACAGTAATCAAAAAATGTATTTCGGATAAATTCTGTCTGTCACCCAGGTGGCAAATATTTTATTTAAATCACAGTCCTTATCTTGCATGACTTTTTCTTTAACTTAGCCTAAAGTTTACCGGACCAACCCGAAAAATAGCGCTCTTATTTCCAGGCTTATATCTTTCTGTCACGGTAACACCATAAATGTACAATTAAAAACAGATTTAGGGGTATGTAAATTGCGTAACAAAAAGGTAAACACGAATGACGGTCTGTCGCGCTTTTCAGAGGTGGCATTTCTCGGTGACTGAGGGTTCCAAGAGACGCAATCCCGACATTAACGGTGACACCGCCGAGCTGCCCTCGACTTTGCAGATCGCCGGTTCTTTGATTTAATGGTGGCTTGCAGTAACTTCCCAGGTCGCGGTCATTTTCTCTTTGCCCCTGCATGTCTGTCCTTACTGGGCCTGCCGAGTACAGCCAACACACAAGAAAGTTGCTTTTTTTTGTTACTATTTTTAAATATTCGCGTTGCACATATGTATTATTACAGTACGTTCAAGAGTAAAAGGTTTGGCCAAGGAAAGACTCGTTTATCTTAGCATATGTGTTTTTAATTCATAGAAGTGCATCAATGTAAGAAATGCGTGTCAATCAAAAGAGCGCAAAAGCAGTTGACTACTTTGTCATCATAATTTCGAAACGTTTCTACGAAGAATAACAAATTATTGACAATGTGTGATAGATAATACGCTGGACAATCAGGATCAGCTTCCAACCCACTTTATTATTATTCTTCATGCACGAGGTGTTTACGGAACTAATGGATGTACTGTAGTTCTGAACATGTGAGATGCCTAAGAGTTTATCTTTGTTTTAAGTAATCGGATACAGCTTTTAAGAAAGAATCGCAAGATGGATGTCGTGAAAACAGCATTTATGCCATATTGAAATAGGAACGAAGCTAAAACGGTGGGAGAAAGTCCGCGTCTCCAAAGAGCAGTCCTGGTCAGAGATCGTGGGCATTTTACAAAAGATCTGCAGATGGATAAAACACCAAGAACAGAAGCAACGAAGCGGAGGAGGCTAATTTAGCATATTCGCCGCTAATATCCTAAATTTGGATCGCAACAATCAGGCGGACACTTATTGAAAACAGATGTTGCTTGGAGCACCTTTAGGCTGAAGCAGACACAGCAGCCCGCAAGGTCGACGGAAGGTGAAGTCAGAATGTCGCGAGTTTGTGACCGACCGCAATCCGTCCACGTGCAGAATGTGAAACGGAAAACTCAGTCGACACAAACCTTCTTTTAGTTCACTTCGATAAGCGCGTCTGTGGAGACCGCACCTTGGTGTTGGGCTATTAAAGCCGTTTTGAATTTAATTCTCTGGATAAACAAGGTTTAAAACGAATTGTTCACTTTAAATTGCAGTTAATAAAATATTCAAACTGTCAAACGTACAGCATCGTCATTAATCCAATTCTAGTAACTCGTGCAAAAAATATTATTTCTTGATTATAATAATTATTTGTTGAAACCCACGTGTTAAAGCACTGCATGATTTTTAGTCCATGATCTTCTTGTAAACTAATATAACGATTTTACGGACATTGTATACTTCACATTTTAAAATGTATCGGAAGAAAACTATATACTGTATATACATATATACATTTCGTTTCCTGATTGTATTAATTCTCACTGATCGCACTGTGTCTAATTTATTTTATTTAGTGGAGATTAGTGCAATTTCGGAAGGATTTTAATAGTGTTGTATGGAAAACATATTACCATCGATTAATTAATTTTATAGGCTACTTTTGTATATATCTGACTGAACTGATTGTTGCTTTTACTATGTATCTACAGAGCAGTTTCCATACAGGAACCTCACTTCATCTTTATCTTTAAATTTGTTACAAGCCATAAGTCAGTGTTTTACTTCGCGATTTGACTTCGTAAATTTTTATTTATTCTGGAAAATATTTTGTTATTAACTTAAAATAACGTAATAGTGCTTTCAAAATTAAAATCTTTATCTGCTCTTAAGAAAGAAAATTATGTTTGTATAGTATATACAACAATGCACTTGATCCAATGTGCGATGTCACAGGGAGGCGGAGCCAATGCCGTTGGAGTGCTGCGTGCAGCTTTGGACTCCTGCAGGCTACAAAAAGGACATAGGAGCGCTTGAGAAAGTCCAGAGCAGACGACTAGGCTGATTCTCGGACTGCACGGGATGAGTTATGAGGAAAGTAGAAAAGAGCTGAGCCTTTACACAAAGGGAGATTAATAGGACACATGATTTAATTGTTCAAAAATATGAAGGGAATTAATATAGTGGATCGAGACTGTATGCTTTAAAATAAGTTCAACAAGAACACGGGGACCTGTTGGAAACTTAACTTGTTAAGAGTAAATTTTGCACTAACATTTGGAGTTTTTTTTTCTTCACAAAGAGAACCGCACATACTTGGAACAAGTTACCAAGTATTGTGGTAGACAGTAGGACTTTAGGAACCATCAAAACTAGACTGGATGTTATTTTGGAGTAATTAGGACTGGCGAGCTTTGTTGGGCTGAATGGCCTGCTCTCGTCTAGATGGTTCCAATGTTGTAAAAAAAAAAAAAAGTAGGCGAAAGATGGAAGGGAGTGGCGAACGGGGTGCCCATAACATCAGTAATGATGACGATTATTATTGTTATTATTATTATTATAGCCATAGAAGCAGAATGTTTTCTAATGCTCTCTAAGGCTAAATTTGTTTTGCTCTGACCAAAAAAAGTTTTAGAAATCTGATCACAATAAATAACCCAAAATTAGTATACAGTTACTTAGAGCAGCACGAATTTTATAACTGGAAATGTAAAATAATAAACTCACATAACATGGCTGGCAGTGTGGTGCGTAAAGTATTGGAATAGGTTAGCCTGCGACTAACTTCGTGATATTAAGCAAATAACTTAAATTGCCGAGTGGGTAAATTAAAAAAAAAAGATGTAAACGGTTCTAATATTCAATTAATCTCAAAGTGGTTCTGGTTAAAGGCTGTAGCCAAATAAATATGTTAAAAATGTTAGCAATAGAATCAAGTACAGTAATTATATTTCGTGCATTTTCTTTAGAGGAGGCCACGTTAGGATGTTGCCTTTTTCGGAGTTTGTTCCTACTGGCAGGTCACGTGTTGTTGTTTTATTATAATAATAATAATAATAATAATAATGTTATTGATACACAAAACGCAATAAAATTATTTAATTTATGTATTTATTCACACACAAAACCCTCATGTTCAAAAAAGGTTCATCCCAAAGACATTCTTTTCATGTATGCTGTATTAAGGTGCTTAGTATGCGATGTTCAAAATAAAACCACCGCCTGTCATTGACGGGCTCGTCCTTTTTTCTTTTCTCACACAGCTTTCAGATATTTTAACGGTCCACAAGAATAAGTGGAAGGACCCGCAGATTCGCATGTGCAGCTGAAGGCAGGATTGCATTTCACTTTTCGGGTTTGTGCCAAAACGAAAGGTGTCTCTCCCTGCAGGTGACTGCCAGCCGCGCGGCCTCGGTGATTGTGAAGTAGATTCAAACTTCTTGTAGTGGTTTGAAGATTCTGTGGGAAAATAAAAGCGTGTATTTGCAAGTATTATTAATTGCAGAGAAGCTTAAAGTATCGAAACCAAATAATTCGAGGGAGTGCCAGTCGTCACACATCACCCCATCTCGGGTTAGAGCGAGTAACCTGTAAAACGGGCTGGAGGCTGCGTGAGTCGCGCGACTCTCATCCAGGCGAGGCATTTCGCCAGAACTTGCTAATCATAGGAGTCACCTGGAGGACAATGAAGTAGGATTTATTTGAGAAACGCATTCGCATTCACTCGTTTTACAACGATGCCGATACAGAATGTTCAGCCAGCGTGGTAAAGAAACGGCAAAACACAAAAATAAACACATGTCGAAAACGTTCACCTTTGTTTACACAAAGAACATACATGCAAAAGAAGTTAAGTTTCATTATCATTATGTCCAACTATAAGCGAACTAAATTATTATAATAAATTGCTTTGTATAGTATCGTTTCCATCAGTAATGTCATAATATAATCATATTTTCATTTAGTATTTTATTCTTATTAAATATATGAATGTTCAAAACACTTCCGCTATATTTAGTAACATTGGCAAATTTAATTGTGGGTAATCCTCACCAATTTTCAATTAATGACATTATCATTATATTTTGTTTTAGTCGATTTAAGCAATAACAATGCGCTTTCATGTTTAGTAGACACAACAGAGAGCTGCGGATATGTTGCCTCGGTAACCAGACATCCGATGCGCTCCTCGATGCGCTCATTTCGGCAGGACGTCTGTTTATTTTAGCGCGTTGGTGTGTTCTGGAAGATGCTCATAATGAACACGTTCTATTTTGAACGTTTGTAGAATAAAGTCATTATTTAAGTCTACACACTTCCCCCCACACCCTTCGAATTAATAACGGATTTTGCATGTCAGATCATTACATTGAAAGTAAGGAAACTGTCATTCCTGCGCAGGGCTTCAGGTCAAAACATGTCGGAGCAGGTGGCCTAAGAGCTGCTGCCGTGCAGCTTTACTATTTGAGGAGCCTTTAGCTGCTGAAAGGCATTTTCATTTACAGCCCAAACCGTGCTGCTGTTTAACAAAACGAAATGATGACGACATCAAGGAGCGTAACATCAATTCGAAGACTTTTGCTTAAATTCGTTACAAATCTCGACAAAGGCTGCGTCTCATTTATCGCACGGAATATCCGTCGAGGTACAGAAAAGAAAAGGAAAATTGAGAATCTACAACATAGTAACGCAATTCACGTGAAAAATATTGTAACTCTGTAACGGTTTGCTTTTAACGAAAATAATCCGCGGTAAAATATAAGTTAGAGACTTTATTTAAGTTGTACTGTTAGTATTACATTCTCTGAATATAAATAGGGAAGATTTCAGTCTAAAATTCGGAAATACTTCCAATTTGGATTGTGTTCTAAAGTGCATACTTGCGAAAAGTTCATCAAAGTTATTAAAGTAACAAATGCAAAGCTGCCCACTGCCAATTTTAACCCTGACACATTTTAATGATGCACGACTATATCAAGCTATTTTACACTTCTTAAGATTCTAAATTGCACTCATCGCGTGAATGATTTCCAAGCGTCCATAATGAAGCTGCACTGAGGCCATTCATAGTGTAGTGAAGCCCGCACTCGAGTCCAAATATACTGTATTAGAATCTCGAGAAGGTAACTAAAGATTTTTTTTTTGTCAATTGGTTGTGTTTTACTCTTTTAGAAAAACTATATTACAGAAATTAGATTTAATACAATAAAATAGCGTATCTTTTATCAATGGCTCTGGAGAGTGATGTGTTGCATGTTGGTCGGATCTTCAAATAAGAATTCACTCTGCTGTCTACAAGTACACGTGACAATACACTAATAATAATAATATCAATAATAATAATTATTATAACCAGTCAGATTACATCCAATCTAAAAATGCGCATAATTATTATGTGATGGTTTTATATCTGTAGAGTTACTAGGGTGTCTTCCTGTCGTGGGTATTTGAACATCTAACGAGGGTGACTATCAAAATAACATAAAACCTTATTTGTACTTATTTTTCATTAGGTGAGCAGATGTCCTGGTCACCCTCTGCGCACCCTTTAGCCACGCCCCGTCTTACATTTAAATAGAAGTAAACATAATAAACGAAATGTAAAAATAAGCATAATGTGATTTGCATTTGTGGAGGTCAATGACTGATATATCAATTGCATATATAGATATGGAATGATATAAAATTGTAGTGCCCCATCTACAAAAACTGTTATATTCCTCTAGGCACAATGAGCAGAGCGCTGCCGCTCCACAAGTCTCGTATCTTAGATGCGAATCCCGCGCCCGGTTGCTATCTGTGTGGAGTTTGCGTGTGCTGCCTTGCAGGTGCGTGGGGTTCTTTAATGTCTGCCCTACGTCCGCCCCCGTTATTGACAAGCAGCTGCAGCCCAGAGTGTGTGGTCCGTGGTCACGACTGACTTCTAGTCCAGGACTATTTCCTGCCTTGCGCCCTGTGCTGTCGAGTAGGCTCTGGCACCCCACTACCCCAGGAGTGATTAAGCGGATTTATAAGTTTTTCGTTATGTTTCGAAAACGAATCCCCTTCCGCATTTCTAAAACTTGCACATTAGAGTATTTGCGGGTGTAGAAATGACCTGAGGAGATGTGGGTCTCAAGGTGCGTTATGATCGCCTTGCACTCTGGTCCAGGGGGGCGACTTCCTACCTTAATATGTTCGGTCCCACTTTAATGGAAAACGGGTTTAGAAAATGAGTAGATAATGCGTGTGTGTGCATTTCGAGATGTTTATTCTAAGATTATTATGAGAGTCACCATAAGGGGCCGCCATTCTCACACGAGAGCCGTTTCGGTTGTTTCTGATTGGTGTTTCACTCACTCCTGTGCCTCAAATACCCACTTTGATTTCTTAGAAGTAATGGCAATATGTGTTTGTTGAGATAAAAAATGCCGGTTTACGTCGCAGAGCAAGTCAGTCGCCCTTGAAACAACGATGATCACAAATATAGTGTGCAGTAGATCACACACACATGTACAAACTGCTAAAGATTTATCGAGACTGATAATATTCCTGTAAATTGTTAGTAGCATTCTGCACGGTGCAGTCCGTAAACTCCACTTAAGTTGAGGACACACATGAACTATAGCTGATAAAAGCTGCACCGGATATGCCGACTAACTAAAGATTCACCTTTATTAATGGCGCTATCGTAGCGCAAAAACACAGGCCTATCAAATGTGGATCCACGTGTGTGTGTCTATTTTTATTTATGTAAATATGCCAGAGAGTATTGTGTAAAAGCGTTTCATTTTGTGTCACTTTGCATTATACTGTATATATGACGAAAGAACAGAAATGAAAGTCACTAAAAACCAGTGCGCTCATATTTTGCTGAAAAAGAACGTTCTTTCTATTCTTTTATTTCACTTCTGCACAAGGCAGATTTAAAGTACTTTTGCCGGGCCTAATGGAAACATGAAAAGTAATCGCGACTTCGATGTAATATATATCATATTTAAAATAACTGAACTTACAAAATAAGTGGGAACGCTGGCTGGACAATATCAATTAATAAATAGATATTCTGTTTAGATCAATATTACATCAATAAAATACACCGTACATAATTAAGCACTAAGGTTTTGATACTATAACCAACACCCTATCAAACATATACAACCATTGAGTTACTAAAAATTGGAGAGTTTAAACTTTGCTTTATTGTTGAAGCAGAAAAAAACGGGCTACTGCCCGATACACCGAATCTCTTTCAAGTGAAAAGGCGTGAGCCGTGCAATTAAAAGGCACTGAAAGTGCGAACGGAGGCCTTTGATTGTCCTCTTCATGAGATGTAAACGGATCACGGTGACCCTCCGCTGTTTGTTATGTCAACACTCAAGACCTTTCAATCCCATTTTCTGGGCATTTCTCGCTTCTTTATCTCCACAGCGTAAACATTTTATGCAAAGGAAGAATAAACACAAGGAAAAAAAGTAATTTCGGAAGGACGAACAATGAGAAGTCTCCTAGCTTTAATGGGTCATTCCGCATCTCATACCGATTTTGTATTTTCTTTACACAACACGGTTTTAAAATGCCACATTTTAAACTCTGAATAAACAATCCAAATGTCAGAGTTTGTATGCAACAGCCTGAAGACATTTTGGCAAGGTAGACTGGAAAAATGTCAATAATTGTTCCAAATGCTGAACTGTGCAGGTTGTTGCAGATTTTTCTTTTTTCGATAAACCACAGCAGAGAGCATCTTTCATATGAGAAGCCCGCGCAGCGATGCTTGTGAAAAGAATGAGGCCAGCCTGGCTGCACGACTGCGCCCAGTAAACAGCCGGAGGCGCAGCTTAAGTTCATCTGCGGGTCTCCGCTCCCAATCTGCAGATCCTCGTTTGCATTCGACTGCGCTGCAGCTCCACGCAGAGGGCGCCGAGCTCCTCGACTGCTAAACCTTCCTGCCTTTACTACACTGGGGAGCGCAACGTTACCTTACAGCCAGGATCTTTTCATGCGTATCTACTCAGCATTCATTATATTGTCTTAGTGATGCTATCGCGCAGGAAAAGGAATTATCATCCAGATCGATTCAGCATATTCGTAGCTACAAAGTTAAATATACAGTCTAACGTTCAAGCGAAATAAAAGCGAAAATAGCACACATGGTTACGACTATAGAACCCCCCCATAATAAACAGTATGAGAAGTTTTATAATGAGCGGAAGACAGTAAAAATAAAGTGATACAATAATTGCTGTTGGTGAACATTTTTCTATCAACCCTTGGCATTACTACTTGTAATCAGAATGCTGTCGGCTTATTTATCAGCCTCCGATAACAGACTGTACAGTAACTAATAAATATAACACTATGAGCATCATAATAATTATAATCAACGGCATTATTATTGTAAGCTACAGGCATATATTTGGTAAGGCACTGAACTTCAGAAATGTGTCGGTTAACTGAATCTTTTTTATATGCTTTTCAAAGTGAGCACAGTGTAGAATTTGACTCTAACAAATATATTTAAATGATACATTTGCAAAGACCTTCAGTGCGCACCATAAACGAGTTGCAACAAGGCCGGAGCATAATTCGTAAACTATATGGAACTCATTCACAGCTTGTTTTATACATTAATTGCTTGGAGCGACACTATACTAAAGTAAACTATGGATATATAAACAAAAAAGTCTTACCCTACTATAGGTATATAAAGGGTTTATATCTACGTTGTTGTAATGGGCAATAAAACATCAACCTGAACTTCTCGTGCTTTTATACGGTAATTGAAGGCATTTGTGTTCTGAAATTCTAAACAAGAATAACACTCATGCCCGACTGAGTGGAGAAACTTTTAAAGCGTGTGGTTAACGCCTTTTAACTGTGAAATTGCTCTTTTATTACGAGGAAAGCAACCGTTTGGTGGCAAGGTTAAAAGAAAAGAAAAGAAACAGTTTCACACATGTAAGGATTTTCGCACCTCGTGCCCTGCGCCAAATGATCTTAAATGATGAGTAATTACAAGCCTCGCCGTGATTAGCGAAGAAGAAGCTGCGTTTCATTATTCTTTGATGCGAGTTTGCTGTAGAAAGAACTATTACGTTATGGGGGAAAATTGATTCATAAGTATGTTCATTATAAGACAATATATAAAGATGAAAACGCAAAAATATACCAGATCTTTACTGGAGTGTGCAAACTTTTCAGAATCTTTCACAACGGTAAATTATATTATGGGTAATAACTGATGTTCACTATAAAAACTATAAAATCTATATTGTCTCAAAAAGGAGTATGTATATTTCTCCAAATTATTTATCAAGACAAATTATTTAACGTTATAAGTTTTAAAATCCATATTATCTTAACTATAGTGTGTAACCATTCCAAAATCCTTCACAAAGACAAATTAGTATTTGTTTAGTAAAAATCTAAACAGTAGAAAATCTAACACTGGCGATTTTGCTGTGAGATAATATAAATGATACGCGTAGTGTGGGATTAAAACATACCATACGGCTGCATTTTGTTTCAGAGGCCAAAAACGGAAATAATAAATAATGAAATCGAGGCAACGCTACGAGAAATTAATAAAAACGAATTTATGTAAACGTTTTAAACGAGTCCAGAGTATTAAAACTGTTGCAAACGACTCGTTTATGTATACACTGAGGTTAAAATATTCACGTTTCAAATGAAAGTGATAAAAGTCACGGTTCTTTCATAATCAAATGACGACGTTTTATTGTCACTGTGTGAAACGAAATAACTGTGAAGTTTTAAAACAATAGGGTACACATAGTTTTCCACTTTTGTTGTATCAATTTTTAAAGCGCTTACCCACTTGAAGCACTAAAGATACAAAATTCGTTACAACCGCGCGTTTCATTATCTGCTTGTGTACATTAACCCGCCTTTGATTTTTTTTCCACTATAGTCCCAGAAAAAAAAAAAATATATATATATATATATATATATAGTTCAATAAAATAAAATGTGATACTTCAACATGGTATCGCGCACCTCCAGCTAAATCGAATAATTAGCATAGAGCCATTCGGTGCCCCGCGCCCTTGAATGCCAAGCCCCTCATCGTGCCCGCACAACGCCAGTACAGACTTTTGCACCCTGGATAACGCCAAGTTGAACTGAATGGGTTTTGAAAAGTGAGTATCTCGCGCTCCGCCCTGCCCTTCATCGGAGATGTTTCAGCGTTTGAAGCTCACTCTTTTTTTGACATTTGGCTGGGCTCACAGACTGGAACGCCTCCTCTCGTGTTGAAGGCAGCGTGCGTGTGGTCAGGAGTAAGCACCATTTCCATCCAGTCAAGGCTCTGTTTCAATTGGACGCCTGAGGCACTTTGGGAGGAGCTTCCCAAACCCCCACCTCACCACCCAAAAAAAGAGGAAAAATGTAACTGCGTAAAAAAGTCTTGTGTAGTGACGGATGCTCAAAGTTTAGACGTTTTCAATGTACTATTTAGCGCGGAGAGGCGGGGAAGGCTGAAGAAACGCAGAAAGGGAAAGAAACTTTCTTTCCCCTTTTTTCGGTTCACTCGGGACAGAAGAGGAGGGCGCTGGCGGAAAAGTGCTGGGCGTTTGGGAAACTTTTCTGATCGGGAGAAGGAGAGAAGAAAAAAAATGCAGGCACGCTACTCCGTCTCCAGTCCCAACTCCCTGGGCGTTGTGCCCTATATCAGCAGCGACCAGAGTTATTATAGGGCCGCTGGAGGTGGATATACCGGCATGCCGGCCCCAATGAGCATGTACTCTCATCCGGCGCACGACCAGTACCCTGCCAGCATGGCCCGAGCCTATGGACCGTACACTCCGCAGCCTCAGCCCAAGGACATGGTAAAGCCACCTTACAGCTATATTGCCCTCATCACTATGGCAATCCAGAACTCTCCCGACAAGAAGGTCACTCTCAATGGAATTTATCAGTTCATAATGGAGAGGTTTCCCTTTTACCGCGACAACAAGCAAGGCTGGCAGAACAGCATACGACACAACTTGTCGCTAAATGAGTGTTTTGTCAAGGTGCCCCGGGACGATAAGAAACCCGGGAAGGGCAGCTACTGGACATTGGATCCGGACTCTTACAATATGTTTGAAAACGGCAGCTTTTTGAGACGCAGGAGACGCTTCAAGAAAAAGGACGTCCAGAAAGAGAAGGACGAACGCGATCGGCAAGTTAAGGATCAGCCAAGCCGGCCGCAGGGTCGTGACTTGGAGCAGAGCGTCCAGGGAACTCCGCCGTTGCGGATCCAGGACATTAAAACTGAGAACGGCACTGCTACGCCTCCACAAGCGGTATCTCCGACCCTGAGCGCCGTGCCCAAGATCGAGAGCCCGGACAGTAATAGTAGCATGTCTACTGGAAGCCCCCACAGCATCCCATCCAGTAGATCCCTAAGTATGGAGACTCCCGAGCACCACCATCATAATCAGCCGCCCGCGCAAGGCTTCAGCGTGGACAACATCATGACATCTTTGCGAGGGTCCCCTCAGGGCGCTGCGGAGCTTAATTCCACCCTGATTGCCTCCTCCAGGACAGGTATTACCACTTCTTTATCTCTAACTTACCCTCCAAGCCAAAGCTCGATCTACAGCTCGCCCTGCAACCAGAATGCGAGCTCGTCCGGCTCCAACACCAATGCGACCTACCACTGCAATATGCAGGCCATGAGTCTCTATGCGGGGGACCGAGCTAGTCACCTGGCCCCCACGAGCACAGTGGACGAGAGCCTTCCAGATTACTCGATAACCACCACCACCTCGTCCCTAAATCATGGCAATCTGAGCTCCAGCCAGGACGGCCACCATCCGCACCAGGGGCGGTTGGCATCGTGGTACCTGAACCAAGCCGGGGATTTGAGTCACTTGGCCGGCGCCTCATACCCCGGACAGCAACAGAACTTTCACTCGGTCCGGGAGATGTTCGAGTCGCAGAGACTTGGTTTAAATAATTCACCGGTCAATGGGAATAGCAGCTGTCAGATGTCCTTTCCGACCAGTCAGTCCATCTATCGCACCCCTGGGGCTTTTGTGTATGACTGCAGTAAATTCTGACCACAAGAACAACCTTCTGGTATTTAATTCCCCCCCCCCCCCCCCCCTTTCCTCCCCCTTAAAGATTGGTATCACAGTGCCTTCTTTAAAAAGCTACTCTAAATAATTTTCTGAAACAGAAAGCGTATCTTGGTTTGTAAGGACAGTGTTACTCCAAATAACACGTAAGTTTATTTCTTGCCTTTTGAGAGCTCCCATGTTTTTGTTTAAATGTTATGCTATGCAGATATACCAAGTTTCTAAGGACTTGTTTTAATGTAAATTGCATATAGTAATTTATTTTTAAATTTGTAAGTGGGTAATTGTGGACCAAACACCAAAAAAAAAGTGTTTCCAGATCGATGTGCCTTAACTGTTCATAAAAATGTTCCATTATATATAAATATATAAAAGGAACCTGTATTAATGCCTTATCATTTAGACTGCCCTATTTTGTTCAAAGTTTTTTTGAAGGAATTGCATTGTTTGTTTATTAAATAAATGAATATTCTATTTGAATGATAAGTACCGCCTGGTTTGTTAGAATGTCCGCGGTTGAGTACATTTTGCAAGGAGAACTTTTTAGAACCCGCTGCAAACTTTAGCAGAAAAAGACATTGAGCTCCAAAGCACTCCCCTAGTTTGTGTGAAATCTCGTTCTCTTCATTTTTTTAAAATTTACTGTATAAAGAAGTTAACAACTCCAGCCAAAGCGCCACGATAATGAAATGTTCCCAAAAAAGCGAGACGATTCTGCAAGCTGCTTGTTGTAGGAACACGCGAACTGGCGAAGTGATTCCGCAGGAGCGAAAAGGCGTGTTGGTGTGCACAGAATACACAAAAAACGATCAGCTCTGTTGGGCATTAAAATGACTCCTAAGATACAGAAGCGAAATGCGTGGATCGTATGAACCGGCGAAAAGAAAGAAAATGTGCTGTTACAGTTTAAAAAAATCTTACTGTGAAACCGTAAGCATTGACTTCATATTCGGCGCGTCGTGCTCATATTGTAATAATAATTATTTTTATTGTTAATAGAAAATACTTTATCCCATGAAAATGTGGCATTGTCAATTTAAGGGTAAAATCTGTTTTTGGTACAAATACATCAGCAGTTAACGACGATGATGACTGCACAGCATGCAGGTAACAAGGAGCGTACAACTCTTTATCACAAGGCACATGAGTGGGAGTTTAACGATACGCACGGGGAAATTCCTGACTCTTTTTTATTTGAACATTTCTGTAAAGTTTGAATTTGTCGCTCACATCTTATGTACGTGTATACTTGTTTATTTATTTTTGCAGCCATCAAGGTGTAACGGAAAGAAAAATGTTAAGAGAAAATCTAAATATGTGACATCTTAGTCGATAACTATATTTGGAAAGTCTGAAGGACGTGCGCACCGTGTTCAGGAAACCCGGCCTCAGCAGCGAAAGATTTCCCAGCAAGTCTTAGGAAGAAAAGCTAACTAACTGTGCACCTTGTTTCGGGACATCGGAGTTTTAGTTTTGACCTTCAAACGCACACCCGCATCGCTCAGAGGCCTTGATACATTGATTCGATTTTTTAATATCTTTAGTTGAATTGGCACTGCTTTCTCAGAGCTTTCTATAAAACCGTGCCATTGTTATTTTTGGAGGTACTTACACTCTTAAAAATAAAGGTGCTATAATGGTTCTTCACAGCAATGTGCCATGGGGTGTGTGTGTGGTTCTCAAGAAATAACGTTCGTTTATTTAGACCCATAACAGGTTCTATAAATAGATAAGTGGATGGTAAGAGATTTCTGAAACAGGAATTGGGTTCTAATTTTTAAATGAATCCTGCTGCATATAGTCACACAGGCTAAGTTCGGGTCTTCTTGATTTACAAATATTCCACTTGGTAATCCACTATACATAAAAGAGCTCTGTCTTGTCAAATCATTGGAAACCTTTTTAAAGCCCAAAGACAAAATTTCATATGCAAAGAACCCTTCCCAGAATAAATGATTCATTGTCAAGTAATGTTTCTAGGAGGAACCTCACCACCCAGTACAGTGCACCATTAGAGAACCTTTATTTTAAAAAGTGCGGGTCCGTTTTGAATTTAGAAATAAGCAACACGGGCAACAGTACTGAGCCAGAAGTTTAATTGCATCTCCGCACAACAGTCAGAGTGGTGGCAAAGAAAACCTTCAGTCACTGCTAACGACCCAGTGCTCCGGTACACACAAGACTGCTTGTATTTAAAGAGTTTTACCTTTGTGTACATGCCTTTATATTTTCTTCTGTATCATTCCAGATGCAGAATCCTAAATTCAAAAAGATCTTTGAAATAATGCCAAAGAAACACTTTGGACAAGTAATTGTGCCATTTAGGCCGCAGCGGGCCACACTCGACCTCTCATATCAAGCCTTCAGCACTGCAGGTTGCATATAGCCTGATAGAAGTATATGTGCTCTTCTTCACATGATACTGTTGTCTTATGTTAATAGATAATATAATAGACATCTCCATATATTTGAATTCATGAAATCACAAAATAATCCAAGAAACCGAAAATGGTAACATATATATATATATATAAAAATATATACCTATATATATATATATATATATATACATATATATATACATATATACATATATATATATATATATATATATATATATATATATATATATATATATACATATAGGTATATGCGTATATAGGTATATATACATAAATATATATGCGTTACCTGGAAGGTAACCACCCATACAATCAGATTGTGACACAGACTACGAATGCAATGAATACATATATATATATATATATATATATATATATATATATATATATATATATATATATGTATGTAGTGTATATAATTGCAGTTTTTCACATTATTGAATATATTAGTTTTTTTTTTTGTATGTTTGAAAATTCCTACATGATTTATTCTAAATGTAATATTTCTGGTGCTGTACCCTTAAACAGAGATAATCGAGCTATATTTACTTCACATTCAGAAATACTAACTGTAAAATGGCTTAGCAACATCAGAGAGTTTTGAAGTTCAAGTTTTTTTTGTTCTAAAAATTTCGCATGCCATATACAAATTAGTAATTTGCATTGAGCTCTATACTTTGACTGAATGTCATATAAATAATTCATTATTTTCTACTTCTTTTACTCCAATTCGCACTTGTTGGGGGACGGAGATAATCCCAGCAGCACCAGACACAGGGCAGTAAAGAATCCAGTCCATTGCTGAGACTCATTACAATTATTTTATATATAATTATGTACTATAAAATGCTGGCACGATTCGCGATGACAATAGATATTTCTTTTAGTAAACCTCTTGGCCAAAGTGGCTACTGAACCTGACATTGAACAATGCCGGCGCTGCACAGATGGCCAGTGACGAGCTGTCAGTCATCTTGACTTCAGTCTCCTGATCTGTCAGACTCGAACAAAAACTGACACTTGTGTCACACGGAACTTTGGAAGCCCTGAAACACAATCTCATTGATATTTATTTACAGCACGTGGAGAAAATGTTTATGGACAGCCTCTGCATTTACCTTAATTTAATGGCACACATTTAAAACATGTTATGTTATAAAAAATGCTGCAGAAATAATTTCAAAGGCACATAATAACGTTTTGAGTTACTGAATTGTTTGTTTTTAGAAAGAAACCTAATTATTGAATCTGACTGGAAAATCATTTAAGTAAAATGACTAGTTATTTTTAAAGTCTGAAATGTATGACGTTTTACCCCATTTTATCTATCTATCTATCTATCTATCTATCTATCTATCTATCTATCTATCTATCTATCTATCTATCTCAATTAATTTATTCAGTAACACACAAATGTATAATGTAAGTTAACGGATTCGCGATGATTTTCTTTTCTTCCAGCACAAGACTGAACGGCAGTAAGCCCGCGGTCAGTGCTCTCGACCCCCGTATCTAATGTCGTTTTGTCAGTTTTTACAGAGCGATCGCTAAATAGCACGTTAAGCTCGCGGCCAAATTCCAGCGTTTCTTACGTGGATTTTCTGTCCCCCCGTCTCGTTTATTGCTGTGCTGAATGTAAAGGACGCCGCCTGATAAGCTCTGACCTCGCACGCGTGTGATTTTTGTTTATCCGTGCGCTCTTAATCAGACTCATAAAAACGATTCAATTCTGCCCCATATAATAAACACGTGTCGCTGTATTCAAAGATTGATGATGCTCATATAGTAAAGAAAGCAGGCCAGCCAGGAAGGAATAGAATTCAGTCAGAGCTTGGATACATTATTCATTTACCAGAAAAAAAAGTCTGGCAGAGTAAACTTGAGGTCAACGCAGAGAATGAAGGCTTCACGTCGTCGCTATCAGTAAAGAGGAAAGGGAGCGCTGCGTGCTTTTGAGGGAGAGCCGTCTGAGTGCGTACTGGAGCTCCGGTTGGGATGAGCGCTACCTCGGGCTCTAGGTGCTCTCTAATGTTTTGGGGGGTGTAATTGGGGTGACGGGTATTTTGTGGATATATAGAGAGAAGAAAAAAGAACAAAAGAAAACCAATTACTGTCTGTGAACTTGAATCAAACATAAAGAAGGCTTTCTTTGATTTTTTTAATGTGTTCAGAAGGGAATGAAGGCCCAAGCAGTTTAAATGAGGCAGAACTGTATGAGTGGCCGCTTTAAACGGCGTAGGAACTTTGCCTGCAAAATGCAAAGAAAGAAAGAAAGAAAGAAAGAAAGAAAGAAAACGACGGCTTCTCCAGGTGTTGCTATTCAGAAATTGTGGGCTTAGTTTATTCATTTCAGATAAACCGCTTTTTTATTTCCCAGCACAATTTCAATAAGTACACGCCTGGCCTGCTCCACTTGCCGAAATCTGACTAAAACACTGCCAAAGGTGAAAATGGATGTAATTCTAATAAAATCTGCCAGATTTTCAATGGTCAAACTTATAATTGTATGTATATTTTGAATAACGTGAAATAATCGATCAGCAAAATTTTTACAACTGCTGTCGTGTATGTAGTTGCACAGTTTACACCTTAGCACAAAGTTGTTTTATTCTTTATGATTAGTACTAGGGTGTTGTACCGTGTTAGCCATCATGAATGTAGAGAAAAGCCAAGCAAAATGACACCTTTTATTGGCTAACTAGAAAGATTACAATATGCAAGCTTTCGAGGCAACTCAGGCCCCTTCTTCAGGCAAGATGTAAACTTTTTCTTTATGATTGGAATTGATTCGATGTTATTCAAAATAGTCTCTGGCGCCCAACTAACCTAATTTGAAATAAAAACAACAACCAACAATAACAACAACAAATGATGACTGCTTATGCTGGAATCCCACTACTGAATGTAAAAGTAGACAGATGCGCTGAGATGTGTTTAATATGAGGAGGTATCGATTAGGGTACGACTTATAGACGTGGCCTTTTTTAAAAAAATAATGCCATATAAGCTATAACGAATGACTCTTAAGTAATTTTAACAAACAAACAAAAATTTGCAAGAATTATATATGCAACAGGAAATGTGGCAGGCTGGACTACACCAGATATTTTTTTATTATCATAGAATATTGTTTTTATACGCTTTAATTATAAATAATTTATTACGATTCACTGTCACCTATCTGTCTATGACGGATTTTATATTTTTATATAGATTGGTGTATCACACACATATATACACAGAACACGAAGACACAGGCCAGCGCGTTAGTAATAAAGTGCGTCATCAGCAGCTGTCCAGGGAAACAAAAGGATTCAAAATAATTAGGATTGTGTTAATAATAAATTATATGAATAGGAAAAGTATTTTCCTTACAACATTTTTGTTTCATAAAATAAGTCAGTAAAGGTGCAAGTGCCAGAAGAAAAATTCAACTTTTAAGCTAAGATGCCCTGATCGTTTTTAGAAAGCTTCTCGACGCCAGGTGGACACGGCATTGTGAGATCTTTACTGAGCTGTTTGTCTCCGACTTGATTTTCAGGCTCAATGTCCTCACCTCTGGCCCAACTGGTCCTTCAGTTTGACAAGCTGGACGAGCACTTCGAATCATTGTGTTTCCTATTTAAGATTTAGAGGTTTAAACATCTTGTGTGTGTATTTTCATTGAGTGAGGTTTCATTGCTAGTCGCACCACTGCTGTCCTGAAAGAAGGCACATCTGTTGTCTCACAGGTAAGTTACTCTTAAAGTCTGCGCCGCTGTTAAAGTGAATGAGCTCATTTTCCATCGCTGTACGACAGAACTGTCAATGATGTGCTCCGAAGGAGGATTGGTTTTGTTTTCAGAAATGGGCTTTAGTGGAGGCTACGCTGCAGTGCAGGTAACGCGGCCACACAACACGTAACTTTTCCAGTGTTCCAGATGAGAGAAAAATACATACATACATACAGTGCATATATACATAAATAATTAATAACAATAATCATTTGAATACACTTTTTTTTTCAATCCAGCCAAAACACTTTAGAACTAGAGATTTTTCACAGGGGACAAGTTAAACTATACATTATATTTGTCTTACCTTGGGAAATCCCTTATTGCACACGTTAATTATGGGCAGTATATCTAAATCTGTATTTATACACTTTCGTGTTGTTCCAGATGTCTTTAAAATTTATAATATGCCGTTTTTAGTGTAATGAGTAAATCAGGCCTAGCAAAGAAAGGCTGTGTGTGTTTTATACCCCAGGCTGTCCTTCACTTCTACCCACGTTCACTTACTGGGACTATTTGTGCGTGCCCCAGGAAAATAAACATTTTTGAATCAATTTTAATGAATATTTGTTATAATTTATCTGGGTGTTAAGAAATAGATCCGTCTAGAGTGGCCTTATAGCGCCGCAGTATATTGGGTGGTCTATAATTCCTCAACCCCCCCCCCCTACATACACCACCCCCAAAAATCTGACTGCTCTACTTGGGTGGGCACAACACGGCAGTTTTTCTTGGTCAGCGAAATTCGCCCTGCAAACAAACAAACACACATTTGGGATTCACCGTTGATTCCTTAGGTTGGACGAGGGCGCCGTTCTGTGTGCATCATTTTAAATGGAAGATACTGAAGAAAGAAGCTTCCTATAGGCCTATAACATTACATCGATTTGGGTTTTTCGTTTTTTAATTACTGTTATTTTCTTACTAACAATGAAGAGGGGGAAACGATCCTCCCCCGGGATTGAACAGGAAAGTCGTGCCATTTGAAGCCATTAACTCATTCATTGCACATTTCCCTCGTAAAGTTCAGCACACGGTAGCATTGCTGCTTATTTTTAAAAGCAGATCTTGTTGAAGCAGACAGCGGAATGTTCATTTAAAGAGAACTCAAGCCTCTTGGAATGACCAGCACGTTATATTGGCGGCAGAGTGTGTATGTCAACGCTAAAACGGAACATTATTTTCCTTGTTGCTGATAAAAACTGTTGAATTTATATTGAACAGCACAATGCCGAAATTATATTACATTTTACTCAATGTAGAAATATTGGGATACAATATTGTGAATTATAGGCAGGAAGAAGTGAGAAATGTTACCTGTGAGCTGTAAGATGAAGTCATTTTTATTTCAGAATTTGCAGGCGTCTGCTACACACGCACACAATTCAGTGGTCAATTTGTAGCAAACATACGCAACAGCGTAAAGGGCAGCTTCTAATTAATAAAAACCTAGTGGTCGCCATTCAATTCTGCACATACACACGCGCACTCCCCTTCCCCTTATTTATTATTAATACATTTAATGCCGAGGTTATCTCGCAACTTTTAATGTCATAACCTTAGGCCCGATGTTTAAAACACTTCAACTGCACGCGTGTAGTTTGCCAATTAAAGCCCCGAATTTACGAGCTCACAATTGCCTTCCTTCATTTTCCGGTGAAACACGTAAGTTTATTGAGGACTAAAGGCGGTGTCTGTTAACGACACACACGACACACCGACTGTGTATGTGCCTTACACTGACTGAGAATAATAACGCTCGTTAACATTTCATTCACGTGAACTCTTAATGACCACTTTGCAATTTCTGCTTAATTTTTCACCGACAGCCTGTGTGATGTACATTGAGGAAATAATTTATGAGGGCAAACAATCCAGTCAATCAATCAATCAATGAATTAATCAATCAATCAGTCCTCGGCCTGTCTCAAGCAAGTAACGTGCAGTCCAACGGCCGCAACTGCTTTCGGTAAAATGGAGGAGCTGGGCAGAGACGGGAGAGGACTGGTGTGCTCCGCGCTTCTTCTTTCTTTCTTTACTTCGTTCATAAAAAAGGGGAAAAAGTTGTAGTTAGATTTTTAAATTAGTGGTATGCAAGTAAATATGCTGAATTAGCGGTATAGACGGTTAAAACAACTAAGCTTCAGTGCAGGTGAACTAAAACAAGCCAACCCAGACTATACGTTTCCAATTTGCTGGTGTGGCCGGGTCTGGAAATAATTAAATGTATTTTTACTTTGACAAATTATTCTATATTGATATACAATCTAAACAACATTTTAGAAATTAATATATAACATTTTAAAAGGAGAATATTCTTCCTGAAATCTACAAGAGTGGCCGCTGTATTTTCGAAACTTATACTTAAAAAAATAAAATATGTAAATAAATAAAAAATAATATAATAAAAAACGGTTGTTTTTGCCATTCTGCGTATAATAGTTCAACGACAGACAAATACATACATTTACCAATACTTACATTAATATTTAAAAAGAAAAAAAAAGGATAAGTGAATGTCCGGCCCTACACGATATGCTAACTGGTGAGGCTCCGGATTGGCTGGGAGCTGAGAATTTTGTGTGATATTAATTGAGACGTGCGCATTGTGTGACGGAGTCGCGTTAATAACTCAGAGGAAAAGCACTTCTGATGCGTTATTAATAAAATATAATATATGAGTACGTGAATCTACATACACATAATTACATTGCGTAAGGTTTAATTTAAATGTATTAAATGTTTTACATCTTGAGTGCTCCACACACACACACACACACACACACATATATATATACACACACACGCAAACACGCGTGCATATTGGGACAGACATTTAATTTTGAACAGCAAACAGCATTTAATTTTAATGGATGAGGCAATAAATGTTTTATTAATTTTATTATAAATTAATGTTTTATTACAAAAATATAAAGTTGTTTTTTTAATTTTGTTATTTTTTTTTTAGAATGGAAAATAAACGCTTTTTTTTTGCGAGGTTACAGAAGTTAATTGCGCATGTAAGTTGTTAACGGATAGACAACATAAACGAACGCGTCTTAAACTGAGGTATATTTAATTAAAAAAATAAAACACACCAGTATTTCATATACATACCATCAGTATAGTTAACAGCCTACAGTTAGCCATTGATTCTGCTTACGCCTTAATGAAACAATTCATTTAACGGGAGTAACTGAGTCAAGGGTTCAATCCAAATTGCTGACCGCCTCTACACAGAATAACTGCCTTGAAGTGTTTGTTTTCCATAACTATTAAACTATACCGTTACACATCTTGAAGTTGACCAGATTGGAAACGACTTGAAATTGAGTAATTGTAGCAAGCGTGACATTGTACTTGATAAATCTGAAGACCGCAAGCCAGTTTCATTTTAGCCTGCCATCCAAATTGACAGCATTTGCCGCTAAAATGAACAGAACCAGATGAAGGGGGCGATTACGGTGTGCCCAGCTTTGCCATCCACGCACGAGGGGCACAAAGAGGACTTTTGAAGCTGCCGTCTATTTCTGGGTGCGGGTTTGGCTGCGGCCAGTGCACCTGCATGGCTCGCGCGATGGAAGTCGTGTTTTTGGTCCGTCTACGTCCAGATCTCAAAGAGCCATCTGTTTCCAATTGAAGTGCACACACACTTGGGCTCTGTGTGCTCGTCGGGTTATGCGTTTTAATTCATAAGGTGTGCTCCAAAAAGCAAAGCTGCAGCCCACCCTGTTCTTTACACTGCGAACCCTTGAGTTTCCATGTTAAGACATGCTGGTTGGTCAGCGAGCCCTTCCAGCTTTCCACTACAACGGTGGAAATTATATTTCATTACATTTCTGTCGTTCGTGTGCTTTATTCACAACCAAACACCCTTTCGGTCCTGCTGCTAGATGGATGTCACTCATTCTCGGTACTGCAGCTGTCACGGACATCTGCCTGACAGCGAAGCAAACGGCGTAGCCAAACGGAGTCAAACCGACAACTTGTTATCTCAAATACACCCTAAGCATATAACCATCAACAGTTGTTATCGTGCAGAGTTTTAAACCCCGGCACTATTCGGGATTAATATAAGAATTCGTTTTAAAGTAAAGAAGTCGTGTGGTAACGAAGGCATGATGACCTTTGAATAACCCGGCGTCCTTGGCATCAAGAATTTAAAAACTTGGACTTGTGTAGACGCCTTACAGTTTTTTCCCCTTCAATATTCCTACCAATAAAAAATGTGCCCTCTTCACAAAGGCGAAATAAAGAAATGCAACAGTGTGAGCAATACAGGACTATGGAAAACCGGGAAAAGAAAGAAAGAAAGAAATTGACAAAATATTGTGTTTTTTGTTAACTTTATTTTTTAGATAAATCAGTACACCATAATATTCATGTCCATGATTAATAATTTCTTCATACACCGGATGTTCAAGTCATTTTAAAATACTAATTATACGCCCACCACCCAAAATCAACTTCTTTCTTGAAAAAAAATAAAAATAAAATACATTTTATTATAAGTAAACAAACACCATGTAGATAACCAAAGACAAACGTTTCATAAGAAACAGAATAAAATATAATTTTTTAATGTTAAAAATCATGAAGCTGATTACATTGTTTTGAGGAAATCAAAATTATTGGTCGTTTCATTAAAAAAAGATTTAATTTCTAAAATAGTACATTTAGAGAGCTAAAACCATCAATCAGACTGTAATCATCAGGATTTCGGAGTTCATCCTTAGTTTTTCAAGTAGCAGTCTTGCAGGAATCACGCGTTGGGGTTGTTCTTCATCAGTTTAATATCCGATTCCAGCATTTCCTTCACAAGCTCCTGCAAAAAAAAAATCATAAGGAATTGCAAGCACATTATGAACTGTACTTATGAATGTTACTGGAAACAAAGTGAAATATACTTGCTCATAATTCCCGAGCACCCTGTTGGTTTTTATTATGCAACATCTTCAAGAATATAAAAATGTTAATAGAAATCAGCTCTGCCACGACCGACTAATATGAATGTGAAGTGCAAACTAATGCTTTCACAATCTTTACAGTGAATCCATAAATATTTACTGGTTAACACCACACTTTATTCTGGCATAGACAGAGAGGAAGAACAGTTTAAGAAAGATGCTGTACTTGTTGATTTACATTTCATAAAAGTCCACTTACTTCAAAAGAAACTTTTGGTTTCCATCCTAGTTTTTTGCATGCTTTACTGGAGTCACCTTGCAAAAACTCCTGCAATACAACAGAAACGAAGGTACATCAGAATGAAGGAAACCGAGCAGCCAGCCAGCCAGCCAGCCAGCCAGGCAGCTCCTGTGAAAACAACACAAGCCGACCTACAGCACAATGTCACTTTGTGATTAACTGGGCTTTTCATTTTTCAAGTACCACTTACTCCTGTAATTATCCAAGAGGCAATCACATATTTCTGGTGGGCTGCAGTAACTTTTCCTGCAATATTTGTATTGAAGTTCATCTTTTAAATATGAGGAATGAGTATTAATTCATCATATTTTAAATATATGTAATCTTCTGACATAAAAAAAAAAAAAACTTTACTCAGATTCAAAAGAACATTTTTCCAGTTTTACCTTCTGGATATCCCAACACCTTTCTGTTCAATTATTTGAATTTTGAAAAAAAAAAAAAAATCTAAAAGTATAATTTGAAAAAGTTGAAGGACAATACATTCTTGCCGTTTAGTCACTAATAGACCATTAAAAGTTCAGTTGTCAAGTTTTGCTTCAATGCCTATAATGCAGAAAATGAAAACAAAACTTTTTCCAATATACATTTTCCAACAAGATATGGTATTAAATAGTACAAAGCCAGAATATTGTGATGAAAACATAGCAGTGTTCACTCTGTAATAATGTTAGATACTGTGGGATGTCATGTTTGTTCCAGCAGTCAGCTAATAGTGCAGGCGACCTGAAAAAGCCCAAACTGCTTTGACCAACTCGGCTAATGGATTAGTGGAAAGGCATCGCTTTGTGGCTCAAGTTAACTCCTTCATCAGCTCACTCTAGAGCCCTGAACAAATGAACCTTATTAGATTTCATTTAAAAAGAAATACACAGCCATACTGTGGTCTGATCTTCTGTCTTGGGTTCTTTGCAGATTGATTCACAATCGGTATTAGCCTGTCAGTCGTTATTTCTGGGCTGGCCTGACTTGATACCAACAAATGATTCAGTAGGCAGGCCTTCAGCTTTGATGGACTGATGAAGATATTACAAGGTATGGCCATATGTATGGACTGGTGTAACAACTCTTATAACAACCTCACTCGCTTATTACGTGGACTCGAGTTCACAGACAGTCCCCTTAACAAGTCCTATACACATCACGTATTAATCACTGAACAAATACACACGGTGTCTGCTCTAATATTCTTCTTCATAATATTTTATCAAGCACTGTCATTTAGAAACATTTACTTCAGAAGCAAAACAAAAACACATGGCTTTATTAGCAACACCTTACAAATTAAATACACGTTTGCCACAAAACACAGAAAGGCACATATGTAATATTATATTCTTTTTGTTTGTTTGTGTGTTTCTTGTTTCAACAGTGTTCAACTATTGGAACCTGCTGATGACTTGGGGGTCAACAGCAGCCTGATCCCTTGGGTCTAATTATCATTTTTATGAAAACAGATGACTCACAAGTGATTGGTAAAATTTGTAAAGAATTTACATTGTGAAAATATATATAAAAAAGTCCACATACAGTGTATACATACACTTTATATAAATGTGCATTTGTATATGTATATGCAATCCACATATACATACACACATACATATACAGGGTGTGTGTGTGTGTATATATATAAATATTTATAAATGAAGAAAATTCAAAGTTGCTGCCATAACTGAGCATCACAGTGTAATGATACAGTTTTATTACACAGTAAGATCATTTAACCTTTTAGGTTATTATACACATATAGAATTATTAGCTATTAATTACAAAAAAAACAAAACCATGCATAGAAGACCCTAACATCCATCACAAAGCCTCTGACTGAGGTGTTTACACAACTCAGGCATTAGCCACTCCAGAACGACTGATGGACTAAATAGTCTCCTCTCATTTACCAAATTTCTTTTGTCTTTAAATTCTTAAACGTGATTGCCGGACACAGTTCTGGCAGATTAGTGTAGATATATTTTTTATTTAGTGGGGCTGGGGTAATGAATTTTGAAACTGTCTCTTTTATATTTCTGTAATGTTTAAAAAACAAAAACAAAAAAACAAAACAAAAGTGGATACTTTACATTTCTAATTATTTTTTTCAGAAGTGAAAATGTTTTATAAAAAAAAGAATTGAATTACAATACTAAGATAATGCACTACCTCAATTATTACTGAGATACTGAAATATGCAGGTTATGTCTACATTATTCAGAATTTACAGCTTTAATGTTTTTTTTTTATATCTTGACAACCAATGGATTAGTATACTGGCAAAACTCTAATTCTGGATGTTTTATACTTTAACATTCCAGCTGAGACTCTCCATTTTTGTTATAGTGTGACCCAGATGTTGCATCAGATGTGGCATCATAGCTTTATTTGACATTTTCCTATTTGTGCTAAAATGTGTATTGAACACAACACATAAATTAAATGCCCACAACTATGTCTACTTTGGCTTAAGTTGTACTGCTCGAAAGCGCAACACATTACTTTCCCACTTTTATCTGAGCACTACCTCTTAAATAATCTTTTGAACATTTCCACTTTTTCAAAGAGTGTTTCATGCATCAGCTCACCACCCTCTTGGCTGTGGACAAACTGCGGCCTTGATTCTATAACAGCACCTTAATGAAATTAAGTGAAGAATTGTGTACAAGTTATGCAACACAGATTAGGATTCAGCCTTCAGATGCTGGTTCCTCGTGGTGACTTTGGTCAATAATGTATTGCTAACATCCAAATCCATTTAAAGTAAGAGATACTAAGGAAGCTCCATTTGCTGCCTGTGTTTATTTCATCGTAGCACAACTTTGCATCCTCTGTAGATGAACCGTCCCTGTGTTGCTTCACACATCTACTTCTATTATATCTAATGTGCACAACCACACCCGTTTTTCCACTGGTTTCACATCGTTTTCTTTTCAATAGAGCAAATACAACATATGGCTATACTCTGCTTTCACTTTTAATATATATCATATTGTGCTTTCAGCTAAATTTGACAATATACAAATTTAACAAAGATAACATTCTCAAGTCCACTTTATTAGGTTTTTGCTGGATTACGGTGGCACTTATTGCGTTAGGCTAGGACTGGATGCCAGTCTACTGTAGGGCCTACTCTCCATGTAGGCAGACTGACAAAGAGCCAATGTGAAACTGCCAATCAACCTAACATGCACATCTTTGGGATGTGACAATTACTTAACTGGAAAATGTAAGGCACTGTTAAAATTAAGTGATAGCATGACTGTTAAATAGTAATAATAATGCTAATAATGATAGTGGGCTGCTTTCTGCTTTGTAAGGTTCTGACTCCGTGTGGCTCCAAATTGAATTAAGTGGATTTGACAGCGTTGTTGTTATTATTATTATTATTATTATTATTATTATTATTATTATTACAGTGACAGCAAAACATCCTATATCATTTGGCTCAATTTTTATACTGCCCATTTGTAAATTACATTTCTTAGTGTTTGCTTTAATAAATAAATTAAACATTTATGCATCACCTTAATATATATAATCACTGATTTTCCAGCATTGGAAATTTTAAGTTTTAGATATTGCATTTTTGCACAAGAAATATAATTATTTCGGAAAATATGAATTTTGTCACAACATACATATGGAAATTCAAAAACCACAGGCAACTCATAATTGCATCTTCGTAATAGAACTATGGATATCGAAGCTTTAATAAACAAAATTTATTGTAGTTTAGTACTAACGTATGGCTCATTTGTCTGTCTAGGGACAAAAACATCAAAAGACCATTGATAAAGAACTAATAATAATAATAAACAATAATCAAACGCATACACTAAGTGGTAGCAACAACAAACCATATTGTTATAAGGTTTATTTTCTCGGCGTACTAGGTTAATATTAAAAATAAACTGTTCAGTACATTGCTTCTGCACACACACAGTATGATCAGGCAGTGAGAAGAATACAAGGAAGCAAAGACATTCTTGTAATAATACATTATAAACACTAACATCCACACCACTAAACGTATTAGAAAACATTGTTTTCAGCTGTTAAAATGTATGCTATGTGAAAGTATTTTGTATATTTAAATGGACTTTAACTCTCCTAATTAATATAAAGATATGAATAGATTTCAGTATTGGACCTTTGCACAAGTGCTAGGAAGAGGGGGGATTTTAGGATAGTAGTCAGTTTCCAAACAAGACATTTATCAAGTAATCATTTAGTTTTATTTCTATGCAGGCTATCTATCCAAAGGGTCGAAAGGTAAACAAAATCAGTTACTAAATGGAATTCTCCCAGTTATTTCAAATGTGTATCTCATAAACATACACTAATATTGAGGTCCACTTGTATTGCAACCAATGCATACTGCATATTTATGTTAGAATAGAATTTTATATGAATAGCACATGAGGAAAATGAAATTATATAATCAAAATAAAATTTCTCCTAGACTTTCAAGGGCTTAGCCTATCACCTGGATTGCAATCAGACATTACTAAGTGAATTACAAAAGCTCCTACAGTACTATGTGTGGCTGACAGCACATTGAAAAATAGAAAGAGACACGCACTGTATAATTATCGTACACATTCCATCACTTAAATATGGAAAATGAAGTAACCTACAATATATTTTTAACAACTACCTGTTTGCACATTATCAAAATTACATATTCCATTCATCATCTTTAAGATCACTTTATATAAAATAAAACAGGGAGAAAAACACTATCCAACGTAAATATGATGATGCACTTTATAATCTGCTTACCACTGTCACTATTACAGGTCATGTGATGTTTAAAGATTGTCACCAAAACAAAAAAGAATTCTACAACTAGTGTACCTCATCTAATTGCCTGCTTGTTATAGCATCAGAATACTACAGATATTTTTTTGCATACTTCAACAGTGAATCTATGAGTTATTTTAATTTTGAGAATATGGACAATGTAAGTTCAAACACGTTTTGGACTTTTCACATTAGCCTGTGTTTTTGTGATTTCCCCCCCTCTTTCTCCTCATAGTTGCCCGTTTATTGTCATTGCTTAGGAACTAAACAGGAATCAGGAACATGGAAGCTGTTTAGTGATGGTTACCATACCCAACAATTTACATTTGTTTGTATTTGTTTTACTGTCAAAATGTTTTGATTTCTTATTTATTTAGAACACTCTCCCTTTAGCTGGCCAGAAAATCTGAACACAAAGCAGTAAATCTTGTATTGTGCTGCAGGCTACCTGCAGGAACACACCTAGTACTATATCATTATCCATTTCAGGGGATGTGAAATAGAGTTCACCTTCATTTTTTTTATTTTTAGCAGACACTCTGTCTTTAGCTGGGAGCATTTTTTCCATCTAAACAATGTTTTCTTGTTTTCTTATTTGATTGAGTTATTTTAATTGATGTTTAAAGCGTATCTGACAAAATACAAATCATTAAATGCATTTTTATATAAAAACAGCCCTATTTTTATAATGAAAAAACTTGAAAGAGTGTATTGAAGATTACTGCATTCATGGAGATGAAATTCCAGATCCTTTTATAAAATCATGAAAAAATGATATCTACATTCTAACCTGAGACAAACATTACCAGTAGTACAAATAGCCTGTCGTCACTTCTCAAGGATCTCTTATCGTCCACTTAAATATCTGTTAAGGCACAGGGCAATTTACTGATTTCACTTAGTGCTAATATTCAATTAAATTCAGTTCAGTGAATTGTTACTCAGTGCTCTTTTAAAAATACACACTACACAGATCTAAAACCATAACAAATTATATAAAAACCATGAAACATCTGCATATTCTGTATGTAATGTGGCAGATTAAGACCAAAGTCACTGGTTCAAAAAGGCTCTTGATTTTTACATTCAGCTTCACAAACAGGCTTTTTTGGTCACAATCAAGTTATTCCTCTTCCACTCCAAGTGACCTTTGTCCTCCACTCCTGGCTCAAGCTCTCCTGATGCAGGAGAGGTTCCTCATAAAGATGGGCCTGGGAGTACTTCCCTTATGTCACAAGCACACCCCCCAGAAGCACCTCAGGTCAGATGAATGAAGACAGGTAAGCAGCCTCCCAAGAGTTCATTCCTACAGCTCCAGTGGTCCCCATGCCCTGCAGGAGTTCAGTGTGGAGGGATTGTGGAATGTAACCTGACACCTGTTGTACTGAGGGAATAGGTTATCCTGGAATGCAGTTCTTCAGTATCAATTTGTTAAACTGGCTTCCCAACTGAGGACGTCACCACCGACCACCCTCCATCTATGTCCTGCTTTACGGTAACTATTGTTATATCAAATCTGTTATATAGTAATGCAGTGATAAAAATGTGGATATGTAGTTCATATATCAACTGCTATTAAATGTAGAATTGAGGAAAATATCATTAAATAGCACCATTATGGTTGTTGTTTTGCCTATTTAAGATATTTGTAAGTTAGGAAAAAATGAAGACACTGAAAATATTAAATTAAATATCCATTAGTTTTTCTGAACCTGTTCATTGCAGTTCATGGTAATAAGGAGCCATTTCTCAATTTCATATCTTGGCAGAACTAGATGTAAGGCATGCATTGAAAATATTAAATATTCAAAGAAAAATCTTTGCTTTCTAGTTCTACATTTTCTATAGCATGTTACAGTGGACCAGGTCACTCCAAGAAAAGTCAAAGCCTCCCTCATTTTAGCCACCTCTGTGAAAACCTTCAAGTGAAGCCTCTGCCCTTGTCCTTATAGTAGAGGGCAGATGGTATTTTCCTTTTTGTTATAAAAAAAAGTACCTATCCACCTTTTCCAGAAATATTTACACAAAAGAAGAATTATGGTGAACGTCTAGTTCATCACTGGTTATAGCTGACCCCAAGAGGAAAATTCTGCTGATACACAATCTGTAAATCTTGGTTGTCTGGTAGTAAGCCAGATAAAACCCTTTTAAACTGGGTGTTGGGCTCCAGAACTTTGACTATGGAATTAATCCCAGAATCAAAATTTATTTCTTAATGAGAAGTTTCACCAAGATGTTCTTTCTTTCTTTCTTTCTTTCTTTCTTTCTTTCTTTCTTTCTTTCTTTCTTTCTCTCTCTCTCTCTCTCTCTCTCTCTCTCTCTCTCTCTTTCTTTCTTTCTTTCTTTCTTTCTTTCACTCAGGGGTGCAAGTTAAACTTGATGCTGATGCTCTGGCTGTAAAATGTAAACAATTCCAACAGTCTATTTTCTATTAAACATAATTATTCCTTTTGATAAACAAAATAAATCATTGAGTAAGAAAATTAAGGCATGTTGTGGACTCATTATTTTAATATCAAACCTGATCTGGTCAATCACAGTAGCAAATAATACTGTGTTAGACAGGCACCCTGTTTCTAGCTTTGAGCCCAGTGCTGCTGGGAGAACCTCTGGCCTCTGGTGACCTTGAGTTGGATTAAGTGGGCATGAGAATGATATGGTATGTAATGTAATAAAACACCCAAGTAGACATACTCATGTTACAAAATTCAAAACCCTGGACTTATACTTAATTCATTACATTTACCACTGTCAAACACATTTTAAAGCACTTTGCACAGTACAAGAGCAATGTTTATAAATATTTCAACTGCTTTTTTTAACCAAAATTACGTGGTTTCAATTCAGTTCCAATAAAAATGAAATAACGTCTTTATTAACTACAAAAAATTATATTGATGAAATAATCTGAATATTATACAGCTAAACTTTCTGGTTCATATTGTGAAATAAAATAAATTCTTGTGAAAAAATAAAAATGATAAAGCTTATTAAGATCAGTATAATTATAGGCTGATCTAAATTTGTATTTGATGAGTTCAACATTTTAATACTGAATGTTAAATTCTTCTTGTAATTGATATGACATTCTTGTCAAAGACACATTTAAAGTAAAAAAAAAAAATATGGATATTAAAATGGCTGAAAATTTGCAGAGCCCTCTGTAAACAGTTAGGCAATAAATATTACCTTTTTTACTGCAGCAATCAAAATTCATATATCGGTGCCCATTCTGAACTATGTAGATATATTAGTATTTTCCCTGTAGGTATCAAATTAATTATATTATTGGGAACACATATTGCAGAACACTTTACCTGGATCCACAGTCTGGATACCACATGGAGTCAACACATTTTACCAGTCTTTGTATGGAATAAAGGAATAAAAGTACTGAATTCACCAAGTCTAGAGTAACCTGAGGCAATACTGAAAGAGCTCTGAATACATAATATGTAGCTGCTGCTCCAATCACATGGACGTTCAAGCACAAGATTTATATATCACACTTTCTGCCAATTAATGTTTACACATACTACAGTATATATTCTTAATGAAGTGGATTCAATTTAAAATGTTCATAAACATTTTATGGCAATTACAATATGAAAGACAAATGAAGGAATTTGACTACAAATCCTAACAATACTGACAGGCAGATTTCTTTTAGATAGAGGGGCAACGCTAAAATTTATAAGATGGTAACCAAAGGGATGGGTGGAAAACATAGATGGAAGAACATTGATTTTGTTGTTTTATTGTATTCCTAATATCTTAATTGAAAAGTTAGTATCAAAGGAGACTCATTACTCATTATTAACAAGTTATTCATCATTGTTTACCATGTTCAAATTATTTTTATTATTTTTCATAAATGTATAAAACTTTATTTTAAAGATGTAATATAGTAAGGAGAGACCTACATGTTAAATTATCAATGTTTCATAGTGTGTTTAACCTGGAAGCCTAATAAATGAATATTAAGTGAAAATAGCAAATTTCTTAGCGATTGAAAAGAGAGATAGATTTTAAATGCTATATAAAACATCTGTTTATTATGTACTGTCAGTATAATAACTTAAAACTGTTATAATTGTTCACAAATGCCAAAATTAAAGATAAATGAACCAAGTACCCATTACAAAAATGAAAATGAAGCATTTAGTATATAATGAACATGCATTACTACCAAAAAAAAAAAAAAAAAAAGACTTTACAAAGCATCGGAACAGCATAATCATGAGTCTGTTTCTCAATAATAATCTACATACTGTGAGTCAGTCAGCATAACTGTTCACATGATAACATTAAAAGAACATTTCTATGTAATGTTTGTTACTTATAATGCAGTCTAGATATTCTCTACCATCCTGTTGGTAGATCTAGAAAGGACAAGAGCCACATCCATTTGAAAGACACTTGGGTCACCCTCACATGGTTTCGTAATCACATCTCTGTACCAGTACCCCAGTGAGGCTGGGGCATAAGCTGTCAAATCTTAAGCTGGTGCTTCAGTCATATTCTGACTTCAGCTATAACCGCAGAAAAAATGAGGGGAGTCAAGACTACCCATGTCATCCTAGTGAGTCTGCATTATAGAAATCAAACTCCTAGCAATACACAACTGTTCACTCATCTGAAATCTCATAGCAAGAGCAAGGGAAATGTGTTAAAGGTTAAATTATAGTGGTGGATAATTTAATATAGAATATCTATTGGAACTAACAAGGAGCAGGTGTATGTTTTGTACCATTTATATTTTATATAAAGTAAAACTAATTCCTCATTCTATCCATTTCCTTAACACTCAAATTAGTTCAAGGTCACAGGAGGCCAGAACCTAATTTGGCACAGATTTAAAATAGAAACGTATCTAAGATGGGGCACCTGTTTAGCAAATAGTTCACATAAAATACAAAACTATACACAAACTGCAAATGCACACAACAAAGATATGTAAAGATTCTCACCAAGCCATGTGCCTGTCTTTGAATTGAAAGAAGAAAGTGATATACCAAGAAGAAACCCACATAAGCATGAAGAAAAATCTGAATGTTTCGCAATAGACACAGAGTCCATACTGAAACTTCACTGAGTAGTGTTATAAAAGAAGACATAAAGGAAAGATTGTAAGTTTTTGTCATTTGTGTGACCCCCAAATTTACATGCTGCTCTTACTGTTCATTCTGTTAAGCACAAATGTTAAGTTGAATCTGTCTCTGAGGAAGCCAACGTAAAAGTTAAAACATGCACAGAAGTAGGTTGAAGATAAATATTGAACAGCAGCAAAGCAGACTAGTACACCAGACAGAGGAGTCAACTAAGATATTAAAATAATTACAGTAAATCTAAGGGCAAAAAAGTGGTTGTGTTTTTATTAACTCTTTTATTAAGATTTACCTTGCTGTCTGACTAGCACTGCAGATCTATATAATATTATAGATGAGTGGTCAATTTATTTGGCTACTTCTTTCTTACAGTAAGTATCTAACCATTCAATCAATGTCCCAGCTCACATTTATTAAGCAATGGAATTTACAAGGTGTCATAAGCATTATAGCAATTTCTGACTTTGAGCAGGCAATTCTAGATTATTCAATCAATGCTTAGCAGGACTAGGATATACTGTAGTTAGTGAGTAGGCAACTGATTAACCTGTAATGAATCTTGGGGATAAGGCAGCTGTAAATAAATCATCTTACTGTTTGTTACAAATAAATCATAATGTAATATTGCAATTATAGTACAGTACTATATTGGCATTTGTATGATCTATATTTTGCTAGAAAATGTACCTGGGTAGTTACTTGCTAACAACCGTACTATGTATCAGGAAGCTCCATTTACTATTCTCTTTATTTAACTGGTGTAAGTTATTAATGAAATTGCCTTTTTTAACAAATTATCTACTGTACCTAAAAGAAGAAAGTGATGAAAGAGACTACTGAAAAAATTAGTAAAAATTCTACATTTTTCAGTGGCCACAGAAATAATGATGCTGCCAGCACAGTGTTTTTATTTATTATACACAAACTACTGAATAAATACTTCTCAAGTATTCTTGTAGTAACAGAGTGCTTCCACCTTTCAGACTGATAATAACGTTAATAAGATCAGTTTCCTTAGGGTGAAATTAGTTAAATTGTGGTGACAGATTTCTTTTTTCCCAAAACAGTGATTATGGAAATCAGTAGCCTATTTACAGTTCCATTTTAGAAGGAAACAAAAAAATAATACAATTCTAGACAGACTACACCCGCCAGGCAGCATATTATACCCTCTCAATTTCTCTGCTATGTCTTGCTTGGCATATATGAGGTTATTTTTAAAATAATGTATTTATAAGGCTCCGATTATACATAGACTATTACTGTCATATATACTCACTTAAAATATGAGTGAATGACACATGCAATACATGCAATTTACAAATCCATTTACTGCACGTATTTATTCAGTTTTAAAGCAGTAGGGAGCCGAAGTTCATCCCAGTATCACCAGGTACAAGGCAGGAACAAACCTGGATGACACACTTATAAACAACACAACCCACCCTTATTTACACTAGGCAAACATAGAATAACTGCTAAACCTTTGGGATGCAGGAGAAAACCATGGCACCTAGAAAAAAAAAATTAGACACTGGGACAACATGAAAACTCCACTTGCACATCAGTCAAGATCAGGATTCAAGTTGTAGCTTCAAGAACTGTGAAGCAGCAGCACTCAGCATAAAGCTACTGTATCACACACAATACACACTAGTATAGAAAGAGCAAGGCCATACCAATGATATCTGCAAGACTTCAATAATGACTTTATCATAGGTAGAGAGATCACATTATATCTGTACTGAAAAATCCCAGCAGAAGTTTACACTCTGCCATAGGAAAATCATCCTGGAAAGCTTAAATGTGGCAATGGTAGCTAATAAGACTTGAACCTCACAGGTGGTGGTGTGGTTTTGGGTTGGCATCCCCCTCTCTAAAATTACCAGGAGATAACAAAAAATGCACAGTACAGAGAGGCTGTAAAAAGTGTTGGTACTGCATACCAGTGAGTACAGGCCCAATTCAAGCACTGGTAGCAAGGTGACTGACTAAATGGTGTCTCTCTATAATTTTAAGCAATGGAAGAAGAACTGTATGGTAAAGTACTGTATACAATTAATAAACTAAAGATAATATTGTCTAGTGCATCATTTCATAAATGGGTATAATATTTATGATCACACTCATAAAAATTAGTTTAATACAGTTAATTGTACTTCTAGTTAATGCAATGACATTTGGAATCAGTTAGTAGTCTCATACTAATAAAAAAAATTTGAGTTTATTGTAATGTATCAGACTCAGCTACTTGGCAACAGGTGTCACATCTAACGTACCTAACACTATTTCTTTTATCCTCATCATCGACAACAGCTCTTCTTGGTTTTTAATCAGTGACCCAGCAAATTTACAGGGTTATTATTTTGAATAAACTAATTCTTGGCCAGCATTTCTGGGACATTTACAGGTATATAACCCAGGGTTCTTCTGTAGTTTATTGTTTTTATGTGCATCTCCATCAGCAATTTTTATGTATCTTACTTGCAAGCCTGTGGTCTCCAATGGGTTAGCTTTGTTCTGGTAAGTAGAAAAAAAGAAACAAAAGTAAAGCTAAAAAAAAAAAACAAAAACAAAAAAGCGCTGGGTCAAAATATGGAAGGTGGCCATACAACCCTGAAAGGGCAAGTTAACTGTACACCAACTGTGTAAGTATTATTAAACATACAAAGTGTGTTGGAATGTAAACCACCATTGAAGATCCTACATGCAATGAAGATTATCTTTTCAACACATTCCATTTCTTTGTACGTATAAAGTGTATTTCTTCTGAACTCTTTCTTCCTTGTTATTGAATGAATCTACACCAAATGCCCTCCAACAAAATAGTAAAACTTTCATCTCTTCTTAAGGCTAGCAAATTCCCATGAACTGTGAAACATTCATGTTTTTAAAGACATAGTCAATATCAACACAGGCCTCAAACTCACTTCCTGGAGAGTTACACATTGCTTTTTTTTTTGTCCTAACCATGCATTTATTCTCAGGAAAAATCTACCTGATAAGTAAAGCTCTATTTAATTTGGCAAGTTTCCTCACTGTGTCCAAGTTAATTATGCTGACTTAAACATAGAACTGTGTATAATTACGATGACTTTACAAGATTCACTTCAAGATACATGTTTATATTCTGTCTCTTCAATGCTCTTGTTAAGGGTGCATTCCATTACTAAGAACTTATATGAAGATGCTGTTGCTCCTTATGGTACAATAAATGTCGATTCCACAGATATATATGAACACCAAGCAAAAGTCCTAACACATCAGTCATTATAGATGGAACTGCATAGGCAAGGAAATGCACTAAAGTGCTAACAAGACAGAGATATCGCTGCATCCATACAAACAACACTTCCAAATACTCCAAACCAGTGTTTAAACAGATGTGCTCAAAGGTCTGTGTATCTCTTTTTTCACCACAATAATGATTAATAGGAAAGAAGGAGAATGTGTGGGCATCAAGAACTTTTGATGAAGAAAACAAAATCCCATGATAGCACATCCTTTGTTTTCTCTTGAGCTTATGTGATTGTTTTCTGATTAAAAAAAATAAATGAAACTGAAAGGAAGCAGATTTGGTGTCATTCCAATCATATCTAAGAATGTGAAACTAAAACTCTAAAACCTCACATTTGCAGACTTCTGCCATTCCTTCCAAAAGTGGGCAAATTGTAGAGACAAGTGAGGGAAATGAGTTTGAATGGAACAACTCACATATTTGTACACCAGTCCTTAAAATAAAAATGAAGACTTACAGCTTTCTAATTACTCAGATGTTGTGACTGCTCTTAAACTTGAGTGTCATTCATTACAAAAGCCTCAATTTTGTTTAAACTCTGATCCTTCATTCCTTTTGTGATACTGCAATGACAAAATATTTGGATGTCACACATGAATTTATGCTGTTGTCCTGCTTTAGCAAATTAGGGGAGCCAACTATAATTAAGGAGTCATAGAACGTTGAATATAAGACAGCATGAAATTAAGTAAAAAACTGTTTTCATAGCCATCAATACATGGAAGTAAAAATAAAACAACTCAGCTAATAAAATAAGTAGTTTAATTGAAGGTGTGAAAGACACTCTTGTTAAAGATATAGCTGGCATGAAATCCTAAATGTCTGGTGCACTTCAGGAGGGCCCAAAAAACCTTGCAGCTAATCTGCCAGGATAGGATATGAAAATTGAGGCCCCTGCTGTACAAAGTTCTGTGAAAATGGGGCACTTTGAATACAGACCACTTTAGCTTTTTTCAAATCAATTTTAAATTGAAAGAACAGAACCATGAACCAGGAAAAAGGCTTCAGCTCTTGTGCATCAGAATTGGATTAAATGGGTTTGAAGATGGACGGACGGATGGATGGATAGAATCTTAGGATGGATGAACTGTGAACTTCAAGAAGTTTTGCCATGCTTCAGAAAAATTCCATTTGCCTGAATACCCTGATTGCTAGGATTAGGCACTCTTTCAAAATAGTTGAGAGGTGCCGTCACTGCCTATGAATGTTATCTAAACACATTAGAAACAGGAAAGCAGATCACGTCTATGGGCAATTAGATCAGATCATGGGGCAAAAGGAGTTAAAACTGAAATGGGAAAAAAGAGCAGATAATAAACGCAATGAGTAGCATTCACTCCTATTTTTTCCATCTCTTCTCAGAAAAGCAGCTAGTGGAACAGTTTCTGTATCAGGGGAATGAAAGAATGCCGGTAATTTTCGCACACAATTTGAATCTGCATTTGTGTGGCATGAGCGGGCATGCTCTAACTCTTGGGTCAAGTCTCATTTTTAGAAAGTCAATGTTATTTACAAGGGAGTCATAAAGACATACAAAAAAAAAGCCAGACAGATGCAAAAATAGCATGCTTCAAAAGTAAAACTAGCTTTCTCGAGAAATCTTATGTATAAATCGGATCAGATTGGCATTTCCTCTTCCACTACCAATCTGCAAAAGTTACTGCAACATTCTTATCTTATCAGTGCAATAATCTCACATTTTATCATGCCCAAACAGGGAGAGAAACTCATAATAAAAATGTGATTTCACCCTTTTCCCTTCCTATGGCTCTGTATCAGCAGAAAATGAAGTAGAAAACAGGACCCTGTTTAATGACAGGGGGTGATAAGAGACATGAAGAAAACACTGAGCTGTCTGGTCTGCTCAGGAAGTGGCGAATCAGTGGTATTGTCCATCAGCGGGGGCCAGCAAAATACAGTCAGTATGAAAACAATGCCTAAACTGAACTTCGGGGAAATTGAGTCAGTCAGCACTGGCTCTGACAGCCCAACTGACACTGGAGATAAAGTGCCACAAATGTATGCCCATAGGCTATGTGGCACAAAAGCGTGCCAATGGCATTTAACTATTGCAGCAGCTAGTACCTTTTAAATGATGGGTTTTGGACAGATAATCAAATGTACATCTCTCACTAAGACAAACAGTTTCAAAATAAAAATGCCATCATATGCTTTTTTCAATTCAAAGTGAAGATATTTACTACTACACAGAAAGGGATACCACCAATCTGTTGCCAGGGCATATTGCAATAATTCATTGCTGCCACAGGAGGCTATTGTGCACAATGTATATGAAAAACAGGCATTATTATTGTTTTTCTGGGATTTAAACAGGAGATATTTAAGTTACTTTTTCTTTAATGATGCAGACAGTTGCTTGTAAATAATGTAACATTTTAGGCTTTCTCTGTGCAAAGTCTGATTTGTTAGTCAATTTGTGAAGTTAATATGAAGCAGTTTTAGGTGACCTGCTAGCGTTGCAGAGTCATTTCAGACTACAAAATCAGCAATTACACAAAATTAGATGGTGATAAATCATATGACAATCATTTATTCAGTTAAACTTAAAGCCTTTAATACAGTACATTACTTAAAATAAATTCACAATACAATAAACACAATGCAACAATATCTTTTACAACATGCACCTAATACTAGATATAAATGAACAACAATTGCATTGATGCAAATAATGGTAGGCCTTTGACTTTTTTGTCAAATTAGACACCCAGATAATTGCAGTTGCCATGAAACTGAAAAAGGAAGTGAAAACCACAGACAAACTGAAAAGAAGAGATGTGAACAGAGACAAAGTGCACATGAAAGGCCTGATTAAGAATGTGGTGTGAATCAATAACAGATTAACTGGATGGCAAAGTCAAAGTCATGACCTAAACCTACTGAAACGTCGTGCTGAGACACAAAGAAAGTAGCTCATGAAAGACGGTTAAAAATAATGAAGGTGTTAAAGCAGTCCTGCATTAATGGATAAGCCAAAATACTCCAAGAGAGCAAGGGCATCAACTAACAAGTAGAGAAGGCATTTGTTGAATTTATGTTGAAAAAGCGAGTGAGCACTGAGGAATGTAGGATCAATGTTGCAAATAAAAACATGAAAACATACCGTTTTTGGCATGGTATATGAATATTTAGATTACTTTTATAAAGTTTTTATGATTTAAAGAAGATCAGCTTTCATTTTATAACAAAGGAATGCACACTTAAAGATGATTTTAAAGTGTATTTTGACTGCTGTAATGTATCATAGCAATACTTATGGATGCGAGTGGCAATAAGTTTTAAGTGAACCACTTTGTCTGTGAAAGATGGGGAGATAACCATATAATTATTGTTGTCATGTAACTGAAAAAAGACAACGTAACCACAGACAAACTGCAAACAAGAGATGGGAACAGAGACATACTGTACATGGGAGACATGGTTAAACTTGTGGTGTGGCCGATCCTAAGGAGACAAGGAAATCAACCTCAGAGTAACTGACACTGAAAGAATTTTGTGTTTTAGGATGGCCAAGTCAAAGTCATGACCTTAATTGAAATGCTGTGACATGACCTGAAGCGAGCAGCTCATGAAGGCACTAAAAAAATATGAATGAGTTCAAGCAGTGCTGTGAAGATAAATGAGCAAAAACTACCTCCAAGCAGACAAGCAGGATTGATTAACAGGTACAGGAAACATTTGGCTGAATTCTTTGTAAAAGGGAGTAAGTACCTATTGAAGAATGCAGGCTCAACCGGGCCAGAAAGACCATGGAAACAAGTCATTTTTAGTATATCTAATGAAGAACATTATCTGTATACATTTAAGGACATGGAAATTTTGATGTCAAAATAATGCAAACATAAAGACTTTTTTTTTAAAGAGTTTGAAAATGTTTTCTCCACTCTGATTTGCAATATTAAGCAGTTGGACTGTCATGTTAAAATACTTTAACCCTTTGTCAATATCTAGCATGTGTTGCCTTTTCTATAAAATCTGCATATCCTTTATATTATGTAAATTTCTCTCAAAGCACAGAAACACTTTTAACTGATTGTTTTGCTTTATATTGCACTAACATTATCAAATGTATGTGTACCTGTACCTGCCAGATCTCTCCTCTGCCTTTGAAACGGTCAACCATCAGATTCTCCTTGCCACCCCCTCTATCCTTGGCATGACTGTGTAGTCAAGGATGCACTAGGCAAGTGTGGGGGCATCTCAAGGATCGATACTAATTTGTTGTTCACTTGCGCCCTTTTAGGTATGCGTGTAAAATTGTGATACATATTTTTCAGCACAGGAGTGTTTCTGGGGCTATTATTGTGTCGCACTGGTGCTACAAAAAGTTTTACTTACTATAATCAAAGTTTTTGCATAATAATAAACTAGCCTGTGTGCTCTGAATCTTTCTACATTTCCTGTGTTCTAAATGAACACCCAAAAATTGTCATTTGTCCTTTATGTACTCCTTCAGATCAGACCTTTAACTTCAATTAGGAAATTACAACAAAATGAGACTGTTGCTAAGTAACATAAACCAACTGCAGTACTTTTTTTTGTCAACATATTATTGGACATTTTATAAAATTGTATTATTCTCATATTATACATGCCAGACTAGGAACATATTATGGCATTTTCTGGTTGAAAAAAGATAGGCAATTTCAAGATTTTTTATGTTTCAGAAATTTCATGGATATAAAACAGGAGCATTTTTTAAGTCATATATGAAAATAGTGAAACATTACTGGCACTCATTTATACTTACAGTAAAATGTTTTTATATTGCCTCACTGTGACTGTTCTGTTATCTTAAACCAAGTCAGAAGATTTCTTCTTTTTTGTAATTGTTATGTATAGTTCAGGGGAGCTGGTTTATGTTGTTTGTTGTAATATTTCTTGAGCTCCTCTAAAAAGCTAAATTTCCCCTTTGGGACAAATAAAAGTCACTTGTTCGTTCATTTGTTCCTCCTTACTGTCCTTCTGACTGTCTATCCATAAGTGTACTTATTGTATATGTAATTCACAAGGGCAATAAGAGATACACTTCTGCTGAATATAAAGAGATCAGCAGAGAGATACAATCACAAAAGAATATAATGCCCTAGCATATGATGCTTGATGCAGATGAACCTACAAAGCTCAATCAAGACATCTCACAGACAACCATATCAATATTGAAAGGCTAACATATTTGAATTATTTGTCAAATTGAAGCATTTTTCTTCACTATATCAGGGGATAAGATGAAATGAAATGATGGTTTAACATCTTTGAATATGACTGAACTGAGCCACTGAACAAATTGTCTGGTACTGAACAAAAGGAAAGGGTTAATTGCTAGATTAAGAACCACCCTGATTCTTGAAATGTCGAGAGTGCATCCTTCACCATGCTTCCAAAAAAAAAAAGGAAATCTCGACAGCAGCATTTAGCATTACATCATAAAAGTTCAATTTATCACCAGCCACCAAACATTGAGAAAATCATAACATCCTTTCAGGAAAATCATGTGAAAAATAATCAGATTTACTTTGGTGAAAGCTTCCCGCACACAAATTTTGAGTTCAGCAGTGTAACTGTAACCCTTTACATACTTTTTCAAAGTAATGAGATGAATGTTAGAAATTTCTGCGCAATAAAGGTTATATAAAAATCTAATAATAACCAAAAGCATCAGAGAAATCATTGTGTCCAGTAAAAATTAATTATCTTCATAATGTTCACTTAAAAACACACACAAAAAAAAATCAATTTTACATGTGATATTATTTTCAAATGAGCAACATTTACATAATAATGCAGATCAATAAACAATGTTCAATAAACTCTCTCTCTGCACAAAGTACTGAGCAACAGACATGAATAAAAACAAGGCTGCTAAAGTCAGTAGACAAGTCAAATGACAGTCTTGTAAAAATGTAAAAATAGGAAGTGACAAGTACAGTGGATACGTAACTTGTCTCACTGGCTGATGGCCAGTAACTGCACTGCACTATTCTTTCATCATTCTCTGTGAAGATGCTTGCTGTGAAATGCACTACAGATAACATTGGTTAATCAATTAGGAGAGATAATGCATGTACTTTAACAATCAAGGCACTATTGAAAATACTGATTAAATTATTACATTGTTGGTAATAATATGACATTATAAGCAGAAATGGAGACATTGCATAACTGCATCATTGCACAGCAGTTTCACAGATCACATACTGTGACAGCATTATAAGGATTCTACCAACTTTTATCATTGCCATAGGGCATCCCAGCTTTTGACATCATTATAATCAAGATGAATCTTACTTGGGTGTCTGCTATTATCAGCTATCACTAGTACCAAACAAGAGATTGTACCAAGCACTCACAGTTCTTCTGTACACTGGATTTGAAAGTGACCCATCTGAATGAGCTAAAGAAGTTCCTTAGTAAGTCATGTCATCTAAACAGTGTAACAAGTTCAGATGTATAATACAGCATTATCATATTTTAGTAAATTCTTTTGGTATACAGGTCAAATTCCGTTACAATGAAGTGCCAGGCACCTAAAAAATATTTTGTTGTAGTGAAAATTTCGTAGTAATGAGATTCTGTATTTGTCCTAACTTTTTGATTCTCATTTTCAATGAAGACAGAATTATTTTGACTTCTGTGTTCATGATGAAGCTTTACGTTGGTCGTAATGATAAATGAAATTACAACATGATTGCATTCTTCTAATAAATTCCTATATGATTTATTTATCAAATGAAAGCAAAACATGTAAATTTTAATGCAAAAGGAAATAAGTAAGGATGCCACTTTTTTGCCAACACTTCGCCATAGTGCTTTTGTTAACTTGAGCCCAGGCGTTTGCAATCATTTCAATAGCTTCTTTCACTTTAACTTTCATCTTCTCCTGTCTACAAGTTGGGCTGATAAGAATTTTTCTCAACATTTCCTTGCGATTATACACTTTCAGGGTGCGATTGATGCCCAAATCCAATGGCTGAAGCACTGCCATGTAATTGGATAAAAGGAACTCAACACGAACATTATCTAAATGTGGGAACATGCTGTGGGCAGCACAGTTATCAATTAGAAACAGAATCTTCCTTTTCTTCTTCTTCATATCCTTGTCAAGTTGTTGCAGTCAGTTTCCAAAAATGTTTTGAGTCATCCAAGCTCACTGATTTGCTTTATACTTGCAGGGAAGGAATGTAACACGCTTAAAACACCAAGGATTGGTCGACTTGCCAATGATGACAGGAATAACTTTGTGTCTGCTAGTTGAATTGCAGCTAAGTAGAGCTGTCAACCTTTGTTTAGATTTTTTCCCTCCTTGACATGGATCACCTTTGAGTGCTAAAGTACGATGCGGTAGCAGCTGGTAGAAGATTCCAGTCTCATCAGCATTGTAGATGTCTTCAGGCTCATAAGCTGAAATGATTTTCCTGATTTTACCTGCATGCCATTTGTTTGCTTTTTCAACTGGAACTACATATTCTTCTCCACAGATTGCTTTGGCTGCAATTCCAAAACAATCCCGAAAGCAAATTAGTCAACCCCAACTGGCAGTAAAATCTTCGTGGCCCAAGGAGTTAGACAGTGACTTTGCTTTTTCTTGAATGAGTGGCCCACTAATAGGAATGTTTCTTGAAAGAGCATCACTGAACCATATAAGAACTTCTTTTTCAATGTCTTCAAATGCAGCAGTTAACATGCGTTTGCGCTAAGGTCTAAGGTTTGCAACCCCAGATTTTTCTACTATTTTTGCTCCGTCTTTCAAGAAAGTTGACAGTGTTGATGGCAAAATTCTGAATTCACTGGCAAAGTCTTTTTCATTTTTGCTGGTATTGAGAGCCGGCAAAAATGTCAAGTTTTTTTTCTAATGCGAACTGTTGTCATTTTTCCGTGTCTGCCATTTCTAAAGGAGGGTGAGAATAAGTTAAATTCCAATGGATGTTTTTCAAATGTTGACGAGCAATAAGCAAAAGGTAACACTGAAAATCACAGAAAACAAACACAGCAAAAAAAAAAAAAAAACAGTACTGTACAAGGAAAGTTTGAAGAAAGAGAAAAATTTACAATGTTTCTGTTCGGGGACGGAGCTGCGACCACAGAACTAACTGCTGTGTGAATGATTCATTTAGGCATTTCAACGTCTTTTGGGCACTTCACTGTAATGAAAGTATCTGTTGAATATATTTCGTGGTAACAAGATTTTTATAGACTCTGTCTTATGGGGAAACTACTGGAATTGTAAAAATACTTTGTTGTAATGAAAATTTTGTTGTAATGATATTTGTTGTAACAGAATTTTACCTGTATGTATATTTTATTATAATCGATTTGCAACCCAAAATTGATACAGTATGAGTGAAAGTGAATGTGCAAGTGAATGTGTCCTGTAATGGTTTGGCTCTGGCCTTGCACTCAGCATTACAGAATGACTCTACATTGGAATAACTGGATTTAGAAAATTAATAAATAAATGAATGGACAAGTTACACATAATGCTGAAATGTTCAATGCACATTGATTTATTTTATGACCTTAAGAAATATAATGTGCTTTTCTGAAATTTACAGTGATATTTTAATGAAAATCATAAGTAATTTAAAGAAAATATGAATATTGCAGGCATCTGCAATGTGGACACTCTAACAATTGTTAATATGAACGGGATGAAACATGATGGCCAGTTAAATGGACAAAACTATAATGGCACAAATGTCCTGGTTGTCATTTCTCCAATCAATAAAAAAGACAAAAAAGATTCCATTCCTAAAAAACAATGTGCAGCAATCTAACCTACAAATAACAAAAATGTGTTTATGAAATCAGCCACAAGAAAAACATATTGGGATGTTTAGACAATTGTAAAAATCACAATACTTTGAAAGAAATATCACTTGTAATGTTATTTTGAAATTGGAAAGCCTATCCTTGATTCTAAGTAGCTAACAAATGTAAAAGTGAAATGCTGAAAGCACTTCCCCGACCCAGTTGTTAATCACTACGCTTCTTAAACTGACTTCCTCCGCACTAAGAGGAGACAGCGATCACCATACAGAATCCATTCACTGTATGATATTCCTGCTCTCTGAAAATTTAGAATGCTAAGATAAATACTTGATATCATTTTCATGATGAAATGCATTAAAGCAGGTATTAAACATGCGCGGTAGTGCTGCTCCCTCGCAGTAAGGGGTCCCCGGTGTACGTTCAGTGTAGAGAACTTTATGGCAGGTGTGACGAGGCTCCGAAAAACTGGATGTATGAATGGGTATCGCACAGGTTTAACTTAAATATTGTTTAAATGTTGGGTTTGTGATCTGGTGGTCGGAGAGACGAACACAGAATTCAATGCATGTTCTTCTGAGCGGGCTTTCTTTATTGCACACTTGCTGTCTCTATCTGACGTACCAAAACCCCAATTTCTATCCTTCCTTTTTCTTTCTCCACATAACCAATCACCACACGATAAATGTCTTTGTGAAATTAAAACTAGTTATAAACTTAGCTCACGGAGTGTTCACAACTTTAAAAAATATCTTCGTTATACATGTTTAATTATGCCATCCATTCAGGGTTGTGTCCATCCCTGAACGAGTTGCCAGTACATCGCAGGATGAATACGAGCAAAACACACACTAGCAGGGTCAATATAGCATAACAAAACCCCACATCCTACATGACTTTGAAAGGAAACTGAAGCACACCGAGTAAACCCACCAGAAAAACATGCAAATGTAAGGCAGGGTACACCCGGGGCACCCTTGCTGAGAGGCAGCAGTGCAACCTCCACGCCGCCGTGCCACCACATGATTAATACATGCTTTAATGCATTTCACCATGAAAATTACAACAAGTATTTATCTTGGCATTCTAAATGTTCAGAGAGCATGAATATCATGTGAATGGATTCTGTGTGGTGATCGCTGCCGGTGCCTCCTCTTAGTGCAGAGGAAGTCAGTTTAAGAAGCTCGGGGAACACTTAACACAAAGCATTTAATGTGCTATATAACTTATGACGGGGTTTGAGAAAATCTAGTAAATTAAATATTCATTTTACGATGAAGTTTAGTTTACGATGTTCTACTTTAATGACAAAGTATGAGAATAAAGTCAACATGTCGTCACAATATTGCACAGTACCCAGGTACATTACACTGTATTGAAAACAAATAAAACAAGTACAATTTGGCTTGCAGTATTATCCAGTAGTATAGAAACAGTATTTACACATCTGACCTTTTAAAACTAAAGCATCTCCAGGCGACAGACGTGACTCCTTTTTTTCGGGTCTCTGTCCATTTTCACCGTGCGGCATACCTATGCTACCGCCCACTATTTGGTGGTGTAGCAGTGAAAAAGAGCCCTAGTGCAACAAATCTGTGTTTAGCGGTGTAGCAGTGAAAAAGGTCCCCACTTGAACAGTTTCCCGCTGCGCCACGTTCCGAACGTCATTTAGGCAATTTAAACCGGTGTTGCGGTATAAGAAAAATCCATATCATAAAAAAAATAAAAAACGGTTTTCGGTATGAACCCGTATACTGCCCAGCACTAGATCAAACTACTGTATACCAATCCAAAAGCTTCAGTTTGTATTAATAACATTTGCTCAGACTACTTTAAACAAGAACATGGTACCAGACAAGAATGCCCTTTGTCACCACTGCTATTTGCAATCGTCATTGAACCACTGGTAGTTCACTGTTGAAATGCTTATCAGATAAAGGGGATTATCAGAGAAGGACTGGAACAGAAAATTTCTCTATATGCAGATGATATGGTTTTGCATATATCAGACCCACAAAATACTGTGCCTGCAGCCTTAACAGCACTTAAAGAATTTCAAAAGATCTCTGGTGTGCTCTTTCCAGTGAATTCTCAAGCATATAATATTAGATTGGACACCTTCCCTTTTATTATTGCAGATCAGTTTAAATACCTAGGGGTAAATATCACAAGTAAACATAAATCTCTTTATCAACAAAATTTCGCCGTCTGTATGGAAAAAATTAAGCAAGACTTGCATTGATGGTCAACCCTCCACCTCACTTTAGCTGGAAGAATGAACGTTGTTAAGATGAATATCCTCCATAAGCTTCTCTTTTTATTTCAAAACATTCCAATATACATTAATAAATCATTCTTTAAGCAATTAGATTCAACCATAACCTCACTTATTTGGAACCTAAAACATCCACGTATCCAAAGAGCGACTCTACAAAGACCTAAGACAGAAGGTGGCATGGCTCTACCTAACTTTCAGTTTTACTACTGGGCAGCAAACATACAAGCTATAAAAACCTAGACACAAATAGATGAACATACACAGGCCTAAAAGCAATTGAAATAAAATCCTGCAGTACTTCTCTATATTCCCTGCTTTGTGCCCAAATAAATGCAAGTTATTGCCAATATACTAATAACCCAATTGTGCTTCACTCACTCAGAATATGGAACCAATGTAGAAAGTATTTAAGATGGAGAAGCACCTCTGTAGCACCTCTGCATGAGAACCACCTTTTTCAACCCTTGCAAACATATGCAGTTTTTAATATCTGGAAAACATTTGGGATTAAATTGCTTAAAGATCTTTATATAGACAACATCTTTGCATCCTATGAACAATTACATTCCAAATTTAATTTTCCAGCAACACATTTCTTTTACTATCTTCAAATTAGAAACTTTATCAAACAGAACTTGTCCGATTTTCCCCATCTCCCACCTTCCTCTATGCTGGAAAAAATATTGCTCAGTCTCGAGGACTCTGCCAGCATTTCTGCAATATATAAAAGTATTTTACAGTCCCTCCCTTTCAAAGATCCAAGAGGACAATGGGGAAAAGGATCTCTCACTCAACATATCAGAAAAGGAGTGGAAGGTAGCAATGCAGAGAATTCATTCGAGTTCCATATGTGCAAAGCATACAATTATTCAACTCAAAATTATATATCGAGCACATCTGTCTTGCTTGAAATTGTCCAAAATGTTTCCAGGGCAAGATCCAACCTTTGAACGCTGCAATCAAGTTCCAGCCTCACAGGGCCACATGTTCTGGGCCTGCAGACAGCCTTATTGTCACAATACCTCCTAATCCACTAACAGCTGTGTTTGGTGTCCTTCCAGATGGGCTTAAAGTGGAGAAGGACAAACTGTAATTGTCTTTACTACACTTTTGGCACGTAGACTTATCTTGCTCAACTGGAAGAATCCTAATGCACCTCATTAAAGTCAGTGGGTAACTGATGTTATATACTATTAATTAAACTCTCACTTAGAGGATCTGTTCAAAAATTTTTGAAAACCTGTCAGGATCTAATTAATAACATTTTAAGTAAAAATAAGTATTTTTATTGGGGAAAAGGTTTCTCTCCCATCTTTTTGACTCTTAAGTTTTACTCTGGCTGTTAGCGTTCCTCTTTTTCTTATGGGTGGGGATTGAATTGAATTTAGTTTTGTCTAGTTTGACTTGTTTGTATGGAATGTTTCTTGCTTTTAATAAATTCAATAAAATAAAAAAAGAAATCAGGTTTCACTTCCATTAGATATGTAATACAACAAATACTGGGCAGCTAACATCATTAGATGATGTTTTGCCATGCAATTATTATCAGAAAACAGAAGTAATTCTTGTAGTCTATGAATATCTAATGCAAAATTTTCTTTAAATGTGATGACTGAAATTTCTGCGAGTCTATGTAGATTTAATATGGTGGTCAATATTTCAGTTTCCAAACAAGGTTACAATTTTTTTCAAAAAACATAATTTTTGACTCTGTATTTTGGCTCTGTTTAGTACCCTTACCATAAAAATCACAATAACCTTTGTAATTCAAAAGAGAATGTAACTAGCTCTTATACATGTTTATTATGATGCAATTAGCACTACTCTCTCACAGCTACAGAGTCCTGGATATGAATCTCAGTATATACACAGCCTGTTAAGTCTGCAGAATTTTCCTATATTTGTATGGATTTTTGTCAGGGTACTCCAGTTTTTCCAGTACATCCATACTGCAAAGATGAGTGTTAGGCTAACTTGTGACATTAAGCTAGTCCAGTATGAGAAGGTGTTCCCTGTAATTGGCTGATACCAAATCCAGGACTGATTCTGGCCTTGAACCAAATGCTGCTGGGATAGGCTCCAGACCCTTTATAATCGTGTACTACATATGCAAGCTTGAAAATAGATGAATGGATGGATGAGTGTCTGTTGGATATTCAAAAGTGTGTATGGTCTGAATATTGAACTTATTAAACTTCCAGAAGGATGACCACCACTGCTATACCCATTAATCTTTGTTTTATGCCAGAGAGGTCAGATGACAAGTCTGTTTGAAGTTTGCGAAAAGGCACCCAATGGACTCTCTGACTATGTGAAACAAGTTTTTCTGGTCTGATGAAACCAAAATTGAACTGTTTGGCCTCAGTTTTAAGCGTCATGTCTGCAGAAAATTAGGCACCACTCATCACCTGGGCAATATCATTGCAATGGTGAAGCATGGTGATGGCAGCATCATGCTATGGGGTTGATGTCGCAGGGACTGGAAGACTACTCAGAGTTGAGGGGAACCTGAATGGAGCAAAGTATAGATATAACCTTAATGAAAACAGCTGTCCAATAATGGTCTCCATCCAACCTGACAGAGCTAGAGAGGATCCACAGAGAAGAATGCCATAAAATCTTTAAATCCAGGTGTGCGAAGCTTGCTCTTTCACAGCCATGAAGACTTCTGGCTGTAATTGCTACCGAAGGTGCTTTAATGAAGTGCGGAGTAAAGGGTCTGAATACTTGTGTCAATGTGATATTGCAGATCTTTTTTATTTATGAGAAATCTGAAAAAAAAGTTGCTTTGTCATCCTGAGTGTACTGAGTGTTGCTTGAAAAAGGAAATGATTAAATAATTTTAGTATAAGGCTAAAAATGAACAAACTGTAAAAAGCAAAGGGATCTAAATGTTCTTAAAAAACTATGTACTTAACTAGAATAACAGGCTTTGCTCAACTATTTGTTTTAAACCAAATTAAAATACGATCTAAGAAAATATTGCTTCTTCAGCAGTATAAATTGGGTAAGGAGGACAAATTGTATATTTCTGTTAGTTTGACAGGATACTAAAGCTTGAAGGGCATGAACATTGATGCTAATAATAAATTCTATTCAAATTATGTTACAAATTCCACATAAACGTTTTTACTGTCAACATTTCTCTTAAAATACATATATGAGCTAAACATAAAATAATCTTCATTTAAAATAAATCCAACTGGTTACAAAAATGTGTGGTGCAGAATACTGGAAATATACCATCTTAAACCAGGACATACAATACACACATCCAGTATTGAAAGGAAGGAAGCATACATCTTTTACAATAAATCTGGATAAGGACTTGTGTTATTTAGAAATTAGATCCAGTTAATGAGTATTTGACCTTTGGATGTTTTTGGTACCAGTTCTCTTCCAAAGGCACTGTTGGCATTTTAAAAAAAGTGAGTGAAAGATGTCAACCACAGTAGCAGGATTCTGTTAAGGGATGTACTAATCTTTGTTTCTCAGGCACACTTCTGAATATGACTGTTTAAATATTTAACAGGCAATACTAACTAATAAAGTTCCAACTGAAAGCCTAATTAAGCAACCAAATAATAAAATGATTCTAAATAAACAAAGATGGTCAACGTTTCTTAATCACAGTATCTGCATAATAATGGCACAAGGGTAAAGTATATCTGACACCAATTTGGGATGGAGTGCAGGATGCATGTAGATATTATGCCGATGTTTGCGGCTTGCTGAAAGGTGTTTGTGACCTTGATACGCAAGGTCTTAATTTAATCTGCAGTCTACCTAAAATTTGTTTTTTTAGTTCTTTTCATTCTTTTTACAACTTTTGTTGGAAGATTTTTGATCTGCTGAGGAGCTTCAGCTAATATGTAAGACAGACAGTGGCTGTAGATCATTGTAACATTTGAACAGTGAGAACAAATTAAAGAGAGAAGAAAGGGGAAGATATTGTGGTAATTCATAACAATGTGAATTATTTAATCTTACTTTCTTTCTCTAAATTCACAATAATAAAAGTATACAAAAGTGAAAAACTATGGAGAGTAAAAGAAATTTGAAAAAAAAAGAACTGGCTAGTATGATAGTTCTTATTATTTCAAAGTGCCAAAACTTTTCCAAATGAAAATACCTAATGCACAATGGAATACATGCTTCTACAGATCTTTTTTTCCTGCAGGATCTGTAATAAAAATACTAACTATGTTATACAGTTAAAGAAACAATAGTGCCAAAATATTTTTATGGAGCTTCAAGTCAGATAAAAAAAAGTTGCTTCTGGGTGTTGAACAGAATGACAGACTGTCTTGGAGTTAGTAACTATATTATAATGGAATTATCATCAGCCAGTTGTCAGTGATATTAAGGAATGCAAGCACTGGGGTTCATAGTTTGTAGGACTACAGGAAGTAGATCAGACGGGCTGACACCATTTTTGTGTTAGTCAGGCATGTGGGTTGTAGTAAACCCAGAGGCCACTAGAAGGCACTATTCTCTGGAGGCTATGATTTTGGTATAAGTCCATGAACTCAAAACTGACCCTGAAACTGGAATTTACAAGGTTTTACACAGCTAGTTCTGTCTGAGCTTAGAGAACAATGGCTGTCTGCCAGGAAGTTACTGGCCAATATGAAGTATGTTGAGATGAGAAGTTTTATGGAGATGAAGTATGCTGCCCCTTCCAGCTGTAAAAGATGCTGGCCACTTTTGTAGCAGGTCAAGAAAGGACAAAGATGTGTTTTTCTTTCTAAAAGATTTCTTAAAAAAAGACATTGTATTTTTTTTAATTGTATGTTGTCCCTATGCCCATCTCAGCTGTTGAGGAGGTGCAGTATGGATCACATTATTATTGTTATAAACAAAATAATGAGCATTTCTCTTATATTTTTCTGACTACAAGACAAGATTTCAAACAAAATGTATAACAAAACAAGCCCATAAGAGAAAGTTTTATACTGGTATTATACCAGTTCCATCTGTTGTCAAAATGATGGCTTTTTCACAAGCAAAATTAACAGTGCGGGTAAAAAATGCTCTTTCCTTAAAATAAAAACCACAGACATGAGTATTTCTGGCCCTAAATGCATACTAACATCTTTATATAATGACATTGTTAATGTAACTATAAAAAGGGTTATTTGTTTCTCCTTTTTGACTTAAGAATTTGTATTTGGTCAGGGAAAGCATGAATCACAGTCTTGAAGTGAAAGATGATGAATGAAAAGTATTTTTATGCGTTGTGGTTAAAATTTGGAGATTAGTAAACTATATGTATGCAGAAATTCTAGTAATCTCTTTTTTTTTTTTTAGCTATATCCAATTTCTGCACATGCCTATGCAAATCTGACTTTTTATCCTTAAAATTCCTGATGGTTTACTACTAATTGTATTCAATAAAAAGTTTAATTAATACAATGATGCATTTAAAATGTGTTTATATTTGTTTTCACTTTATTATTTTTGTGCACAATTGAAGGTATTTTGTTTTGCATTTAACATAACTATAAAAAGTCTATGTTCACCAGTTCTTATATTTTTATTATTTCCAACCTGATGTTACAATGATATGCCAAATGCACATAAAGTCAATTTAAGTGAGAGAAAGATTCATTTTTATATATTTCACTACTGCTATACATGGACCTTTTCAAAGTGTTATAGTGCTTGCTTCCCCTTACAGCAACAGAAATCTGGGTTTAAGTGATGGACTGGTGTCTTTCCATATAGAGTTTGCATTTAAGCTCTCTGTACCTACACGTGCTTTCATCAGGTACTTAGATTTTGTCCCCCATTCTAAGGACGTGCAGGCTGGTTGATCTGTGAGTCCAAACTGATTCTGTGTGGGTGTGCACACCCTTGGCCGGACTGGCATATCGACCAAAATTATGCTCTGCTCTGTGATCAAAATTCTTTTTAAATAGATTAAATGTGTTGCCTATGCCCCCAGACTGTGAAAGGCATTTCACAACATGTTTACCTACAATATGTGTGAGCATGCATATCATATACCGTAAATGTCTACTGTAAACATAACAATTAAAAATACCCATATTTACAATTAAGAATTGCATTAAGATCTATTGCCCTTCACATTTTATAATCAGACTAAAGATAAAAGAAGGTGCAGAGTTTTGTCCCATTTCTAGACATTTTGCGTTTTTCTTAATGAAGCATAAAAATGAAGATATTTGGTTGAAGGCGATGTTTGTGTGGTTTCTTGTTACAGTAACAAGTCTTCCTCCAAGCAGAATTGATACTTTTCTAGTAAAACATGAATGCCTGGGCGACAGCTCTGGCAGAAAGTGAACTGCAAATAATTCACAAAGTCAAAGAAAGAAAGAAAGAAAGAAAGAAAGAAAGAAAGAAAGAAAGAAAGAAAGAAAGTCTCTTGCCAGTCTCTTTAACTGTACATTGCTACAACTAATAAATCATGAGGCATGTTGTTGCTTGCAAACGTCAGCATGTCAGATATTAAAGATAATAAAGCAGTAACCACATGTCTTCTAATAAGCTTCCATTCCTTTTGAAAGTGAACAAACTAGATGATCTCCAGGGTGTAAAGTTAGTATCAGCCTGATTTCCTGGCTGACATTTTTGTTGTCAGTGGCAAGATATAAAAGTAAATCAATCTGCATTTGCAGCATTTGTGGTATTTCAAGTCTTGAAATAATCTTAAAATTGGATATGTAAACTCTAATCATGCAGAGAGTACTGAGATTCCTGTATATTAGGCATTCCAAATGGAGTGTATAAATAACTCAGTGCTTGCATAGCTATATGCATTTCAGGTAAAAATAAAATATAAGAGTGTACATAGTAGACATGAAAGCAAAGTTTACTTGGAATAAAGAATACTGTATTAATATCTTTCTGTTGTCGAAGATAACATCATTTTGTGGTAGACCGTATTTTTTTAAAGCCTTGATAATACAGTATATTATAAAAACTGTGGTTTCTAAGTACATTTCAAAAGCAATTTTCCTCTATCTTTAACAGGTAGACATTTATTTTTCTGATGGTTCATTCTGTACATTATGAAATAAAACTCCATCACCTAATATGGCAAATAGATTTTTACATTATTCAAATATCGTCAAGTAATTTCCAGCAGATAAACACATTTTAAAAGTCAAGGTAGACCACATGTGCACAAGTCCACAATGTGACATTATCAGGATTAACACCTTGACTTACTGAATTGTTGGGAAAGGCACTCAGGAAATATAATCATGTTTAAATCAACACTGATTGGTATTCAACAAAATAAAGTGTGTAAAAAACATTGAAATGTTATTCCCAGTGATTTTATATAAGGTTACATAACTGAAATCATACACTGTGAACCCGGTGAGTCAGTTAAGGGCTGGGGGAGTTTGTGACAGGGGTTACATTCTGCTTATTATATGCTGTGTTGTTATATTTTACACACCTTACAGAGGGAGATTCGTGTAAATGACAGCATTTTGTGTGTTACTCAAGCACAGAAATAAGAGTTTTAGGTAGATAGATAGATAGATAGATAGATAGATAGATAGATAGATAGATAGATAGATAGATAGATAGATAGATAGATAGATAGTTAATAATAATAATAATAATTCATTACATTTATATAGCGCTTTTCTCAGTACTCAAAGCGCTATCCACACAGGGAGAACCGGGAAGCGAACCCACAATCTTCCACAGTCTCCTTACTGCAAAGCAGCAGCACTACCACTGCACCACCTGTGAGGACAGTTTATTAGTTCATTAATCCCAAGGGGAAATTCACATTTTATTGTATTTTATACATATGACAATAAATCTGAACTGAACTGATTATACTGCATTACATTTTTTATCAAAGCCATAGATTTTTGAAAAAGCCAAGGTTACTTGAATGTTGTTACTAAGTTCACAATGCCAATCAACACTCAGTATTGCACACTTTCTGTGATGTATTATACATGTGCACAATAAAAATATATTGATGAAATGGAAAAGGCAGATTTTGCAATTTGGCTAAACCACAATGAAACAGAATGAAGCACCACAAGTCAATTATTGAATTTCATAGGTCAAACAGAGTTTCTCTTACTAAGGATATGGTAAAAAGAGAACAACTGAGGCCTGAGGGTAACATTGGAGCAGAAATAATTATTGACATTGTTTCTTGTTGGTTGATATTTACTCAAGCCCATACTATGATGAACTAGTTCTAATTTGTGTTTATAGCAATTTTAACTCAAATTTGAACTTTTTAAAAAAATAACCTTTATAAGATGCCTGAATACCCCTGCCTATACTGTCTTATATAATATGGAAACTTGCAGCTGTCTCTGTGTGTCCACAATCCCTTCTCTGCTGCAGAAGCTTTCTGTGGTCTATGGCTGAAACATCTGAAGTTCCAACATCTATAAATCAGCAGGCCCTGATGGTTACCCCGTAGAATTTTATAAGAAATTCTCCACTCTGCTAGCTCCCCTCTTATTGGCAACATTTACAGAAGCTAGAGACAACCAAATACTACCTCAAACATTTCGACAAGCATTAATCACCGTCTTTCCTAAACAAAATAAGGACTTGTTACAATGTGCATCATACAGACCAATTTCACTCCTGAATAATGATGTTAAGATACTCTCAAAAATTCTAGCTAGAAGGATGGAGAAAGTGCTGCCCTCGGTAATATCACAGGATCAAATAGGATTTATTAAAGGCCGACACCTATCTTCCAATCTCCGATGCTTGTTTAATGTTATATATTCACCAGCAAAATCAAACACCCCAGAGATATTACTATCATTAGACGCAGAAAAAGTATTTGATATGATTGAATGGAACTACCTTTTCACTGCATTGGAGAAATTTGGGTTTGGCCCGAATATTTGTGCATGGATCAAACTACTGTGTACCAGTCCAGAAGCTTCAGTTTGTATTAATAACATTTGCTCAGACTACTTTAAACTAGAACGTGGTACCAGACAAGGATGTCCCTTGTCGCCACTGTTGTTTGCAATCGCTACTGAACCACTGGCGGTTCACTGCCGAAATTCTTATCAGATAAAGGGGATTATCAGAGAAGGACTGGAACAGAAAATTTCTCTATATGCAGATGATATGGTCTTATATATATCAGACCCAGAAAACACTGTCCCTGCTGTTTTAACAGCACTAACAGAATTTCAAAAGATATCTGGTCTTAGAATTAATCTGAATAAAAGTATACTCTTTCCAGTGAATTCACAAGCATATAATATTAGATTGGACACCCTACCTTTTACCATAGCAGATCAGTTTAAATACCTAGGGGTAAATATCACAAGTAAACATAAAGCTCTTTATCAACAAAATTTTGCCGTCTGTATGGAAAAAATTAAGCAAGACTTGCATAGATGGTCAACCCTTCATCTCACTCTAGCCGGAAGAATTAACATTGTTAAGATGAATATCCTTCCTAAACTTCTCTTTTTATTTCAAAACATTCCAATATATATCAATGTAGAGAAAAGCCAAGCAAAATGACACCTTTTATTGGCTAACTAGAAAGATTACAATATGCAAGCTTTCGAGGCAACTCAGGCCCCTTCTTCAGGCAAGATGTACATCTTGCCTGAAGAAGGGGCCTGAGTTGCCTCGAAAGCTTGCATATTGTAATCTTTCTAGTTAGCCAATAAAAGGTGTCATTTTGCTTGGCTTTTCTCTACATTCATAATGGCTAACACGGTACAACACCCTAGTACTACAATATATATCAATAAATTGTTTTTTAAACAGTTAGATTCAACAATAACCTCATTCATTTGGAACTCAAAACACCCACATATCCGAAGAGCGACCCTACAAAGACCTCAGGCGGAGGGTGGCATGGCTTTACCTAATTTTCAGTTTTATTACTGGGCAGCAAACATACAAGCCATAAAAACCTGGACACAAATAAATGAACATACACAGGCTTGGTCCGCAATAGAAGTAAAATCCTGTAGTACTTCTTTATACTCCCTGCTCTGCTCTCCAATAAATGTAAGTCATCGCAAATATACTAATAACCCAATTGTGCTTTACTCACTCAGAATATGGAACCAAATTAGAAAGCATTATAAGATGGAAAATCTTTTATCGGTGGCACCGCTGCAAGAGAACCACCTATTTCAACCTTCGCAAGTATATACAGTTTTTAATACCTGGAAAAGTTTTGGGATTAAAATGCTCAGAGATCTTTATTTAGACAACATATTTACATCTTTTGAACAATTTGGTTCAAAATTCAACCTCCCAGCTACACATTTCTTTCACTATCTTCAAATTAGAAATTTTGTTAAACAGAAATTACCCGATTTCCCCCACCTCGCACCCTCCACAATGCTGGAAAAAATACTGCTCAATTTCGAGGAATTAAACACCATTTCCGCATTATATAAAATCTTATTAGAGTCCCTACCTTTCAAAGATCCAAGAGGACATTGGGAAGAAGATCTCTTAATCAATATATCAGAAAAGGAGTGGAAGTTAGCAAAGCAGAGAATTCATTCGAGTTCTATATGCGCAAAGCATAGAATTATTCAACTAAAAATCATCTGTCTCGCTTAAAACCGTCCAAAATGTTTCCAGGGCAAGATCCAACCTGCGAACGCTGTCAACCAAGCTCCTGCCTCACTGGGTCACATGTTCTGGGCCTGCACCCAACTAACATCATTTTGGACCAAAATTTTTAAGTGCCTTTCAGACAGCCTTGGTATCATAATCCCTCCTAATAATAATTCATTACATTTATATAGCGCTTTTCTCAGTACTCAAAATGCTATCCACACAGGGAGGAACCGGGAAGCGAACCCACAATCTTCCACAGTCTCCTTACTGCAAAGCAGCAGCACTACCACTGCACCAACCCATTAACAGCTGTGTTCGGTGTTCTTCCAGACGGACTTGAATTGGAGAAGGACAAGCAAACGGTGATTGCATTCACTACACTTTTGGCATGCAGACTTATTCTGTTAAATTGGAAGAATCCTAATTCTCCTCTGATATGTCAGTGGGAAACCGATGTTTTATATTATTTGAAATTGGAAAAAATCAAATTCTCAGTTAGAGGATCTGTACAAAATTTTTTCAAAACCTGGCAGGATTTAATCAATATTATTTTAGAATAAGAGAAATAACTATTACCGCATTTAATCCCCTTCTCCATCTCTTATTTACCTATATATTTATTTCTCCCTTTCTTTTGTTTATTGTTGTCTTATTAAAAAGCCCTAAGCAATTCTCCTTCGGCTAAGCTCTCCTTCTCAGGGGTGGGGTTTGATTTGTCTTCAATTTTGTTGGGTTATAAATTGATCTATTTGTATGGAATGATTACAATGAAAATTAGTAAAATAAAAATATAAAAAGTTGAAGTTCCAACATCTGTGATCTTCTTTATCAGATTCAGCGAAAGATTGTGATTGTTTTTAAGTATGCCATTTTTTCAGTGATTATTGTATAGTTCTTTACAGATCAGAGACAGCAATTCAGAGCTGGGCAGAAACATTAAATAATTTAAGTGACATTGGCAGGAGAGGATGTGTTGAGGTAAAAACGATATGCTAGAGCAGGAGTTCCGGACCGGGGGGGCAAATATGCTTAAAAAATCTAAAGTCGTGAATATTTCGATTAGTTCCCAAAGACAACATGAGACTTGCTCTTTCAGCAACTGCACCCAGAATATCCAAAATCATCAAATCACCAGAGCAAGCATCTCACTGACTGATGTATTCTTATCGACTTAGTAGGTATACTGTGTGGCAGGCGGCTGGGGCCCATGCCTGGCCAGGACGGCCCTGCAGTATATGTTCTGGGGGAGCAAGGATGGGAAACCCAGTATCTCTCTCTGGACGCTAGATGGCAGCCTCCCTTGGTTGCAGCGGTGCCTTGGACTCCCCCAGGGATTTATGGGGGTTGGAGTTTTGTGCAGCCCTGTTGAGTTCTGCAGGCGCTGCTGCAGCTGGGACTCCTGAGCCTGTCTGGGCAGTATATTTGTCACACCCGGAGGTGCAGCCGGATGTCGACAATCAAACACCTGGAGCACTTCCGGGTGCCCAATAAAAGGGGCCAGCAACCACCACTCAGCGGCCAGAGTTGGGTGGAGGAGGACAAGGTTGCCTGGGAGGAGTGGTGGTGCAGAGAGAGAGCATTTGTTATTGCTGCATTGGTGCTTTGGGACTGTGTTGTGGCTGGGGGACACAGGGAAGACGTGCCCTCCAGCTGAAAGAAATAAAAGTTTATTTATTTTATATGTGTGCCTCCAGTGTGAATCTGTGTTGGACGCATATATAGTACCTTTCTACAACTGGTATCTGTTCTTCATTAGTTATTTTTAAATAAGAGAAATAGTATTATTATGTGCTATTATTTTTGTTATTTGAACTTAAAATAAAAATGTTAAGAACAGTATCTTAAAAATTCCTCTTTGTTGATCACTTTATTATGGTAGAAGTAAAAACTCAAATTACTGTACTAAACTCAAATAATCCAAATTTAGGGTCATAGGGGGGTAGTGTTTATCCAGGGCAGGAGCAGCAATTAATTGTAGGGCACAATGATTTACCAATTCACACATTTATTCAAAAAACTGGAATTTGTTATATCAGTTTTTAATTTTCTTTTTGCTGATTTGCAATTGGATTATACTGAATTATTTTATTTTTATAAACCATCATGACAAAATAGGTGACTACTTTGAAATACTGAGATGGAAACGATAATTTATTATGTATACAAAATTTTACTATAGTGATCTATTTTTTTGAGTTTCACTATTCCCATTTTACATTTGAAATTACAGTCATATGAAACAATTTGGGAACCCCTCTCAGCCTGCATAATAATTTACTCTACTTTCAACAAAAAAGATAACAGTGGTATGTCTTTCATTTCCTAGGAACATCTGAGTACTGGGGTGTTTTCTGAACAAAGATTTTTAGTGAAGCAGTATTTAGTTGTATGAAATTAAATCAAATGTGAAAAACTGGCTGTGCAAAAATGTGGGTACCCTTGTAATTTTGCTGATTTGAATGCATGTAACTGCTCAATACTGATTACGTGCAACACCAAATTAGTTGGATTAGCTTGTTAAGCCTTGAACTTCATAGACAGGTGTGTCCAATCATGAGAAAAGGTATTTAAGGTGGTCAATTGCAAGTTGTGCTTCCCTTTGACTCTCCTCTGAAGAGTAACAGCATGGGATCCTCAAAGCAACTCTCAAAAGATCTGAAAACAAAGATTGTTCAGTATCATCATTTAGGGGAAGGCTACAAAAAGCTATCTCTGAGGTTTAAACTGTCAATTTCAACGGTAAAGAATGGAATCAGGAAATGGAAGGCCACAGGCCTAAAGTCAAGGGTTGGATGAATTCAACCCAATATCAACAAATTCTTCAGGATAATGTTCACGCATCAGTCACGAAGTTGAAGTTACGCAGGGGTTGGATATTCCAACAAGGCAATGACCCAAAACACAGTTCGAAATCTAAAAAGGCATTCATGCAGAGGGAAAAGTACAATGTTCTGGAATGGCCATCACAGTCCCCTGACTTGAATATCATCGAAAGTCTATGGGATGATTTGAAGCAGGCTGTCCATGCTCGGCAGCCATCAAATTTAACTGAACTGGAGAGATTTTGTATGGAAGAATGGTCAAAAATACCTCCATCCAGAATCCAGACACTCATCAAAGGCTATAGGAGGCGTCTAGAGGCTGTTATATTTGCAAAAGAAGGCTCAACTAAGTATTGATGTAATATCTCTGTTGGGGTGCCCAAATGTATGCACCTGTCTAATTTTGTTATAATGCATATTGCATATTTTCTGTTAATCCAATAAACTTAATGTCACTGCTGAAATACTACTGTTTCCATAAGGCATGTCATATATTAAAAGGAAGTTGCTACTTTGAAAGCTCAGCCAATGATAAACAAAAATCCAAAGAATTAAGGGGGGTTCACGAACTTTTTCATATGACTATACATTTACTACCACTCTGCTATCTATGTTAGTTTTTGTTTAATAAGAAGCAAAAATGTTACAAAGTATGAAAATGCTGGAGAGTGATGCTGGGGACCTATGGCTTAAAGCACCATATGATCACATTTCATGCCACAGTTTTTAAAGCTTTATTATTTAAACATGACTACTTGAAAATCAAATACTAAGTACACCTGGACAAAGTCTTCTTCTGGTTTACAATCCGAATTTAAAATAAAAATACATAAAAAACACAAAGCAGCATTACACTATGCCTTGAACTGCCACAAGCTAATTGGCAAGGTGGATAATCAGGGCTGCCTCGTGCATTAAACATGCTACAGTAGAGTGAAAGGTAATTCTTAGCCAAAATGAAAGAAGAGAAGAAGAAGTCATCATATTAATGCCAACGTTCAAAAATATATCTCAAAATCTGGCACAACAACAAAAAAAAAGTACAGCTGGAATGCTGTCTAGAAAGATGCTCTTTTGAACTGAAAGACAACTTTACAAGTCATCTCAAACCTTTTGAAGTTTAATATTTCTTTCATTCTGGGATCATTTTGCAGGATCTGAACTGGCAAAAAATTATGCATTCATTTTTATGTACAGGGGGCCTGTCCTATGGATAGAGAGAATAAAATATTTTTATGACAAGATAGCAGTATAAATAGTAAGTTTGTAGTTTTTGTCATGTGTTACAGTACAAGGAAAATATAGAATATATTAAGACAAAGTAAGCAACATTTCAATTAGAAAAATGTATCAATTGAAGCTGTGGAACCTTGTTTTAACTGCTGCATGTAGCTGAACAATTCCCAGAAGGACTTTCCCACCCACTTTTTGTTTGGTCACTCTCTTTCACTCCAGTAAGTTGTTAATTACTTCATCTTTCACTCTGAGCTCCTGGATGATAATAAACAATAGCTAACAGATTCAATTATATGCTTAGTGACATGACTTGATAACATGTTTTTTTTAATTATATGTGCCTGCCATATATATGGCTTGCATAGCAATGATAGCTTGTCATAAAGGGTCATCTCTAGAACAACCATAAACATATGCAAATATGTAAAAATAGATAAAGTGTTTATTTTGAAGAAATAACTATATAGCAGTACTCATAGCTGTGAACTGGACATTTATTTTGTTATTTTCAGACATAAACTACTTCTAGCTATCTGAAATACAGCAAAGGGTATCACATATACTACAAATACACACACTAACTTCAGAAATAGTGATTGAAGTAACTCCATACAATGTGGAATTAATTCCATTAAAATTGTTAGATGGATTATGATTGTTTTGGCAGAGTTTAATTTTGCTGAGGCAAGAAAATTACATTTCAGGGCTACTGGACCACTTTCTATTAGTTTTCCTACTGGAGAATGAACAGTTTGCCATAATCTCAAGGTGCTGCTGCCAGAGGCTTCACTGGATGCAAACATTACACTCCAGTTGCCTCATATGCATTGGTTTCCTTAGAGATATCAAATTATGCTGAAATTGTGCCACTAACTAAATTAAGGTGTTCTTTCCCCTGTAATCCACCTGTCTATACTGTTTACAAGACATAGGGTGGAAGGTGAAAAAGTGGTTGTTTTAGCAAAAATAAACTTAGCAGGTGAAGCTGGTAGTAAACCCCCATATATTATTTTTATTTTACATTTTATTAGTTGTTATACCCAAGTACCTGCTGGAGTTAAGAAATACTATATTCATTGGAAGTGCATATTTCAATTGTGAAGCTGTATGTTCACACAGACTCCTTCACGCTCACGTTGATTGTTTGATTGACTGTTTTCTATTATTTAATGTTTCCAGACAATGAAACTGAAATGACCTTAAATAACCTACTAGGCAAACCAAAAATCTCAGCTTAAGGAAAAACAGGCAGTTCCATTTTATCACAACGCACGGTTTGAGTTTAAGAAAGAAGACAATCATATTATGCAATTTATACAATATGACCATTCAGGGAGTAGGCTCTTCATCACAGTCTTTTTTCAGGTTCAACTTCTTTATTTTACCTTTCACATAACATATAACAATGCATCTTTATATTCACACCACAAGACAGAGACAATCCTGCATGCTTCTGACAGTACTGCCAAAAAAAGGACATTTGAAACATGATGTTTACATTATAAGGAAGTCGATTCTTGGCAGCTGTTTCTAATTTTCAGCTGATTCAAATATATTGCAATATAATTTTTAACACACAAGGCTGTCTGGTTCTAATAAAGTCTTTTGCATAAACCAATGTATTGGATTGCATGTTCTGTTTATCAAGTGAATGTGCAGCAAATGTTTTTGTTCAACACTATGCTTACTGCCTGTATTTTTTTAAGCATCAACTGGAGGCTTGTGTGTCTCCTTCAGTGGCAGATTTTCAATTAAATCTAAGTAGCTTCTCTTTAGACAGTCCAATATCTAGTTTTTAATCAAGATTTATGACTGTGGTGCTTAAATCTCAGTGTGTGAAGGTTGGCAGTGTCTACAAGTTAAACAACTACATCAAGACCCTGTACCTTTAATCTTTCATACATTTCACATTAAAACTGAATGTCTGTTTTTCCTGTTTTTGCACTCAAAATGAAGCACAGTAAAACTACATATTAAAACTGAGACATATAATGGCTGATTCACATTATGTAACTACTCGCTAACATTGTGCCACTATTATTTTTCTTTCTTTGAATTAGGTTTTAAAATGTGACAAATATATAATGAATGGGGCCATAAAATGTATGGCATACCCTTTCCCACACTTATTTCTCAGAACAGAATATATCCTTTTATTCTTCATGACTGCATTTGTTTTATAATTAACATCTGCAATCATGGCTGCTATGGTGTAAGTGCAGCTCTGGCTGTTGCCTCACACCAAAGTATTAAGTGACCAGACATTCAGAATATGACATTTGCAGTGAGCTTTCTTCCACCAACTGAACTCACTTTAAGAGGTATTTGTGTAAAGATGTACATGTGCATAAATTAGCCTACATAAATTTCTGTAAAATGTGCAAAAAATTTTCAGTGACACTTTTGGTATGAAAATTCTGGTCGGGGCATACCAGAGTCTTACTTTAGGTGCTCAATGTACTCTAGCATTAACATTAACTTTAATTTTATTTGAATAAAGCAACATTCCATAAAATCAAGTCAAACTTAACAAATATTTAACATTAACTTAACTAACTAAGAATATATGTCCCTCTTTTGGTAATGACCAATGAAATTTGCAAGCTCACGCTTCATTCATGTCACAAAAAAATCAGTGAAACAGTGGGATGCTGGCGCCTGGTCTGTCTCAACTACCATCAGATTTCTGTAATACTCTTAAACATTGTCATCATTTGACAAAATAAAGCAAAACATGCTAAATATTAAATAAACTCTGCTTCCCAAGTACCCACTGAATGGGAAAATATTTTTGGCTATAAAATGCCTAAACAGAAACAGCGACACCTCTAATTTAGACCTGAATGGCTTTAAGGTGGAAGAATTGACAACACAATAAGAACACTCAGACTACAACAAGGTATGAATCTATAAGAGTATTTGGTGGAGCTGTGGTAGCAGCACTAACCACTATGTGGCCAAGTGTTTGCAGAACAATACGAGGTTAGTAAACAATTGGAAAAAGTGATCTGCAACATACCTGTTTTTCTAAACCAGGACTCTGCATTTCTTTTAAACAGGGGCATCATACTTCTGACTTCGTTTAACAAAGTGCAAGGAGCATTTCAAATCTGGTCCTTTCAGACAGGCATCCTAGGCGATGAATGGTGATCAAGAAGTCAATCTTTTCCATCCTGATTAGCATAATGTCTTGTGCTTATCAAGAATAAAGGGTTCTAGCCGCCAAGCCCCATCCCTACCCTAGAAAGTACAGGTTGCCCGACATGAGCTGAAAAAACTAGGCTCATCAGCCAGAAACAGGCATGCCACAACCAGCAACAAGACAATGTTACATGCTGCAAAAGGTAATATTTCACGATGTAAGAAATTACATTGCACATATTATAGAAATTACCTAATAAGACAAAGTTGAGAGTTGTTATAAACATTTTAATAATATGTTGAATTACAGAGGGAAGCTTATTACTTATTTTGCACAATATCTGGTGGGGCTGTGCCCGAATGGCTCTTAATTCAGAAATGCCACTGAAATTTAACACTAAAAGTAATAGAAGCACTGCAAAAATATTTTGAATTCAAATAAATAATGTAGCAAAAAAATTCTAATTAAAAAAATAAGATATATGGATTGAACTTCTAAAAGAAATTGGCTGCAAAGCATAGCTAAAATTACTGTAATCCTCCAGGACCAGGACTAGTTGAGCAATTCTAGAACTGTCCTTGGTTCAGTTTTATATTTGTTTATACAGTATGTCATACTGTGTGTCATTATCAACAATTAGTCCCTACTTAAAGTACTCATGACTTTTGCACCTGCACAAAACAACTCTGTCGAATAAAAACAAAGAGTGCTACTTCCCTAGTACTACTTGAACATTGCCTATTCATTTTGACACCATATACTTCATGTCATCTAATGTGTACATGACTCAGTTTCCCTTCCCTGTGTAGTCTTGGAGAAAGGGGAACTAGTGTGTCTGTCTTTTTCAACAAAGGGAAACTCCCTCAGGAAATGTATGACTCCTGCTGACAGTTGGCAGAGAGAGTTTCTCTCTGATTGTGTTAGGCACATTCATTGGAGCACTTACTCATACAACACTGGCACAATACTTTAAATACAACAAAACATAAAAATAAAAGCTACACAGAAAAATATGACCTTTAATAAACTAATAATGTCACTCTCTATAACAGTAATGAAAAGAGTTTAATGAAGCAGTCTACATTTACATATGTTCAAACATTTCATGATCCTTTCCAGAAACAACTGAGTGCAAAGCAGGATTTGTCCACTGCAATGCATACACTCAAACAGTTACTCTGTTTAGTTTAGAATCACCAATTAACAGAATACAACAGTGTTTAAGATATGATAGTAAACTAACAAAACTAGGGAAAACCATAATGACACAGGGAGAGCAGACAAACTCTACACTGTGATCAGGTTGGGTATCAAACCTACTTCTGAGGATCTGTGAAGCTGCAGCACTAACCTGTTCAACCACTGGTATTTCAAAATATACTAATCTACGACAAATGCACTGAACAGAGATAAAATAATTCAAACTCAATTTCATTTTCCAAATTGTGTTTTTATAGTTTAGTTGTACTCCTCACAAAAAGAACTAAATGCTTTGTTCCATTCTCTTATTGTCATGTTTATTTCAAATAAATTTGCTTCGTCTTCTTTCATAGTTTTTACAGCAATCAGGTGTCACTGATGGAAAGTAGCACAAATGTTCGGTTTAGTTTACTGAATTCAGTTCTGAAAGCATATTACTGGATTAAAATTAAGATTAGACCTGATTTTAAAATCCACCTTCTCAGATAAGATATCACAAATGGTTTAGCAATCTTTTACCATATAGGACTTATTAATGCCTATACTTCAGGGCGTACACTTAAATTCTCAAGATGCTGGACTGGTTAAAATTCCAAGGATAATCAAAACTAGTGGAGGAAGAAGAGCCTTTTACTATTGGGTATCCAAACTCTAAGAAGCCACATCAAATCAGAGTATTTAACTTGGGGATCAAGACTCATCAATCTAGTATGCCATAATCCTATTAGATCTGCTGCTGAGTCTGTTTACATTGTTTTCTTACTGCTTTTTAATGAACTGTACAAATGTTTTGATTGGACACACTCCAACCCATTTTCTTTCCTTTGCTGGAATTCATGGTGACACTTGTTAAAGAATTGATGTTTTGTGACAAATGGTTGCCTAGACCTGTTTTGAGTTGTCTTGTATTCAGCTGAGGTTTTCCATCATGCTATTTTCCTGTATACGTGTTGCGAGTCTTTTAGATGTTTGTCTCACATATACATCTGGGCCTGCAATGCATGGAATGCTGTAAACTGCGTTTCTTGGGTCTGTTGTTGACTTTTTGCTTTTGGCATTGAAGAGGAGAGTCTGTAAAGTGTTTGCCAGTTTGAGTGCTATCTTGATCCCAGATCTGGACAGGACGCGTGCTATACTTTCTGACACACCACTTTGATAAGGGAGGGTGTGGTACATGTGGCGGGAGACCGAGTTGGAGTCGACTGTTTACTGAGGTCTGCGGTGTCTTATATATAGGCATTGTTTAATAAATGTCTTGGGGTAGCCATTTGATGTGATGAAGTTGCTGGAAAAGTGCAGTATTTTTTCAGCATAACAATCCTTGAGATAAACACTTGTAATTAAACCGGCGTGGTTACCTCTTTCAACAGAAATGTCAAGGAAATTGATGCGTCCATTTATTTCTTTTTCTATCATGAATTGTGGGGAATACTGAGTTGATGTGGTTGTATAATTCATTCAGCTGGTTACTTTTAATATGACGAAAGTGTTGTCGATGTAATGTATCCAGAGTTTAAGTCTGAACTGAGTTAGAGCCGTGCTTTCAAATCGCTGCATAACCAGCTCAGCTAAAAGTCCTGATAATGGCGATCCCATTGGCATGACTTCTTTCTGTCTATATTCCATTAAATGGAAGTGGGTATTTTGGCAAAGTGATATATATATATATATATATACACATAAAAGTTAGAAAATGGGATTTATTAGAACATGGAATGAACCTCAATGCACTTGCACCACCTGCCTGGAAGTGCCTGAATTCCAGCAGAATAAAAAAAGGCTTTTCTTCTGCTGGAATCCAGGCACTTTCAGGCAGGTGGTACAAGTGCACAAAGAAGGGTGGAGACTACATTGAGAAATGACATTATCAGTTTTGTTAAGGTTTGTTCCATTACTTATGATGTTTACCCCTAGCTATTTAAACTGATTTGCGATGATAAAAGGGAAGGTGTTCCATTTAATAACTTTAGCTTGACTCCCTCTTGTATATATATAGTGAGGGGCAGCCCACCTCCCCTGAGACGCTGGAGGGCAGCCATCCTGGGCAGCTGTGGCATGGGAGATGGAGTGTGGCAGAGCCCTGTTGGGTTCCATGGGGGCCGCCAGGTGGAGCTGCAGAGCCCTACATGGGGCTTTCAACACACCTGGGGGTGATTCCAAGTCTAATGAGGTACTTGGAACACTCCCAGGGTCTGCTTAAAAGGAGGTGCCTCACTCCATTTGGGGAGCCAGAGTCCGGAGGTGGTGGATGAAACTTGCTGGGAGAGGAGTGGAGATAGAAAAAAGAGTGAGATAGAGAACAAAGGAAAAGAACTGTGTACAGTAATCCCTCCTCCATCGCGGGGGTTGCGTTCCAGAGCCACCCGCGAAATAAGAAAATCCGCGAAGTAGAAACCATATGTTTATATGGTTATTTTTATATTGTCATGCTTGGGTCACAGATTTGCGCAGAAACACAGGAGGTTGTAGGAGACAGGAACGTTATTCAAACACTGCAAACAAACATTTGTCTCTTTTTCAAAAGTTTAAACTGTGCTCCATGACAAGACAGAGATGACAGTTCTGTCTCACAATTAAAAGAATGCAAACATATCTTCCTCTTCAAAGGAGTGCTTGTCAGGAGCACAGACTGTCATAAAGACAGAGAAAGCAAACAAATCAATAGGGCTGTTTGACTTTTAAGTATGCGAAGCACCGGGGCACAAAGCTGTTGAAGGCGGCAGCTCACACCCCCTCCGTCAGGAGCAAAGAGAGAGAGAGAGAGAGAGAGAGAGATAGAGACAGAGAAAAACAAACATGCAAAAATCAATACGTGCCCTTTGAGCTTTTAAGTATGCGAAGCTTCACTAAGCAGCTGCACACAGAAGGTAGCAACGTGAAGATAATCTTTCAGCATTTTTAGACGAGCGTCCGTATCGTCTAGGTGTGCAAACAGCCCCCCTGCTCACACCCCCTACGTCAGGATCACAGAAAGCGCAAGAGAGAGAAAGAGAAAAGTAAGTTGGGTAGCTTCTCAGCCATCTGCCAATAGCGTCCCTTGTATGAAATCAACTGGGCAAACCAACTGAGGAAGCATGTACCAGAAATTAAAAGACCCACTGTCCTCAGAAATCCGCGAACCAGCAAAAAATCCGCGATATATATTTAAATATGCTTACATATAAAATCCGCGATAGAGTGAAGCCGCGAAAGGCGAAGCGCGATATAGCGAGGGATCACTGTATTGTGCTTTGGAGCTGCTTAATTGTACTGTGCTGCTGTTAGGGAGATAAGACAAAAGTGTTTCCCCAAAGAAATAAAAGTGAGTTGTGTGCTGCACCGGTGTCTCTGTCTGTCTGTGTCAGGGATGGGGCTGTTGGAGTGCCCCCTGGCTTCCACTATATATATATATATATATATATATATATATATATATATATATATATATATATATATCTCCTCACTATTCTTAAGCTTTTACTTTTCAAGACTTTTCAAACTTGGAAATTGATAACCATTTTTTACATTTGTTCGATTTCATAGGTTATATTATTAGTCATTACTTATTAGTAATAAAATAGCTTTAAATCTTTGATGCACTCCTTTTACATGTAGAAAAAAATTTCCAGTCACAACCTGTTTTAAAGTTTTATTCAAAACAGAAGCAAATAATCAATATTTGAGCAAACATTAAGATAAAAAAAGAATGTAATCCATATGAACTTAGAAAATTAAAAAAAAAACATATGGCAGATTTAATTGAAAATCCACTTCAATTAAGGAAGCTGAAAAGAATAGGAATTGGCAATGTGAGGAGAATGAAACAGTTTGGAGCCAAACTGTTATACTTCCATTACTGCATGCATCCTTTGGGACTTGAATACAAATGTTTTGTACAGATCATGATTTTTGGGCCTAACACATACCTGCCAGTGTAGTAAATAAGTAGACCCATTCCATAATCTAAAAAGACTTTTCTACTCCCAGAAACACACCACTGACAATAAAAATGTATATGTTAAATTGGTCAAAATAAGATTAAACTCTGAGAAATAAACTGACAGAAGGTAAAATATTTTTTTGACTATTAGAGTGTGTCCTTGCCAAGACATTTACATCAGTGTTTAACAGAGAGATGCGTATGTAACAGTTTTAAAATAAGAGGTTAAAACAAACAAACAAACAAAACCAAGCAAAGTCAACAACAACAACATAAACTGATACTGAAATCTGATACAATGTTTTTAGCAGCACCTCATTCCTTGAAATTTTCTGGGAACATCAATTGCATTACTATTGATAACCTTAAAAAAAAGTTTTTATTAAATTCATACAGGAATATGTTTTCTCAAAAATAGCCCTAAGACAATCTTGGAGCATTCAGATGTAAAGTATGTTAAGGAAGCTGCTTATATGAGATAATTAATACAGTAATCCCTCGTTACTTCGCGGATTTTATATGTAAGCATATCTAAATATATAACGTGGATTTTTCGCTGCTTCGCGGGTTTCTGCGGACAATGGGTCTTTTTACTTCTGGTATTTGCTTCCTCAGTTGGTTTGCCCAGTTGATTTCATACAAGAGATGCTATTGGCCGATGGCTGAGAAGCTACCCAATCAGAGCACGCAGTTAAGTTCCTGTGTGCTGCTGATTGGCTCAGCGACGGAGTGCTGCATTAACCAGGAAGTCTCATCTCACTCATTCAGCATTAACGTGCTCTTGCTACTGCATTCAGGGGATTATCACCTTCATCGTCATCATTTTTACTGCGCAGCATATTCATCACCATCATCACGTCATATATAGCTACGTGTATTTCGCTATACAGTAAGTGTAAACTTATCTACAGATTTCATATTGCTTAGCAGTTGTCCCTGTTATTAATAGAGTAAAGGGTGGGTTGTAAACAATACAGGGAGGGTTTAAAAACGTCCAAATACACGTTAAATAATTAAATAAATATGGTGTCCCTACTTCGCGGAAATTCAGTTATCGCGGGCGGCCTTGGAACCTATCTCCCACGATAAGTGAGGGATTACTGTATTGCACTACTAAATGATTTTAATGCCTCAGTTATTTTATAGTTCTTGGCACAATTATAGAACAAATTGTGCTAAAAAGATTAGAAATGTCCCTCTTAGGTATTAGCTGTTCCAAGATCTTATTTGCCATTTCTCCATATTCATAACTTGAAAGATGTGGCTAAATTATTAATTGATTATTATTTTTGTAGAAGAAAGATCACACTCATTCTACAGTGCAAGCCATTCTTTTTATAAGATCAAAGATGTATAATCATACACATTCTTTATGTATTTCTAAAAAGTAATGCTACATAAGCAAGCTGTGAGAGCAAATTTACATCAGCGATTAGTTGTGCTGCTTACCTTAGGGATCATTTTCAGGTATAGATTATTATATGTTAGGCTATAATTTTATTTTGGACTATTTTGGGAGAATATAAGTTACACTTGTATTATTAATGTATTTACAACACAATTATTGCTCTTAGCTATAAATGACATGTGACAAACCTATTTATTGTATGCATTGCTGAACAATACTTACAAAGAAATATTCCTGCAGAAAATGAAAAACAAAATGCTAATTTATTTCCACCTTTGCTGTTATTAATAGAAAAAAAACATTTTTTTATAATTCACCTTTGCAATATATTTTTGTTATCAATATTAAGAGTGTTTGTACAAGGAATCAGGGCCTGTTTTAGGCTTGGGCACACTGGACCCACAGAATTTCATTTGCCTCTGGCTGCTGGACTGATATTGTTAGCAAGGCAAAGGGATCAAGTAAAATTGGTCTCCTTGTTGTATTACGAAATAGTTAACAATTAAATGAGACACTTTTAATTACAATTACAGACATACACTGTTTTTAATCCTTTTAAAGCAAATACAAAAAAAGTCATTTTAGCATTAGTGATTTAGCTTTGCCTTGAATAAGAACCTTGTGCTACAATCGTTTGTGTTTTTTATTTACATAACCTATTATCCCATCTGTAAATTTTTTTAAACAATTTAACATGCTGAAATTTAAGCTAGCTTTTTGAACTTGTGCCAAGCTTACACATTTTTTATATTTGGCATTCACATTTTTGCTAGGCAGGAATCATTCGACATGTTTTATATTATTATATTATATTATGTTATAAGCTTCTAAAATGCCCTTTTGTTGCTGGAAAAAAATCCTAACACTACAAACATTTTTAATGTTTTATACATGACATTTGTTTACTGCAAATGTAAGGTTTTATTCATACTTGCTGAGGGTATACAAATTAATAATCAGGACCTAACTTTTTCATATTAGGTGTGTACAGTGCCAGAATTAATTTAATAGCAAACAAAATACAATAAGATATATTTTTATGAAAACTTTGATATTTATAGACCTGCACACTTTAACAAACTGTCAGGTACCTTTCACATATTTTGCATACATGTCTGAAAACACTCAACTGAACGCTGCCCAGTATATAGAAAATGAAAGTTTTGCATATAATTGTATTTTTGGTTATAGTTTTAGGTACAATTGACAAAAATAATACAGACAATCTCAAACCTGTTATGTATTTTTTTTATTCTCTCTGAGACTAAAACAGTGCTGAAGAAGTGGACATGCTCAGGACTTAAGCTATTTAAAAAAGGTATTGATGCTACTTAAGGACCACTGAAGGAATATAATTGGATTAATATACACTATAATAATACAGAAAGTGTTATTACACCAGGAAGTTCTACAATTCAGGTGAGTTGAACCAGGATGTAAACACATTGGAAACCTGCGAAAAAAAATACAAGAAAACAGATTGCAACTGAGACCCAAGGACAAGATGAAATTGTGGAGAAAAAAACTAGCAAGGATCAAAACCAGAAATCAAAAAGTAATACACTCTACAATTTGACAATTTTCAGTATTGTTGTGGGAATGACAACAGCAACCATAATTACCAGGAGCATGCCCCTAGCAGCCTCCCATTACGGTTAGGAACAAAGCTATAAAACTGTGACGCTTGAAGCAAAACAAAAATGGCTAATGGTGAACCAAATCGCTGTAGCACCACTGCACCTCTGACCAGTACTGCAAGTCTAGTTAGTTAAAGAGCCTGATGGGCAGAAGCACAACATTTTGTCGGTAAACCTGACTAAAGAAAAAAAGGTAAAAAAAAAAGCAACACCCTAACAATTTCCCTTTTGGTCAATTTATATTTCAGCAGACTATAACATGTACTGAGATACCAGTCAAAGACAAATACTGAATAATGGTCCAGCCCAATAATGAGCTAGCTTATTAAATAATAAATACTATATTTTGCACATTGGATGTACTTAAAACATGGCCTTCATATACGGTATTTACACAGTATATAAACACAGTATATACTGTAAGTGCATATGTATGTGTATGTATGTATATATATATATATATATATATATATATATATATATATATATACAGTGGTGTGAAAAACTATTTGCCCCCTTCCTGATTTCTTATTCTTTTGCATGTTTGTCACACAAAATGTTTCTGATCATCAAACTCATTTAACCATTAGTCAAATATAACACAAGTAAACACAAAATGCAGTTTGTAAATGGTGGTTTTTATTATTTAGGGAGAAAAAAAATCCAAACCTACATGGCCCTGTGTGAAAAAGTAATTGCCCCCTGAACCTAATAACTGGTTGGGCCACCCTTAGCAGCAATAACTGCAATCAAGCGTTTGCGATAACTTGCAATGAGTCTATTACAGCGCTCTGGAGGAACTTTGGCCCACTCATCTTTGCAAAATTGTTGTAATTCAGCTTTATTTGAGGGTTTTCTAGCATGAACCGCCTTTTTAAGGTCATGCCATAGCATCTCAATTGGATTCAGGTCAGGACTTTGACTAGGCCACTCCAAAGTCTTCATTTTGTTTTTCTTCAGCCATTCAGAGGTGGATTTGCTGGTGTGTTTTGGGTCATTGTCCTGTTGCAGCACCCAAGATCGCTTCAGCTTGAGTTGACGAACAGATGGCCGGACATTCTCCTTCAGGATTTTTTGGTAGACAGTAGAATTCATGGTTCCATCTATCACAGCAAGCCTTCCAGGTCCTGAAGCAGCAAAACAACCCCAGACCATCACACTACCACCACCATATTTTACTGTTGGTATGATGTTCTTTTTCTGAAATGCTGTGTTCCTTTTACGCCAGATGTAACGGGACATTTGCCTTCCAAAAAGTTCAACTTTTGACTCATCAGTCCACAAGGTATTTTCCCAAAAGTCTTGGCAGTCATTGAGATGTTTCTTAGCAAAATTGAGACGAGCCCTAATGTTCTTTTTGCTTAACAGTGGTTTGCGTCTTGGAAATCTGCCATGCAGGCCGTTTTTGCCCAGTCTCTTTCTTATGGTGGAGTCGTGAACACTGACCTTAATTGAGGCAAGTGAGGCCTGCAGTTCTTTAGACGTTGTCCTGGGGTCTTTTGTGACCTCTCGGATGAGTCGTCTCTGCGCTCTTGGGGTAATTTTGGTCGGCTGGCCACTCCTGGGAAGGTTCACCACTGTTCCATGTTTTTGCCATTTGTGGATAATGGCTCTCACTGTGGTTCGCTGGATTCCCAAAGCTTTAGAAATGGCTTTATAACCTTTACCAGACTGATAGATCTCAATTACTTCTGTTCTCATTTGTTCCTGAATTTCTTTGGATCTTGGCATGATGTCTAGCTTTTGAGGTGCTTTTGGTCTACTTCTCTGTGTCAGGCAGCTCCTATTTAAGTGATTTCTTGATTGAAACAGGTGTGGCAGTAAGCAGGCCTGGGGGTGGCTACGGAAATTGAACTCAGGTGTGATACACCACAGTTAGGTTATTTTTTAACAAGGGGGGCAATTACTTTTTCACACAGGGCCATGTAGGTTTGGATTTTTTTTCTCCCTAAATAATAAAAACCATCATTTAAAAACTGCATTTTGTGTTTACTTGTGTTATATTTGACTAATGGTTAAATGTGTTTGATGATCAGAAACATTTTGTGTGACAAACATGCAAAAGAATAAGAAATCAGGAAGGGGGCAAATAGTTTTTCACACCACTGTATATATATATATATATATATATATATATATATATATATATATATATATATATATATATATACACACACACACACATACACTCATATATTCACACACACACATGCATACACACATATGTGAATACTTTTACATATACTGTACACACACACACAAGCATTTAGAAGACACCATGAGAGGAGACAATTGTGGGACCTTTTAAGGAGGCATACAGTATGATAAGCTCAAGAGAAACACAGTTCTATGAGGGAAAGAAAAGTTTTAGTTAGTTATTTATGGTAATGGGTCTAAGCAAAGCAAAGAGCCAAGAGTCTAGTAAGCATTTCAGATACTACACAGATTTGGAGCTGCCATTTGTATTGTTTTTGCCCAATTAATTCAATTTTACATTATTCATATTCATGTAAAGAGACTGGAATACACTCACAAATTTCATTAGTCCCCATGCAAAGTTTACTGCACATATTTAAATGTAAAGCTAAACAGAATAGTCACTGGGAAACAGCCTTTACCACATTTCAAAGTTACTTATTTTCCATTTAACCTTACTCAGTAAATGCAATAATGCATATTAACTTTTGCTCCAAATAAAGCTTCAACATGAACATAGTTATTAAGTAAACTAAACAGCAATATCCTTTTTTTTCCCTGCTAGTTTTCTGTGGAATCCAGACTTAGACTCAAAACTACATCAGTAATGTTTTATGTCTACCATGGTTTACTAATAATAACTAAACTTATTTCAGTATCACATGGCCTAGCTTGAAAATCAGGGACACTGGACTTCTTTCATTTCCTCACATCAAATGTGGATTTTTTTCAATTTATATTTTTCTTCCCACAATGTTATTATGCAGAACATTATTTTGGAGAGCACAATTTAAAGCATATTATTGATGGTGATGAAAACAGCAATTAGATCAAGTTTAATGACAAAACGAGAGTAACACAAACCTTACAAAGCAAAATGTATTTCTTTTTCAAATGAAAATAGCTAGATTTTTAGACAAAGATAAATGTAACCTACTTCCTCAACAAATCTGATTTCAGTCTCTGGTCGTCCTTTCCCAATTTCTACCAAATATTCACACCCAAATCCAATGCACATTGGCAGGGGACAGCCCATCTATGGGTTCATGCCTCAGAAAATCCCAAGATCACCCTAGAATCACAAATACCCTATAAAACCCTGAAGAGGCCACAGGACCTTCTGACAACTAGTGTATTCTTCATTGTACATAGTACTTTGCAGAAGACTTAGGCAATTATGAAAAAAATGCTGCAAAATGAAAATGCTTTAAAAATAATGCTATGAACGTTAATCATTAAAATCCTAAAAAAATGCAGTAAAGCGAAAAAAAAAACCAAATTAAATCAATATTTGGTGTGACCACCTTTGCCTCAGAACCAGCTGCTATTATCTTAGGTATACTTGCAGGCAGTTTCTGAAGGTACTCATGTGGTTGTTTGGAGAACTTGCCACGGTTCCACTGCAGACTTTGGCCATCTTACTTGCTTCTGTCTCTGCAAACAATTCCAAAATAGCTTGGAGATTTTGAGGTCAGAGCTCTTTGGGGGTCATACCCCTGTTGCAGGATTCTATCCTACTTTTTTCCCTGCAGATAGTTTTTTTTTAAGATTTTAGCTTGTGTTTAGGGTCACTGTCATTCTGCAGAATGATGGTGGGTTTCCACCCTGATGGTACTGCATAATGAGTAAGAATCTGCCTGTACCTTTCAGCAGTGAGGAGGCCCATCAATTCTGATCAAATCACGAACTCCATTTGTGTAAATGCAGCCCAAAACCTTCAGGGAACCTTCACCGTACTTACCTTTTGGTGGCAAACATTTATCCATGTGCTGTTCTCTAACACTTCTGCAAACATACTGCCCTCTTTTACAGCAAAAATATTCCAATTTTGACTCATCCCCATCAGTCCAAGCACCTGCTGCCATTTTTCTGAACTCTACTCCTTGTGTTTTCATGTGAAGGTTAATTGTTTAGCTTTATTTCCACCTCGGCGGAATATCTTTTTGGTCTCAACTTTTCCAATGAAGACCATTTCTTAAGGCATCTCTGAACTGTAGATGGATTTACCAGGGTCAAAGTGGCTTTTGCCAGTTCTGGGCTGAAAGCAGTGATGAACATCTTCCGATTTCAAAAGGAAATGGGCTTGATGTATTTCTTGTTTGCTGCACTGTTTCCTTCACTGACCACTATTTTTCTAGACCTCAACCTTGCCCATTTCTGTGTGTTTCTACATAAGAGCTTAGATAACACATCTGGGCACACCTGTATCACAAAATTTCTTATTGGGTGAGACCTTGAAGACAAAAACATTATCACCTGGGTTTCTTGTATCACTTTTTAAATTGTGTAAAATTTGCTGGTTAAATCGCCTTATCTACTGGAACCTCACATTTTTATTATGGTTGTCTCTTGCTTGATTTAATTCCCTCTACACAGCTGTTTTTGTTTCAGATAATCACTTTGGTTCAACCGAGAATTTATGTCCTTCATTATTAGCAGCTATTTATTATATTCCAATATCTTATTGTATTTCTTCACTTTTTGTAAAACGAATGCTTGGAATTGTAAAATGCACTCTTTTCTACAAACACACTAATGCAGAACTCAAAAGATAACTGTCTAAGACAAATGTTTTTGTGAACAATCTAAAGTGCCTAAGACATATGCACACTACTGTACATATTCCTATTTTTGGATATGTGAACATTTTGAGATCTACCCAAACTCCTGGGGAGAGTTATTTTGTAACTAAATATGTAAGGATACAACTTCAGAGTTTGTGAGAATTAGCATCATACATACCAGCTCATACAGCATTCAAAGAAATGTATTCTCTGTTAGAAAGCTATTTAAAAAATCTTAATATTCAATACTGTCAGTTTTGAATAATTTTTAATGTGATATTTTTACATTCTACAGTTTTCAATAAATAATTATAAAAAAAGCTTGCATTGTGATGAACTTAGTACTTCCTTAATCACGGATTTGTACTGCATGCATGCACATTTTATTCACAATCAAACAATAAGCCCTTGTTGACAGTGAATGAAACATACTGGCAAAATACTGGTTCCTCTTTTCAAAGAATAAAAGGTTGCTTTAAATTTCTACGGTGTGAGATTTTAATACATATTAACCAGCTGATTCAATAAATGGAGAGCCTACAATCATTATTTGGCTGTCCCTATAGACATGTCATTTTTTAAAATAACATTTTTTGATGTAATTATATGCATGTTTTTAACCCTTAAATATGGTAAACACTGAATATTTATTATGATTAGTGTAAATGTGAAATAATTCAATTCCAGAAATATATCACTTACAAATCCCTTGTTGGATTTGCCTAATGGCCTATGGGTTTGCCTGTATATTAGCCCACTATGAAAATATTGTCAGTAAATGATGATAAGAATTTGACTATCATCTTTTAAAACTGTGCAATCAATCATCATAACTACTTATGTCAAGTACTTTGTGAAAAAAACAAGTCTGTAGCAGACTGTAGTTTACCAAAATGACAACAAACAAGCCAAAGAAAGGACAAAAGAAAACTGCCTGGGTATAGTGATATAGGGCTAGATTATTAGCACTGGCAGTCACAACAATACATTGTGTATATCGGACAAAAAAGTCCCAGACTTCAACATCTAACATAAATTGGAGAGACTGTCATAAATTGGGGGGGGGGGGGACTTTTGACATTTTTGTCGGCCACCGCTGTTTTAACAGCCTTACTCATGGCACATGCCTTAATTCACTGGTATGTGCTGCCTTTCACAAGGACTGTGCAACCATCCTTTGTGTATCAATGACACACTTATTCAATCCATGGGACTTGTTTGGACAACAGGCACAGCTGCATTTTAAACAGCTAGCACAGATATTTTACTGGATACTTTCACAGAAACAGCCTCTAGAGGAACATAACTCTAAAAGTATATGTCTTCTTAGGCAGTAACTGGTTCACTTCATAAAAAACAAAGATTTAAAGCTGTGATTTTCAGATGAAAAGAACATGTAGTTCTTTTCCTTGCTGACAGTTAAGAAATATTCAGTTGTCAGATAGAAACCTCCAAATTATCAGCATCTAAATAATTCACATGAACTGCAAAAAATATGAGAGCTATTTTTCAGTATCAACAGTATATTGCAGTGTTCATCATTGCTTGTGCTACTGGTGTACAGCTTCCAAAAATGTTATGAGAATTACAAAGAAATACAGTTTAGGCACTGTAGTTTCACTAACAAAATCCGCTGCAAAATTTGTTATTACCTTCTGTACATCTTGGAATGCTAATTGGATTGTGTCAGTATAAAAATATTGTATATAAAATAAAACATAATATGTTTCTGACTAATATGGCTAACCCATGAATGCATCAATATTTGTTCCACACAATTAGCAGAATGTAAAACTGTCCTTTCTGATGTGTTTGTCAGAAAATATACATTAAACCCTAAGATAATCATCCTTACAGAGGAAGTAAATTGAGCCAGATGAATTCATTAATAAAGAGACAATCAAATATGAGTGTAAGGGGACCTTTCATATTGGGGGTCCAGGGTGTCATTGAAATTCAACTGTGCTATTTACAACTCAGAAATGAGTCACACCTATATCAAAACAGATGTTTGGGCACTTTAGAAAGAGATCTGCTAATGCTCATTGGGATAAAAAGAATTAGATAATCATTTGTATATTACCTTATAAATATTCAGAGTAACAGCTAAGAATATTCTGGGTTCTCTGCTTTGGCTAGTGTAAACATGCATGAGTCCAACATATGAAAGCATGAAAAAGTGCCATCCATGGGATGATGAAGGATGAAACCACTGCTTCTAAAAAGAAAATGATTTACCACCCCTAAATGACAGAGCTTCATGAGATGGATGGGTTGTTCATACAAATGAGAGGTGGCTAAAAAAAAAAGAGACAAAAGCCTAAAATCTAAACAACGGAACAACATTTCTTTAGGTTCTTTTTCTCTTAAGAAATGCCTAAATGTTAGGAAATCTAGTAGACCATTGCAAAAATGCTGCAAAATAAATACTATTATAAACTATAACCTGATACAGTATGTGATTTCCACACAGATGATGGTCTTTGGTGAGTTCAAACATTCAGAAAAGCAAGATTTTCTGCTATTGTATCTTTTTTCTTTGTTTCTTTTTTTATATCATTTTACTGGATTTATTAAAAGCAAATAACATTCCATACAAGCATGTCAAATTTTAAAAAAGCAAGTTCAAATCAAAACCAATCAACCCCCACCCATGAGAAACAGAGCTAGGCCAACAGAGTCAATAGCAGGAAAAATAAGTAAGTAAATAAATAAATAAAAATAAAATAAAAAAAGGGAATAGCATCCACTTCCTCAATTCAAATGCGTATTCTAAAATGTTATTGATTAGATCCTGCCAGGTTTTTAAAAAGTCTATAACATCAGTTACCCACTGACTTAAAAGAGATGAGTTAGGATTCTTCCAATTGAGCAAGAGAAGTCTACGTGGCAGTAGTGAGGTAAAGGCAATTACAGTTTGTTTGCCCTTCACTACATTAAGCCCATCTGGAAGTACACCAAACGCAGTTGTTATTAGATTAGGAGGGATTGTGACACCAAGGTTGTCTGAAAGGCATTTAAAGATTTTGGTCCAGAATGATGTGAATTTGGTGCAGGCCCAAAAATTATGGCCCAGTGAGGCTGGAACTTGATTGTAACATTCACAGGTTCGATCTTGCCCTGGAAACATTTTGAACAATTTTAAATGAGACAGATGTGCTTAATAGATGATTTTAAGATGAATAACTGTATGCTTTGCGAATATGGAGCTAGAGTGAATGGTCCTTTTCCTAATGCACTCTGGAGTCTTTGAAAGGGACGGATGTTAAAATGCTTTTGTATATTACAGAAATGCTGTCTGAGTCCTCAAGATTGATTAATATTTTTTCTGGAATAGAAGTAGGTGGGAGGTGAGGAAAATTGAGCAGGTTTTGTTTAGCAAAGTTTCTAATTTTGAGGTAATGAAAGAAATGTGTTGCTGGAAAGTTAAATTTGGAGTGTAGTTCTTCATAGGATACAAAGATGTTGTCTATGTATAGATCTCTTAAGTGATTTAATCCTGAATGTTTTCCAGATATTAAAAACTGCATACATTTGAGAGGGTAGTTATCGTGCAAAGGTGCCACAGATAGAAGTTTTTCTATCTTGAAATACTTCCTACATTGGTTCCATATTCTGAGTAAATGAAGCACATTTGGGTTGTTAGTATATTGGCGATAACTTGCATTTACTGGGATACAAAGCAAAGAATACAAATAAGTACTGCAGGATTTTATTTCTATTTCGGACCAAGACTGTGTATGTTCATCTATTTGTGTCAATGTCCAGGTTTTTATAGCTTGTATATTTGCTGCCCAGTAATAAAACTGAAAGTTAGGTAGAGTCATGCCACTTTCCACCTTAGGTCTTTGTAGCCCTTTGGGTACGTGGAAGTTTTGAATTCCAAATAAATGAGGTTATGATTGAATCTAACTTCTTAAAAAATATTTACTATGTATATTGGAATGCTTTGAAATAGAAAAAGAAGCTTAGGAAGGATATTCATCTTGACATTGTTAATTCTTCCAGCTAAAGTGAGATGGAGGGTAGACCAACTATGTAAATCTTGCTTAAGTTTTTCCATGCAGACAGAAAAATTTTGTTGATAAAGAACTTTGTTTACTTGTGATGTTTACCCCTAGATATTTAAACTAAATAGCAATGATAAAATGGAGGGTGTCCAATCTAATATTGTGTGCTTGAGAATTCACTGGAAAGAGATCACTTTTATTCAGATTAATTCTGAGACCAAAAATCTTTTGAAATTCTGTTTGTGCTGTTAGGACTGCAGACGCAGTATTTTGTGGATCTGATATATATAGTATCATATCATCTGCATATAGTGAAATTTTCTGTTCAAGTCCTTTTCTGATAAACCCCTTTATCTCATTTAGAAAGTGAACTGCCAGTGGCTCAATGGAGATTGCAAAAAGCAGTGATGACAAGGGGCATCCTTGTCTAGTACTACGTTCTAGTTTGAAGTACAGTAATCCCTCCTCCATCGCGGGGGTTGCGTTCCAGAGCCACCCGCGAAATAGGAAAATCCGCGAAGTAGAAACCATATGTTTATATGGTTATTTTTAGAATGTCATGCTTGGGTCACAGATTTGCGCAGAAACACAGGAGGTTGTAGAGAGACAGGAACGTTATTCAAACACTGCAAACAAACATTTGTCTCTTTTTCAAAAGTTTAAACTGTGCTCCATGACAAGACAGAGATGACAGTTCTGTCTCACAATTAAAAGAATGCAAACATATCTTCCTTTTCAAAGGAGTGCAAAGCAAGCAGTCAAAAAAAAAATCAATACGTGCCCTTTGAGCTTTTAAGTATGCGAAGCTCCGTGCAGCATGTCCTTCAGGAAGCAGCTGCACACAGCCCCCCTGCTCACACCCCCCTACGTCAGCGCAAGAGAGAGAGAGAGAGAGAAAGTAAGCTGGATAGCTTCTCAGCCATCTGCCAATAGCGTCCCTTGTATGAAATCAACTGGGCAAACCAACTGAGGAAGCATGTACCAGAAATTAAAAGACCTATTGTCCGCAGAAACCCGCGAAGCAGCGAAAAATCCGCGATATATATTTAAATATGCTTACATATAAAATCCGCGATGGAGTGAAGCCGCGAAAGGTGAAGCGCGATATAGCGAGGGATCACTGTAGTCTGAAATAATGTTGTTAATACAAACTGAAGCTTCTGGACTGGTATATAGTAGTTTGATCCATGCACAAATGTTCAGGCCAAACCCAAATTTCTCCAATGTAGTAAAGAGGTAGTTCCATTCAACTATATGAAATGCTTTTTCTGCATCCAATGATAATAATATCTCCGGGGTGTTAGACTTTGTGTGTGAATATATTACATTAAACAGGCATCGAAGATTGGAAACTAAGTGCCTTTAATAATTCCAGTTTGATCTTGTGATATTATCGAAGGAAACACTTTCTCAATCGTTCTAGCTAGGACTTTGGAGAGTATCTTAACATCGTTATTCAAAAGTGAGATTGGTCTGTATGATGCACGTTGTAATAAGTCCTTATTCTGCTTAGGAGAAACAGTAATTAATGTCTGGTGAAAAGTTTGAGTTAGAATTTTATTGTCTCCAGCTTCTGTAAATGTTGCTAATTTGACAGAGAAATGATTTATTAGTGAAAGAAAAAAATCCACTAGTGATAATTTCCAGATTTGTTGAAACAACAAACCTTTTTAACATCACATTTTTTCATTCTAAATTTAAAAGTATTCATTTTTTTATGTATGTCAATTTGTGTATATTATTTTTGATAAAAATGCATTTCATGACAAATAATCAATTGGACACTAATGCAACTAATGCAGGGAAATTTCATATCCTCTCTGTGGCTACCTGGTTTCTTCTAGAAATTCCAAATTCCTCCTACAAGGCTAAAAAAAAAATATATATGGCATACACATTTTTTTCCAGTCTAGTACCACTATGAATATACTATGGTCTGAATAACACTTGCATAAATCAAATTGTATATTTACTAGTATTTGCTAGTAGTAGTAGTAGTAATAGTAGTAATATTGTCACGTGAACAGATTATAGTTAAATTCTAATTTGCATGTCCAACCAAGATGCAACACACTCTAGCTCTATGATAAACAGCAAAGCATTCAAATAAATAAAAATAATTTTAAATAATAGAAGGGACAAAAGTAAAAAAAAATTAAATTACAAAACAAAGAGACATTAAAGCATTAAAAGTGAAATTGTGTTTTTCAGGGTTTTAAACACTATATCAGAAATTTGAAATATCTCTTTATTATTAAAGAAAATCTTGAGAGGAGATGAGACTATTGCCAAGAGATTTTTTCAACTTCAACGCGAGTGACAGAGCCATAAAGTGGCTAGCGCACAGCACCCACCCGGGGGATGGTGAGCCGAGCAAGCAGCCCCCTAGTATTCAAAATAAACAAATTAAACAGCAAAATGTATTCCCATTGCAAATGTTTCTCTTTTTTTTCTGTGAAGGCATTGAATTGCAGTGTGTTACAATATATTGCCAAATACCTGTCTGCATGAGAAATATTCAAAACTATTACATTTATTGATATTCAAGTGATAATAGCAGTTAGAAGAAATGGGTTACACACTACTGTATACTGGACTCTCTTGATACCACACTGGTGAAATTTGGAATGACAATTATTGCAAAGAAGATTGGAGATAACACTGTAAGTAGTAGTTAATTGAAAGATTTCAGAGCAGTTGTATCTGTTTAACATTTTGGAAGCATAATCACTGAAGAAGGTCATTGCAAGAAAGAAGTTAGGAACTTCAATTGCCAAAGAATCAGTTAACAAAAGAAAAGCTCTCCTCATCAGCACATTAAACACAGAATTTAAAAATTAAATAGTAGAAGCACAAGTGTGTTTTTTTACTTTAAGGAGGAGAGACTTTGATGCTAAGGAAAGTGGAAAATAAATGTATGGAAACATATGGGGTGTGGTTTCAGAGAAGAATGGAGAGGATAAGATGTACAAAAGTAATAAGCAATGAGGAGATACCAAAAAGAGCTGGAGAGATAATGACATTGACTAGAATAATATGAATGAGACGGGGAGGTGGCAGAATGTGGATTATGCAAAAACAGCCTAGCATTAGTTTTTGTTTTCTGACAAATTATAGATGGCAATAGTCTATTTAGCAACAAGATTTACACATAGTTCAGGAGAAACACAATTTCAATTTGTAGATAAGTAACCAGGAACCAATATGTTCAATGCAAGGACTTGATAAATTTTGAGCAAGGGGCAAAACAATTCCAAGAATTCTGTTTTTTGTATTGAAATGCTTTGTGCTGATACTTGATGTAAAGAGGGAAAAGGAACAAAACATTGTTTATGGTGAGCAACATGTGAGAGAACAAGCTGCCTACGTGTTTGGAACTGTTCCCTAATCTGTTATCCTTCATGCCGTCTTCAATGGTATGTTCATTGCTGAAGTTGGCATGTGCTAGAACTTATCAGAAATATGGCATACCCATTATACTGTAATGGAATGGATGAAAACCTGGACTTCACTGCATTTTATTATAACATGTTACAAGTTTATTGTGCTCAGCGAAAATTAGACACCTTTTCCTTCTGGATAAATCTTTTACATTAAATATTCTTGAGGGAATATTCAATCTGACCTAAAAGTGGCATTCTCAGAATAATAACAAAGGATATATTTTCAAAGTTCAAAGACAGCTAAAAGTAATTAACTTGGCATGGCTGATAAGCATGCTAGTTTTGCTTACCTGTAACTTCAAAGTATTTGTTTTAGCTTGAATGTGAAACACTTTAAGCTATTAATCTCAGGGAGTGAAAGAAAAAACATAAGTAGAAAGAAGCCACCTTAATATGGATACTTATTTACTGGAGACAACAGTGGCAACCTGCACCATCACCTCCTGATCAAGGCACCTTGGAGTCCTTAGATTTATGGATCGAAGGCCAGATGTCTACATGACCATCATCATCTATTTCTTCGACGTGAAGCCTGAAAACGATGATTTCCAGTATATCCAGTATGTTAGGTAGAATGCCCAGTTGGGGCTGGGTGGTCTTGTGGCCTTGAAACCCCTGCAGATTTTGGTATTTTTTCTGACCTTACTTTATTCTTTGTTACTTAATATTGCCTAATCTTATTTTTCATTTTTCTTTCTTCATCTCTAAAGTACTTTGAGCTACATAATTTTAATGAAAAAGTGCTATATAAATAAATGTTGTTGTTGTTGTATTGTGACAGATATAAAAGAGATACAAGTGGAAGTGCCACTAAGTTGTAGTTTCAGCATCTGGTAATAAAAACAGCTCATTATTCACAAATTGTTTATCCTGGCTATCTGTTTTGGAATGCTGATTAAAATTGTAATTTAAATCCCAAGCTGCTTTTTTCTTGAGATTTTTTTTTTTACCTTGCATGGCAATTCAGGCCCTCAAAAATGAATACCAAAAAAGGATGCTAATTTTTTATTGTTTCAAATTCTCTACTGAGCTTCATTTGGGTCTAATTTAGTTTAAAAATGTTCTTTTTTGGTTTCTTCTCAAAATTAAAAAGTCATTTATATCCATGTGGTCATATTCTATTATTTATAGATTTTTAGGATGATACTGTATATTGTGCTATTTTATGACAATACAATCATGTTTGTCTTTTTTTGGTTTGCTTTTCCTGGTTTACATTGATGTATAAACTGAAATATACAAAAGAAAAGTAAGATTTAAGTAAGGTAGGCTGCAACACTTTATTATTATTTTTAATCCATAAATCTGTAAAAAATATTATTATAATATATTTGGATTCATCAAGAAAATGTCTAATCAATACGCAGGATATGGACAAGGTGTTATTTTTTTTGCAGAACAGTCTGTTTAGGGACTTGCTCCAACCTTATATCCCAGAATTCCTCATGAGACTAAGGAAGTAAACAGCCAGCTGGAAATCAGTAAACCAGAGTGTACAAAAGGAAAAAAAAACAAACAGTTGGCTGAATAACTAAACACTACCATCCACATGACAACCTTAGCAAGGACCCATATACTGGAAAGAAATGTTACAATAATATTTGCAAACGATAAACAGGATCGCAAAATCCAATGGGACAAAACAAGTATAAGCTGCATTTTTTTATGTTACATTCTTAAAAATGAAAGCATTAGAGGAATAATGGCTTGAAATTCTAATATAATATTTCTTGATAGTGTGCACACTGCTATTATATTTCATAAAATGTTATTTTTTTCTATGAATTCAACGCTTAATGAAAACTAGTCTATTTTCTAAGAGATTAGTTAATATCTATACATTTTATGCATCGTTTAGAAGAATTGTTGAATGGAACACAAAAAGAAATAAGTAAATAAAAATTAGCCATATTAGCTAAATCAATGACAGAATCATTATAAGGTGTAAAAATGATTTGGTTCCAAGTTAGTCTGTCAAAGTGCCAATCACCATGACAAACACCGAGATGTCTGCTTCTGGGTGTAATTTTAAGTAAGCTAAAGCCAAATTTCTCATGCCTAAAGACATTAATGTGATACGCCATTCAGCATTGTACAAAAACTATCCATCCATTATCCAACCCGCTATATCCCACCTACAGGGTCACGGGGGTCTGCTGGAGCCAATCCCAGCCAACACTGGGCACAAGGCAGGAAACAAACCCCGGGCAGGGTGCCAGCCCACCACATGTACAAAAACTAAACTGAACTAAATTTTAGGTAAGTTCTTAACAGTTAACTAAAGGTTGTAAAACATTCTGAAATGTATTAGTCTACTTCAAGACAATGGAGTAAACTTAAATCCACAGAGACAACATAGTTGTGGAAGACCTCCAAAGCAATACCACAGAGCAACAAGACAATTTATAACGAGTCTCTTGAGTCAGCTGGTGTCCATGTTACTACTGCAATAATATGAGTCAAGCTGAACCACAGTGAAACTCAAAGTAAGATAACTGCAGAAAAAAATTAAAAACTATACTGCAGCTGGTTTGCAAAAGAAAATCTGGAAGACCCTGCAGATTTTCTGAAGAATTTTCTCTGGACAGATGAGTCTAAAGTTCATCTTGTTGACTACCAAAAAAAAGCAAAAAACAAATAAATAAAAATGTATCCAACTTTAAATGGTATTTCTATAACAAAGAGTAGGTATCCACCTTCTAGTGACTTAGACTGCATGGCTTACTTGAGTGGAGTAGCCCAATAACCAATTAACATTTATACATGACTATTTAATGATAGGCTAAGGGAGTTTACTATCATCTGTCTGCTGAAAATGGGGATTTGCCATCATATGTAAATAATAAGCTAAAAACCAGTCATTTCAATCAACAATAGCCATGAGAAACACTTGTGAAGATTAGGCTATATTTTAAATCAATGATAGATAGATAGATAGATAGATAGATAGATAGATAGATAGATAGATAGATAGATAGATAGATAGATAGATAGATAGATAGATAGATAGATAGATAGATACTTTATTAATCCCAAGGAGAAATTCACAATCTTAATGGCAGCTTAAAAAAAAGGATTAATTTCTATCAAAAACATAAACATTTCTGGGTGTGTTCAGACTTTTGACTGGTAGTGTTTATATAAAGTGATGGATAGCTAATAGCTTCAATTGTATGTCTTTTCTACTTAATCAATCTTAATAATCACCTAATAACTTCTTGTAGCTGATTTGTATTATTTTTTCACTTAATTTATGAATATCAAATTTAACCTGTAGAATTTTTACACATCAGTGTAATAATCAAATGCCTGTACATTTACCTATGCAACTTAAGCTTATAGATTTCATAATGGCACAATTGTTTTCATATTTCTGTAAAATGGAGCACTGTTAGTGACATTTGAATCATTTGCTAAGGGTCACAAGTTGAGATGGTGGTGAAGAGTGAATCACCAACTTGTCCTTCACAGTCCAACCCTTAAGCCACTAGGGAATACCACCTGAAAAAAAATGTATTTTGCAATTGAATTGCTATATTTAGACACAGTGTTTTCCTAAATGGCCTAATATAACCTGAAGTCAGTTTACACTGTGCAGATTCATACGTCGTATATAGGGCTTTTTGACAAAAGTGTCTTTTTATTGAAAGTGAGTAACAATTCCTTTAGAGACACAAAATACATTATCTTTAAAATAAAAACTAAAGTTGACTAAAAGTTTTTTAAAAGCAAAACACATACTACAGAATGAAAAATTACCAAATGTAGAAACTAGAAAAAAGAAAAGACTCATAATCAATATGAGACACACAAAGGCCTTTCATTAGGAAGGTGATTTTAATGCAAACCTTCAGCTCTTAAGGAAAGAACAGAATAGCTGTGCTTAAAATCTGTTTATCAGTCCTTATATCTTAAGAATTCTGACACATGCCTTCCTGGTGACCCTACAACACCCACAAGGGACCAAGTACAAGGGCTGCTCCTGATCAGGCCCCCTGCATTCCTTCTGTAATTAGGTTCAGTATGGGGTCTAGATATAACACCCATGCTAAACCCACATGCTAACTGTCTCCAGAGGCAAAGAAATGTACATGATAATTTCTGAACAGAATCTTCTACTGCTGGTGAGATGTATATTTCAATAGGGTTCTGAGAAATGTGAATACCTGTGAATTTCCTCGTGGGCACAGCGTGGTAAATGAATGACACTCTTACATTGATAATGGACAGCTATTCTTACATTAAGAAAAAGAGGAGATTCTATTATTATTGTAAAGACTATATTTATTAAGTAACCAAGGTTATAAAAACATTTTCAACTTTTTCACTGTATGCATTGTCTAACAGAACAGTAACATGGTTTTCATCTAGGTATCATTAAATCATATTAGTTCTATGAACACAATGGTCAATTGTTTATTGTGTAATTTGACAATACTACTTCAGGACAGGGGTAGGCAACGTCGGTCCTGGAGTGTCACAGTATGTGCAGGTTTTTGTTCCAACCCAGTTCCTTAACAAGAACTTAATTATTGCTGATGAAGCACATATTGCTTAAGTGACATTTTAATGCTTCATTTTAGTGGTCTCGCTTGTTAAGGTTCTCCAACCTTAATTGCTTATTTCAATCTTAAACTGCTGCATTCAGTGTTTTAATTGCTCCTTATTAGCAATAAGATGTAAAAGACAAAGCAGCCAGCAGTTCTCCAGCTAGCTTTTTTCCAATTACATCTGTGTGTGTTCATCATGCACGGTTTGATTTAATAAAACACTTAATAGAAAAATGTGACAGACTGAAAATGATCTGTTTTAGGCTTCAAATCATTTGGATGATATCCTTGGAAAGGAAAAAAATCTACGATATAAAAGCCTTACATTGCACAGACTAACAAGCCATAAAATTAAGTAAGGTCTGAGATTGGCAATGATTGGTTTCTAATTAAGCAATTGGGTTGAATGAAAACCTGTAGCCACTGCGGCTCACCAGGACCGACATTGCCTACCCCTGTTTTACATCTTATTGCTAATAAGGAGCAATTAAAAACACTGAATGCAGCAGTTTAAGATTGAAATAAGCAATTAAGGTTGGAGAACCTTAACAAGCGAGACCACTAAAATGAAGCATTAAAATGTCACTTAAGCAATATGTGCTTCATCAGCAATAATTGAGTTCTCGTTAAGGAACTGGGTTGGAACAAAAACCTGCACATACTGTGGCACTCCAGGACCGACGTTGCCTACCCCTGCTTTAGGACATATACTGTATGTCAGATATAAAACGTATTGTCTTCAGGTGGCTGAAAATGTCTTATTTACCCTCTGTTGGAACAGTGGCCAATGCAGAGGGATAAACAGCAACCACCTGCTATGTCATGATCCAAACTTTAAAAAGGAATACTATGTACAGTTAATATTCATGATGTACAGTGTGTGTGTGTGAAACTGAACAGTATCCCAAAGTGTTTCATATGAATCACAACAGAATTGTATGGGGCACAATATCAATTCAATAGAGTTACAAGCTCAGAAATAAAAACTGAAGAGATGATGGCATTTGAACTTCATGCTTTCAAGAGTGACCGCTGGGCCACACTGTCTACCTAATGATTACATCTTTTACACTTCTAACACTTATAAATAAAGTAAAAAAAATTACATGAGAAAGATGTTCATGTCTGAACATCACTCTGTAGTGTGCAAGCAAATGTAATCAATAATTAGTATGTCACTGTGATTTATGCTTTGAATAATTATGCAGGCAGACATGATTTTTTGCTATATCCACCTATATATATATATATGTAGATTTATCTTGCATTTGTGCAGGAATGCAAACATATTTTACCTTGAACATGTATTAGTAAAAGTATATTACCTAATGCGGGCACTATATATGGATAATTTTTAAGCTATAATGTATTGTAAGGTTTAATAGACAAACGTTCAAACAAGTCAGAGCTGAAGGCCAAGCACAACACTTTTTTATAAGCAAGTACTTGCCAGAATATCCTGGTAACAGAAACAAAAACGGGGAAGAACCATTTTCTGGTTATAAAAAATATTCCATATTTAAAAAATATTCCAACTATTTACAATAATAAATAGGATAGCCACCATACAGTACTACTTGCAGACTATCTATCTTTATGTTTTAACATCTCAGACTGCTATTCAGAAAAATTGCATTCAGCCGTTAAACATCTTTTGTCTGAACGAAGCCACCTGGACAAAGCTGAAGAGCCAAAAACTCAACAAGAGACAAAATACTTGACCATGTTCCTTACTCTGATGAGGGTGACAACATGCTCCTTGTCAATAAAACTGCTAGTACAGTATAAGCAAAGTTTCACCAGTATTATTACTTCACTGCCTGTTTTGAGATATGTGTTTGAGGGCTTGCAACTGAATATGAAATAAAAGTACCTACTTTTTATATACCATGCCTCTTTCCCAGAAATACACACCATGTTATACCTGTAACAATGTTTGATTCCTCTTAGTAATTAATTAAAGGGATTATTAGAGCTATTCATGATTGAAGATAAAAAAATATCAGATATTGAATGCTAGAAGATACTGATAAATTGCCAAATCCAAAAGCAGCTTGTTAGGGAACTTTAAGAAGAGACTAAAGACATATTCAATTCATTTTATTATTCTAATGTTGCTATATATATGTGTTTTATGCATAGCTACATGCGTGTAATGTGGAGGTACCAAAAAGAGTATGAAATATAACGACATTGACTAGAATAAAATGAATGAGACAGGGGAGATGCCCTGGGGCATGTACACAGGAAAACTAATAAACAGTGAATCTGCATAAAAGAACTGTCTATCTTTTTTTTTTTTTAATAAATTCACTTTATTCAAGTTAAGCCCGCTGTATTCTGTGGTCTACCAGAGCAGCATCAGGTGTAATTATACAAATGAACAGTGCGCTACTCAATAACAGAGTACACTAATGCACACATACCATTGAACACATACACAGGGCCAATTCAGAATCAGTAATGAATACGTAAATGATTGAGATGGGGGTTGTGGGAGATCGAATGCTGAGGGAAGATCCTACATAGACTCACAAAGAATATGTAGACTTAGCACTGACACTGCCCAGGCCGGGAGTTCAACCTAGTCTCCTGTACCTATGAAGCACTTGCACAAAAAAGCTGCTTTGCCATACCACATTAAAAACACAAATTGAAATAAAGTAAACATAGGTTAATTTCCTTCTCCTTTTCTGTTAAGCTTGTACTTTGAACAAATAAGCAACTTTTCAGATCACTGAATAAATGGATCCTACACATAATGATACAGAAGGTAAATAGAAATAGTACGATTTTTATTGAATGGCATCATGGGGCAGGGCAGTGAAATATTATTTTGCCAGTTACATAGAGGGAGAAAAGCCTAACTGGGTGGAAGGAAAGATATGGGTCATTGAAACATGGGTTCTGTATATAAGCCTCAAGATAGATTTGCTTCATACTACAAAATAGGTTGGATCAGAATACTGCACAGATTGTCACAATACAAAATACTGAAATAATAGTAACATGCAAATATACAAATTCAAATTCAAACTCAACGGTTACAAGGCAAGGTATGGTACTGGCCATTTACCAACAAAATCTCTAAGAGGCACTATCATCATAGTAACCAAGCTGGAAGTCTATTTTCTTCATACAATTTAGGCATATTGCAAAAGAAAGACATATGGAAAAGTGATAAGTTGAATGTGGGCTTTTCAGTTTACCATCAATAAGTGTAAATTTCAAAATGCTGAGCAAAGCTTAAGCAGGATATTTGGGTATTTATTGTTTTAATTTATGCCAGTATTTGTCAAATAAAATATTTATTTTCATATTTTCTTCTTGTCATAATTGTTTAAGATCATGGTAAATGCAGTGAAGTGCTGCTCTAGTAAGATTGGAACTTTGAGAAAAACTAATCAACAAAAAATATCACATTCAAAAACTTTATGTACTGGTAATTAACTTTGTGTGTGTGGGTGTGCATCCATCTTTGCTAGTACTGTACTGTATTACTATCGGCTGTTCTGAGGCGACTTGCTATTTAGAATGTATTTGTACTAGCAGTATGATGGAGCACAATGACTCATGTTCCCCAAGTCCTGGTTTGATACTCGTTATGGACTAACATCACAATGGGATTTGGTTCCCACCTCAATGCCAATGCTGCTATGATAGCCACCAGCTGCTTATGACCCTGAGCTGGAAGAGAGGGGTTAGAAAATGAAGAGACAGATGGAATGCCACAGACTGGGAATTCAAGTCTGCAAACACTAGCCGGGATGACTGAATTTGTTTTGCTGTGCAATTTTTATAGGGTGCAGGTAAAAGAAAAATCAGTTAAAATGCAACAAAAACATTCCTAAGCATTCACATGGCAAATTGCAAAAAACAGTGACAGAAGTATTACAAACTATCCATCTATCCATTTTTCAACACGCTTATCCAGTTCAGTGTGGCGGAAAGCCTGTTGAGCATTACAATCTGCTGGCCAGAATTTGGTTATAATAGTCTGAACTTGCTAAAGGTTTAGTATGAATCCCTTTGATAAATGGCGATATCATTGTATTAAAAGCCTGCTGTCATCAGACTTATTTAAAATATGCAACCCAATCCAGCTACATACGGCAAAGCATGTCCAGAGGTTAAGCATTGAAGTGATGAAAAATTAAAAAGTGGAAACAGGATAAAGAGATTCTAATGACAATATACGATGTGTATGACATGTGAAGAGGTAGGCCTGAAATTTCCATTTGTAACTATACTGTTTGAAAATGTTTTTTATTTTACTTTTGAAAATTTCTTATAATTATTAAATATAAGAAAAAAGTCTATGGGACGGAGAAATGATATTACATATTGCACTAAAATGATAATTTAAATAGTAACACTAAACCTTAAGGATGGCCAAATGTTCAAAAATTGCAAGTAATCTTCTACAACATATTATTTAATTGTTATACAGTATACATTTACCCTTACAACAAAAGCTACAAATTTCTGACATTCAAAAATGTCTTTTTTACACATTTCAGATATCTTATAATCCATAAACAGAGTCTGTTCTTGACATTCACCACCTTATCTATGCTTCATCACAGTTTAGGAATGAGAATGCCCTGCATGCTCCTCCCCACCACTAAACCATTCAATCACTTCTCACACACACCAACAAAGTTCATGTGCTTGCAGCCAGATGTTATCATAATGGGCCTTCTTTATAAATTGCTGCTGAAACCTGAGCAGTTGATGAGGCTAGCTAAGCAGTTGTACCGTTGACCTTACTGCATTAAACTTGCCCGATCAATTTAAGCTAAGCATAAACACCGTTTCCCAGAGTCCCTCATGGCTCAGCTGTGAATAAAATGACAAAGCCTAAACATTGCTTAACAGCAATCTTGTCTTACAGCTCCAAAGGGATATGATTGCAATGAGACACCATAAGAAAAAGCTGAACATGATGAATGAATTAGACACCCTCGGGAAGAGAAATCGACACTGACAGTCCAATTACAAAATAAGCATTTATCACATTTAGAAAATATAAAATAAATAATAAAAATGAGCGAACTAAGGGTAGTCAAAATACTCAAACACCTGCCAGATCCACTTCAGTCATATTCTGGAATCTCTGTCACAAATAGATAAGCTGGGTACTGTATATAGTGTATGGAGACGTAGGGTCCCACATATTATAGGACAGAAAACCTTAGTAGATGGCAAAATAAAAGAAAATATATGATAATGTAGAGATCTGGTACATCTAAATCATACGGAGACATTCCATTTTTTTATTTTCAGAATAAGATGCCCTGTGTTGGCAAGGATTGGCTCCAGCAGACCCCCGTGACCCTGTGGATAAGATATAGCGGGTTGGATAATGGATGGATGCTGTTTGTATAATTGAAAGGAGCTCTAATATAAACTTAGTGGATAATAAAGTTATTTATTTGTAGCGTCAGAAATGAATTCTATTAGAGGAAGAACATCAAAGATTTCATATTCCTATTTGGGAAAGTTTGGAGATTTTACCACACTATTAGTGAGACAGTAAATAAAATAGTAAAAAGGCCAACTTATCACATTCACTGCCTTTTTATTTTTGTAGATGCCTTCTTTTCCTTTTAATTCATTTAAATGGGCATCTTTCCCTAGCACAAAGTAGTTAATTAAACCAAATTTCTGGATTACTTTAATGTGTGTATACTACCCTTTATGTACTGTATCTTCTTCCAAAGAAGTAATGTTGAAGATCTTAAATCATTTCATTCTTTTGATGTTCACGGCATCCAATGAATTCATTTTCAGGGCCTACATTACACACAACTATGAGTCTGGCTTTAATAGTTCCTCACACCTTTTGACAGAAATGATGAAAACATCTTTCCACACCAGATTAAAAAAAAATCCTGAGATATGCAAGTATGAATTTCACTGTGCTAGGTACATATGACAATAAACATGACATGACTTGTGATTATTGTTTTACAACTTTGCAGTTATCTATTTTATGGGCACCAACCTATCTGGTTTGTAGTTGCCTCAGTAATCAGGCAAGCCAACCTGGGCCACAAGGTGATGTGTCCACTTATCAGACATTAAGAAAATGAATACTACTGAACACTAGTGCTCCATTGAAAGCTGTTTCTTTATGACCACAGTTGTTGGTTTCTAAGCTATACAACACTGATCTTGACTAAACAGAATTTACATAAATGTGAGGGAAATAATTTAAACAAAAAATCTTTTTTTTTATTAAAAATGAAAGTGGAAAAAAGTATTTTGACTGCTGAAATATTAGGATTGTCATCGCAACGCCATTATCTCATCAAAGCTAAGGCATTTTACTCAGAGCAAAGTGCTATAAAAAATAAAGTAATCTTACATATAAAGCTCAATTTTCAGCTTATACTGAGATGGGTTCTCGAAGCAAGCATAGTTTATATTCCCTATCCTATATTAAAACTATAAACACACGGATGAGCAAACTTCTAGCACCTGCTATATAAATTCAGTTGGGTCTGTTTTACTGTGCTAGCACTACACCCTAGTCAAACATGGTGGTTAACAAAAGCCAACACTGGTGTGGTTCAATAATAACATCGAAATCTATACTAGAAGACAGGCAAGTCTGGAAAAACCAAAACTGAAAACAAATCCATGATCATAACCAGTTCCAGTATGTTCCTTGGTACTCAGGTCAGGAATCATGTGAAATGGGATATTTATTTTAAAGAATTATTAGTAAATGTTGAACAGAGATTATTTTTTCCCTCATGAAAAGTTAGGAAATATAGGAGGAGCTAAACATATTGGCTTAGTTTAATAGTACTATAATTGAAAGTATTTTAAATAATTCATAAATATATGTATAGGAGTACACTGTATAAACAAACATAAACAAGTGAAAACAGTGGCTGTCGTACTGAGAGCATCAAAGATCACTGGCTACAACCTTTGTTATCACTCTGCCTGCACAACACAGACGGTACAAGTCAACATAGAAGAACGAGTTCCTACAAATCAGCTCTACAAGCTCTGAACTTTAAGTAAAACAATAATAGCTATCAATGTTTATATTGGTAATTTTTATCTGCATATGTTTGTAAGAGGTACCTAACTGAATCAGGTTCTGCCAGCTGGAATATAGGGTAATAAAAGCTAATATTTGTCTGTCTACATTTTAACTGGCAGAAAAAAATGGCAGTTTTTTTCACTATAATTAGTGCTAGGTGGATAACATTCAAATGAAGAGCACACTAGAAAGTATAACGATGTGAAGAATTTGAATGCAGAGCAACACCATTTGTGGAAAGAGAGCTAAAAATTCTGGAGCTGGGTTTTCAGTTTTTTATCCAAAAGATATAGCACAAAAATGTTTATCTTTAAACAAACTGAGAATCATAAGAGAAAAGTCATCTGATATAACCTGGCACATCACTATGCTAGTCTTTTAAGTTGTAAGTTTTTTGCCGGTAGGAAAATTAGGCTTTTTTAAATTATAAATGCTTTTAATAAATTTGATTTGCCATTGCATTTCAAGAACATTACATCAAAATATTTAATAACTGTGTTGCATTCATAAACTTAAATATCTTTATGACCGGCTGTCTTTAGCATTGGCATGTTCAAACAAATGCACTGCTTAAAACGCCAAAAGGAATACTGTGGCTTCAACTGAGTTATTATACAACAGTTAATTTATCAATTTAAGTAAAACAAAATACTCTGACAAGTTGTTTTTTTGTATTTCATATGATTCTATAATATTCTGTAACATAACCTATATTTTAGGGGGTTCAAATATATATATCAGTTTTTTCTCTTCTTTTATCTATATGCCTTTTGAAAATATTGAAAGAAAAATACAACAAAAACAAAGCAGCACTGTACTCCTGTTTTATATAATGACCAGAAATCACATCGTACAGACTGAGGCACTCACTATGGCCCTGAGGCAGTACTTCACCAAATACATCATTTTTTTCCTGTGACATATTTCAGCACACCTTGTCTTCAACAGAAGGGGTTGTCTCCACAAAAAGGTTCTCCTTAGGTGACGGCTGTTGCTTTTTTGCTGTGTCTGGCTTCTGCAGAACAGCTGCAGGGCTTTCCGAAACTCTAGACATGAGGGGCCGTCTCCATGTTACTCTTCTTCATAACAAACACTGAAACTTTCAGACATTTCTTTTCTACCAGTCAAGTCTCCAGGAGTTGGGAGCCAAAAAAAGTCCCTGAAAAGTATCTGAAGCAAAATGCCCCAGGTTAACAGTACAATGTGAACCACTGTAGCGTCAATCAACTTGGACCAATTATTCCTTGCAGCAACCCTTGACCTGGCAAATATGTCAGTCTCTCCTATACTGATGACAGTTTTATCACTTTTTATTGGCAAGCTATCTGTTTGACTAATAACTGTATACATATTAAGGTTGAAAGGGCAACACAAAAGTAAATTACTTTTAAGAAGGTGGCATCATCTTAGCCTTGGTCTAGTAATCAATCAACATTATCAAGTATTTCAATAAGATAATTGTGGTTATTCAAGGTGCCACCATACCTTTATAAAAGGTATGTATTCCGTGAATAAGTTTAAACTGTACAATAGGCTTTATGTTATTTTCTGGCAACAAACCTTTGCCAGTCCTTCACAGGGCAAAAACATTATCTTGGACTGTGTCAAAGTCATTCATTTAAATTAACAGTTTTTCTTTTGGGCATGTCACCTACAGCCAAATATAAAGTCTATAGTTATGTCCTTATCATACACTATCAAATGAACAGGTTGAAACTTTACACTTTTATTCATAAACAGTATAATGAAAAAGTGTGGACTCAAAATTTGATTTGTTGTAGCTTACTAGGCTCAAACAAATGTTTTACTGTTAATTACATTTATTCTTGCCATCAAGTAGGACACCACTGAAGCAGTCATTTTTCCCGTACTGTCACTAGTTATTTATAAATTCCTCTTATTAAAAAATTATCTGTGAATGAATGACTAGATTTTTTCTTGAATTTTTTTGAACATTACCACAAGTAGTGTTCATGGGAACTGCACTGAATAATAAAACTTGTTTGATTTTACTGCCTATTCTTTTGATGTCAGGTTGAAAATGTTTTTGTTATCCTGCAAATAGTACCAGAACAGGATGCATTTAGCACTATTATTGCTAATTTGGCAGGTGGAATATAGTTTTTTCTTTCTTCACAAAGTCAAATGATACCCACGAACCTTGCATGTAAATAGTTTTCTAGTACATTCACAGATTACTTTTCTACACACACCCTATATATATATATATATATATATATATATATCTATTACATAAAAAAAATCCTGGGATGAGAAATGACTTTTTAGCCTGGGACGAGACGTGACTTTTTCAGAGACAAACTTTCAACGCCCGGGGTTGGAAATAAAAGACAAAGAGTAGATGACAAAGTAGAACGTTGTAAAGAGGTTCAAAAACGTTGGCACGATACACATGCAGAGCAGGTTAGAGATAATGAAAGTACTAAAAATCGAAATTCTCAAAAAAAATGATAGTAAAGATCGCATTAGCGCAAACAAACTGAAATTATTACTCGGTGAAATAATGGAACAGCGAAAAGAGATCAAATATATTGTTCGGATTTAAACTTTAGATTATCTAATTCGTGTTGCCATCAGGGAAAGTAGTGTTTCTTCCCAATGAAGAGGCATATTCGCGAGAATTGAAAAATTGGTTGTTTGGTGGAAGTGAAATCCCGCGAGAGAAAATTTCAAGCCCCGCAAGACAAGACTTTATGCAAAGAGATTTGGAAAAGTCCTGCCCTCATCTAAAACATTTACAACCACGCACATGGTTCAATCATTTCTCATTTGTGTGAATGCTATTGTCAGACACAGTTCGTGTAGAGAGAAAGAAACGATATTCACTCACGGGCAGTTATACGTTGCATTGTCACAATGTAATTCCAAACACGGAATCAAAATTCAATGCAATATTGATGAAAAGGTAAAAGCAGAAAGAGATCGAATATATGGACATAGGTGATATGACAGAAGTATGTAGATATTGTTTGGCTTTAAACTTTAAGTCGGAGACTTGTAGATCGTCTAATTTGTGTTGCCATCAGGGAAAAGCAGTGTTTCTTCCCAATGAAGAGGTGTATCCACGAGAATTGAACGATTTGTTGCTATGTGAAAGTGAAATCCACATACAAGAGCAGCAGAGAGGTGAAGTGGCTGGTGCATAGCGCAGGCCAGGAGGTTGGTGAAAGAAGTGAACAAGAGGTGAAGCCCCCTAGTGTATTGTGGCACCCGGCTGGGATTCCTACCTGGCCGGGATGCCCGGGGAGACAGGAGGAGGGCTCATACCTCCTCCAGAACATGAGGGGGCATCTGCCCTGGTTGTATTGGGGGCCACGGGTACAGGGCATGGAAGCCCAACCCTGTAGGGGCCCGTGGTCACTGCCAGGGGGTGTCCCCCTGCCTGAAGGACCCTGGACCCCAGTACTTCCGCCACACCAGGAAGTGCTGGGGGGAAGAAGAGAGGGAACACCCGGAGTGCTTCCGGAAGGACAGCAGGCACTTCCGCCACGCTGGGGCGTGTCCGCGGGATTGCCGGTGCACACCTGGAACACATCCGGGTATGGATAAAAGGGACCACCTCCCTTCATTCAAGGCTGGAGTCGGGTGGAAGCAGGACAAGGTCGGAGAAAGAGAGAAGGAGGCGGTCCAAAGAGGCAGAGTGGTTGGCCTGGACTTTGGGGAAGATTGGGGTTTGTGGTGTACTTAAGGACTGTGTAAATAATAGTTAGTGTAAATAAATGTGTGGTGGTGCAAAAATAACATGTCTGCCTGTCTGTGTCCGGGGCTCGTTCCACAGTATATATATATAAAATCCTAAGCCTAACAGTGCAATGACTTTATATGACTTTTTATGTCACGCTTTAAATCGGGCTTATTTTAAAACCTACATATGTATGTTTGGTATGAATCTTTTCAGAATTTATCGGACTTTAATGTGATGTTGTTAGATTTTCCGATTCTTATTCTGTTTTTAAATTATAAACTAAAAAATATCAAGAACTCATGTCCCACGAGACGAGAGTTTGTGCCAAGAGATTTAACCACGCTGGGACCGGAAATAAAAGACAAAGAGTAGACGACAAAAAACAGCTGCTATACAGGCTTTTAAATGTTCGAAGCTCTGTGCGAGAAGCAGATCACGCAGCACGGCAGCAGCAGCAAGCCAGTAGCTGATCGAGCAAACTGTATTTTTTTCCCATTGTATCACCATTTTAAAGGGGGTTTCGGAGAAGCGACCGCGTCTCCCTGGGATGAGTTCAGCCCCCCTCTTCACAACATGAGCGGCAGAGACGCGAAGTGGCTGGCGCGTAGTGCAGAAAAGGGGGGTTGCCAAGCGAAGCGAGTGTGCTTCAACAATTTAAAGTTTTATGTATAACAATAAAACATGAAATAAACAAATACATGAGAGAGCTTAAATGTAGACATTTACACATTAAAACTTACAAAAATGATTGACCAAAGGGTCTCACCATACTTTAAAACCAGACAGGGCCAGAACCCATTAAAATGCTAAGGGGAGATTAAGTGGTAGTAGTTTTTTTTTTTTTTTTTAAACAAACACCAGGAAACCATCAAAATAGTCTATTGCCTGCCGTATACCAAAACTGTGAAATTCCTCAGCTCAGCTGGATTCTGATCTGAATGTAAATCCCTTGCTGCTCAGGAAAAACCAGTGAGGCTTCAATGACATCACTACCATTAACAGCCTTGTAGGTGAGATACTATCACTCTTTGCACAAGTTTTGAATGCTTGCTGAAAAGCAGGCTATGTTATGGGAATGAGATACCTCTCTGTGCTCCAGAATCTCTGATGTACATCTTGCCAGTGTTTCTGACTGAATGTAATTCTAAGTGTGTAACTGGACAGTTCTTAGTGTCTTAATATTATATTACTGAGCATTAATCTGTTAGTAGAATTCATAACATGACAATGTAAACTATTTTTCAACATGGTTTGTGTTGAACTGAGTACTGTTTGTTTTGATTTTACAAAGAAAATTGATTAGAGGAAATTTGTATTATTGTTTAACATCATGTATGCATGTAGGTAGCTGTAAATATATTCTAATGCACTACAAGCCTAATACTAACGAATTAATGATTTGGTGACAAATTTGGTTTAGGTGTTTTGAATCTAGTGCAAACTCTTTATTGCTTCTCCACACTAATTCAGATTAAAATCAAACAATTTAAGCTATTTAAATACACTTAAAGCTCAAAAAAGGCTGGTGGGCTCTAGCAATGTTTTTAATCATCTGGAAATACTTACTAATCATTAGCATGTAGATGAGGTCCCTTGCCAGGCAGTATCCCACACTTTCCCAACCCCTTCTGAAAAAAGTAGATCTCCTTGTATGGGGCATCAAGCATCACAATTTCTCTGCCTGTAGGCTACTGAGATGCGAGTCAGATACCCCAGACTGATGTGTGTAGAACTTTAAACATTTATAACAGAATGAAAGAATACACCAAAATCATGCACAAGGGGCTTTGTTACACATGAAAAAATTCTGTACATTGTTTTATTTATAATTTTCAATCTTTTGAGATGTAAATAAATAATATTTTTGTAGGCTTGTACAACCATAGTCAAAATTTACTTACACATGCCTATTTTTTTCCAATTTTCTTATTTCTATTTTTCATTTTTTACCTTTCCTTGAAATGTCATTTCAGAAACATTTTGCTATGTGGTTCCTCTGGGAGATGCTGTCTTTTAGAATCCACAATTTCCATTTCATGTATTTATGCAGAAACCACAAATTTTCTTTTAGGAATATATTTCATCTTCTGAAAATACTTTGTTTTACTTTTACACTTTTTTTTCACTCCACGCATCTGTTTTTCATTTGATGAGAGAAATTGTCCCAATTACACATAGTTGGTGACCTCTTTAAGCTTGATTCCATTTACTTCAATTAGCCGAGAACAAGAGAGCTTGCTCAACACTGAAATAACTCCCTTTTTGCACTTTGCTTTACTATTTTACTTGTTTCTCTTGAACTTAATACTCTGGAACAAACATGCAAAATCACATACATTTTATTAATTTTGAAATCTTGATATTTGTAAGTGAACTTTTGCTTTTGATATAAACTAAGATTTGCAGGTGGTCTTCTTTACTAATTTATAATTTTCAACTGTGTTAAAATGAATCAATTCTAATTTAAATATGATACCTTGCAGAGTTCACACTACCACAGAGTTGAGAATCAAATTACATAAAATGAAACAATGCACTGTGTGTACAAAATACAGCACCAATATAAACAGATACAAACAGAGGGAAAAAAACCAGGAAATTAAAGAGAAAGATGAGAAGGAGCCAAAGGCAGAAATAAAGAATAATAATTTTACAACTTTACCAAAATAAGATGTGATTTTTCCTTGGATAACAAGGTTTAAACCAAATACCTGAAATATGCAGGCAGATTGCTTTAAATATTTGGTACAACAGATCTGAATGAGAATTTGTCAAATGTAAATCAGTTTCCTAAAGGCTTCATATTTAAATCTATCTGCTCTAAAACATCAGCATTATTGTGAGCAATCTAATTTACAATGGTCTCTTCCAACTCCTGCCTTGGCTACTGTTAAATAAATGTCAAAGATAAAGCGTAACATACTGTAGTGGTTGATTTGTACAAACATCAACTTGTCACATTTATAAAACAGTCATGTAGAATGCAGTTGATCCTTGAATGATTTCATTAGGCTACTGACAAATCACACAGGCATAGGGAAGGAATGAGAGTTTTAGAACAGAGAATCTTGGTTTTGTGGGTGAGATTTAAGGGTAATTACAGTTGGAGGAGCAGGAATGAGAGCAGTAGAATCTGAGTGGTAGGGTATCCATTCTGTATTTTGTGTGTGTGGACAACTATGAATTTTTTTCCAATGTCCCACGTGAATGTCACAACAAAAATTCAAAGGATTACTGTGTCTGTTCCTGCTTATAGCAGCAGAACTGTAGGCACTGAGTAGCAAGGCTCTGCAAGGAAGGAGTAACTAAGATTAACCACAATTCCACAAGAGTACAAAGAATTGTGGCATTATACAGTAGTATTTTGTTCGCGTGTTTTGCACAAATTGTATATTATGACTTTCATTTTTGGGGAAACTTTTCATGAAGGATCAACTCCCCATTCATGTCCTAAAACACCTATTTTAGACTTGCGGCCACAGACTTACACATAGAGATTTTGTCTGTAATAAAGTTTCTGTCTTGTCTTAATTTAACTTGTGGTTTAATTAATTATTTTCTTTTAAGCGGAATGATTTTTTCTTGTTTTCTTGTATTTTTCAATAGATTTTAAAAATTATATTAAAACTGTTTACAATATTATGTATTAGTTATGAATGACAACAATTTAAGAATTATTTACACAGAACAAGAAGAATGAACACAACTGGCTTATTTCTCCAGGGATTTAGGTTTAATTTCAGGTCCTGTAACCATCTGTGGTTTCCTCATGGATGGATGGATGGATGGATAGATAGATATGCAGCTATGCGTTTCTGAAGGTAAGTGGTATCACATTCAGTGAGACTCAATGTTTGACAGACACAAAGTAAATGTGGTAAATAGTCATCTAGTTGCACGACCTGCATTTGATTACCAGACAGAATCTTGAACAATAGTACCAGACTACAAATTTGTCAACCAAACACCATTTTTTTTGTCAACAGGTTGTGTGCACAAATTAAGGATGAAGTAGCATTCCATAATATAGATGTAGACCTTAACGCTGTGAATTATACTCAACAAGATGTTTAAGTTGATAATGTGTATAAAATGCAAATTGGACTGCACTCTTCCAGTTTTCAGATACTAGCCACTGCTTTAGCTTCTTTGTGCAAAGATAAATAACATCTACGTTTATAAATGCTTTCTATAGCCAGTTTAACTTCATAAATTTTATATGAACCAAACATAAAAAATATCAGTACTGCTGCTTTGTCCTAAGAATCTGATGCCACATCTTACATATGCTTTATTATTTGCACAATCACTTTTATTAAAACTGTTATGAATTATTAGTACCTTAAGTTTGTTTTATATCCAGGAACCTTTGAACTTTGCTGGAAAACTCAGCTACACAATTAGGACTTATAAACATTAATTTAAATAACGCAAAGCAGGAACTCCATTACCCATGACTTGATAAAGGATACATGGTATAAATGAGCAAACACAATTTTTTTATTTTATCAGGAGGCACTTAAGCCTCAGAAGACAGAAAACCAGGCAGGAATATACCACCATAAAAAGAAAGTGCCTAGAGGAGGATTTTTATAGCGTGTGTTCATTGTTGGCATTTAAACCAAAATGGGAGGATGAGAAGAGGTTTGCATCCTAAACTTTAGAAGGTTTTGCAAAGCAATTAATTGTAACTTGAAAAAGTGAAAGTAAAAAACAGTTTTAAAAATGTTTAGGAAGCTGATGCTACAGAGAAAAGAGACAGAAGAATAGAGTTTTATAAATGTTTAAGAAGATGATGCCACAGAGAAAAGAGAGCGGAATAGAACAGATTGGAATAAAAAAATAATAGTCTTCCTCATACTTAAAAAGGGCATTTTATCACTGTTTCCATGACTATGATTCTTATGCTGCCACTTATCACTCAGACAGTGGAGTCACCCCTTGCAAAATGCAATTGGCCTTAACAAAAAACTGATGTCCTTAGGAAAGTTGCTTCTGAGGAGGTAAACTCAAATATCTTGTTAGGTATTTATTGACTTTCATAAAATACAGTATATCCCAGTCAAAAAAAAACCAAAAAAAAAACATAAAAGGTATATATCTTTTTTTGTTTAATCTTATTTACAATTTGACTTACTGTGTATTTTTGCCATTTTCCTATTCACTGGTTAAATAAGGTCAGCATGCAATCCCTGAATGGATCCGAAAGGAACAAGTTGCTCCCTTAAGTAGTTTGGGAAAATGCCTCAAAGATTTGGACTCTTTAAGACCTTTCAGAAGTCAGAGGTGCAAAGATACCAGGGACTGCTAATTTCAATTGCAACCTAGTGATGAATATGCTTAGCCAAAAGCGTGACTGAGAATGATTTTAATTGCCACTCCTGGTCTCTGAAAAACTTAGTTCAGAGTCAGGAGGTGAAATACTGTGAAGGCTACCTGGCACTGGAAAGACAGATAAAGAGATGAGAAAGAAAGAGAGACTGCTGAGAAGAGTGTGCCTTGCTCTGGTAATGGGAGGTGATCAAGTGGATGATCAACCTAAAAAGACTGGAATTTAACCTATGAAGTGCAGGCAGGCTGAATGTAAAAGTAAGTTTATTGTTTTGCTTTTTCCATTGTATTTTGAATTTCTCATTATATGTTAATAGGGTGTGAGACTCCTTGCCCTTTACTTAACGTATGCTGAAAAACCAAGAGTCTGCTCTCTTTTCACAATACATACCTGCACTTAGATTGGTGAAAAACATATAAAAAGATCTTTAAAAATATATAAGGTAGAAAACAGAAGACCTGTGTAAAGATGTTTTAAGATTTAAATTTTTTTCTGACTGTGTATCAAATCTACCATATTGGACCGTAGCTCAATTTTAGCATAAAGAAATCAGCACCTTATAAACACATGCAAAACATCCAGTTTACATTATAACAAGAAATTGTAAGAAATGTTACTTAAAACCTCGGTTAAACTTAAAATATCAGATCCAATATGATGATGCAAAGAATTCTACAGATTCGACATTCACAGAAATAAGCTCTCTCCTACAACATGAAAATAAAAAAATGTAATAGTCACATAAGAGATAATCCATACATGAAATTAGTAAATGTCAAAGTCACTTTTTATTTGAACAGTCTATCATAATTTAATAATTTGACATTCTTCTACCGGAAGTGAGCAAAGTAAAATAAATTCAACAGGCATGGAACATCAAAAAAAATAAATCCAGGAATTTACTTAAAGGATGCATCATTCACATTTCATACACTGAAAGTTGAAAACATAACCACAGGCCTACCTATATATTTCGGTTATGTAATTGTATCATTGGTATTAATTCTATATACTTAATTTCAGAGTGATCCATATCATTTAGTGCTTTACAAACCAAACAAGATTGTCATACAAAGTTGTGCAATATAAGAAAGTACACAACAGCCGTAATACATTATATCAGTAAGATAACTCAGATGCATAAATATCTCACAAGATGAATAAATGATGTCACAAGACATAAAACATATTAACTACAAAAAAATCTAAACGAAAAGATGTATCAAAGTTAAACAACTGACTTCCAAATTAAACACAAAAAGAGCAAAGACAATCTATGTTTTTACACTTTTACAGTATCATTAATAAGATGAGTTGGACAGTAAACAGGAAGATTGCAAGCAGGAACATATGAAACAGTACAGACACAGGGTCCGGCAAAAAAGACCAAAAAGAGAGTGAAAAATGTGCACTTCCAGAGATGACATGTTAACATGTCAAGCAGGGTGCCATTGTTCCCTGTAAAGACTTGATGCTTCTCACTTAATGGAAACAAAGCACAGTTTAGATTGTGCTCATGCACTCCATCCTGAGCAGATGTTAGCTGCTCAAATAATGCCTAGATATCTATAGGGCAGGGCAGGACATTCAACTCCAAATACAGAAACGATTTTGTGATTATGGAATAGTATAAATATTAAGAGTTGGGAATGTCATTAAGATAGGTGCTTGCTTATAATAAAAGTGCTCTTCTCTAGAAAAAAACAGGAACAAAAAATGTATATATGATTACACTGACAGTTTTCAGCAAAGCATTTTATTTATGATCTTAAGCATGATGAGGCTCGCTATAGCAAAGTTAAAGACAAAACAAAAGCATGTTTGATCCAAACCAAGTTTTTATTTTAATTAATTTTTACTGCAGAAAATAGAACAAGCCACTAAATAAGTTAAAAGAGCAGCATTTGATTTTAAAATCTTAGACGATTTAATAGGGTTTTTGAAAAGGATATGACTGTTCCAAAAAAAGAAGAAGATTCTGAGAACAAAAACATGGACTATAAACCAGAGAAATAACACTAAATGTGGCACAGCAGACGAAACACTTTTTTTTAATGCTTTAGAACAGGGAGTTTCTTTATTTTTCCTTTTCAGTATCTCACTCTTAAGATCTCCATCTCCTGCTGGCATCACAATTAGTAACACATTTCTTTTACAAAATAAAATACTGTATGGATATGAAACATCATCTCAACTCTATTTACAAGCCTCCCTTTTAAAGTGATGTTTTGTACTAACATTTCACCACGCTTCAGCAGGATTACTATGTTTATATATATATATATATATGTGTATATATATATATATATATCTATATATATACATATACATACTTTGGTCATTTGTTGTTAATGTATGAATAGAAACAAAAACAGAAAATCATTTTTACATTTTTGACTCCTAGCTGAAACATGTAAATTAGTACTAATTCCACAAAGGACGTGATTTATGGCAAGTCAAGCACAAAAGTATTAAAATATAAGTAAAATTTTCCACAGTTAGTAATTTAACACACACCCACACAAGTGAGTGGGCATATAGAGGAGTGCCCTCTGATGAAAGACTATAAAACAAAGAAATAATTCAGTATCAAAAATAGAATCACATGCAATCATATATAATTGGATTAAAACTAAAATTACCTCAACTTCAAGAAAGAAGACAAAGAAAAGAACAACATTTACACTTATCAACTGATAGATCTGCAAAATACTAAATCAATTGTTCTGAAGCATAATGTAATTATACACTTGCAATCATAACACTCATTTTACAGATAATGGAGAATTAGTGTCATATATTATAGCACTTGGACCTTTTCCCACTATGTAATGTGATGATTACTTTGATGAAATAGTGAAAAATAGCAAGATGTACAATATTTTCAACATATTGCTGCAGTTAAATCTATTTAAACAGTGGATAACAAAGCCTTCTTTACTCTTACCACTATCCAGTTGTAGTAATATTCCCCAGTTTGTATCATCACCACACTGTATATTCATACCTTATCTACTTTCATACCTGCACATTTTTAATTTAGTTTTGTAAATAAAATGATGCATGAATATGATAACGTTGACAAACAAAATAATTAGAAAGTTGAAGAATTTTTGACTAGGCTATCCAGATGAAATAATATCAATACAATACCATTTACAAAATGATCATACAAAACACGAGGGAAACTGACATTATTTCCAGCCTTGAAACAGCTCCCCCATACGTATAAACTGTGCAACACTCTTTAGAACTGCTACAAATGCATTATATAATGCTCCTCACAAAGTTTTAATCAAAATTTTTCCTTTTCACTTTTCTACAATTTTAACAATTAAATCATAACAGCTGAATGGATGCATTCGTTATGAAACACATACAACAATGCTGAAGCAAGCAATAAGAGGAAGAAGAAGATTTTAACAGTATGCGCATTTACCGAATGAGTTCTCTGTCAAGAGTATCTTAATAAGCATTGGAGCAGATCTTTGGTTATCTACTGTGCTGCTGACATTGTTCTCTTAATAGGAAAATGTATCCCTTCATATTAAATTTTAGGTGAACTATTTAGTTATTGACATTTTTATTTTATGTTATTTTTGCTTTCAATGTCTTTCCAATTAAAAGTCCAAACTTGTTATCATGTGCCTTGAATTTTCATTCAGTTATTGTGAAAAAATATAAATGCTAGGTTAAAAACTGATCTGGGTCAAACCTTATACAGAAACAATTAAATTATTGCAAGAGGTAGTTTAGGAATATATATATATATATATATATATATATATAAACAAACCTAAAAATTCCACATTAAGACGAGAGTAGAAAGGTGTTGAAAGCAATTTTAATTAACAAGTTGAAAGCAACATTTAGAAGAAATTTTAGAAAAGATTTATAGTATTAAACACACAGTAAATTACTAAGTGTGGCATGTCCGGTAATCTTTCACTGGCAAATCTCCAAAGATACAGGATGAAAAACACACATGTTCTTAGAATTAAAAAAGTGCTACATAAATTTTCAATTTCCTTTACTAATTATATTGATTAACCAACACACAGTTAATCTCATTGCAGTCTGTAGTCTTTGGCTGGTATGTATATCCTGTTAAATGTTTTATTTGTGTATTTCAGAACAGTCAGTTTAGCAAGAAAAATATATTACATTAAGTTTTAATGTAATATATTTAATGTAATATATAGTTAATCTTATCTAATCATCAAGACAGCAGAGTGGATGGCACTAACTTTATTGTTTTTCCATCACTAGGTCCCTACTCCTTCACTCCTGCAGTGTTGACCAGTTATATGAGGAACACTCCTGAACCCCTTTCATATTGCTGGACAGAAACCTGGCAACTTCATATATTGTACAAGAGAAACTTGGTAACTCATTATAAAATTGTTTAATGGGCCGATTCTACAATTTATCTTTTGGCAGTGTTTAGCATTTGACCTTATACCAATGCCAGCATATTGTCAACTTCACTGTGTAAGAAAACTGGACAATTGCTAACCCCTACTCTCTCTTCTGTTTCCTTTTCCGGTGTCCTTTTGGTGGTGGAGCAAGCCACCACCATCTACTCTAAGTACCATGATGTTCCAAAAATGATGGATGGATTAAAAGCCAGAAGTCTGTATGACCATCAGCATCAAGTGACTCCGTGAGAACCCTAACTACAAAGAGGACTATTTCATTTATGTTAGGTAGAATGCCCAGAGGGGTCTGGGCGGTCTTGTGGCCTGGAACCCCTACAGATTTTATTTTTTTCTACAGCTTTCTGGAGTTTTTTTTTTTTTGTCCACCCTGGCCATCGGACCTTACTCCTTTTCTATGTTAATTAATGTTGCCTTTTTTTTTAATTTCTTATTTTGTCTTTTATTTTTCTTTTCTTCATTATGTAAAGCACTTTGAGCTACTTTTTGTATGAAAATGTGCTATATAAATAAATGTTGTTGTTGTTGTTGTTGCCAGCATTTACATGCTTTACGTATATATGAAAATGTGAAAACACTAAACGTACCCAAGCCATACAACAAGTTTTAACCTTCGCAAATGCAGCAAGAATTTTTGAGAAATATGTGATTGAAATCAAAATTATTAGTACAGGTTTATGAACAGGAGTAATGTGACTTAAATAAGCAAAGTCATGCCTCCTACAATCACTTAAGAGTTATTGAATCATCTTTTTTAATTTTAAATACCTTTATGAACACTCATGACACTTAAAAAGCACATACTGTAACTAATGGACTAATTTCTTCTTTTACGGATTTGGTTTTTGGACATTATTTTACATGCCTTCTATCTTTGAATTTTGTATTACCTATGTGCAATTGTTTTGTTTAATCTATGTTCCAACCTTTTTTCCTAAACATGACAAGAACCTTACTTACTGCTATTGTTCTGCTTTTTTCTTAATCTGAGTAATGAAAATTTAACAAATTATTTACATCTCCAAATTTTTAGCTATCTATCTCTCATTATTAAGCCTGCAAGAAAAATGTTAACACTTCCCATTCCCTTAACTTCAGTAGATTCCTTCATGCTCACTTGAGTCAAAATGGCCAACAAAATGGTAGGCAAATGTGTTCAAGGATAGACAGAAGCCTAAATTTAGAGTTGGGGAGATAAAAAATTAAAGGAGGAGGACCCAGTCTTAACAAATTCGTTTTGGATTTGGTGATGAAATCAAAAGAGGAAGACACATGAGGAGGAGGAGGAGGAGTAAAGGCGTAGAAGGCATGCTGAGTGTTGCCTTCAAAGACAGGAAGTATAACAGCAAACAATACGCGAGCAAGGCACCTCAAAATGAGAATCAGGTTTTACAGGAACGCAGTCGAGAGTGGGGAGCTCTGGGCAACAGAGGTTTAGACACACTAGGATACAGGTGAAAAGTGCTGTAGTGCAAGAGATGGCAAATATTTTTAGATACAGTTAAACTGTCAGTGTTTTTTATTTTTTTTTATTTACTGCCTTTCTTGCATTATCCCATCAAGTTGTTTAGAAGAATTACTTTCAAACTGAGTAAATAATTAAAGATAGCGGCAGGCTATTAGAATTACAGGAACAATCTGGAATATCTTTTCAGTTTGCTTCCAGTACTAGTCAAATTTTTTTTTTTTTTTTTTCCTAAAGCACCGAAAATGAATGCCCCATTGCATATCACTCCAATCACTCACCATGCCTAAGAAAGATAGTTCTACTCTTTTTTCTTTGATAATGGCTTGTTGTATGCACTGTTTTGTTTTTAATTATTCACTTTATTGCTGCATTTACTATTTCAGTTTGGATTGTTTGATCATATTACTTCATTGGTACCACCTGTCTGGTAAACACATGAACTTTATGGTTTACTTAACATTTTGACCTTTCTTATGAGCATTATAAAATGATGACTGATAATTGCATAAACAAAACCTCTCATTGCAGATAAATATTTTAAATAGAAGCTTAAAAATAAGGAATAGTTTCTAGTATGTTAATCACTAATGACAGCATAATCTCCTTCACATTAAAAAAATCCAAATTATGGATGAGATACAGTATTGATGATTTAATTGTATAGTGAAAATGAAATCCCTCAACACTCACCATTTTCAAAACTGAAAGTAATAATGCCAAGCAAGTTAGATGTCCTTTTAAATACATGTAATTTAAATGGTTAGACCAAATGCATTCAGTCTGCTTTGTTATTTCATAGAAAGAAACTCTATAGCAGTCTATTGCACTGCCAAAAACGTCACTATTTCCTTTCATTAACCAATCTATGCCATGGGACTGGCAGCAATATTATACATGATAACTAAATTGCTATGTTTTACTTTGACAGCGCTTGGTTATTACAAAGCTACACTGCCAAATTCAAAATACTTGTCAACTTAAACCAATTTTGTTTAATTGTATTAAAATTATGTTTGACTGGTTACAAACTGAATCTGAATATTCTGCAGCACTAGTTTTAATAAAGTTTCTTCCACTTCTGGAGAGTTATCATTATTATTGTCAACATTCTGAGTCCAAGCGAATATGTACTATTATTATTAAGGGAAGCAGTATGCTATTACTATTTTAAATAGTTTTTTTATATGTATCAGAGTATCACTAAGAAGCATACATTTTGCCCAGGGTAAATGCTCTACTGAGTAGAATTCTACTTGGCACTGAGCAATAAGTCTTCACTAACTCTGTACATTTTACTGCAAGTGTTCAGTTTTGACAGACAATGCTACTGGCCATATTTTTGGCTAATTACCTGGAAGGATAATTAGTGTAAATCCACCACTGGATCAATTCCACCCAACCCTCACACACCCCTGTGATTTTTCCACCCTTGTTTAAACAGAGAAAAAAGAAAAACATTTCCATCCATAAATCAAATACTAGGTCGGCAGGGAAATAAAAAAGCAACAGAATAATATATTTTCCTAAAACAATATATGGAATTCCTATGCATTATTAACAAGCCAAATGACAATATGATGATGTATAGTTACATATTATGTGCACTGTTTTCTATGCTTCAGTTTTTAGGCAATTCTTTAATTTAATGTCCTAATCTCTTTCCCCATGTGTACCTTCAATGCTTTTCCTCAGTATCGTGTGTGTCTGAACCTCTCTTGACCGCCCACCCTCTGTTCAGTGCATTCCCACAAAGTTTGCATCTCAGACTCTGTCTCACCTCCTGTCTGGCTTTTGTACTTTCAGTCTTTGAAAGCGACTGTCAGCATGCCTCCTATGCCTTTACTCCTCCTCCTTGTGCGGCTCACACTCACACATCCTCTTATAAGCATGTCAAGCCAAACTGCTTTGATGGATCAGGCACACATGCCAATCTTAGCGTTTTATATAGATAGATTTGTAGATAGATTTGACAATATTAAAGAAGTTTCATTCAACTGTTTTCAATGGTTTAAATCTCAGGAAAAACAAATACTTTGTTTATGAGACTGAATAAAAAGTAAGACAGGTGTGAAGTAATATTCAGACCAATGATTATTAATATTATAATGTTTCAGTGAGCAACACTTTATTCAATGTCCAAATAATTTTTTAATTTTTTTGTTTCATTTTAGTTGCCTCTTAAAAGTTCTTAGTTTTTTCTGTAAGTAGTAAAACAAAATATATAAGTTAATAATAAACTCAAATAAGTCAATATTCTAACATGTTTTCATTATTTTTTGACAAAACAGCCAAAAATAAATACAAAGAGAAAAAAATATATAAGGAGTCAAGGGGTACAAATGCCACAAAAGTGGGTAAATTTCCAAGAATAGTAAAGCATACATAGTTAGAACTTATAAAGTGGCAGAATAAAAACAGGAAAAAAGTTACCTAAAAGTTTTAAATAGCCCTTTATGGGTTTTAATTACCAGTAATTAGCACATACATGTAACAAGAGGTCAACAATAGGACAGTTAAGTTGCAGAATAGACAGATGCAATCACAGAAGTACAGGAGAAAGGGTCTTACAAGTCAAACTATATTATCCATCCATCTTCTTAACTTGCTTATCCAGGGCAGTGTCATGAGGCAACCAGAGCCTATCCCAGCAAACACTGGATACAACACAGGATCAACACCTGGACAGGGTGCCACTCCATCGCAAGTTGAACATACTCACATTTTGGTCAATTTAATGTCACTTTCCCAACTAACCAGCATGTTTGGGGACTGTAGGAGGAAACCCATGAAGACAAGGAGAGAACATGGAAACTCCACGTAGGGGGTAGCTGGGATTCAAACCCTGGTCTCCTCGTTGCAAGGCAGCAGTACTACTACTGTGCCACCATCCCAACCCTCTAACTATAATTAACTTATTAATGTGAGTTAAGGCAAGAGCCAGTAGCCTACATGGGTTTGTACATTCTGAGTAGCTTTTCAGATTCGCATTCTCTGGTAAAGAGACTAATTTCTGACAGTAAATAATCTGTGAAACACCAAGCATTGAGAACAGCATGCTGTTGCCATTTGTTAGTCTGGGTTATTCTCCCATATGCAAAAGGCCTACATGACAGATCTTCTGCAGATTCAAATTAACCAGCATCTGAGCGTGTGTGTATGAGAGAGTGAGCCTTGTAACTGGCTCACTCTGGTACAAAGGCCTGGGCTTTTTGTGCCTTTCGCCAAATGCTGCTAGAATAGGCTCCAGGTACTCAAACCCTTACCTGGATTAATCAGATTTCAATATGTTATGTTTTTAAGTAACATCAAGTACAATAACCAGCAAAAGTATTTGAGATTTTGTGACTTCAGCACTCAATTTATCTTTTCTAATCAGTTAAATTCACTTCAATAAAGCATAATCACTCTAAAAAGCACTTTGTGTTATGAACTAATTATTACTATAATATGCAGTCACAAAATAATATATATACTGTATCTTACATTTGCAGCTCAGCTAGGGTAAAATTGTTTTATCCTTTGCAGGGTTACTACTAAAGCTACTATATACCTAAAATGCTAAAGTAACAGAAGAAAAACACACTGACACCTAAGGATCGAATTCACCCTTACACCAGCGGATCGTAGAAATTACACACATTTCATGGAACAAATGTCAATTTTTGAACCAAGTCTTCATTAACAGAGAGAGCAGAATAAAATAAACATTTGCAGCAAAACAAGCAAATAAATATTTCTGGAGGAGGCTTTTTTATGACATTACTGTTTCAGTCATTAACCTATTAATTGGCATCATTCTGTTGATAATAAATATTAATATTATAAAATGTATTACTAAAAATAACATAATCCACATAAATCTGCAAACTGTCAAGGGTGTTTCTTGTTTACATTCTGAGGCAATGAAATATGAAAAATATGGTAGAATATTGCATGGAGAAAATAAGCTATAGACACATAGTAAGAAATAATAAACATATTGCACTTGTGTAAGCTTATACTGCCATTTAAATGGCCTCTGAAGAAAAGAGCAACCTCTGACAAATTAGAAAATATTCTGCTCTTATTCAGACTATAAGAAAATTAGTTATACAAACAAAACAAATTTTAAACAATGAAGAATGTTATGAAAAGAATGAGGGTGGGGAAATACAGTTGTGGTAAAAAGTGATGCAATTCTAATGTAAGAACTTACAAAATAATAAGCAAACTGCTTAACTGATGTGCTGCTTGAAAGAAGATGAATAATTAATCTGCAAAAAAATGTAAAGTATAAAAATAAGTCAGGCATTGCTGTTGTAGATTTCCACATTCATGTGTTTGAATCCAGTTACTGGATGCAACCTGTGTAGAATCTGCATGTTCACCCTATGTCTAATTGAATATTTACCAGGTACATAGTGTTAATTCTTAAGCACTGGAGATACATAACAAGTTTAAAGGGCTGATCTTTTGTGTAGTAACATAAACTCATCTAATCAAAGTCAAAGAATGTAAAAGTTCAAAATCTCTAAAAATTGCTTTCAAGAGGATTATCTTTGATTAGATTACAGTTTCGTCTTTTAAACAGCTAAATGTTCTGAAGTTATGTTATGGGAGGCATGATTACATCATTTGTCACAAACCATCAGAACTACTTTACTAGCAACAGGAGTTGCTGCTGTATACAATATACAAACAACACACACAATGGCAATAACCCCAAAAATTTATAAATAAAATGGCATAATGATGTCACCAAAATAATATGAAAATAATTCAAATACAGAAGAACAAAATAATCCTGCAAAAAATTATTTAAAATAATTCTTAATAAATAAATAAAACTTAAAATAATTCAAAAATGCCACTAACAAATTCGTAAAGACAATGTTCTCCCTCACATGTCTGAAATATTTGGTGACTGAATATGATTAAGTTTCTTTATGCTGCAATGCCCCAGCATGCCTTGGCAGGCAGGCAGTGTGGTATATTGGTTAAGGCTTTGTACTTCAAATCCAGGGGTTGTGGGTTCAAATCCTGCTACTGACACTGTGTGAGCATGAGCAAGTCATTTAAATCCTTTGGAATCGTCCCTTCCCAAAAGAATTTCTTTTAAAAAAAACATTATTTTTAAAAAGACACATGGCAGCTTTCTGCATAAGCAACATACAGTATATAATGTGCAGATGTTTATGTTCTGACTTGTACACATCTGGGAGGCTTTCTATTCCCTCACAGCTATATTGAATGTTTCGTTTTCAATTAATATAGTTATTTTTAGTTAGTAAAGTATCTAATCTGGCATTGTTCCTTTCCAGCAACTAATACTGCTATGATAAACTATGTCTCTTATGATACTTTCTGTATTGAATGGTTGAGATAATGTAATGAAAAATAATTCAGATGAAAAGAAACCCATGATATAAAATTAAAGTCTTTATCATATATTTTAATAAAACAAAAATAATAACATTCACTTCAAACACTGAGCACATATTTATCATCTGCCACTAAAAATTTGCAATATGTTTCTGAAGGCAACTTTTTCATCTTACCCTATAATGCTATAGCACCCTGAGGCAGGTGAGAGACAATGGAGTGTACTTTACACTCATGACAACAGCTGTGGTAGTTAACCCTGGATTGGACCACTGGGTATTCTATGGGCAAGACTACTGTCTACTTCCTCAGCCACTCTTCAGTGCCACTCCTATTTTCTGCAGCTCCATGTGCTCCAATATGCCTCATGGTCTACATGAACATTCGTGCACCCATCTCTGCCTCACACCATTTACTTAAGTTCATGGCCAAAAAAATACTGTTAAACTTGTATCATATAGTTATGATTTAAAATTTTTTTTTTTTTTAGGAAAGATTCACTGCAATGATTTAAACTTGCAACTTGTGAATTGGTCTGAACCTCTAACTTAAAAGTAAAACAGACATTATCTGCCATCATGGCAACAAAAAAGAAAAGCAGCATAACAAATCTTTTTATGAAAGTTAGGCAAAAATTATATAGTATTATATGAACAAATATAAATTTGTATTTTGGCTATCACAATGGCTAATTAGACATTTGTGTCTTATAATCTAAGATGTGATCATTGTGCCATTCTTGACTCCGCGGGAAGAGCAGAACAGCACATCATTGTTGTCTGGAGTAAAAGACAGAAGAAGGGAAAAGCTGCCATGCAGGAAAACAGCTTTGACAAAATGCCAGTATATTTATGGTCCCTAAATACTGGCTTTATATTACCTTGCACATTTTTGTGATTTACTTTGGTTTTTACAGTAAATAAAATTCATATTTTGGTTTTGCAAATGTTTCCCTGCCAGTTCTTTGGACGTGCATAGAGATAGAGGAACATATAAGAGGGCAACCTACCCACAAGCTTTTCTATAATCTATAAACATGTATAGTACAAGCCATGCTGATTCTGCTGATAGTGCACAGTTCTCAAACTACATTTTAAGATTTATATAGCATTACTAAATTATCCAATGCATCAATTCAGCTCTATATAGTGGTACTCTTTATTACCGGAATTTTCCCCATCGGAAAATGATTAAAAAAGAAACAGAACTTTGTTGGGTTTGTTTCATAATGAGGAAAATACGGAGCATCTGGGTATTGGGAATGCTGCCACTATGCCATGCTAGATCCATTGACAGAATTAGGTCACTTTTAAAAATTCAAGAACAGATAAATATTGCAGATAAATATTACTCATTGTACTATTCCTCTCTTTAGAAAGTACTATCCATCCATCCATCCATCATTCAACCTGCTATATCCTAACACAGGGTCACTGGGGTCTGCTGGAGCCAATCCCAGCCATAACAGGGCGCAAGGCAGGAACAAATCCTGGGCAGGGCACACACACACACACACACACACACACAGACCCACACACCAAGAACACACTAGGGACAATTTAGGGTTGCCAATGTGCCTAACCTGCATGTCTTTGGACTGTGGGAGGAAACCAATGCAGACACGGGGAGAACATGCAAACTCAGGTCTCCTAACTGCGTGGCAGCAGTGCTACCACTGCACCACTGTGCTGCCCAGAAAGTACCACATGTTTACAAAAATTGTGGAGGTTTTATGCAATGATGTTACAAAACAGATGCTTAAAAAAGCTGATTTATTAACAATTCAGATCAACAGAGAAATACCGTACTTATTCTTCACATAAAAGACAACATAGAATGCCAACTGGGTAGAAAATACCTGCCACAAAGAGGGTGTGGAAGGATTAGTTGCCTAGATACCATGGGGGTCTTGGAGAACAAACTCAGGCATATCAATCACCTACAATTTCTCTAATCCACCATTTGCAGGTCAGTGAATTTAACACCCTTCTAATCTGTGAACACAACAAAATGGAATCTGAGATCAAAAGAATCTGCAGAAAAGATTAAAGAGAGAGTCAATTTATGATTTTCTAATCTGCTGGTTTGTAAACTTAATCTAGGGTACTTTATATAACAAGAAACCACTGTTTGTAGCCTTCAACACAACATCTGGCACATCTTAATTGCTCTGTAAAACATAAAAATGGAGGCACGCATAAATGTATAAAGTGGCATGAAAAAAGTAAGTGCCCCCTTCCAAACCTCCTCTGTTATTGGGAATGTTTGACAATGAATATTTTTTGGCTTTCAACTAAAGTTTTATATTAGATTAAAGGCACCTAAGCAAACAAATACATTTTTTGCACACACCTGCAGTACTCATAAGCGGTGAATTCAGAATCAGGAGTATCATAACTACATTATATCACTTTTGGTTATTAGTTCATATAAAACTGTCCTTTTACCCCCCAAATCATTCAACCTCAAAATACTTGAATATAAATTAGAGAAAAAAAATTTATTTTCAATGTGTCTGATTCTGAATATTACCATCTGATTTATGTTGAGAGTGTTCACACATAACACTCTTAGTATCAGCTTACACACATACAGTGCTAAAGTCAATAATGAATGGCGACCACTTTATCATTCTCTACTATGCATCCATATACAGTAGTTAATGTATAATTTCTGTCAATCAGTTAAACTGAACTCTATTTATTCTTATTAGGTGCACTTCTACCTATCTACTGTCAGTTTGCTTTAGTGGTATATATACTACATGACAAGTAACTCCAACGTAATCTGTAAATGCTATACCATTGATAATAAACAACATTACACATAATGCAGGATAGGAGACGAGTGCATGACATGCCATACCCTCTATTGCTCCTATACACACTTAACAGTCCAATTTAAAATCACCAGCTTCATTAAACTTTTTCTCAACACAAATACTATGCATTAGTTTTCTTGTGTTTAAAATATGACAATTGTTACATACTTGACTAAAAAAACTGATTTATGAATCCTTCACAAAATCTTGTGCATCTCTTAAAGAGTAAATATTCCAGAAAACAAAAGGAAAAATAATTGCATTATTTTGTAATTTCACAAATTTTAATTTTAAGCATGTGGAAGTAAAGATCTAACAATGGCCCTTGCATCTTACAAAATTATTTTCTTGGTATATTTCTGTGAATTTGATATTATCGACACCCATCACTTGCTTTAAACTATCCTGCAGTGCACACATTAATGGTCTGGTTTAAAACTGTATATTGTCTTCATGTGAATTAACAGAATCTCACAGATCTTTTCCTCAAACGTTCCAACAAGTTATTCCAGCTGACAGGGCAGTCAGGAGAAAATAAAATGTAGCATGTCATCATTTCTTCTTCTGAACAGACACGCCACCTCTTCAAGCAAATAAACTATTAGTAATGGAAGAATAAAGTTCAAATAGCCATCATTACATTTAATAACTGGTTTGAGAAAAAAAAAACCCTCTTATTCTTGGATTGAGATAACACCTTTTAATTATTTTGGCAGTAAAGTACTAAAAAAAATCTTTTTTTTAGCAACTTATAAGCAGTATGTCTCCAAGCCCTTGCATTATAAACTTTGGAATAGATTAATTTAATTTTCTCTTGTTTTTTGGAAAGGGGCAATTATTTTAGACACATCACCAGGCTAAATGACTGGATATTTAAAAAATTCAGAACATTCAACTTTGAAATAAAGGGGTAAAAAGAAAAAATATGGAACATGTGGAATTATGTACAGTATTCTTATTTATCTATGTTTTACTAGCCTAAATTACCCAGCATTACCTCAGTTTCTTCTATCTAGAACATCAGCATTTGTGGAAATGTGAAAATGAAACAATAACAAATTCAAAATAATTCAGTGATATTTAAATTACACATTCATACACTATATCATTTTCTACTTATATCCTAAGTAAATACATGTATTATTGCAATATGGGAAATTAATTATTCTAACATTTTGTGATATACAACCATAGGAAAGCATGGACCTTCTAAGTTAATGCCTGCTACCCTGAGTGACTGCCCTTGAGCCTTATTTATAGTCTTAGCAAATGTAAGTCCCACTGGATATTGTAGTCTCTTAAAATCAAAAAGCATGTCAGTGGGTATCATAGGAATGCATTGAACGAACAGATCCGACTTACTGTATATACCCCGGTCTTCGATCATCCCAAAGCTTTCAGCCTGCGGCGAGTAGTGGGGAGTCAGATTGGGGTTTGCGTATTGGGGACCCAGAAGTATTAAAGACAGATTCAAAGACCTGAATGTTGCCTACATCCATATTTTAACAATCAGTCCTTAAGTAAACCTTTGCATGCATTGTACAAATGGTGCAAAGTGGGTGGTATATTGAAGAGACCCAGACAGACAAGAAAAATAGGTTTTTAATATTTTTTTGTTGGCGGGTATGAAAGGAAAAACAGATGATGACAAAAAAATAAAAATAAGGAATGAACTTTTCATGTGGAAAAATTTTGGTCCACCATTTTGGATCTGCTGTCCTAAATTTTGATAGTCAAAAATTGTAGGTGATATGTGGCCAGTTCCTGAATTTGACAAGGTTAAGCCCTAATCTTCTAGATTCAGGGCATTCACCATACAAACAATTTTTCTTTTTTTTGGTTCCTTCTATTATATTCACTGCAGAATGAACACTATTATTCCTGCTTTTAAAATTCAATCTGCATTTTGAACATAAAATGTAATTGTACTAACACATTTCAAATAAAGTGCAAAGTGATGCATTAACTCAAATTTTCAACTCTTTAGTTATTAAAAAAGGCAGTCATCTTATTAAGTATATTGTATTTTTGCATTAAGGCCTTAGCTGCAGGTTTAAATAGACCACTTCTATAGAGAGTATGGTCAAATATAATATTAACTGGCAAAATGATTTGACAATTCATCATTAAAATTACAAACATTTAACATTAAAAAGTCTCCAACTTACCACTTCAGTGGGTCTGTAGTATTTCAGATCAACCCTCACATGGGTCACGCCTGTCTCTTTACACCGTCCAATTTCATTCTCATTTTCACCTTCCCATCTAGGGACAGAACAGCAAAAAAAAAAAAAAAATGAATTCAAACAGAAACATTTTTGATTGTGCAAGTAAGACAGACAAACACGCATTCTATGGTCTAGACACCCACCAGAATTACTAAAACACAAGAAAATTAAAAATAAAAATAAAACTTCTGACTTGGCAGTCACAATTCCAGTAAGGCATTATACAGGTGTATTGCTACTTTAAGTGCAGAATTATCCGAGGAATTCTGCAAGTGACATAACCTGGTGTTATATTTATAGTCTGAGGTGTACAGAGAGAAGAGAAAAGGAGACAGAAGTGTTCTTTGTAGTAAATATCTTGTTAAGCCTTTTTAAACAGCATGTTGATTTGGTGAGCTTCTTTTGAAGTGATGTACCAGCCCAGCTCAACACAGCCTAGAAATTCACAGTGAACATCATAGAGTTACAAAAATGTAATGGAGGTCAAAACACAGTCTCCAAGAAAAAAGAATCTGCTCTGCCTTTTCCTGCACTGTTCCTCTGTGTTTATTAGACCAGTCCTGCTCGTCACTGACCCCCAAATATGAAATAAGTATTAAAACAAATGACATAAAAACACTCTTTTGCACCAGCAAGCCAGCTAATTTTTAATAACTTTTTTATAAAGTTTTGAAACAGCCCTTAAACCCTATATTGCCCATTTACTGAGTTAATTACACTACTTTACAAGTTGAAAATAATTCTTACTTTTTCAGTATAAAGTTTCTAGTAATTAGTATGGCATACTTTTGAAGATATTGACAATTTTGTAATTTTTGTATTACAAAACTGTGTCTTGTGAAAGTCTGTTGCATGGTAATGACATGTACAGCATACCTCCTCTAATGTATAAACACTTTTGTATTTAGAAGAATCATGTCAGGTCACTGAGTCTGAACCCATTTTTCAGACAATAGCATATTAGAAAACCACACTCAACATTCCTGTTACTTCCTGTTCATTAACCCAGAAAGTGCAAATTTACCAGCTTGCAAAAACAACATGAACAATAGCAATTTCAGAATCCCTGACTAGTCATCCCACTCCATAACTAGCTGAAAAGATAGCCCATGCAGCATTTAGTTGTGTGTTTGTACAAATACACTATGTTGCACTTCAAAATGTAAAGAATTCTGCTGTTAGTGAATGCTTGTGGGAGACTGTCAGAAGTCACTCTATATAATATAAATGAAGCAGATATTTTTATATATGAGATAAACGGTAGAAATGAAAAAGAAGCAACAATTGTTCTTTTTCGGAAACTGCACCTGATCATTATGAGTATATCTATTTACCAATCTGTCTAAATTTCCATCCTCACCTATGGTCACAAGTTCTGAGCAGTGTCCAAAAGAATAAGGTTGAGAGTCCAGGAAACTAGAGTGAGGTTCCTCTGAAGGGTTCCTGGACTTACTCTATGAAACTCAGGAAAGAGAGGGGGATTTTACTGTGGAACTACAGCTATTTGAGATGGATTAGGCATGTAGTTAGGATGCAGGAAAGGCCCGCTAGGAGAATACCTGGGTCATAACCAGGATACACCAAAGGGATTATTTATCTGTCTCAATTGATCTAACAGAGTGTCAGAATTCTGCAGGAGAAGCTGGAAAAAGTTACTAAGGATAGGACAACCCAGTTTGTTTGGCTCTTTGTGATGTCAAACCTACCTTCACCAAAGATAAAGTACTCTATCTAAAGTAAAGTACAGCAATCCCAAATTCAATATCATGATGCCTTCAGGAAAACGTGATAATACAATTTGTGATGTGAAAGCTCTTACTTTCTGGGTGGTGCATGTGGTTACAATGAGGTACTGCAAAATATTGTGCTTTTTATTTGAGGGAAAAAAACGCAGGGTGACAAAATGATTAGCTTATATTTACAGTGTTACCATATAATGGTCTGAATGTGAATCTGAGATGATGTTACAAAATGATCTTAGAAATATTTCTTGTTTGTTGATGTGATACTAAACATGCAATAACATACATTGAATTAATTTTTGAAATGTCTCTATAACATTTGTTTTAAAGTACATAAAGATACAATTGTAGGACACTCCTCACCCTTGAGAAAACCAACCAGTAAATGGTAGTTGCATGAAAATTTTGCTAAAATGTAAATATGGAATTATGTGCAGCAAATCCAAGACTTTCTAGTGAATAACCAAACAAAATGAGGCTTTCTCAAGCAGGAAACAATAATATTTCTGTTCTAAGTGAAGAAAGTTCACAAACTGTCATTTAGATTTACTGCTGCCCTTCCATTACAAAATATAGAGAGGAGTGTAACTTGTATGGAAACAGGTACAGTATTGTTCCCCCAGGACACAAGAGAGTACGCAACCTAGCATGTGACAGGGATGCCTGACCTGCTACTTGAGGAAGACAGCAATTTTGAGCTAAGGCTATTATACTCACTAATTATGACGCTAGAGAGTAGCAACATGCTGCATATTCATTAGCAAATGCAAGTAGGAATTTCACTGTACTCTGTACATGTGAAAATAATGACCCTATAAAGCAATCCATTCTTATAGCAGTGACCAACCAAGAGCCAGAGTTATGAGAAGCAGTGATGCAGTTGACAATACAGTTAAAACATATTAGAAATTCATTATTTACAACAACAACATTTATTTATATAACACATTTTTATAAAAAAGATGCAGATCGCCACCACAGGAAACCGGAAAAAGAACAGCAGAGAAAGTAGGGGTTTTTATGGATTTCGGAGCCACCAAGAATAATAATGATAATTAAATGCATATACAGAATATCAGGGTTAAATTAAAATGAAGCTATCAGAAAGCCATGTTAAAATAATAAGTTTTTAGCAGTTTTTTTAAAGTGCTCCACTGTATTACCCTGGTGAATCTCTATTGGTAAACTATTCCAGATTTTAGATGCATAACAGCAGAAGGCTGCCTCACCACTCCTTTTAACTTTAGCTCTTGGAATTATAAGCAGACACTCATTTGAAGATCTAAGGTTACGATATGTAGTGTAAGGTGAAAGACATTCTGAAATATAGGAAGGAGTGAGATTATTTAAGGCTTTGTAAACCATAAGCAGTATTTTAAAGTCAATTCTAAATGGCACAGGTAACCAGTGTAGTGACATCAGAACTGGAGAGATGTGCTCGGATTTTCTTTTCCTAGTTAAAACTCTGGTATCTGCATTCTGCATTATTTGCATCGATTTATGTCTTTTTTTTGGGTAGTCCTGAGAGGAGTGCGTTACAGTAATCTAGCCAAATGAAAACAAAAGCGTGAACTAATTTCTCAGCATCTTACAATGTTATGAGAGGTCTAACTTTTGCTATATTTCTTAAGTGAAAAAATGCTGTCCTAGTAATCTGATTAATAAGTGATTTAAAATTTAGGTCAGAGTCAATAATTACCCATAAATTCTTTACCTATGTCTTGACTTTTAATCCTAATGAATAAAGTTTATTTCTAATACCCTCAGTATATCAATTTTTGCCAATTACTAAAATTTCTGTTTTCTCCTTATTTAGTTTGAGAAAATTACTACTCATCCATTCAGAAACACAAGTAAGACATTGTGTCAGTGAGTCGAGTGTTGGGGTCATCAAGCGTTATTGATAAATACAGTTGTGTGTCATCAGCATAGCTGTTGTAGCACACGTTATGCCTTGAGATAATCTGACCTAATGGAAGCATGTACTGTAGATCGAAAAGAGCAGTGGACCCAAAATTGATCCTTGTGGAACACCATATAGAATATCATGTGTCTTTGAAGTACAATTACCACAACTAACAAAGAATTTTCTACCTGTCAGGTAAGACTCAAACCAATTTAAGACATTGCCAGAGAGGCACACCCATTGACTAAGGCGATTTCTAAGAATATTGTGACCAGTGATATCAAATGTGGCACTCAGATCTAAGAGGATGAGAACAGATAAACGGCCTCTGTCTGCATTTACCCGCAAGTCATTTACTACTTTAACGAGTGCAGTTTCCGTACTGTGATTTGTTCTAAAACCTGACTGAAACTTATAAAGAAAAGCATGTTTATTGAGGTGGTCATTTAGCTGCATAATGCCTGCCTTTTCTAGGAATTTACTAAGAAAGGCAAGTTAGAAATAGGTCTAAAATTTTCAAATGCAGAGGAGTCAAGATTATTTTTCTTTAGCAGGGGTTTAACTACAGCAGTCTTAAGACAGTCTGGGAAGACCCCCGTATCTAACGATGAATTTAGTATGTCAAGAATACTATCAATTAACACACCTGATACTTTGAAAAACTTGTTGGTACTGGGTCAAGGATGCAGGTGGAAGGTCTCAGTTAAGTAATTGTTTTATATAAATCAGGTAAAGCTATCCTGGTGAGAGAATTTGATTTGTTTAAAATGGAGTACTGGGGTTTAAGAGGATCAGTATTGAGAAGATGTACTACTTTATTTCTAATATTAATTTTGTGATTAAAAAATATAGCAAAAGCCTCAGAAGTTTCACTAGAGGTTTTTGGAGGCATTCCATGAGTAACCCGAGTTTAGACATACAAACTTTAATTTTCAGGGATTTATGGGACAGGAAGTTTCACTCAATAAGTAGCTATTTCTAGCTAGAGAGAATGATAGGGATGCATTATGGTGAGAAAACAGACAGACATTAATTTGGTTTTATGCTATCTGAAGCCTAAAAATATTTTTAGGATTCCCTGCTAATCTTTATACAAATGCTGGGAATGTAAACATTTCATTTGTTCCCTGACACAACCATATATGGACCATGCTAATCAACTTTATACTTACTCTATACTGTACTGTATTCACAATGCTGGAAAACTTCACTGGCTGGCAGAGCAGCCTCCCTCCACACAAATCCAGTCATTATGTGCAGCATCATCAGAAAGTCATCTGCTAATTCTACTTGCCTCAAAATAAATAAATCAATATGAATGTAGTCAATTGCCCTGATTATGTTACGAGAATTGGACACTGTTACAAATGAAAACTGAAGTAAGCTCTTCAGTGCAATTATAGAGCTTTGGCCGTCTTGAAAGGGAACTACAATATAATCGTTACATCATACTCAACACTTTTGAGGTTTAATGTGCTTTTCACATCAGCGCACATTATAATAAAGGTTTGGTGATATGGATTATTATGCGCATCAGTCATCATTTAACTTGTTTGGCTGCAGTCCCCTAGCTGATAAAGGGTATCGTTCATTTCCCAGTTTCTCCAAAATGCTGTGTACAGATAAGTCAGAGTTCTCCCATCAAGTTTTCCTTCAAAAATCCAGGTTTTTGAGTGGAAAGTTGTGCACACACATTTTGGGCTACTTTTTGTGTGTAAGTTTTAGCAATCTGACCCTGGGGCACTTACTTTGAGTGAATAAAAAAAAAACAAAAAAAAAAACAATCATATATTTTATATATATATATATATATATATATATATATATATATATATATATATATATATATATATATATATATATATATACACACACAGTGGAACCTTGGATTGCGAGTAACTTGGTCTGCGAGTGTTTTGCAAGACAAGCTAAAATTTTTAATATATTTTGACTTGATAAATGAGCGAAGTCTTGCAATACAAGTAGTACGTATACGCTTTGTCTGCCGAGCATCACGTGATCACAACTGAGCTGATGGTTCTTCTCTCTCTCGCTGCGAGATTGTGGGCAATCATCTCCCATTCTCGGGCTCAGTCGGCGTGCCTCACTCATACAGTCAACATCCGAGTGAGCATATACTGTTTACTATAGCATTGTGACCACATGTGTGTGTTGTGACATTTGAGTCTCTGTCTTGCACCCCAAAACATGAAGCTCAGTCTCAGTACTTTAGCGACACCAGCTTTATTCAGCTTGAAACAGGAACAGCACGGTTATTTATTGTAGCGGGATCTGTCACTCTCCTATACACAAACACAGCAGTCAGGCAAGGTCGGGGCCAGGTTAGTGGCAAAGTAATACTTTGCCCTGCGCATTTATAATGTTTCTTGTTCCTTGTATCACCCATCAACGACAGGCGCTTATAGCATGTCCACAATCTTTTCGGATTCGCTTTTACGGCGAACTGCTACAGCGCTGGAAGCCTGCGGTTGCATCGGGACGCTCTTCTGCGTGTTGTCCCGTTGGTTGGAATCCCACAAGAGCTTAGAAACTCACTCACACCAGCCATGATTCTTTTCAAAGGTAAAGTGCAGGTTAATTTGTTTTATGTATTTTTACTTTATATTTTGTATTAATCATTTTTATATGAATAGTTTTGGGTTGTGGAATGAATCATCTGAGTTTCCATTAGATAGATAGATAGATAGATAGATAGATAGATAGATAGATAGATAGATAGATAGATAGATAGATAGATAGATAGATAGATACTTTATTAATCCCAAGGGGAAATTCACATACTCCAGCAGCACCTTACTGATACAAAAAACAATATTAAATTAAAGATTGATAATAATGCAAGTAAAAAAACAGACAAAAACTTTATAATCATTATTTGTTATGGGGAAATTCACTTTGATATATGAGTGCTTTGGATTGCAAGCACGTTTCCGGAATAAAATATGCTCGCAAACCATGTATGTATGTGTGTATATATATATATATATATATATATATATATATATATATAGGCAGCATGGTGGCGCAGTGGGTAGCTGCTTCCCGGGTCCTCCCTGCTTGGAGTTTGCATGTTCTCCCCGTGTCTGCGTGGGTTTCCTCTGGGTACTCTGGTTTCCTCCCATAGTCCAAAGACATGCCAGTTAGGTGCATTGGCAATTCTAAATTGTCCCTAGTGTGTGGGTGTGTGTGCGCCCTGCGGTGGGCTGGCGCCCTGCCTGGGGTTTGTTTCCTCCTGTGTTGGCTGGGACTGGCTCCAGCAGAACCCCGTGACCCTGTAGTTAAGATATAGCGGGTTGGATAATGGATGGATGGATGATTGTGTTTGGTATAGAGCAGTAATGGTTGGAAATCATGACACCCCACTGTTCAACTCAGTAATGTGCTTAATTAGGTAGGACAATTAATTTTTGCACACAGAGCAGAACATAATTTAATAACATAATTTAATCACTGGGAATGCCTAAAATATGAATCTGAAGTAATTTTTAAAAGGCTACTTAATGTAGAATACCATTTTTTAGTTGAATCTAAAAACCAAACACATGGCTGCATTATTCTTAAAAAATACATTGGTTTCCTGGAAAAGTGAGGCTCCATTTATGATAAATGTCATTCAGAAGTTGAAGCTGTGTTGCAGCTCCCAGAAGGAAAAGAGTATAGTTTATGTAGACATAAGGGGTATATAATAGAAAGTTCAGGGAAGCCTAACACATGTCAAAACATTTTTTTTATTGTTTTCCACTGTTATGAAAACAGATTATAGTTAATATGATAATGCATGAAAAAAAATCATCTAGTGTTGTTAAAGATAATGACACAATAATAAGGTATTATTAGAACGCAAACGTGGCTGTGATCAGACTTTGAAAGAAAATTCTGAAGAAGCCTATTGTGCAGCAAGAACAATTTTGTCAAATCAGTATTGACCTAAGGGCATAAAAGGTTCACCTGTCTGTCTGTGTGTGCTCCAAACATCAAAGAACAGCTTTTAACATATCCACATTTTAAATTCCATTTGGGATTATCGCACCTCCTTGATTTAAAACATCATAATTGCCAAAGGATTTAAGCAATATTTGCAAACAGCACACCAATTTTGAAAGAAAAAAAAAAAACACCAATAAAACAACTGATTAAATATTAAAAATCCTGGTAACAGAGGTCATGTTTCAGCTAATAAAGAAAACGTGATATTTGACATAGCTTACATAATGTGTACACTAATAACAAATCTTAATATGTATAATTTTTCTTTTATATATACATATATATATATATATAACAAACATATGTTACCGTCAATGTGTGAAACTAGGCATTGTGTACAATACCTAGGAACATAGAATGACGAAATGGGATGTCAAAGTATAAAATGATTAAAATTTCAAACCATTCCTACGCATTCTGTGCAATGCCGAAAGGCAAACCCGTTCTGTGTAATGCCTAGGTATTATATACAATGCCTAGGGAAAGTATATAGCATATTAAAACAACACAGACATTTCATGCTTTGCCTAAAAACGTGCACTCTATACAAAACCTGCTTTTCACACATTGCTGGTAACATATGTACACACACACACATACAAATACAGATATCAGCCACAACATTAAAACCACTGACAGGTGAAGTGAATAAAACAACTTATCACATTACAATGGCATCTGTCAAGGCGTGGGATATATTGAACAGTCAGTTCTTGAAGGTGATGTTTTTGGAGCGGAAAAAATGGGCAAGTGTAAGGATCTGAGAGACTTTGACAAGGAACAAATTGTGATGGCAAGACAACTGCATCAGAGCATCCCCAAAAAGATTGGTCTTGAGGGATGTTACCCATATGCAGTGGTTAGTACCTAGGAAGGACAACCAGTGCACCCATGACAGGGTCAGGGTGCCTAAGGCTCAATGATGCATGTGGGGAGCAAAGGTTAGCCCATCTGGTCCGATGCCACAGAAGACCTACTGTAGCACAAATTGCTGAAAAACACAAATATGGTTATGACAGAAAGTTGTCAGGAGCAGACTGGTCAGAGAACCCATGCTGACCCCTGTCCACTGCCAAAAGCACCTACAACGGCCATGTGAGTGTCAGAACTGGACTATGTAGCAATGGAAGAGAATGGCCAGGTCTGGTGAATTATGTTTTCTTTTAGATCAAGTTTGCAGGTGTGCATGCATTATTTACCTGGGGAAGAGATGGCAGCAGGATGCACTATGGGAAGGAGGCAAGCCACCGGAGGCAGTGTGATGCTCTGGGCAATGTTCTGCTGGGAAACCTTGGGTCCTGGTATTCATGTGGATGTTATTTTGACACATCCAACCAACCTAAAGATTGATGCAGACCACATACTCCCCTTCATGCCAACAGCATTCCCTGATGGCAGTGACCTCTTTCAGTAGTGTAATGCAAGGAGACAAGAGTTCAAGGTGCTAACTTGGCCATTAAATTCCCCAGATCTCAGTCTGATTGAGCATCAGTGTAATGTGCTGGAAAAACATATATGATCCATGGAGGTCCCACCTTTCCAGCTTACTGGACTTAAAGATCTGCTGCTAATGCCCTGTCGCCAGACACCCCAGGACACCTTCAGTCCCATTTTGGTTGCACAAGGTAGACCTATATAATATTAGGCAGGTGGTTTTAATGCTATGGCTGATCTGTGTATAAGGCTGAATGTCCTAAATTTTCCGCAAATAGCTAAGAATTTCTTGTTAGTTAGTGTGTCAACCTAAGAAAAAATAGTTTTCACTAACAGATCAATTTCATGGCCTTTGTAATTTTTGGATCTTCTTCCATATCTTTCTGTCCTCTGCATCTTGTTCTATTACACCCATCACCCGCATGTCCTCTCTAACCACATCCATAAACCTTCACTTAGGCCTTCCTCTTTTCCTTTTCCCTGGCAGCTCTATCCTTATAATCCTTCTCCCAATATACCCAGCATCTCTCCTCTGCACATGTCCAAACCAACGCAATCTCGCCTCTCTGACTTTGTCTCCCAACCGTCCAACTTGAGCTGACCCTCTAATGTACTCATTTCTAATCCTATCCAGCCTCGTCACACCCAGTGCAAATCTTAGCATCTTTAACTCTGCTACCTCCAGCTCTGTCTCCTGCTTTCTGGTCAGTGCCACCATCTCCAACCCATATAACATAGCTGGTCTCACTACCGTCCTGTAGACCTTCCCTCTCACTCTTGCTGATACCCGTCTGTCACAAATTATTCCCGACACTCTTCTCCACCCATTCCACCCTGCCTGCACTCTCTTTTTCACCTCTCTTCCACAATCCCCATTACTCTGTACTGTTGATCCCAAGTATTTAAACTCATCCACCTTCTCCAACTCTATTCCCTGCATCCTCACCATTCCACTGACCTCCCTCTCATTTACTCACATGTATTCTGTCTTCTTCCTACTGACCTTTATTCCTCTCCTCTCTAGAGCATATCTCCACCTCTCCACAGTCTCCTCAATCTGTTCCCTACTATCGCTACAAATCACAATGTCATCAGCAAACATCATAGTCCACGGGGACTCCTGTCTAATCTCGTCTGTCAATCTGTCCATCACCATTGCAAATAAGAAAGGGTTCAGAGCCGATCCCTGATGTAATCCCACCTCCAACTTCAATGCATCTGTCACTCCTACCGCAGACCTCACCACTGTCATACTTCCCTCGTACATATCCTGTACAACTCTTACGTACTTCCCTGCCACTCCCGACTTCCTCATACAATACCACAGCTCCTCTCAAGGCACCCTGTCATATGCTTTCTCCAGGTCCACAAAGACACAATGCAACTCCTTCTGGCCTTCTCTAAACTTCTCCATCAACATCCTCAGAGCAAACATTGCATCTATGGTGCTCTTTCTTGGCATGAAACCATACTGCTGTTCACTAATCATCACCTCACTTCTTAACCTAGCTTCCACTACTCTTTCCCATAACTTCATACTGTGGCTCATCAATTTTATTCCCCTGTAGTTACTGAAGTCCTGCACATCCCCCTTATTCTTAAATATTGGCACCAGTACACTCCTTCTCCACCCCTCAGGCATCCTCTCACTTTCCAAGATTCCATTAAACAATCTGGTTAAAAACTCCACTGCCATCTCTCCTAAACACCTCCATGCTTCCATAGGTATGTCATCTGGACCAATGGCCTTTCCAGTCTTCATCCTCTTCATAGCTGTCCTTACTTCCTCCTTGCTAATCCGTTGCACTTCCTGATTCATTATTTCCACATCATCCAACCTCTACTCTCTCTCGTTCTCTTCATTCATCAGCTTCTGAAAGTACTCTTTCCATCTGCTCAACACATTCTCCTCACTTGTGAGTACTTTTCCATCTTTATCCTTTATCACCCTAACCTGCTGCACATCTTTCCCAGCTCGGTCCCTCTGTCTAGCCAATCGGTACAGGTCCTTTTCTCCCTCTTTAGTGTCCAATCTCTCATACAACTCATCATATGCCTTTTCTTTAGCCTTCGCCACCTCTCTCTTCACCTTGCGTCTTATCTCCTTGTACTCTTGTCTACTTTCTGCATCTCTCTGAATATCCCACTTCTTCTTTGCCATCCTCCTCCTCTGTATACTATCCTGTATTTCCTCATTCCACCACCAGGTTTCCTTTTTCTCCTTCCTCTTTCCAGATGTCACGCCAAGCACCCTTCTTGCTGTCATCCTTACTACATCTGCTATAGTTTTCCAGCTTTCTGGTAACTCTTCACTGCCACCCAGTGCCTGTCTCACCTCCTCCCTAAACTCAACCTTGCAGTCTTCCTTTTTCAACTTCCACCATTTGATCCTTGGCTCTGCCCTCGATCTCTTCCTCTTCTTGATCTCCAACATCATCCTACAGACCACCTTCTTATGCTGCTTAACTACACTTTTCCCTGCCACCACTTTGCAGTTTTCAATCTCCTTCAGATCAACTCTTCTGCATAGGATGTAATCTACCTGTGTGCATCTTCCTCCACTCTTGTACGTAACCCTATGTTCCTCCCTCTTCTTAAAATACGTATTCACCACAGTCATGTCCATCCTTTTGGCAAAATCCACTATCCTCTGACCTTCTTCATTCCTCTCCTTGACACCATACCTACTCATCACCTCCTCGTCTCCACTGTTCCCTTCACCAACATGCCCATTGATATCTGCTCCAATCACCACTTTCTGTCCTTTGGGTACACTGTTCATCACTTCATCCAACTCCAAAAATCTTCTTTCTCACCAATTGCACACCCAACGTGCGGTGCATATGCACTAACAACATTCATCATCACACCTCCAATTTCCAGCTTCATAATCATTACTCTGCCTGACACTCTTTTCACCTCCAAAACACTCTTGACATACTGTTCCTTCAGAATAACTCCTACCCCATTTCTCCTCCCATCCACACCATGATAGAACAATTTGAATCCACCTCCGATCCACCTGGCCTTACTCCCCTTCCATTTAGTCTCTTGCATGCACAATATATCCAGCTTCCTTCTCTCCATCATATCTGCTAACTCTCTCCTCTTACCAGTCATACTGCCAACATTCAAAGTTCCTACCCTCAGTTCCACTCTCTTTACTTTCCTCCTCTCCTCCTGCCTCCGGACACGTCTCCCCCCTCTTCTTCTCCTTCTTCGGCCAACAGTAGCCCAATTTCTGTCAGCACCCTGTTAGCTAACAGTACTGGTGGTGGTCGTTGTTAACCCGGGACTCGACTGATCCGTTATGGAAATTTGTATTGTTGTCCGCATATTGATTTGGCAAAATTTTACACCGGATGCCCTTCCTGACGTAACCCTCCCCATTTATCTGGGCTTGGGACTGGCATGAAGAAACACACTGTAAAAGAGGAAAATATACAAAATATACATGCTGAAGTAAAAGATCTCTAGGTATAATTGAAAAAGTGAACTAATTCATAGTTGAAATCACACAGAATGTTTCTTTTTTTAAGAAAGACAAGTTCACAAATTTGCCAGTGCTTTTTAATGAGAGATTTTAAAATGTCAACAACTTAGAACAGTGCGGTATGTTCAAGGTATCTCAAAAACAATTGAACTGAATCAACAAATTTCCTTGAAAAATAAGTGTGCCACATTTCAACAAAATTGGTCCCTTTGGGCAGAGTTGATTGATGCAGACAGACAGACATGGCTATCACAATAGATGTTTTGCACATTATATATGAATGCAAATAAAACTGGACTAAACAACAGGTAGATATGGAACACCAATCATGGCATTTATTATACATTGTATTACAGTTCATGTATAAAAGTGATGCAGGCTAAGGTATAATCTAAACAACATTCTTGGCTGCCAGGATATTTATTATGCCTAATATTTTGAACCATTGGGTTGCAACCCACATTTGGGTCATGTGCTGCTGATGGTGGGTCGTGCATTGCTATTGTTTATAATAGTGAATCACGTTGGCTCCAACCATCACACTCAATCTTCCCCTGCTTGCATCACTAAGGAGGACCACGCTGTGATGATCTCGCCAAGTGGGGGCAGCTCTGACAAATGGGACCAACCACTCTGACATTTAGAGTCACAAAGACACTCACATGGGAAAAAGTGGTTGCGATTCCAGAAAGGTTGAGAAACACTGGTATAGCCTATAAGTAATGGGTAATTTGACCACATGATGATATGTTGAGGAGATCCTGTAACTCATTTGATTTTTTGTGGCAGACCAGCATGTTGCTCTTTTGGGAGAAATGCAAGATCACTGTTGATTTTTCACTTGGAAGGTACAAAAGAAATTAAAGAGAAACAGTACAGTGGAACCTCGGTTCACGACCATAATTCGTTCCAAAACTCTGGTTGTAAACTGATTTGGTCGTAAACCAAAGCAATTTCCCCCGTAGGATTGTATGTAAATACAATTAATCCGATCCAGACCATACGAACTGTATGTAAATATATATATTTTTTAGGTTTTTAAGCACAAATAAAGTTAATTACACCATAGAATGCACAGCGTAATAGTAAACTAAATGTAAAAACATTGAATAACACTGAGAAACCTTGAACAACAGAGAAAACTAACACTGCAATAGTTCGTGCTATAGCGCTACCAACCGCTGGCTAAAAACACCTTTTTTTTTTAATGAGTTTTAAGCACAGGGAAAAAAATGAACATTTGAAAAAATCCATAATTTAATAACCACCAAGAAAAGTAACATTGCAACAATGTACACTACGAACCGATCGCTGTAAACAGAAGTGAAAACAAAATCAAGCCCAGTGCATTTCTTTAACTGCCTTCCTACCTTATGCGTCTATCCCTCTCTTGCGCTGCCCGTGTGTGTGTGTCTGTCTCTCTCTCGCGCTGCCTGTGTGTGGTGCGTCTGTCTCTCTCTCACGCTGCCTGTGTGTGTGCGTCTGTCTCTCTCTCGCGCTGCCTGTGTGTTTGTGCGTCTGTCTCTCTCTCGCGCTGCCTGTGTGTGCGTCTGTCTCTCTCTCGCGCTGCCTGTGTGTGTGCGTCTGTCTCTCTCTCGTGCTGCCTGTGTGTGTGTGCGGCTCTCTCTCTCTTGCTCGCTGCACAGGAAATGCACAGGGAGAGACTGAACATGTACAAACCGAAAGGGAAACTGGCTTGTTCGTATACAGAGTGTGTAGTCGTTAACCGAGGCCAAATGTTTGGCTAACTTTTTGGTCGTAAACCGATTTTGTACGTGTACTGAGATGTTCGTGAACCGAAGTTCCACTGTAATATTTTCTGAAAATAAAAAAACACACTAAACATTCCAAACATGTATTGCAAATACTCTAAATATAACTCGAGCACAAAAATGCTATTTCTGGCTAGTCAGGTTATTATTTTTCCTTTTATATACTGAAATAAAGTGAGAGGTCACAACTGACGAATTCAGGTAGCATTGTTTTCTACAAATTATTCCACTGGGAGCTACCACTTCAAACGGGGCTCACACAAATTTCCTACTTGAAAATTTGTATTTCCCTTCTAAGTACATGCAATAACAGTTTACTTCCTAGTCATATGACACTGAGTAACTGGTCACCTGACTGACTAGTAATTTTAACAATGACAATAGAAAATTAAACACATAACTCCTTGAAATATGCTTTTATATATTGTACACAGACAGTTATATATTACTTATGAGCGCTTTGAAATCATTTCAGTTTTTTTTGGTCCAGCACCTCCTAACTCACCGGTATGAGAAAAAATCCCACATATGTTATACGGCTTGACTCATCTTGCTGTCTTATGTACGTAACACATCCCGTTTTTGAGGTTCCAACCAATTTTTGGCTTTCGAGACCTGAAAACCCTTATTTTTAAAACCATTTTGGACACGTTTTGTGCAAAAAATTATACCCTAGTGATAAGATTGAACAAATACATAGGTGTCTTCAGAAAAAAGAATCAGAAGGACATGCCACAACCCCTATTGGGATACAAAGGGTCAAAAGTTACTCTTTTTCAAAAAACTTTGAAAAGAAATAAGGATCAATAACAAAGGCATATGGAAATGCTGTTTTATGCTATTTCGAGGTTGCTGATGACAAATAGGAGTTTGCATGTTCTCTCCGTGTCTGCGTGGGTTTCCTCCGGGCGCTCCGGTTTCCTCCCACAGTCAAAGACATGCAGGTTAGGTGGATTGGCGATTCTAAATTGGCCCTAGTGTGTGCTTGGGTGTGTGGGTGTGTTTGTGTGTGTCCTGCGGTGGGTTGAGCACCTGCCCAGGATTGGTTCCCTGCCTTGTGCCCTGTGTTGGCTGGGATTGGCTCCAGCAGACCCCCGTGACCCTGTGTTCGGATTCAGCGGGTTGGAAAATGGATGGATGGATGATGACAAATATAATGGATATCTGATTACTTGCTAGTGGTCCTATGCCCCCTAAGGCCACTCCCAGAAGGTTAAAAATGACAAGTTTCAAACATAAACATTTGGGTATCATTTTAGACTATTTCAAGGTCAGTGATTACGAACATGATGTTAATTTTGATCTTTTACTAGGGACCCAGCTATCTATGGATCTGTATCTGCGGGGAAGAAAAATGCCAAATTTCTATTACAATAGAGAATATTTAGGATTTAAACATTTCAAATAAATGACATAACTGTTTTCTTTTTAGTATGCCATTTATATGTCATGAACTAAATCATTGCATTTTTTATTAACATCATGAAATGGGGTGTCTTGGGCTAATTCAGGCTTTTTACTTTGCTATTTTTGTTCATTTTATTTAATAAAAAGGAAACTCCAAATGTCTATTATGAGATGCAGGCTTAATAAGCTTCTGCATATTGACGATAGTTTTTTAACAGAATTAGTGCATATGAAAAGAAACACTAAACAATAAGAAGCAGAAACAACCAGGCAGTAAAGTAATGAAAATAAAATAAGTATATGGCCTCTTTTTTAAATGCTATGCAGCTTTAAGAAAACTGAAAAATAGAATTTTACTTTTTTTTTTTATAAAAAACTATTTGGTAGGTCATTATATATTTTTTACAATACACAGAAACCATGACAACATGCCAAACTGTACAGTATTGAGGATATTCGAAGTAGCCATAATACCACGAGTACAGCATTAGTTAGTAATCATTTACTAGGACAAACCCTTGAAATTCTGAAAGAAGAGGGGGGGTCAAAGAGTAGTGTACTTACATAATTGTCTTCCAATATGCTTGAATGCTTTTTCTACAAATTCCCCGGACACTGTGTACCTCCCCAGTCGCTATAACAAAGTCCTTCCGGCTCATCTTGCCTGCAACATCAGCCCACATAGCCTGCAGCAAAAGAAAAAAGCACACTGCAACTCTAAGGATATTGGCAACTTCCACAAACCATAACCTGAGACCTCTGTGTGCACTCTGACCACATCCAGTCTCTGTACCAGGGGACCAAGTAACAATAGACTCGTCCAGTATCAAGTTACAATGCTAATAGTCTGGAACAAGGTTATTTATAAGTTTCTGGCCACAAAATGAAGCTGCAGATTGCCATAACTCCACTGATCGCCTTCCTGAGACTATTCTATGTAGAACAGGAAAACAAATTCAGACAAACCAAAGGGAATAAAAATGATTATAATGTTCATAAAGATGAAAACAATTAATAATATACTTAGTTGTTTGATTTACAACTTAGATGATTGCAAAATGAAAAATATAAAAAAATAAATTATGTCGAAATACTTTGTTGATGTTTAATTATATGATTCAGTTTCAAAATGTTATTTTCCCTTTTATTTTACATAATCTTGCTTTAAATAAATATTCCATATGAATATTAAAATGGTGACTACTGCCTTGATTAGTGATACAGTATTTATATGCTGTTGCTCACGTGTGTAAATATGCGTATACTGTAACTACAATTACTTGAATAAATATTTATGAATACTGAAAGAGGGGCTTTATTTCAATACCTGCAGGATGGCTCTAACAAAAATAGTGCAGCAATACAGGGAATGGGGTGGGGGGTGCAGAGATGGCATATTTTATATTTAGTTTTTTTTTTACTTTTATTTTTGGGATTTTTAGCAATAAAATATTCTATTCAACTTTATGAACAGTTAATATGTGATGTGTAAAGACAACATCTGCTTTACAAGTGATCTATGGTGAGTTGTCTGGGACAGCAGAGTTAAGTGGGAGGATGGCAAATCAGTTGTGCTGACATCATGCACAGAGTGCCAGAGTTAAAAGACAGAGAAGGATACTCCAGTCCTGCTACATGCACATGTGGAAGGCGGTCAAGCAAACAGGATTTGTTCTTCAGAGGTGTACAGTGCATCCGGAAAGTATTCACAGCGCATCACTTTTTCCACATTTTGTTATGTTACAGCCTTATTCCAAAATGGATTAAAATTCATTTTTTTCCCTCAGAATTCTACACACAACACCCATAATGACAATGTGAAAAAAGTATACTTGAGATTTTTGCAAATTTATTAAAAATAAAAAAATTGAGAAAATCACATGTACATAAGTATTCACAGCCTTTGCCATGAAGCTCCAAATTTGAGACTCAGGTGCATTCCTGTTTCCCTGATCATCCTTGAGATGTTTCTGCAGCTTAATTGGAGTCCACCTGTGGTAAATTCAGTTGATTGGAATGATTTGGAAAGGCACACACTGTCTATATAAGGTCCCACAGTTGACAGTTCATGTCAGAGCACAAACCAAGCATGAAGTCAAAGGAATTGTCTGTAGACCTCCGAGACAGGATTGTCTCGGGGCACAAATCTGGGGAAGGTTACAGAAAAATTTCTGCTGCTTTGAAGGTCCCAATGAGCACAGTGGCCTCCATCATCTGTAAGTGGAAGAAGTTCGAAATTACTAGGACTCTTCCTAGAACTGGCCGGCCATCTAAACTGAGCGATCGGGGGAGGAGGGCCTTAGTCAGGGAGGTGACCAAGAACCCGATGGTCACTCTGGCAGAGCTCCAGAGGTCCTCTGTGGAGAGAGGAGAACCTTCCAGAAAGACAAACATCTCTGCAGGATTCCACCAACTGGGCCTGTATGGTAGAGTGGCCAGACGGAAGCCACTCCTTAGTAAAAGGCACACGGCAGCCCGCCTGGAGTTTGCCAAAAGGCACCTGAAGGACTCTCAGACCATGAGAAAGAAAATTCTCTGGTCTGATGAGACAAAGATTGAACTCTTTGGTGTGAATGCCAGGCGTCACATTTGGAGGAAACCAGGCACCGCTCATCACCAGGCCAATACCATCCCTACAGTGAAGCATGGTGGTGGCAGCATCATCCCGTGGGGATGTTTTTCAGCGGCAGGGACTGGGAGACTAGTCAGGATAAAGGGAAAGATGACTGCAGCAATGTACAGAGACATCCTGGATGAAAACCTGGTCCAGAGCGCTCTTGACCTCAGAATGGGGCGACGGTTCATCTTTCAGCAGGACAATGACCCTAAGCACACAGCCAAGATATCAAAGGAGTGGCTTCAGGACAACTCTGTGAATGTCCTTGAGTGGCCCAGCCAGAGCCCAGACTTGAATCCGATTGAACATCTCTGGGAGATCTTAAAATGGCTGTGCACCGACGCTTCCCATTCAACCTGATGGAGCTTGAGAGGTGCTGCAAAGAGGAATGGGCAAAACTGGCCAAGGATAGGTGTGCCAAGCTTGTGGCATCATATTCAAAAAGACTTGAGGCTGTAATTGCTGCTAAAGGTACATCGACAAAGTATTGAGCAAAGGCTGTGAATACTTATGTACATGCGATTTCTCAGTTTTTTTATTTTTAATAAATTTGCAAAAATCTCAAGTAAACTTTTTTCACGTTGTCATTATGGGGTGTTGTGTGTAGAATTCTGAGGAAAAAAATGAATTTAATCCATTTTGGAATAAGGCTGTAACATAACAAAATGTGGAAAAGTGATGCGCTGTGAATACTTTCCGGATGCAGTGTATATTTTGTTTATGCGTAGGCTTTTCCACTGACTGCACCTTCAGCTGCAGTTCTCCTGTGACTATTTATCAGACAAGCCTGCTTTGCCATGTTCTGACTGCAGTTAGATAAAGACTTAATACAGAGTATTATGAAATCCAAGTATCCGTATGAAAAAAGCAAGTAGTTTGGTACAGCAATTACATTTAACAGTCAATCAATACATTTTAAGAAATATGGCTAAGAAGAAGCAAGACGTGATAAATTACCAGCATTGGGCTAAATGAATTAAGTCTGCAAATTAGAAAGCATTTTAACATGTTCTACAATGTCTATTCCATATTTATTATTCTAATAATATTAGTTCAAGAGTGTGTTCTCTCTTACAAATAAAATTTATCATCATCACTTGGAGAAAAGGAGTTGGTTTAAGTCACTTGCTAACCATCCACCAGAAACTGCCTCAGCTGGTAACCCACTACAGGCCTATAAAGCATGTTTCATAAAGTATCTTTGATATAATGTTTTCAGAATTTCAGTAGTCAAAAAGGCCATCACAGCATTAGTACACTGAATGATGAGAGATCGAAATAAAACGCAACATTATTAGAGGAAATTGATTTGTATGAATTGTTCCATTAGCTCATCTCATTAGAAATGAACAGCTACCTGGCCACTGGAGACACAGAGCAACCCCACATGTCATCATTCAGAGAATATAAAGGCTGACTACATTAGAAATTCCCAGAAATTCCAAGGATCCAAATACACCTGGGGTAATGAGCTACATTCTTAAATGGCAAATGGTGAGCATCATTGAGGAAAAAAAAAGTATCATGGACCAAACTTCCTCTTAAAAAACTAACAACATACCAAGGACTGGCACTAACTGTCACTTTAAAATTGTTGACCTGAATTAAATTACCAAAAAGGCAGTAAGATAAAATAAGGGAAGAAAGAAAGATCATTATGTTACCAAAACTACTCACAATACTTTCCTACGTCATTGTATTGTGAACAGATACAAATAAAAAAATGTATGTTATATTTCAGCAAGGGTTTATTCCCCGGCTTATTGTGCATTCTCTGGTTTATTATTGTACTTATTAGATTTTTTTGCATGTTTCTGTATCCTTTTTATTGTTTATTTATCATACATTATTTGGGTTATGTGTTTTTAAACGTGAAGCCATTCTTTGTGTAGTGTGGGTAGAACCGCAGGAGGCACAGCTGCACAGATGTCGGAGCTGCTGGGTCCTCCATCTGCCTTCATGCTAAGGTGAGAAGGAAGGACTGAGCAGCGCATGACTAATGATGTTTTTGATAATATTAGCTCAGATATTTCAAAATCATTACATACAGATGATGTTGCATTATGGAAAAGAAGTAGGGTTATAGAATATACAGACATGGACAAATTTGCTAGTACCCTTACAACTGATTAAGAAAGTGCTCTATGCCTTCTGAAAAGTGATTAAATGAAAAGCAGTTATCCCATGCATACCTGCATAGGACTATCAAGGCATTCTGGAGTAAAACTTACCGCCTAATGTCAGAAAGATCTGTCTCAGTTGCAGATCATGAATCCTCCAATGGAATAATGACCCAAAAACACACAGTTAAAAGCAACCATGAATGGCTAAGAACAAAACACTAGATTATTCTATAGTGGTCTACTATGAGCCCTGATTTGAATCGTATTGAACATCTATGGAAAGAACTGCAACATGCAGTGTGGAGAAGACACACCGCAAACCTGATATACAGTGCATCCGGAAAGTATTCACAGCGCATCACTTTTTCCACATTTTGTTATGTTACAGCCTTATTCCAAAATGGATTAAATTCATTTTTTTCCTCAGAATTCTACACACAACACCCCATAATGACAACGTGAAAAAAGTTTACTTGAGTTTTTGCAAATTTATAAAATAAAAAAACTGAGAAATACATGTACATAAGTATTCACAGCCTTTGCTCAATACTTTGTCGATGCACCTTTGGCAGCAATTACAGCCTCAAGTCTTTTTGAATATGATGCCACAAGCTTGGCACACCTATCCTTGGCCAGTTTGCCCATTCCTCTTTGCAGCACCTCTCAAGCTCCATCAGGTTGGATGGGAAGCGTCGGTGCACAGCCATTTTAAGATCTCTCCAGAGATGTTCAATCGGATTCAAGTCTGGGCTCTGCTGGGCCACTCAAGGACATTCACAGAGTTGTCCTGAAGCCACTCCTTTGATATCTTGGCTGTGTGCTTAGGGTCGTTGTCCTGCTGAAAGATGAACCGTCGCCCCAGTCTGAGGTCAAGAGCTCTGGAGCAGGTTTTCATCCAGGATGTCTCTGTACATTGCTGCAGTCATCTTTCCCTTTATCCTGACTAGTCTCCCAGTCCCTGCCCTGAAAAACATCCCCACAGCATGATGCTGCCACCACCATGCTTCACTGTAGGGATGGTATTGGCCTGGTGATGAGCGTGCCTGGTTTCCTCCAAACGTGACGCCTGGCATTCACACCAAAGGGTTCAATCTTTGTCTCATCAGACCAGAGTTTCTTTCTCATGGTCTGAGAGTCCTTCAGGTGCCTTTTGGCAAACTCCAGGCGGGCTGCCATGTGCCTTTTACTAAGGAGTGGCTTCCGTCTGGCCACTCTACCATACAGGCCTGATTGGTGGATTGCTGCAGAGATGGTTGTCCTTCTGGAAGGTTCTCCTCTCTCCACAGAGGACCTCTGGAGCTCTGACAGAGTGTTTTTTTTTTTTTTTTTTTTTTTTTTTTTTTTTTTTTTTTTTTTTTTTTTTTTTTTTTTTTTTTTTTTTTTTTTTTTTTTTTTTTTTTTCTTGGCCACCTCCCTGACTAAGGCCCTTCTCCCCCGATGCTCAGTTTAGATGGCCAGCCAGCTCTAGAAGAGTCCTGGTGGTTTCGAACTTCTTCCACTTACGGATGATGGAGGCCACTGTGCTCATTGGGACCTTCAAAGCAGCAGAAATTTTCTGTGACCTTCCCCAGATTTGTGCTTCGAGACAATCCTGTCTCAGAGGTCTACAGACAATTCCTTTGACTTCATGCTTGGTTTGTGCTCTGACATGAACTGTCAATTGTGGGACCTTATATAGACAGGTGTGTGCCTTTCCAAATCATGTCCAGTCAACTGAATTTACCACAGGTGGACTCCAATTAAGCTGCAGAAACATCTCAAGGATGATCAGGAAAAACAGGATGCACCTGAGCTCAATTTTGAGCTTCATGGCAAAGGCTGTGAATACTTATGTACATGTGCTTTCTCAATTTTTATTTTTAATAAATTTGCAAAAATGTCAAGTAAACTTTTTCACGTTATCATTATGGGGTGTTGTGTAGAATCTGAGGAAAAAAATGAATTTAATCCATTTTGGAATAAGGCTGTAACATAACAAAATGTGGAAAAAGTGATGTGCTGTGAATACTTTCCGGATGCACTGTACTGTAGATGGAGCAGTGAGCACAGGAGGAGTGGGTCAAATTACCTGTTGACAGGTGCTGAAGTCTCGTTGGGAGCTACAGGAATTGCTTGTTTGCAGTGATTGCTTATGAAGGTTAAGATACTGTATTGACCACAATGACTGGAACATACATCAAAAATGACAAAAAACTTCTTTCAGATGTGACAAAAATATTCATTTCAACTTACAAGAATTTGTTTATATTATTAAATAAGGCCAGGTCCAGCAAAGAACAGCTTCAAATATCAATCTTCCCATTTTGAGGTATGTTCACATATTGCGATCCTATGTCTGTCTGTCACATGAAACAACCCAGGCCCTTATGGACCAATTTTGTTGAAATGTGGCACACTTATTCTCCAAGGAAATTTGTTGCGACATACAAGTTTTTTGTAAATCTTAAAACAGATTGAGCTGTACACAGTTTTAAAATTTCAGTTTACAGTAATCCCTCCTCCATCGCGGGGTTGCGTTCCAGAGCCACCCGCGAATAAGAAAATCCGCGAAGTAGAAACCATATGTTTATATGGTTATTTTTATATTGTCATGCTTGGGTCACAGATTTGCGCAGAAACACAGGAGGTTGTAGAGAGACAGGAACGTTATTCAAACACTGCAAACAAACATTTGTCTCTTTTTCAAAAGTTTAAACTGTGCTCCATGACAAGACAGAGATGACAGTTCTGTCTGACAATTAAAAGAATGCAAACATATCTTCCTTTTTAAAGGAGTGTGCGTCAGGCAGCAGTCTGTCAGAAAGACAGAGGAAAGCAAACAAATCAATAGGGCTGTTTGGCTTTTAAGTATGCGAAGCACCACCGGTACAAAGCTGTTGAAGGCGGCAGCTCACACCCCCTCCGTCAGGAGCAGGGAGAGAGAGAGAGACAGAGAAAAACAAACAGTCAAAAATCAATACGTGCCCTTCGAGCTTTTAAGTATGCGAAGCACCGTGCAGCATGTCGCTTCAGGAAGCAGCTGCACAGAAGATAGCAACGTGAAGATAATCTTTCAGCATTTTTAGACGAGCGTCCGTATCGTCTAGGTGTGCGAACAGCCCCCCTGCTCACACCCCCTATGTCAGGATCAGAGAAAGTCAGCGCAAGAGAGAGAGAAATGTACGTTGGGTAGCTTCTCAGCCATCTGCCAATAGCGTCCCTTGTATGAAATCAACTGGGCAAACCAACTGAAGAAGCATGTACCAGAAATTAAAAGACCCATTGTCCTCAGAAATCCGAGAACCAGCAAAAAATCCGCGATATATATTTAAATATGCTTACATATAAAATCCGCGATAGAGTGAAGCCGCGAAAGGCGAAGCGCGATATAGCGAGGGATCACTGTACATCTTGCCTGAAGAAGGGGCCTGAGTTGCCTCGAAAGCTAGCATATTATAATCTTTTTAAGTTAGCCAAAAAAAAGGTGTCATTTTGCTTGACTTTTCACTACATTCATAATGGCTAACACGGTACAACACCCTAGTACTACAGAATCTCCCATTGAAAAGCATTGGTGAATTTGCAAACTCATCTATCTTAAAAACATAGAAATATTCTGTGTGACTTCAACTAAAAATTACTCTGCAGTTACAACATCACCTTGACAGTGATTATACTAACTTACAGATTTTACCTGCAATAGCCACTATTGACCACAAAAAGATCCCCAAAACAAGTTAATAACTAACCAATAGACTGTGTGTAAGAGGTAGGAAGTTGCTGTCACTGCCTAACTGCACACACAGGATGGCAACCCTCTATCAGCAAGTCCAGCTAGAAAACCTCTGCATCCATCTCCCTCCTCCTGATGCTTTAAGTCATAACAGGTAAGTTAAATAATCTTACTAACTGTAAAAGTATAAAATGCAAGCAAGGAGAACAAATGGTTATCTATGTATGAATGAAGTACCCTGTGGCATACAAGCCATTGTGAACAAAGCAAATAAACATTTAGTTAGTACTATTTACCTCACACTAAACAAGCTTACAGATCCATTATCTACAGATTATAACTATTTACTATGTCACTGTCACTATAATTTACTAGGGTGGCCAGATGTCATGGTGACAGGGACAGTCCTGATTTCATGCTAGGCATCTGTATAAATAACTGACGAATATCAGAATGCACTAGTTTAAACAGGCTACACATATAATAAAACTCTGCTCTGCTGAAATAAAATCCACAATATACTTAGAACTGCATGTACAAAACTCCAAGGTGGACTCCTCATACCCCAGTTCCCAGGTCGATGGAATTTCATAGAAAAGTGCATTTAAAACTCTGACGGGGAAAGCTTGATTAAGAACTTGTGTTAAATTTGAACAGCATCATGAGGATGTCCAGAAAGCACACACAAACAGACAGTACTGCCATTTATTTGTTTCCACCTTCAAGCACTGTGTGGAATCCCAGGTGCTCATTTGTGAAAGTGTTTTTTTTTTTTTTTTTTTCCCCTGATACATCTCTGATAATGATGAGATAAAGCAGGCATTGAACAAAAGTTGATGGGTTTTATGCATTGGCTTACAGGCTGCATAAGTTCTACATTTTGGGACTTTAAAAATCTGGTCATCCTATAATTTACCATCAGGTGCCATAGTCCTCTGATATCCATAATGGTCAGTTGCTATAATAAAGTTTACCTTTCACTTTTATTATTCCTTAACATTTGTCAGAACTGAATAGCTTTGCAAGCCCCATTTCATGAAAATTACTACTGCCTAACATGCTCAAGCCAAGGAGGGACTAATGACATGATTTTTTAAATTAGGCCATGTTAATTTACAATTGCAAATTGTCACGGTATGTGAATATGGTGTGTGTGTGTGAGACACTACCGTTGTAATGATCTACAGTCCTGTCCAGGCTTATATTCCGCCTTTTGCCCAATCCTGGTGAGATATGTCTTTGGCCCCTACAACCATGAAATATACTGTATTGAGAAGGTTCTAGAACCTGCTGACTGAACTCAGTCCTTTGAGGGCTATAATGCTCCTGAATGTTAACACCATGCATATATTTTCTAATGTGTTAAATATTCTTAATCCAGTTGTAGGGTCATGGGGACCAAAGCCTATCCCAGCAGCAGTCCGACGATAATGTCATACTATTACAGAAATACCAATTGTTATTTTATGGCAGAGTTTATTCAATTGCATTTTTACCTTCTTGACAAGAGATCCTGTATCTTAATGTAAATTACTCAGTATGGTACATGAACAGTCACTTACATACAAGAAAAAGATAGCAGCACTGACATGCTTTGCATGTGTTGTCTTACTAAGGCAGGATTTACATACAGTAAAAATGAAATAAGTGACACAAAAGAAGTACTAGAAACCTGCAACATTCTCTATTCAAAAGCTGTATCACCTTGGTTATAATTTATGACGTATGTCAGTTAATAAAAACAGTTAAAAAATAAATTATTCTACTACTCTTGCCACACAAAAAACTGAGTTACAAGACATTACTACACATTTGCTACTGATAGGTCATTTTCAGGAATCATTTTACTCTCATGCTAGAATCATGCAGGCTGGAGGATTAAAACATAAGAAGATTAATTTGATCATTTTCCCATTAAACACAAAACTGCTAGTCTCAAGGAAAGCATTTATCTAAATATAATCTCTGAATAAGTGAAGATGTCAACCTTCACACCATCCAGCTGACAACTGCTTACGGTTTGGAATCTTACAATGAAGAGCCTATGGTAGGATTATTTAGAAGTATCACGTGAGTATGCCTTGAGATAGACTAGTGCCCTGCCTAGGGTTAGTTTCTGCATTGCACTCAGACTTCAGCCCCCCATAACCCTGCACTCAATTAAATGAGTTCATACATGAATGGATGAACAGATATACAGAACTGACAAAACACTAACTGGATAGCTATTGTAAAAAAATGTCAGATGTAGACAGTGGAGAAAACTGTAAAGATTTTATATTTGCAAATACCGAGAGGAATGACAACCTAAGCTGTACATTAAAAGTTTTAAGGAGTTTGTTGTACTCTTTTCATGTAAAAGGCAAGATATTCTTCTTTTTTATGTATACAAAGACTTAAAGATGTGTGAAGTATGTGGAGAACAACCCATGCGAATATGGGGAGAACTAACACACTCCAGAAAGACTTGAGCACCTATGTAGTGTATATTAAGATACTTGTGAGGTCCCATTCTCCTTCTCACCCATTCAGACTTGCTAGGGAACAACATCAGTGTGGTATCAAATGTCATTCCACATTTTGAATGTGTAGCTCAAAGCTGGTAGAGCAAGCTGCCCACCTTCATCCAAGCTGTTATCTCCCTCAATATTTTTAAAAAGCATTAAAAGAAACACATGTTCTGTGATCCATCCATCCATTTTCCAACCCGCTGAATCTGAACACAGGGTCACGGGGGTCTGCTGGAGCCAATCCCAGCCAACACAGGGCACAAGGCAGGAATGTTCTGTGATTATCTGTCTAATTGATTATAGCTTTGATAACTGTAATGTAATTTAATTGATAATGGCTGTAATTAAAGATTTGTGTTCTGTTTGGTTTAGTAGTGATGATCAATTTTGTAACCTTGTCCAGTAACACTTTTTCCTAAACAGGCCCCACACTGATGTTTAGTTGATTATAATGATCTCTTTTGGAAGCTGATATGGACAAAAGTATCAGCTAAGTGAACAAATGTATAATAAATGAATGGGCTGGAATCTGAAACAAGTATTCTGGGGATTGTAAAAGAATGAGGGTTGTGCTCTTAGAACTACTGTGCCTCTGTCAGCCACAGGTGCTCTTCTGCAGTTCCATACCAGAGAAGGTACATAAAGGTTATTGCCCTCCTTGCTCAGGGACTCATAGGATTCCAGACATACCACACTGGGACATTACACTGCCCAACAGCATCTTGGAGATCTCCTAACAAATATATACACACGCACACTCTTGGCCAGGTCATCAATTCAGCTGTCCTTTCCCAGACAGGACAGTAATATGGGTGTTCAAATTTCAGCACTCATGGAGAAGTGTCACACACTTTCGCAAGCTTTCAGGACAAATTTTCCTTGGTTAGGTGTGAAGCTAAGTGTAAAATGACCGACTCATGAAACATCTTTGAGAGGGTTCAAAGAAATTACTCTATATGATGGAATATTGCAAAAGAAGAGGCAGCATGTGGTGATGTATGTTACAAGTTCCCGGCTGTGTGCAGATTTTTAGTTATAAAATGTAACACTCATGCTTGTGGTGGGTGTAGGTGAGCATAGTAGGCAAGCACAATTCAGCCAGGTTCCTCTTTAGCACTCTGCAGTTTGTAATTAAGGCACCTACACACGCTTGAGTTTAAAGGTAGCTTGAGGAGAGCCTGAGGAGGATCAGAAAGAGGGAGGAGGATAACTCAATAGAGAAGTGACACTGAGGAGAGATCGGGCAGAGGAGTCAGTGCACTGGATAAGAGGTGTGGCGATCAGGAGATGGCCCCATGTAGATTGAGAGGATGGCACTCACATGGTAGAGTCACTCTGCTTAACATTCAGGAGCAGGAACGACCCAAAGGGCTCTGAAGACCATACCGCTGATGCATGAGTTAGAAATTAGTGGGACGGTAGAGTTAGGCTTAGGAGGCCCCAGCGTTGACCGGTTAATGTGGCTGGAGCTCAAGCCATTTAAATGGTTGGCCGTGGATGCTGGTGTCTCCGCTCTCTGCTGAGGATGCCTGATGGGTAAGCTAAGGCATTGAGGCAAGACAGAGAGTAGCACCTCACTTTGAAACTTCTAATTTTAATTCTTTGTTTGGATTATTTATTAATTTTTTAACCTATTTTAACTCATATAAAGCACTCTGTTTTTATTGGAATATTTATTTAATAATGGACGCCTGCACTACACTTTACAGTTTGGAACACTGTGAATGAAAGCGCTTTGCCCTTTTATACCTACCTAATGATGTTTACGTGTCTCCTTAGCTCTAGTCTATCTCGTCGTATGACCATTAATGTCCTGGGTTCAAGGATGTTATGCCAGTTGTGGGCAACCTGGGCATCACACAGAAGTATGGGATATAGGCCTGTGATAACACCTCTTACAGTATGTAATATGTACAGATTGTTGTCATGTCTTTGACAATATTCAATGACAAATAACTTACAGAAATCTGAATCATTAATTTGCAAAGTTGTCTGCTCATTTTGGGTTTACCATTGGCGTCATTACTAATGGAAAATATTTAAAGAAGTAACATCATTTTAAGACTATATGATTTTCACTGCTTATACTTATAGTAGTTGTGTAAGAAGTGAACTCCTACCATCAATCTACTTATTGACTTCCACCAAATTATGCATAAATTCTTCATGAAAATATGGAAGAATAAAGATACTTGGTTCCATTTTCTGTTTTGTGAAGCTAGCTGAGTTTTTGTGGTTACAAAGACCAAGTTTGGGACAGTTTTCAAACCCATTATTAGCGCCAGTCACGTTCAGTCAGCTCATCATGTTTGTGGCTCTTATTTGTAAAACTAATTTCATCAACATTATGTTGAGCATCATGACCCAAAAAGTGAAAAAGATCATGAAAGAGTCAGAAAGGTCAAGAAGAATCAAAATGTCATTCCCTTGAGGGTAAAACATGGTGTGATTAAGAGTATTGATGCAGGTTGGCGTAAACAAAAATGTATTGTAGGCTCTAAACTTGTCATCATCCACTGTGAGTCGACTGCTGCTCTTCCTATGTTTTGTTTTCTTGTTCTGTTTGTTCAAAAATTATGGATGGTTCTGTTAGCATGTGAGGGACTAGTATTGTGTACTATACCAACAAAAGAGCATAATGAAATTAGGTAATCAGTTTTACTAAAAAGTAATAAGTGAAGGGAAAATATCTTTATATGACTTCTTTTGATGGCTAATGCTATTAGTGAAATAATTATGTCAATTTTCTTGTATACTGATGTTATTTCACTAAAAACACAGCCATTTTTTGAAGTCAGGGAATTCTTATAATTTTTGTTTCATTTAAATAAATAGTAATTCTGTGTTTGTTTTATAAAATTCAACTTAGGAATGATTTTCAGGAAGAGATTATCTTTGCAACGCATTATGGAACCATTTTGGTTCAGTTCAGGTGGACAGAAGCCTGAGATTATCGCTAAAGCATGAGGCATAATGCAGAAAGCAACACTGGGCAAAGACTCAATCCAACACAGGGCAACACATAGTCAAGTGTTCATCCAAAGCACAAAACATCACTGTCAGAAAGAAGTGTAGCCCAGTGTTTAGGGACCTGAACTGGAAACCATGAGGCTGACGTGACTCACTTGATTGAGAAACTCAGTTAACATGCCATTTATAGGAATGTGGATAAAACACCAGCTGCTTAAATCCATGTAAATATACTCACCCTCATGTACATACAAAAAAAAAAACCTGCTACCCTTGTAATTACTAGACAGATGACTGGATATAGGTGTTCCTGTTCTTATTAGTAAAAAGTCATATGTTTCTCCCTTTATTTAACATTTATTCAGGAGATTGAGTTATTGCTGAAAGAAATCTCTAGACAAAAAAAAATCATAACTCTTTCACAAATGATTGGTTTAAACATCACTAAATAAAACAAAGCCCATAAAGTGCTTGAAAAAATTCTGGCATCACACATTATATAACATTCCTTTACTGTAGCATGCAGTGATGTTTGCATTGACCTTGTCACATTGTATTTAAAAAAAACAACTCTAGCATGTCCCTAAACACCAGCGCATACTCTGCAAATCAGATTAATAAAACCTGCGGGACAGCTTGGGTTTTCTCATACTTAATACAACCTTGAAGAGGTCAGTAAAGGACTCCAAGAAAAGCTTAGCAGGACAGACCAAAAATGAGCATTTTAAGACACGTGCCTCAACTTTGATTATATGGGCATTTATTTATTCTTTTACTGTTAAACAAAAAAGGTTACCGATTTCTGACAAAAAGCTTACATGTAGTGTTTCTTTTGATTTTACATGATTTCCTTAATCCCACTACACACTCTCTTTCAGCAGTGAGCTGAAAAAAGAGATCTACAGGGAAAGAGAAGTTTGGCTTATAGATGACCTTGACATTAATGGCGCTCCGGGGATGAGGCACGCTGGGTGGGACAGATTTGGCAGCTGCCAGATTTTTCCTTCCTAGAGTGAGTGTGTCTTTCCAGCTGAGGCCGCGGCAGCAACACTGCAACCACTGTATTACAGAGGAGAAATGCCACCCAATGTGATGTCACTAACATTCTGAAAGACTCTTGTCATGGAAACTATTCACTGCTTAATAATAACTGGAGGAAAAGGAACTTGTGATCTTAGTGGACTCGTCTTCAAACAAAAACAGTTTTATTTTTCTTTTTTCAAGATGTGTGAACACCTCTTTAATAATTCATCATTTATTTATTGGCGTTTATGAAAACAAACAAATAATAGTATCTTGATTTAAAATGGATACTTAAAAGTCATCTTAAGAAAATTGAAATGTGATTTAAAAAGATCCATCCATCTGTATCTTGAACAGACATCTTTCATTACAGGCAGGTAGCGAGCCAATACCTTTCCAGGCAACACCGGTGTCTACAGCAGGAACCAATCCAGGACGGGATGACAATCCAGTGCACACATATACAAACACCAACACTTGGTCATATCAAGCCTGGTTCATTGAAATGGTAAATTACCAGGAATATCTTTGGGAGGGGTAAGGAGACCCACACAAAACCAGTTAGGATATACAAACTCCACACAGACAGTGAATTGGACACAGGGTCCTGGAACTGTAATGCAGCAGTGTTTATCAGTGTTAAGCCATCCACAATCAAAATGTGTAGACTTAGAAAATGCAGCTTTTTTTGGGATGGTTTCATGGCACCTCGAATTTGACTTTTTTGGATTTACACATTCAATAAAACCACTCAAATTCTCTAGGTGCTAGTTTTGTTAACAAATTAATTGATTTACATTGTAATACATTAAATTTTGAAATATCACAGTCCTTTAAATACTCTCACATTGAAACGAACAAGTCGCTAAAAGTAGCCTAATATATTCTTGTACTTGCACAATTAACATTCTTAAAACTCATACCATCCCATTCCATTCTTAAACCCTCTAAATTGGGGTTAGAGAGATTGGGGTCCAGAGCCCTAGCAGCGCGGGGTGGGGCCAGTCTTTCAAAGGACCACCTCATGACAGTTCACTTTAGAATTGCCAATCATTGCCAAAAAGCACATCTTTGGGATGTGTGAGGAAATCCATGCAGACATGGTGAGAACCTGTACACAGACAAAGACTGGGCATGGAGTTTGAGCCCAGAACACTGTGAAGCAGCAGTGACAAAAATTGTTCCACTTTGCTGCCTCTAATACCACTATATTAAGAACTAAAATATTTAACTGATCAACATTTCTTTTAAACCGTGCCCCTCAACTGCTCTGGGAATAAAATGGTATTGGTATATGTAAACACAGATTAAAATATTAATAGGAAAACTGAAATTAGTAAAGTTACTTTTCTAAAAATATCTCACCTGAAATGCATATATCAAGTGTACTGTCAATTGTGAGTCTGGCATCTCTGTAACAGTTTTGTCCAAACACCAGGAAAATGGGCCTCAAATGTTGCCCTGCTTTCCATGATGTCATCCATGAAACATTACATTTCCTTCACCATTAATGGCATACATTCTAAAAAGTTATTTTTGTGCAGAAATAGAACCAAGTTAAGCTAATTTTAGGCTAGAAACATTTTTGACTGTTAATGCCAAATATGGACCATAAAAATGATGATAATAGAAAGAGCAAAATGTGGTTAAATATAAAAAGCATCCAAAATAATGCATTTAAAGCCACTCTTCTATTTAAGCATCCCAACGCTTGCTCAAGCACACAAACACACAGCCACTTATAGGTTTGTTCAACTAAACATGCAGAGACATCTCACTTTATTTGTGCTCCTTAGAACCGCAAATCACACCAAAGTCCAGTAAAGAAGTTAAAAGGAAAAAAAAAAAGACAAGCTTCAGAATTTGTCGAAAAGAAAAATACATTCTACCAAAATATGGATGTCAGCTCAATCTGGGAGTTTAATACAATATTTACAACACCTGATACTGTATGAAGATATACATGGTGTATGCCAAGGACATGAAAGGGTTAAAAATACAAAAGTCCATGAAGTCTCAGCTGATGGGATGTTCATTATCAAAGCAGCCCTCTAAGGGTTACAGTTAAGTTCGTTTTGGCCTGTTGTGACAGACAGTGTCTCTGTTCGTACCAGCTATGGGTCATCTGATACTGCCAGTGACAATGCTTTTGTGGCTGCTATAGGGTGATCTGAATGTCGATTCCAGACACAAAAGTTATCGGAAGGAATGCAGCTGCTTCTGAGATTAAGCCATACAGCAGGGTCTCGGTTACAGCTGGCCTAACTGGTAGGTGCTCCAAAAGCATATTAGATTCTTTTTCACCAGTTGTACACAACAATCAGATGTTCAACTTATTCAACCTGCCTGCAGTTCAACTTTCTTGTCCAATATAGATGTGATTAAGCATCCAAAAACAGCATTACAATAATGCACTGAACATTGTTTGAAGATTGCAGTGTTACCATTAATGTCATTTATAAATAAGTAGGAAAAAGAATTATGTCATTCACCTTACCATACAAAAGAAGTATAAAATTACCTATCAGTAGTATTTTTATATGATCTATATATACTGTTTGCACAAAATGCATTTTACACATAAATGTTTGAAAATATGCATACACCATGCACATATACTGTATGTATATAAAAATACATACATTTAAATATAAGATAAAGATAAACACATTTTTCCTATTATAATACAAGCTGAAACAATGTTGCAAAATAAAGAGGTTTAAAAGTACATAAAACAAAATCTTATTAGTAGTGAAAGAATCCATTTATAAAATTTTACTTAAAGGAAGAAAAAAAAAGCAAAATAAAACAACAGTAACGAGCCTAAGGATGTGTTGAGTGTTTATTTAAATTTTGCCATAGATGATAGATTTTCCTTCATTTACAGTGAATTTTGAGGGAATTAAAACACAGATAAATGGATATTAAAGATACTTTGTTTGCATTTTTCAACACTTTTTAACCAAATTTTTAAAATTATTTAAATGTTAGGATTCAGCAAAGAAAACCAGAGGATGAGCATGTTCCTTATTTTTATCTAAATCTATCTATGCTCAAAATAAATTTACTCTGTTATAGTAATGCCATTATTTTTATGCACCTTATATTAAAGCATTACTCCTTGTTATATAATACAATTAGTTTAATTTACAGTAAATGGCAGAATTATGCATACAGAATAAAGTAAAAATATGTTCCTTTAAAAGTGGTCTAAAAATTAACTTCTGATCACTGAAAGGTGCTGGTTTTATTCAAAATGATGTTACAAATTCTAATTTCTGTGTCTTAATCTAAATGCATTTATTTGCATTCTTTGTATTTATGCAAAGTAGTCTCTTCTGTTAACATGTGATATCAATCTTAATAATATTAAGATTGTGATAATAAACATGCCTTGTGTTGAGTATAAGCAAAATAATGCCAAGGAAACTGTTCATTGACATTATGTTAACAGTAATTCTCTTTAGGTAAAATAAGAGAGAAAAAGGCTGTGGGACTGTTAGGCAGTAAAAGCCTAGGAAGTCCAAAAAAGAAGGATGTCAGTGTAAGTGACCCAAAGCTCTGGTGATTAAATACAGTTAAACAAAAACGGCTCAATTTATACATAGAAGACTTTTGTCTGTTAACTTTCAAATGGCCACAAGGCAATAATTAGATAAGGCATTTTGATTAATATTTAACAGTCTTTTTCAGGGGTGTCTAACCACAAAAGGCAATGAGTCAAAAGGACCTGGAACTTATTCACTTGAAGCAGTTAAGACTCAAGAGAAAGTGTATACTGTGTGCCAACTGTGTGCCATGTGTATTTTAAACAAACACATTCATCCATCAATCCATCTGTCTGCCTGATTGTTATTTCATATAGATTCAAATAGTTTCTTCCTCCTATGTATCAGTCTATATCTTTCTATCTGCACAAACACATTCAAATACATATATACTATATATATGCACAATTTCATGTGTTGTCTAACACATCTAGACTGGTCAGGGCCACAAGAAGGTATCTCACAACCATTGGGAGCAATGCAGAAACGAATTCTGACCAGGATACCAAATATATTACAAGCAATCAAACATTTGCCTCAGACTGTTCCTGTTAAGATTCACAGATTAACCTAAAATATATTTACTAAACCTGACTAACACATTTGTAATACTAAAGCAAAAAACATACATACAACATATAAATAGTACATGTAAACTTATAGTATTTTTCTTCCCTTACAAGTCATTAAATGCCTAGGAATAGTCTAATGCGCAGGGCAAAATAAAGACTGGGTGCACAAAAAAAAACCCAGTAGCATCTACATGATTCCAGTCAAATTAAGAACTTTTTTTTCAGCTGAAAAACAAAAACAAGTGTACAAGGGTCTTGGGTCACTCAAAACAAAATTCATACAGTAGTAGCTAGCGGCCATTAGCATAACCTGGGTGGGGTTGGGGGGGGAGAAGCTACTGTAATACAATCCTGTATAGATTGTAACACTATGAAATATCAAAAACAATGAAAAAAGTGTGTGTATATATATATATATATATATATATATATATATATATATATATACATACATATACACATTTTATATATATATATATATATATATATATATATATATATATATATATACACATACATTGTATATACATATATATATATACATACATATACACATTTTATATATATATATATATATATATACATACATACATTGTATATACATATATATATATACATACATATATTGTATATACATATATATATATACATACATATACACATTTTATATATATACATATACACATTTTATATATATATATATATATATATATATACACATACATTGTATATACATATATATATATACATACATATACACATTTTATATATATATATATATATATATATATATATACATACATACATTGTATATACATATATATATATACATACATATATTGTATATACATATATATATATACATACATATACACATTTTATATATATACATATACACATTTTATATATATATATATATATATATATATATACATACATTGTATATACATATATATATCATATTTCATGGGGGCGGCACGGTGGAGCAGCGGGTAGCGCTGCTGCCTCGCCGTAAGGAGACCTGGGTTCACTTTCCGGGTCCTCCCTGCGTGGAGTTTGCATGTTCTCCCCGTGTCTGCGTGGGTTTACTCCGGGTACTCCGGTTTCCTCCCACAGTCCAAAGACATGCAGGTTAGGTGTATTGGCGATCCTAAATTGTCCCTAGTGTGTGCTTGGTGTGTGTGTGCCCTGCGGTGGGCTGGTGCCCAGCCCAGGGTTTGTTTCTTGCCTTGTGCGCTGGGATTGGCTCCAGCAGACCCCCGTGACTCTGTAGTTAGCATATAGCGGGTTGGATAATGGATGGATGGATATTTCGTGGGTTTTAATAATTAGTTTCACCTTAATTAAAATTCTGACTTCTATTTATAAATAATGCAAAAAAAAGTGAACACCAGAGAAAACGACACATATTCATCAAATTCTAACTCCAGCTTTTACCCAGCTATGACTCAGACCTCAAAAAATGAAGGAAAAGTGTTTTGTAATTTTGCTCATTAGTGGTTGATACATTATTGAAGTTTATTTTTCTTGCTTGGAGCTTCTTTGTAAAAAATTAAACGTGAATGTTATTAAAGAAAAAAAAAACTTTAGAAAATTTTGCTTAAGAAATCAGATTTACTCTAAAAATGCTCTGCAGGTGGCAGCAATAGTAAATAGAATGTTTTACAGAAAACAAAGAAAGAACTCTGTGTTTCATTTATGCACATGCTAGACACAGTGGTTATAAATCATTCCAAAGCGCTGCCCGATTACATCCGCCTAAAGTTACCCATATAAAGATAAAGACGTCTATCTTTGCATGTGCATGAAGTGGAGAGCAAGGTGTGTGGTAAATCTACTGTACTCCTTCCCTTCTTCTAACAGGCGAGTCCTCCTGAGGCCTTGACCTACTAGCTCTCTGGCATTTCCTTTTTGGAGTTCACAGCACCCAAGAGCTGCTGGCTGGGAAAAGGACTGCGAGGTGGGGAAGACAGCTGGGGGGTGGGGGTTTGACTGTAGCTTTATTTATCATCACTGAATGGTTTACTGGCTTTAACAGAGGGGAAAAGCTTTGTTTAAATTTCCATCTAGCATAATTAATGGTTATTGACTAGTAAATGAAGAACAGGTGACATCTCAAATTAGAAGATAAATGATCTTCTGTTGTAGCGTGATAATGGCTTAGTAATTGCTGCAATGTTCAGGCCTTGCTGCCGCCCCATCGTAATGCTAGATCATGTCCAGAGCACAAAGGCCTCTGTGTGAGAAGTACTCAGCCGTTTACCTTTTTGCCCAGCTGTGCAGCTGATTTGGTCCATTTATTCTCTGATGGACTGCCCAACTGTGGCAAAAGTTCAGCCGACCTCACCTTCCTGTTCTCATGCCGAGCCACATGACCCCTACAACTCCCAGGCAGCCACCAGAGGAAGAGTGCAAACTCCCTGATTTCTGTCACAAGTTTATACTGTAAGGTTTATTTTGTATCACTATCATCTGGGACTTTTCTTAACATACTGCATCATTTCCACCATCTTAAGCAGAGATCGTTTTCATACAATTATGTCTATTGTGGAGACATCTAAAAATACAACTAAATTGTACAGTATTAGACAGCTGGGCCTAAGGGGGCATACAAGGTTCTTGACAGAGACAGGCAAATAAAGTTGCAAGCAAATATAAGTCTTGAAAATCAAATATTTTTAATTAATCGCTGTAGGCTGGAAATGTCATAATGATCTCACAGGCTTATTAGAAGCATGCAGACACTGGAGGAAGCAAGTACTTGTGCTGCTAAGAGCTTGGCAGAGGTACAGTGAAAGGAATTCCTTTGTGATCTTCTTTTACTGTATAAACAATATATAAATACGTGTTAACATGAACAATATCTTAGTGTAAACACCTAATTGAGCTTTGATTAAAGGACAATCTCGCCCCCCTCCTGATAGGTTTTGCATTTTTCACCTCCTGAACAGTATCATTTGAAATAGTATGCATTGCAGTTTAAATGATGCTTAAAAACAGAAAGAGAGACAGTAAGGGAATTTTTTAAAAAAAAAAAAAAGGATATACTGGAGGAGACTATTCTTAAACTGTTGATGAAATTATACATTTGAATGTGTTTCAATGTGTAGATCATTTGCCCTCATTTTACTATTTGTATTATTCTACTGTACCTAGTCTGATCTTATTTTGGGGCAGCACGTATTACAGTAGTTACTGCTGGTGTCTCACAGGTTCAGATTGCGGCCTGGTCATAGTCTATGTGGACTTTGCACATTCTCCCTATACCTGTGATTTTACTTACATTTTTCCTTCCTTGGGCACGCTTAAATTTCCTCTCACATCTCAAAGTCTGAAGATGGGGTTAATTGTTCACTATAAATTGGTCCTAAATGAATGAGGGTAGTGTATTTCAAATCCTGGCTGAAGACTCGCTACTTCAATTTAGCATATACTGACTAGAGCTGCTGATTAACTGTATAGACTCCATCTCTATTGTTAGTCATTAGCACTAAAACATAAATAACATTATCGTTATAACTGGATACTAACCCTCACCTATTCTGTTTCTCTTCTCAGTACTCAAATGAGGCACTTGGTGCCACAGCCCACCTGCCAAGTTGTTTTGCCTGCCTAAGGTAAAGTTATCCCTGATGGAGGATCGCAGAAATCTTCAGGTACAGGGGTCCTTTCATCGGATTGGATGGCCCAGCGCTGTTTCAGCTGTGGAATGGCCAAATGGGGGAGGCAGCTTGATGGCTAAGGTCTCCAGGACTCTAAACAAATCCAAATCATATTATGTGATATCATCTATTGTTAAATTCTGCTCTGTACTTGTAATATTTTTATTTTTATACTGTGCTGAGGATTACTTGTGTTCTGTTCTGTGTATTATACTGCATTGAACCCCTTCTTTTTTGATACCCACTGCATGCCCAACCTACCTGGAATGGGGTCTCTTTTTGAACTACCTTTCCCAAGGTTAATTCCATTTTTATCCTACAACGTTTTTTTTGGGAGTTTTTCCTTGTCTTCTTAGAGAGTCAAGACTTGGGGGCTGTCAAGGCCCATTGTGGCACTTCTTGTGTGATTGTGGGCTATACTAAAACAATTGTATTGTATTGTATTTGAGTGCCATACTGCTACTGGTGCCATCTGCTGTCAAGAAGAAAGGAAAAATATTTTTTCAGAAGTTTAAGTATGTCAAATTGAATAGCCAGCTAAAAGTTTCAATGAATAGACCTAAAGACTAATTTTTCAAGTATAACAGTTTTGAAGTGAAACAACAGAAATTTATTTTTGAATAGAGCTCTTCATAGATTCAATTAGAATAGATAAGACTTTATTTGTCCCCAGGGGCAAACTGTTTTTTTCATAGAAGCTCATTAAATAAATAAACACTCACACACACTATGGCCTGAACACATACCAGAATGACAAAAAAACAAAGAAAACTAAAGAAAGAAAAGCTTCCTACTTGGCAGTCACAGTCACAGTGAGGCATTATACATGAGTATTGCTGTTGGTATAAAGGAGTCCTAGTAGTGTTTCTTGACACACATCTGCTGAATGAATCATTGACTGAAAATACTCAGTGTTAGTGTGTCAGAGAGAGGATGTACAACATTGTTCATAATGGCATCAATTTTGTTTTAATTCTTTCCTTTGTTCTACCTCCAGGAGATCCAGAGTACCTCCCATAACAGAACCTGCCCTTTTAATTAGCTTGTTGATTCAGTGGGTCTCTCTTGACGCAATGTCACCGGCCCAGCACACCTCAGCATAGAAAATCGTACTTTACATCACAGAGTTGCAGAATATGTAAAGGATGTCACTACCCATATTAAAGAAAAGCAGTCTCCTAAAAAACAGTCTGCTATGCCCCTTCTTATATAGTTCCTCTGTGTTCTAACACAAATCCAACCGTCACTGATATGGATCCCCAAGTACTTGTAGAAGTGCACCCCTCTACATCCACTCACTGAAGAGTGAGCAGACATTGATGGTTTTTCGTGTGTAAATAACCTAATCCTTGGTTTTGCTGATGTTAACTTGCAAACAATTCTTTCTGTGCCAAGAAACAAAGTTCACCATCTGATTCCTATACTCTGTCTCATCCCCCTTATCAATACACCCTATAAGTGTAGAATCATCTAAAAATGTCAGCAAGTGACATGACCTGGTCTAATGTTTATAGTCTTATGTGGACAGAGTGAAGAGAAAAGCAAACAGGACTGTTCTTTGTGGTTCTCCGGTGTTTCTCACATCTGTATCAGATACACAGCCATTTAGTTTCACGAACTGTGAAATAATACTAATAGTATTAACGGCATTGGAGAAATGAAAACAAAATGATCCTCACAGTGCTACCAGACTTGTCCAGATGGGAATATGCTTTGTGGAGCAGATGGATAATTGCATCCTCCATTCCAAACTTTGTCCTTCAGGCAAACTGCAGTGGGTCCAGCAGGTCAACCACAACAGGAACCATATAACCCAGGAGCAGTCTCTCACAGGTCTTCATGATGTGAGACTAAGTGTCACTGGTCTGTAGTCATTAGGTGAAGATGAGCCTGCCTTGTTTGGAACAGGAACAATGCAGTATGTTTCCACAGCAGCAACACTTTTTGCAGCCTTATTGACAGACCGAACAGATGACAGAGGATACCACAAAGTTGGTTGGCACAGGCCTTAAGAACTTGAGGACTGACTCCATCTGGTCTTGTGGCTTTTCCTGTGTGTAGCTTTTTAGGTTGTCTCTTCCCTTGGTCATCAGTTACGGACAATCCCATAAGTTTAAGCATAAAACACACATGGCAGGCATAAACAAACAGAGAACCCAAATTACAAAATGAGCATAAATTAAAAAAAAACAATACTGCTCCATTAAGCCTGTCTATACTGACCTTCATTCAATTCCTTGCTCAGTTGCATATTTCCAAGGTAACCCTCAAGACTCTCCTTTTCGTCTTCAATCTCTCCCCCTCTGTCTTACAGGCATCCCTAACATCTTCTTTTCTGCCAGTAAGTCTTCTCCTCAAATGCTTCACCCAACTCTAGGCTTAAGTGTACTTCTGGATTAATGTAGCTTTGAACATCACCTTGGGGCCATAGACAGCTATAGGATCTTTAGATTATTTCTCTTCTTATTCATGCTTAAGACTGTAGTAGCCTTAATGGCAACAATCTGTCAGGCAGCTATTGGTTAGGCAAGATAATGGCGGCCTTTTGTTCTTCCTCTCTAAGCTTACCCTTAAAAACATGGCCCCAGCATGTGCTTAAACCAATAGTCTGGGGTCTTTCAGCCATTTCCTATCTCTCGGTGGGTAAAGCCATATGGTGTCGTACCTCCTAACAACTGTAAAATGCTTCTGAACTGATAAAATGCTTTGGGTTGATTCAACATAGAAAGATGCAAAAGACAATGAAGGTTGTATGTATTAGTATATCATAAAAAGGTTTATCTGTCTGCTTTGCCCCTTCTTATATATCTGATACTACATACTTCAAAAATTTTAACTTTTATTTTTTCATCCAGTTTGTGCTCAAGCTGTTCAAACAGGAAGGACACTTTTGTCCACCATCAAACACTGCTCCTCCTTCTCTCCTCTAACATTCACTTTTTTCATGCTTCACTCAACAGTTTGGTGATTCACCCTCTTTAAGCCAACACCTTTTGACTCCCACAAACTGAGGCAGTGGATTACCTAAAAGGCCAGAGGCCACCTTATCAAGCGGTATCCTGGTGGTCCTTTTGGTCACTAAACCCCAAGGTAATTTTTCAATTGTAACCACAGGAGTTGAAGCATATATTACTAGCAACACCATATGCTCATCAATCAAGCTATATTTCATATTATGTTCACATGTGGTATAAGACCCCCTGTGCTCCCACCTCAGTGTGAGGTTGATTACATCTAAGAAGCTGTGACCTTATAATGTCTGAAGGTGCATGAGTGCCACCTACAAGTGTAGGCTCTACTTCCCAAATTGTTCCCCCACTTATGATGTTTTAAGTGTCTCCCCTATTAGACAGAGCTGACATACCACCAGAAATGTCGCCCACATGTCCACAAAGTTTACTGGGAATCTTTCTTTTTACTATTACTGCTATTACTTAATATTGTGAGACTGGCTGACTACTGCCAAGATGTAAGTAGATTTTTTCCTTCAGGCACCCTTGGTAGACCATCCTCCCTGATATTCTGTTTAAGATTGACGTAAGACAGGTATAAATGGGTGAAACTAATCTGCAGGTCAGTTTATGAATCTAAAGCAATATGGGGAAAAAAATACTATTAAGTGGTGAGTGGGTTTAACTAACATTCTACCACAGTGGGAGAACAACTGACAACAAGCAATACTGAATCCACATAATTTTATTTCCTCAGAACGGTAGTAGCAGCTGTTGCTACAAAAGGTAATTTACATACTGTATCATGATGTTCTTTTAACATTTTGCTTATACTTTGCTTATTAGACTTTAACTTACCCACTTCCACTTTTCTCTGATGAAAAATTCTAAAAGCGCAAACGTAAGAACTAAAGGAAGTGTTTATTGCTACTGAAATGATATAACATTTCCAACGTGAAATTTATTAATACAATTCGCATTTGCAATTGCATTTGGAAGCAAAAGTCAAACAGACTGGAAAATTATTTACAGGTGTTTCCATGGTGCTTTCAATCATATAGTGTATTTGTTTGATGGTGTTTGCTGATCATAATTTGACTCCAGTTTTAAATTGCAAAACTGCCATCCTAAAATATATGTTTTCAATGACCAGAATTACATATATCATTAAAGAAACATCATGAATGTTTATGAATCATGTGACCTGTATCTGTCTCCTTGGGAGACTTCAAGTCTCCTTCAACTTGGCAATGGAGGCATAAAATCTGAACATTTACCTTGACAATAAATCTCATGATTTATATGCAGTTATGCGTGTGTTTTTTAAAAAGCAGTATTTCTTTTCTGTTTAACAGGAGTGATCCATGAATCTCCTTGGGTGTTACTTTCTACAGCAAAACTGTCCCAGGGCCAGAAAAATTATGCAGTAAGCTTTAGGATCATAAAACCTGCATAAAAGTAAATTAATCTTAAAACATTTCAAAAAAGCATGATTGGGAACATTTACCTGGCAGATACTTTTCTGGTTATATTCAGCTTTTTAATTTACTTTCTAAATTCACATATTCCAGTAGAGCAGGGGTTCTCACTTTGGGTCCAAGCTTGTGTTCTAGCTAGTTTCTAGCATGGAAAAAGATCTATATAAATAAAATTTATTATTCCATCCATCCTCTTCCGCTTATCCGAGATTGGGTCGCGGGGGCAGCAGCTTGAGCAGAGATGCCCAGACTTCCCTCTCCCCGGCCACTTCTAGCTCTTCCGGGAGAATCCCAAGGCGTTCCCAGGCCAGCCGAGAGATATAGTCCCTCCAGTGTGTCCTGGGTCTTCCCCGGGGCCTCCTCCCAGTTAGACATGCCCGGAACACCTCTCCAGGGAGGTGTCCTGAAGGCATCCTGATCAGATGCCCGAGCCACCTCATCTGACTCCTCTCGATGCGGAGGAGCAGCGGCTCTACTCTGAGCCCCTCCCGGATGACTGAGCTTCTCACCCTATCTTTAAGGGAGAGCCAAGACACCCTGTGAAACTCATTTCAGCCGCTTGTATTCACAATCTCGTTCTTTCGGACACTACCCATAGCTCATGACCATAGGTGAGGGTAGGAACATAGATCGACTGGTAAATTGAGAGCTTTGCCTTGCGGCTCAGCTCCTTTTTCACCATGACAGATCGATGCAGAGCCTGCATCACTGCAGATGCCACACCAATCCGCCTGTCGATCTCCTGCTCTAGTCTTCCCTCACTCGTGAATAAGATCCCGAGATACTTGAACTCCTCCACTTGGGGCAGGATTTCGCTCCCAACCCTGAGAGGGCATTCCACCCTTTTTCGGCTGAGGACCATGGTCTCGGATTTGGAGGTGCTGATTCCCACCCCAGCCGCTTCACACTCGGCTGCGAACCGATCCAGAGAGAGCTGAAGATCACGGCCTGATGAAGAAAACAGGACAACATCATCTGCAAAAAGCAGTGACCCAATCCTGAGTCCACCAAACCGGACCCCCTCAACGCCCCGGCTGCGCCTAGAAATTCTGTCCATAAAAGTTATGAACAGAATCGGTGACAAAGGGCAGCCTTGACGGAGTCCAACTCTCACTGGAAATGGGTTCGACTTACTGCTGGCAATGCGGACCAAGCTCTGACACCGATCGTACAGGGACCGAACAGCACTTATCAGGGGGTCCGGTACCCCATACTCTCGGAGTACCCCCCTTAGGATTCCCCGAGGGACACTGTTGAACACCTTTTCCAAGTCCACAAAACACATGTAGACTGGTTGGGCAAACTCCCATGCACCCTCCAGGACCCTGCTAAGGGTGTACAGCTGGTCCACTGTTCCACGACCAGGACGAAAACTACACTGTTCCTCCTGAATCCGAGGTTCAACTATCCTACGGACTCTCCTCTCCAGGACCCCCGAAAAGACTTTTCCAGGGAGGCTGAGGAGTGTGATGACTCTGTAGCTGGAACACACCCTCCGGTCCCCCTTCTTAAAGAGGGGGACCACCACCCCAGTCTGCCAATCCAGAGGCACTGTCCCTGATGTCCATGCGATGTTGCAGAGGCGTGTCAACCAAGACAGCCCTACAACATCCAGAGCCTTAAGGAACTCTGGGTGTATCTCATCCACCCCCGGGGCCCTGCCACCAAGGAGTTTTTTGACCACCTCGGTGATCTCACTCCCAGAGATGGGGGAGCCCACCTCCGAGTTCCCAGGCTCTGCTTCCTCACTGGAAGGCATGTTAGTGGGATTGAGGAGGTCTTCGAAGTACTCCCCCCACCGACCCACAACGTCCCGAGTCAAGGTCAGCAGTGCACCATCCCCGCCATATACAGTGTTGACATTGCACTGCTTCCCCCTCCTGAGACACCGGATGGTGGACCAGAATCTCCTCGAAGCTGTCCGAAAGTCATTCTCCATGGCCTCCCCAAACTCCTCCCATGCCCGAGTTTTTGCCTCAGCAACCACCAAAGCCGCATTCCGCTTGGCCTGCCGGTACCTATCAGCTGCCTCCAGAGTCCCCAAAAAAAAGGATGCCGTCAAGCTGAAAAAATTAATTATTATTATTATTATTATTATTAATAATAATAGTCAAAATAATAATAATAATATTAGCCAGCAATTGCTGCTAATACAAGATACTTTTTTGGGATTCATTTTAGCTGACACACTCATTAAGATTCATGTCTTCTTTTAGTCTTAAACAGTTATTAATTACTTCTTCATTTTCTAAGCCGCTGTCAATTATTTAGAAAAACAACACGTAACGTGAATTTTGGTCGTGTCTCCACCTGTATGTGTTCATCCTTAAGTATGTGTTTTAATAAAATACTATGAAATAAATTACAGAAAAACAACGAAGGAATGAAAACTACTAATCTGCTCTTGTCCACAAACCTTTAAATCCATATAAATAAAATGCAATGTTGACTCACTGACTGATTGACTAATCACAAAACATCATTTCATGTTTAGATAAAATGCTGATATTTTAAACAATTGTATATCTAATGCAGTAGGTATCCACTAAGAAAGAACATTTTGATATTATCAATATTTAGGGGTAAAAACAACTACAACAGGAAAAACTAAACATCTCAAAATCTAACAAATGCTTGGACTGTTTTGATAGAAATTTGGAGATGTTATAGAAAAAATAAAATTAGTTGACAAATGCTTTTTATTTGTCGATAGTAACATTGTACTGAGTAGGCTATACTAACGCATCACGGCTCAGCTCTGAGATGAAGCTGGGACAGACAGAGTGCTGTTTAGGATTTTCTGGTTTATGCAAATAAAGGCCATCAGTAGAAGGGATTGGAGAGGCACACTAAGAGCAGCACTGACCAATAGGGTGGGCTGGATGAGTAAAGAATGCAAGGTGCTGTGGCTGTGTACATACTGTAGGTGTTGCACAGACGTCACTACAATACATTAACAAGACCATACAACCCTAAAATAAAAAATATTCACTGCATGGGCCATGAAAATCTGCAGCCTGTAAACATTATTGCTATTTGTAATTAATTAAAGTAAAACACTACTCACTGTTTGAACTGCATGGTCTGGCTATGGCAGTTTTGGGGTAGAGGCATATTAATAAAATTAAAAAAAAATCTTAAACATACAACTCACTGTTTTTCATCCAAGCCCTCCAAACCATTGCAATGGTACAAGATTACAAATCAAAGCGTTGCATTTAAATCTTATTGAAGCTAAAAGATTTACAGGATTTCCTATAAAAGAACTTATATGTAAACTCAAAACTTACATTATTCCTACTAATTACCTGTTTCAATGCAAAACTATACAGTTTCCTGTAAAACTGTGTTTTGCAACGATCATCTTGGATGGGCCTCAGTTTGTTGCAAAGGCAATGAACCAGCCATTCATCCATTTATTGAACCTGGTTAACACAGTTTTATGGTTCTGGGAAATGGAGCCCATAGTATAGAGCCCAAGGAATAAAGAAACAAACCCAGCATGGGACACTAGCCAAATATAGAGCGCACTGATGTGTACACAAGTAAGTGTCCATCCATGAATTTACTGTACTTGCTTAATCCAATAAAGCAGTATCAGTTGAACAGTAGACCATCCCTGGACAGGACACCAGTTCATCATAGGACACACACATTCATTATCATCCAATTTAAAACTGTCTCTGCAATGTAACAGGAAAAGAAAAAGCAATGAAAAATAACGCAGGAAAATGAGAAATCTCAACACAGGCAGTGGCGATGGAGCTTTACTTATTAACAACAACTTCATTAGATTTTAAGAATTATCCTTTAAAATTGTATAATGAAATTTTTGGTGGAGGGTCTCTCATCTAAGCATCTTTATTAAATGTGAGGATAAATCAACATGCAAGTAAAAAGCATTATTCTTTTCTTTATGCAGATGAATAATACAATGACTTTTTGAATACCAGAGGTAAAGAAAGGATAACAAAAGACCAGTTACACAAGTTTCAAGTATTAATTTATTCTCTACATTGTTTACAGTATTTTCACCTTCTCCCACATATTCTCTCTAAAGTTGAACAATTAAAAGAACAGGAAATAAGATTAGCCTAGACAAGCCCTCAGTGTCTGAATCAGCAGCAGCAGTACTATCACAAACACAATTCTGGGTCCAATGTATACTTTATTAAACTGCAAGGCAACTTCACACAGTGGTGTACATTTTTACCACTCAAATGGTCTCAGACATAGTATCCCTTTCTCTCTGATTGCTTTCCACTTGATTATTTTCCATTACGTTTAATTCTGGTGACAGCGGCTCAAGCAAGCAACACTCATTAACTGCCCAGTCATCCACAAACACCCAAGACTGGTTTTGTTGAGCTAATTGTTAGCTAAACAGAGTGCAGCAGCAACAGATTTATTTCCTCAAGGCATGGTCATTTTTCTTTTTTATTAGGATCTTATGTTATACTTGCACTTGGTTTTCAGGTTCTTTATTTGACAATTTTTGGTGCCAGGGAGCATGCTGTTTCCTAGTATGTGTACAGTCATCAACAAATGACTTTTATTTGAAACACATAGCAGCTATGTAACCTATAGATTGAATATGTTACTTTGAGTGTAATATATATACTGTATATACACATACATAAAAACTTACATACTTTGTACATACATTATACACACACACACATACATGTAATATGTGTTGCAGGTTTGTTTATTTGTCATGAGGTCATTTTAAAATATGTGACCAGGTGACCTCTTACTACTTATCTCTTGAACTATAAACAAGTGATGGGATACCTTCTATGTCATGCCTGCATGTTTTTCTACATTCATCTGCTACCCTGGCACTGTGTAAAGTTAACTAATGACTGTAATACATTGTTGCTCGTGAGTGAGCACCCTAAATTTATTGTAATCTGTTCAGGGTAATTTGTACTTCTGATTGAATAACTAAATGAGAAAATAGATTAGGGTGGCACGGTGGCGCAGTGGGTAGCGCTGCTGCCTCGCAGTTGGGAGATCTGGGGACCTGGGTTCGCTTCCCGGGTCCTCCCTGCGTGGAGTTTGCATGTTCTCCCCGTGTCTGCGTGGGTTTCCTCCGGGCGCTCCGGTTTCCTCCCACAGTCCAAAGACATGCAGGTTAGGTGGATTGGCGATTCTAAAATTGGCCCTAGTGTGTGCTTGGTGTGTGGGTGTGTTTGTGTGTGTGTGTCCTGCGGTGGGTTGGCACCCTGCCCGGGATTGGTTCCTGCCTTGTGCCCTGTGTTGGCTGGGATTGGCTCCAGCAGACCCCCGTGACCCTGTGTTTGGATTCAGCGGGTTGGAAAATGGATGGATGGATGGATGAAAATAGATTAATCTTTAAAAAAAAGATTTTTGTGCCAACATCATGAAGAAATCATCACGGTACCTGAGTGTGTGCCCTACAATGGACTATCATCAGGCATTAGTTCCATGAAAGGTTACTTCCTGCTTTGCATGTGTTGATGCCACAATCAGCTTTGGAGCCCCATCCAGGATTGGTAACACCTTACACATAATGATTCCAGAAGATGTTTTGACACCTTATCTATGGTTTGTTTCTTCCTTCTGTGTAATGCTACAAGAATAGGGTCTTGTATCTTGATCAAGGTTGGTTGCTGCCTTAAACTTAGTGATGTCAGCATCCAGGCCAAGACTCACTCCAGTCTTACATATGATGTTTCTAGGATAGGTACTGGCATCTCATTCAGGGTGAGTTTTTGTCCTGAGGTTAATACTACAAGGACAGAATTTAATGCCCTGTGTAGGGTTGGGTCCTGCCTTATTCCCAATAATACTAGGGCAGACTCTAGCCCACTGTGCAGGATTAGACCTAGAATATACAACACTTACACTTAATTGAGTAAAGTAAATACACAGACAGATGAGCAAATTAGGTTATTACTATAATGTTTTGTACTTTTAATTATTTGTGTGTATAAGGATCTCATGAGCAAAAGCTCAGAATGCAAATCTGTTATTGTAACTTGCAATGTGGGGGCTTTATTTACACAGATGAATAAAATAAGCAAAGGCAGCATTCAGTAATGACAATTGTCAAGCACTCAGCTCAAAAGACAAGATATAACCCACTGAAATTGGCAGCTTTTTTTGTTATTAATCCTAAAACAAACAAGATATGACAGTAATATTTCACAAATTAACATTGTTAGTGCTACCAATAAGATTATTTACATTCTTTGTTTCATATTAAGAAATATACCAGTTGGAAATATTTTTGTTTGTTTATCTTACTTTCATGCTTTCTGTATATACTGTACAGTACATACACAGCAAGATCTTGATTGAGACACAGAGAACACATTAGTGATTGGAATGTTTAATTCTACAGTACGAAATAACACTGCAGACTTTCCATGATATAGAAATAAATACATAATGATAAAACAATAAGAAAAGAGCCATCAGATATGTACAGTTTTCTGGTCTTAATTGATGCTGATAGCTTAAACCTGCTTTTGTGGCTTTGAGAAAAATAAACAAAGTGAAGAATGTTTGAATATATAACACTAGTCCTCTTAATGGATTTAAATTTTAATAACGCTGATGTCTAGCCACCAGAAATATCAAATGAACATTGTACTCTCTAACCCTTTCCTTCCATTAGCCATGGTCTTTAGAAGTAACTATCAGACCTACCCAATCCTGATGCACTGCACTGAGAACTTCATATCACTGTATGCTGAAGACAGATTTTGTTTCAGAATACAGCCTCATCTGATATTCCCCATGTAGTAGATCTATTAAATCAATTTAAACCGCTGTCTGGATAAAGGATTAAATGGTCCAAGTCAACGTCACTTTAACCGAATGGGCTCAAGCTCAAAATTACACCATCACCATTTATTGATGCACATATTTGAAGTTTTAAGTAACAAAGTGCTCTTTGATTGCCACCATTTCTTTCCACAATTCCTCCTAGTGTGCTTTATGATATTATATTCTGTCATCATCAATGTGAGCAGTTATAGTGAGCACTATGCATTACATAAATGAAACAAGCATGAGTTTTTAGACACCTAGGAAACTGCTCTAGTATTAAATGTGACACAATATTTTTGATTCATCAAACTGATCTGGTCTCACATTCACAAGTTTTATATATTACCACTGGTTACATATTCTGCTCCCTGCTTTAATTTACTCCTTCCAACCCACTATTGCCAACTCAGTGCTAACACAGTAGTCTTCAACTTCTATGAAAATCCACCTGTCTGGTTAAATCCTGTAAGCTTTACCTTGATTTATTAAATTCAATCTGATTAGGATGCAGCACATCTTTAAAAAGCATGAACACTTTAAGTGTAGCTATTATCTTTGTCATTTTCATCTAAATGTAAAAAACTAAATTTTATAAACAAAGGGGGACTATTCACACAATCAAGTTTGTTGGACTAGCTAATGAAGAAATTGGACCATTTTAGAAGCTATCTTACTCTCCACTTGAACCATAGCAATGACTTAGTAGTTTTCTACATTCCCAAGACCTTTTGTGTTAAGGATCACTTTCTGGTTTTCATATTGAGGGCTATTTCATTCATTTATAAAAGTGTCCTCCAGTATGATTCATGTATGTACCCCTGAAGACCCGAATTAGGGATACAAGTAACTTATGCCATTTGAGAATTTCAGTTCCCTTAGCTTTTCAGTTTTCTAGTGATGCAGTTGGTTGTTCTACTCCTCTGCACATCCTCTAGTGATTAATGGTTAGGAAAATTACACAAGTTACTCCAAGTACCATTTTGCTTGTGCAGTCAAGAGTATAATGATTTTTGATTTGGACTCAGCAGTAGGAAATGAAAATGTTGTGTCAGAAGAGATCCCTGAATTCTCTAGGAATTTACTTTTTATAAGTCATAATTCATTATTATTTTCCTTTTACCAGCACATAACACTTTACACTTGTCTATATTAAAATGCATTTTGTAAGTATTTGCTCAGGTCTGGAGACCTATTTAAATTGTTGTGTAACCTTATTGCTGTTTGAATTCTCCCAGTTTTGGTGCCATCCAGAATAGTAGAAGCTAGCTCACTATATCTAAATATTTATGACATTTATATACAATTTGAACAACAAAAAAAAACACAATTGAAAAAGGGACAGGGACAGGTTATCCTGGCATTATGGCTTGTCCATTTTTCTCACATCTTGATTTTTTACCCTACTTCATTATCATCTTGTGTGATTTTTCCCTACTTCTTCTTCAACCCATTTGATTTTTCCCTGCTTCTTCATCTTGCTTGTCTCTATATACTGTTTATCTTCCTATGTTTGACATACTGTATGGGCTACAAGTCTTATCTGATGTACACATTTGTACACCTCACTTTGGTGCTGTTCATTGTAGTCAAATTGTGTAAACTGTCTATGTGCCTAATTATATATTATTTAGATGATTTACTAAATTCCTCTCCACAACTGCTTCATCATGTCTCACTAGATCTGCTACCTTTGCACTAATTGGTGCCCAGGCGCTTTCATTCTGTCCCCTCACTCATTATTGTATCTTTTACTGAGTGATGGCAGATTTTAAAGATTCAGAGAAAAGAGCTCTTTGGTGGAGTAGAGGTGAAGATGCAAATGAAAGATAAAAAAGAGTTCATACCAAGCATACTGTTACAAAATATAGGCATACACAAAAGGCAATGGACCTGTTTAAATGCTCTTTTCACTTAAAGTGGGAGAAGACAAACTTTTCAGATTATCTAATAGGTTTAAATTACACATAAATTATCAGGAACATAATGAAAAATGGTAAATAAATAGGACTGAGCTTTCACTATTGTCCAGAAAGGTTACCTGACTGCCTAGTAGGTCTGAATTCTGCAGAAGACCCATCATGTCAATTTGGCACTTGTTTCTTAAAGGATATCTGAGGGAATAGGAGCTTGTTATTTGTTTAATTAATCAAGAAGATGTGGCTCTATAATGTTAACTGTGCAAGTAATTCAACTCATGAATAGATTCTGTAGAGGTACAGAAAGTGTACTGTATATAAAAGGATGGTTTAATGCCCGTAAATATCTTAAACTGGACACCAGTCGACCACAGTCACACACACCTATTCATTCTTGCTCATATTTGGATAATTCAGAATGTATAATTAATCAAACACACACACGTGAGAGGCTGGAGGAGAGCGGGAATACCCCAAAAAAATAGATATGTAGTAAACTCGTAATCTCCATTCAAACAGAGACTAGGCAGTGAATATAAATGCAGTATCCTGGAGTGTAGAGCCTACAGCATTAACTACTGAGCCAGCATCAGGGTCAAATATACCGAAAGGAAATATACAAATTTAACACAGGTAGATACCAAGTGGAAAACAAACCAATGTCCCTGAGGCTTTGTGGGGCATCAGTGGTAACCATTGTACTATCCTAATAATGCATTAACAGAATTATCTCCTTTCACATCTAATGTACAGTAAACATTTAATTACATCCATAGCACACTTTTCTCAGTCATTTTTAAAGTTAAACAGAAGTGCTTACATCTTGCCTGAAGAAGGTGCTGTAGCTGCCTCGTAAGTATGCATACTGTAATCGGTTCAGTTAACCAATAAAAGGTGTAATTTCTTCAGCTGTGAATTCTGAAGCAGGACACTTGTCAGCAATAATTCAAAGCCAATTTCAGCCAGCACATATGGTGTTGCTGTTTTGGCTATCAATTTGATTTTTAACTCAAGCCTACCAGCTGTGTCGCCACTTAAAATGAAAAAATAACTAACATCGAGATAATGACTGAGTTTCAATCAGCTAATCTTTACCTAATGCTTCCCCAACTCTCAAAACACTTGTACACATACAGTTCACTTTATATTGTATACTGGCATTCGGTTGCAGAACAAGCAGATAAATTGATCAGGAGTCACATGGTGAGTCAGTTGTACAAGGACTGAACCTGTAGCCTTACGGCATCCAGTCCACCACATTCACCACTCAAACACACAGCCTACTTGTCTGACAGCCACGTTGGCAGGAGACTTGGCAGCAATAGAAAGGAATTCCTATGAATGTTTTAAAATGAGGAAGCTTATTAGTGAATCCAAAAAACATCTTAAAGGTCAATCTGATTATGATACTTCCCTGTTCCCTGAATCATACCATTTTTTAGATTCATTTCAGGAGCAAGAACAATAAGCCTTTATTTAGATACACTCTTTTGTTTGTATAAATAATGAATTAGCTCTCTATTTCTTCAGATCAAGTGGTGTCAAAATATTGCACTTCAAGGCAATCACTTGTACTTGTACAGCAACAATTAATCATTGAAGGCTGCCAGAGGGCTAATTCTCAAGTCTCTGTACAAACCTGAAGACTTCAGTGTGTTAGGCTGCTTGACAGACTCAGTCAAGAGCCCTCAAAAGTGTCTCGATGCTGACACTGAGCTGGAAGGAATTATTGTACACTACGCTCAAGAAACTATTTGGCTGCTCTCAGGGAAAAGGAATTCCATTTGATTAAATTAAAAAAAAAAGTTAACCTTGTTTCATTTGGCACAAAAATGGCTGGTAATATTCTGCACAGCATCTCTATAATGGTCATGTTGAAACATGAGTAAAATAAGAAACAAAGAACATTTTATTACTTAAAAATGGGCACAAATTAAGAAGATTCCATAATAATGCACACCAAAAAGTGAATTGCAGATAGAAGTCTCATGTCCCCTTATCAATATATAATAGCTTAATATCTTGAGCAGGCACATTTTGTGATACTCATGGTTAATTAGGACATCCCCACCCTTACTTTGATACAGAAAAAGTCAATTAGGTTAAGAGAAGTTTAGGTATTGCTGGCATTTCATCTGAGTCTGAGGAAAACTGTAAATGGCTCAGAATAAACAGTGGCTAAGTTATAAGACTAAAACTCATCCTGCATTCTCATGTACCTGTAAATGCAAGTCATTTTTCTCTTAAGCACAGGCTCTTTGCATTCTGATTGGTTCAGCGTGGCCCATTTATAACAAAACAGACCAACAGATGGGACTTGAATTTTGCACTAACTCAAAGTCAATGTCTTAGATCCATCTATCAATGAACCAAAATGACTAAGACGTGGGATGCTGAGGTGTCAGGAGGTTCAATGGTTAACACTGCTATTTCACAGCTGTAGGTGACTAGGATAAAATTTTGGTTACTGCATGTGTAAATTCTGCATAAGCACCCTCTGTCCATACAAAGTTTGGCAGAATATGTTGTTGGATGTTGACTCTAAACAAGTCTGTTGTTAGCAGATGTGTCACCATTTGACTGGCACCCCATCCAGTGTTATTTCCTGCCTTGGATTAGACTTCGCCCAGAGTGACCTTTAATGAGAAAAAAAATAGGTACAATATAACAGATGGATGAGTTGGATGGTAAATGCTGAAAACAACACTCTGTTGCACTTCATATTGGGTGAAATAAGTGTCCATGGATTAGAAAGTGTTACTTGTGGACAATGGAGTGTCTCATCTTGATCTTGAAAGGATGAAAGGTGTCCTAAACCTCTTAATCTAAAGCCAACAAGAAACATTGTTTCCTGTGCATAAAGGCAGTAGATTAAGAATTAATCCATGTGCTGATATTCAACACAAACTTGGATTGTCCTACTCAATTCATCCATCCATTGATTTTTCAATCTGTTTAGTCTAAAAGATGGTTAAGATAAACGGTATCCTGACAGCATCGGGCACAAATCAGTAACTAGTTGCAAATGAGACACCAGTGCATTGCAGGCCCACTTAACCGCAATTCCATTGTTAACCACAGTGGTCTAATTAAATATGGTAAATCGAAGGACACCAGATCACTTGGAGAAAGTCTGTGTACATGTGCGTGCAAGGTGAATGTGAAAAGTCTGTACAAACAGTGACCACACAAGGAGCCAAACTTGAAGCCTTCAGTTGTGAGGCAGCAGTGCTAAATATTTTGTCTCTATGCCAACTAATTCTCATAAACCCATTTAACATTTATCTTTTATGTTAAAATTTTGCTCTTTTATCCACTATATGACATGTAAAAAGAAGACAATTCACAGAACAGAAAAATAAACAGCAAAAAATTCCTTCTTCTCTGCAGGACACAATGACAAATGCACATGTTTATAATGAAGAAAACTCATTAGAATTTTAAAGCTGACGTGTTCAAAAACTTGGAACAAGCAGAAACCAATATCAGGAAGTACAACGTTTTCTAGAAATGCACATACCACATTGTCATGTAGAATTCACAGAGTGCAGTGCTCATCTATGGCTATGCACCAGAGGTATAGTGGGCAAACTTTACATTGCAGGCAGCACAAGGCAAGAAACAAAGTATAAAACACATGAGATCCTAAAGCAAACTTGGGGAGATACTCTAAATGGCCTCAAATACTGTATAACATTGTTGGATGAGTTCAAGGATAAGGGAACACAGAGGATACCAAAATGTTGAGGCATGAACTCATATACTTGATTCTGCCAGCTGGCTTGAAGATCCAGGAAACTCCACTGATGTGTGGTGTTTCAAAAGCTTGACAAGAAAATAAAAAAATTATGCCAGCACAAAATTCTGTTAATGCCAGGGATTAGGCTTTGATTAAAAGAATGAATGCAGAGAAAGCCGCTGCTGAAATCCAGACTTGGTCATTCCAAGTATAGAAACTCAGTGCAGGAGTCTGTTATGCATAGAGATGGACATGAACATTCCTCCTTCCTGCCTTGTAGTACTGTATCTAATTTAAACACATGCCAAGATGGCATGCCAAGATGGGCAGCCTCCTTCCATTTATGCACACTATCCATTGTTAATGTACAGTCATAATTGTACAGCCGCAGTTCTCAGGTTCAATCCTGGGGCCTGCTGTAGCTGCAGGTTTTTTGTTCCAACCAGGTTCACAGTCAGTGAGTCATTTTATCTCTGATTGATGTTACTGGTATTTTTTAACATAACTTTAAATGATGTGTTGTATTTTGTCCATTTCTATTCACCTTTTTTCTGTAGAGTTTGCTCCCTCAATTGTATCCTAATAAGGACAATTAAAAATGAGCAGAGTAAACACCTGGGCAAACACCACTGAATGCTGAAAGGCTCCAGCTAGTCAGTGTCAGATCCCCACAGTGCTCATTAGTAAATAATAACGTAAATAACCAGGACTCCTGGAAAAGTGGACTGTAAGTCACAGTGACGAGGAGTAAAATTTTAAAAACCAAGATAAAAAAACACTGTAGTTTCCCCATGTAACATACATAAAAGCTTGCTACATTCCAATAAAATAATAAACCCAGTTTTTCATTTTCTGGACTGACATGAAAACAAAGAAACAGGGAAATGACACCTTTTGTAAATTAAAGTAGGTGTCCAATTAAAAGAATAAATTGGTCAGGATGAAAACCTGCAGCTGCAGTGGTTTCCCAAGACTGAACTTGAGAACACTTACACTCTCTTATTGGCCTAATTTAACATCACCAATTAACCTAATCTGTAGCCAATGTGTATATGTTACGGCCAAAACCAGAAACCGGCCAAAGCGGAAAGTGTCTGGCCAAAGTCGCTGTAAATTGACCGGCCAATGTCCGATCTTTTCCTCGATTTTGGGATTTGGCCAGCCAGTTTGCGAAATGGCATGGGGTGATCGGCCAAAGTCGGAAGAAAAAAGACATGAGCAGCGATTTGTTGCGCACTTAGTAGTGCAATTGCATCGAGTGCAGCCCTGGCACCTCTTGTTCAGAAAGCGGATGCCACTTGGTTGTTTCACTATAATTAAGATTAGGTATATAAGTAGGTTTCACCATTTCTGTTATCATTTTAGCCCTATAATAGTGACTTAACATCAGGGATCTATTTTATTGACCTTAAGGTTAGTGTTTGGGCGAGGGGAAGGCCGTCTCAAGTGGCGTCCGCTTTCTGAATAAGACCCACCTTGAGCAGTTTCTCGTGCAGAATGGAAAACTCACTTCTGAATTTGCATCAGAAATTTTTAAGCATCTTCACACCTTGAACGGACAGTCTTACATCAGCGCATCGAATTTTGGCCAGGGAGTTCTCGCCACTTCATGAAATGGCCGGCTAAAGTAGCATATACACTGGTCATTTCAAGTAATTTGGACTTTGGCCACACCTCTCGGCCAAAATGCGAAACGGCTGGCCAATTTGGGAACTGGCCGAACTTCGGGTTTTAGGATAATGAAGTCAGCTAGAGTGCAGTGACAGTTTTTGTAAACTCCGTACAATTACTTCATTACCTGAACAGAGATATGAACATCTTAGCAGTATGGAGCTGTAAGTCAGCAGTTTTTTTTTTTGAGCTAATAAATGATTGTAGCTCATTGCTGACATTAACTAGACTAAGGTTGGTGAGGTTTCGACAAGCAACCATCATACATAATCTAAGCATGCTTTTAAGGGTAAAATAGGGCAAACAAATATAAATATGTCTTTTACTAAAACATGCCAGTGTGTCATTGAAGAAAAAAAATAAATCTGCACCTGCCTCAGTTCATCAATTGCATCTGAAGCAATCTGTGATAACATGCCTCCAAGTCTCCTGAAATTTGATGCCGCTAAGCTCAGAAAGAAGCCTTTCTATATTACACTCCAATCCAATAACTGAGATAGTCTGTTACATAACTGTTTTAATACCTAAGGATATTAAAATATGGATGTTTTGCAGAATCCTAGGCTGCTATTACAGATATAATAGTTTGAAGATTCAACAAAGAATCAAGATGACTTAGCACCAGTGCAGGCTGCTTGAGCCTAATACCACTTCAGATACAGTTGGTGAAGGTGAGTAACCAATGTCAAATGATGCTGTAACTGTTCCATCTTTATAAATTGTGGGTCTACAGGTATATAGTATGCAGTGATTCACAGCGGTTAATACATGTCTGAAGAAGATGAAATGTACAATGGAAGTCATAGCAAACCTGTAAACAATGTTCCTGACATCACCCCACTGCTTAATCTGGAGGCCACACACTCTCTTAAACTCACTTAATTGCTCATATAACTGACAGCTGCTGTGTTGAAGCATTCTTTGGTGTATTGTAGCAGCAATTTAACTATCATGAGTTCAGCATTATCTAGCCCTGTCCAATCTTTGCCCTTCCAGAGTTGAACCTGTATGGTTCCTCTAACACCGGTCAGAACTGTAATGGGCACGCAAACCTAATCATTTGCATGCCTGACCATGCTGATCCCCCATTATGCTGTAATGCAGATTGGGTCATTTCTTCCACATGCAGCTATTTTTTGTCACAGTGTACTTCAATAATGAAAGGCATAAATCTCCTGGTAGTGATTCCTCTATACAAATGTTTTTGCATAGTAACAACAAAAACAAGCTGGGAGCACATTTTCTTCCATTATCTATGAAACTGAAGTTAAGAATATTAGCCAGTGTCAGTAATTAATAAAGCTGCAAAGCTTTCCACAATTATAGTAGGAATGTTTGTCATCTGTTTCTAAATTAATGTAGCCACCAATTTTCCAGACCAAGTGATAGAAGATGGTGTGCAGATTTAAAAAGTAAAGATTTTTAGCTTCTACCAAACATAATAAAGCCTACAGGGATTCTCATCGAAGAAGCACCCAAAGGTAAATAAGAATGCGGACCAATATTAAGACATCTTTTCTTGCAATAACCCTCCCTTATCCTGAAAGTTTACAAAAGACTGCCAGTCATTTACATGGTCATTAGACTACTAATACAGACACACAAAAGAACAAAAATGTTGACATATGTTAAAAAAATTTTTTTTAAAAATTGCCATGTCATCCATCAATCATCTTGGAGAATAGTAAAGCATGAATTCATATTCAGAACTGAAAACTTGAAATATAGCTCCCACAATATAACCATTAGACAGTGAATGTATTTTGTGAAATTTCTATTAAAAATGGCTGTGGTACTGTGGGCAGGATTTTGGGAGTCTAATAGAGAAACACATAACTTGTGATCTCCTACTAAACAAGGCACTTGCATGTTCTGCATTGCTTTTGCAGCGCTGTCATTCTAAGCTCTACCCTACTATACTATTTTGTACCAGGTGCTGTGCTGAAGCAGGCTGTGCCAGTTTTAGGAAATCAACCGTTACTATTATGCCCTCCAGCTAACTTCAGCATTTCCTAATATGTGAACTCCCATCTTAATCAACACACAGTTTCTTCCGTGTTTTTGTAAATCAATTACATGTGAGCTAAAGAAAGTGCTTGTATTGTGGATTTTCAGTAGTGTAATGGCATTTTTGCCAGATGCCGAAGACTTTACTTTTGTATTATACTTTGAGTTTAAGACTCATGTATATTATTCATTCACTCCATTTTGAAAATTCATCAGGGTCACAGGCACCAGACCTGTTAATGTAAAATTGGGCATGTGATGGGAACCAACCCACATCACGGTCAAATTAAATTAACCAGTTAGACTAATGTGTAAATATTCTGAAAGTGATTCTTGACTCATATTCCAAACAGGTACACAAACTATACTTAGGATTATCAGCTAGTTTTTTTCACAAGTATTAGCCCTGTTGCCATCCGGAATATAATAAAATGAAACCTATCCATTTGAGCATTTTCAGATCTTCCTGTCCAACGAGTTCATAGTCAAGGTATTGAACCAGCCATAAATGGCATACTAGGCCAGGAACTTTCAAACACCATCCGCACACTTTTTCAGAACAAATCAATCATGTGAATGTGTTTCTTTAGAAACTGAGAATTCTTAGGAGGAACAGGATAAGCATGAGAAGAAGATTCTGCATAGAATTCACGTGAGACTGCAAAACAACATACTGCAAAAACCCTATGAGGGGCCACAACTATCTATCGAGCAACTGTTCATCTCTGATCTAGTAAGCAAGTTCCATAGCAAATTACAATGTTTCACATAGTGTGTCTTGATTCATTACTATGCCAGTTGAAATATACTAAAACCATTAACCAAAGACTGGAAATTATGGTTCCCGGTCTGCATAGTTTAAAAGTATTAGAAAATAAAATCCTAATAAGTTAGTCAAATGAAACAAGATTATTCCCCCTTTTTACTTATTGAGTGACAGATCCTTTCTGCAATGTACTCTAGGGTCTTTGAAAGGAAGAGAGTTTAAAATTTACTCATAAATTGTAGAGATTCTATCTGAGTCTTCAAGACTGATGAATAATTCTTCTGGAATAAAACAAGCTGGAAGGTGAGGGAAATTGGACAGATCCTGTCCAATGTCTTTACAGCTTGCATATTTGCTACCCAGTAATAAAAGTGAAAGTTGTTTAGTGCCCTGCCCCCTTCTGGTTTAGGTCATTGTAGAGTTGCCCTTTGGATGCGTGGATGTTTCAGATTCCAAATAAATTACGTTATGATTGAGTCTAATTTCTTAAAAAATAATTTGTTAATGTGTGCTTTGAAATAGGAAGAGAAGCTTGGGAAGGATGGTCAGCTAAACAACATTGCTTCTCCCTGCTAACATAAAGTGGAGGGTAGACAATCTAGTCATGTCTTGTTTAATTTTTTCCATGCAGACAGCAGAATTTTGTTGAAAAAAGAGCTTTATATTTACTTGTGATATTTACCCCATGATATTTAAACTGATCTGCTAAGATAAATGGGAAGGTGTCCAGTCCAATATTACATGCTAGGGAATTCACTGGAAAAAGCACGCTTTAATTCAAATTGATTTCAAGTCCAGGTATCTTTTGGAAATCTGCTAATGCTTCTAAAACTGCTGGCACAAAATATTGTGGATCCAATATATACAGTACCAAATCATCTGCATATAGTGATATTTTCTGTTCAATCCTTCTCTGAAAATCCCCTTTTTCTCTGATGCATTTCGAAAGCATTAAAGAGCAAGTGATAAGGGGCATCCTTGTTGAGTACCACGGTCTAGTTTGAAGTTATCTCAAATAATGTTAATACAAACTAAGGCTTCTGGACTAGCATAAAGCAGTTTGATCCATGCACATATGTTTGGGCTGAACCCAAATTTGTGCAATGTGGTGAATAGGTTGTCCCATTCAACCGTATCAAATGCTTTTTATGCATCTAAAAATAATAAGATCTATGGGGTGTTAGATATAACGCGTGTATATATTATATTAAACAAATGTTGAAGGTTAGAAGTCAAGTATTTGACTTTAATAAATCTGGTTTGGTCTTGTGATATTACTGAAGGAAACACTTTCTCAGTCCTTCTGGCTAGAACGTTGGAGAGTATCATAACATTGTTATTCAGAAAACAGATTGGTCTGTATGATGCACATTGTGGTAGGTTATTGTTCTTCTTAGGAAAGATGGTAATTAATACTTGGCAAAACGTTTGAGGTAGAATTTTTCTCTATAAACGTTGCTAATAAGAGTGCAGCTAACTTATTTGAGAATTTTTTTATAAAATTCCACTGGGTAGCCATCAGGGCCAGCTGCTTTCCCACTTTGAAGTGAGTTTATAGTATCTAGTAATTCTGAAAGTGTCAGTGGTTTATCCAGTTCTGTAGCACTAAGAGTATCTAGCTGTGGTATCTCTAATGAATAAAAAAACTCACTAGATTGTGTCTTATCTACTTTAAAATGAGTAGAATATAAGGACTTATAGTACTTTCTAAATGTGTCAGTTATATTTTTATGGTCAATATCTCCATCTGTGTTGTTAATAGCTGTTACAGCATTATGGACTTCCTGCTTGTGGATTTGTTGGGCTAAGACCTTATTGGCCTTTTCTCCTTGTTCATAATAATGATGTCACGATTTAAAGATAAGCTTTTCTGTTTCTTTAGTAGTCAAGAGGTCAAATTGTGATTACAAAACCTGTCTTTTCCTATAGAGTGCCTCATTTGGAGACCTGATGTATTCCTGATCTATTCTGGTAATTTCGCTGATTAACTCAGACGCCTTCAAAAGTTTCCAGTTTATTTTTGTGAGAAAGATATGAAATAATCTTTCCTCTTAAAAATGCCTTCAGACTTCCCCAGAGTATACCAGCTGAGACCTTTGAGGATGCATTTGTCTCAAGAAAATAATCAATTTGTTTGGATATGAAATCTGTACAGATCTCATCAGCTAATGACAGGGGGTTAAGATGCCAGCTACGAGATGAGTGTGTAGAACATAGTAATTTAAGCTCCATAATCAGAGGGCCATGGTCAGAGATAATGATAGCATCGTACTTACAAGATTTGATAGTGGGCAAAAAATTATTGTCTATGACGAAATAATCAATTCTTGAGTAATAATGTATGGGGGAGAAGAAGGAGTATGCTCTAATGTTAACATTTAACAACCTCCATTGGTCAGATAAGTTATGATGTGTTAAAAACTGTGTAATTAATTTTTACAGTATTAGGTGTTATCGCCATTGTATCTGAGGATCTATCCAGGTCTGGATTTAAAACACAAAGTTTCTGGCCATTATAATTTTGTGAGTGTTCACATTAGGGACAGATGGAAATACATTTTTCAAGAAAGCTCTATCATCAGCTTAAGGTTCATAGATATTAATAAAAATCATTTTATGATTAGATAAATTGCCTGACACCATGACATATCACCCTTCAGAAATAGATAAGATGCACTGCATTGCTATTGGGGGGGGGGGGGGGAAAGTATACATCTCCTACATTTCTGGAGAAAGCTAATGAAGGGCTTGCTAAATAGCAAATGAAAGTCACACAAGATTGGGACGCCCCTTAAGACATTGATTAGAATGGACTTTATTTACATAAATTATTACTTAATGTACAGAAATAGGTTTAAAGGCTATATTCAGATCTGGCATTCTGGATTAGTTTCATAACCCAAAAATGTGAGAGTTACATTAAATGGAAACTCTAAAATGTATCGGTGTGAGTGAATGTGAATGAATGCAAGAGGCTTTTGGATTTGGGTCAGATCCTGCATTGGTCTCAGTCTTGGTTAAGTAGTTCAAAAACAATAATCAGAGCTGTATATTTGAGAATGTAAGTCACCTAACGAACCTGCATTGCTACATTTCCTAAAGTGATGGTATAAAATGAAACAAGAAGCAACACTTTTTGATGAAAATGATTCAATAATTTCAATTTTTAAAAAGTCAAAACATTTTATTATATAAAGTAGATTCAAACAACAACTTACTAATTTATCAACATTCATAATCAGCTGCAACAAAGTTAATTTGCATAACCAAGAATTCTAGTCTATACTTGTTAGTACAGGAAATGAACTCTGTTGAGGAGGCTTGGAGAGATTTATGCCTAGCATGTCAGTTTACATGCTGTTGAAAGCCAGATTCTATCCTGGCCACTTCCTTCAGCGTAGTTCATCCTCAAAGCATCTTGTATCATTGACATGTATTTTTTCTGGGCACAAAACCCAAAGTATTACATTTCTCAGGCTCCACCTAGTCAAGAATTTGAAAACCAGATGGCTGATTTGGGATCGAGATTTTAAATACCATTTATTTCATTTTGCTGAATTCTATTTTTAGGATCTGTTTAAAGTTAAAACGCATCTCCTTCTATTTAGAGATCAGCGTTATACTGTTAAATATACCGGTGGTGTGTCCACTTTATTTGTAATAATTTAGATTTCCTATAGCACAATATGAGGATGGGAATTTGCCCAGTGCGTGCTCTCTGTCTCTCTTTCCATCTATACATGCAGTTTATATATATATCTATATTTTATATAAAAAAATTTTGGGTCAAGACGTGATCATCTCGGGGAGGGACTTTGAAATCCCGTGAGACTACTTGCACGTCACACTCTACTTACAAACAATTTCTCAGAGACACTTTAACGTCCCGGGAGACAAGGAAGTGAGACAAAAGGACAGCTGCTGTTCAGGCTTTTAAATGATCGTCGCACACTACGACATGCAGAACACGCAGTGCGGTAGCAGCAGCTTCAAGCCAGCAGCTGATTCGTCCACATCTCCTTAGAGTGCGTTCAGCCCCCCCCAACCCCTTCACAACGCGAGCGGCAGAGTCACGAAATGGCAAGCGTGAAGCGCGCTCCCGGAGAGAGGGGTTAGGGGTGGGCGATGAACGCGAGTAGGGGGCAATTACATTTATCTGCTTTAATAATTCTGTATACATTTTCAGGTTTCTAGCTATGGCCCAGGCACATTAAATATGGAATGTGCATATTTAAAAATAATCTAGCTATTCTACATTCACCAGTCACTTTATTAGGTGCACCTTTCTAATACTAGGTTGGACCCCCTCTTGCCTTAAGAACTGGCATAATTCTTCGTGGCATTGATTCCACAAAGTGCTGGAAACATTTCTCAGGGATTTTGGTCTATATTAACATGATTGCATCACGCAATGTTGAAGATTTGTCGGTGGCACATCCATGAAGCAAATCTCCTGTTCCATGAGATCCCAAAGGTGCTCTATTGGATTGAAATATGGGGACTGTGGAGGCCTTCTGAGTACAGTGAACTCATGGTCATGTTCAAGAAACCTGTTTGAGATGATTTGTGACATGATGCATTATCCTACTGGAAGCAGCCATCAGAAAATGGATACACCACAGTCATAAAGGGATGGACAGGATCAGCAACAATACTAAGGTAGGTATTTAAACAATTGGTGCTCATGAGGTCCAAAGTGTGCAAAGAAAATATCCACTGTAAGAACTGGTCCGAATACCATCAGACAAACACCAGCGCTTAAAAAAAAAACACGTTTTATTCTTTTCAAAATCCCACACAACACCCAGTGCTTCAAGCACCAAACACTCCCAGCATGGGCCTCTCCCAATGTCCGTGGGTCGCCTTTCTTTCTCCTGTCAGTGGAGCTTCGGCCTGCTCCAGCTCCCGACTCTAGCTCCCTGACTGTAGGAAGGCGGCCCCTTTAATCTTCACCAGGATGTGCTCTAGGTGCTTGCTGCTGATCTTCCGGCAGCACATCTGCCACACTAGAAAGTGCTGCCGGAAGATCAGCAGCAAGCACCCGGAAGCACTCTGGGCATCCTCCTACCCAGGTGTGGTGGATGTGCAGGTTTCCCGGGCTCCACAACGCCTGGTCACAGGCCCCTTTAGGCTTGAGCCTCCGGGCTCTGTCCCCGTGGTCCCCTCCTTATCCAGGGCGGTTGTCCCCTCGTAGTCCGGGGGACGTATAAGCTGCCTCCCGGTCCTTCCAGGCATCCCGGCTGGGTCTGGCAACCAACCTTCTGCCACACCACCAATACAACCATCCTGAACCGTTCATACAAGGCAGGATGGATCCTTACTTTCATGTTGTTGATGCCGAATTCTGACCCTAACATTAGAATGTCAAGGAGAAATCAAGACTCATCAGACCAGGCAACATTTTTTACAATCTTCTATTGTCTAATTTTGGTGAGCCTGTGCAATTTGTAGCCGGAGTTGCCTATTCTTAACTAACAGGAGTGGCACCTGGGGTGGTCTCCTGTTGCTGTAGCCATCTGCTTCAAGGTTCGATTGTTGTGCATTCACAGATGCTCTTCTGCATACCTTGGCTGTAACAAGTGCTTATTTGAGTTACTTTTACCTTTCTATTAGCTCCAACCATTCTCCTCTGACCTCTGGCGTCAACAGGGCATTTTCGCCGAGAGAACTGCTGCTCACTGGATATTTTCCCTTTTTCGGACCATTCTGTATAAACTCCAGAGATGGTTGTGCATGAAAATCCCAGTAGATCAGCAGTTTCTGAAATACTCAGACAAGCACAACAACCAAGCCATGTTCAAAGTCACTTAAATCACCCTTCTTCCCCATTGTGATGCTTGGTTTGAACTTCAGCAGGCTGCCTTGACAAAGTCTACATGCATAAATGCATTGAGTTGCTGCCATACAGATTCTTCTAAAAAGTTGTCAAAGCTTCTGCTTCAACTACATATCTCAGTAGTTTGTTCCAGAGTTCCACAACTCCACATAAAGAAGTGCTTCCTGGCTTCAGTTTTAAATACACTAACATTTACGCTGCTTATTCAAGTTCAAGTATATTGTCATGTGCTCATAGTAAAGGTAAACATTTGCATATCATAACAAAATGCAACATGTTACCACACTATGATGCCATAATTAGCAAAGATTACAAATCAGATGTGGACCTTACCTTGAAACACAAGACTGGAATCTCTAAATCTCAAGCATATCTTTAAACGATGAGAAGAAAGGGGCATGTCCAGGGATAAACTATGTGGACAGAAAAAGAACATGCAAACACCAAAAATAGTGTAACCACTGAAGTATGCAGGGAAGCTCACATGAACACAATCTGAATTGCAAAATCCAAATTGCCAGTTAATATGCCTGTAACACAACTGACATATTTAGATACTAGGATATTATAAGGCAAGAGTGATAATCGCTGTGTCATCCCTATAGATAAAGTCAAATCAAGTCAAGTTGGGGAGCATGCAATGGTACAGTACGTTGCCACACCCACTACACAACGGAACAACTCGGGATCCCGGTTGGCAACCCCCCAGGCAGACACGCAGTCCAGTCCCACCCTCTGGAAATGACCTTCTATCTGTCGCAGCCAGGTGTTACGTGGGCGACCCCTCGGTCTGGTCCAGCCACTCGGGTCCCCAACAATGAGGATCTTACGAGTTGGATCACCCTCCAGGAAACGCACCACATGGCCGTAGTGCCAAAACTGACGCTCCCTCACAATGCAGGTAATGTGCCTCATTCGGGACTCCATGAGCAACTGCTCATTCAACACAAAGTCAAACCAACGGTACCCAAGGATTTTCCGGAGAGACACAGTACTGAAGGAGTCCAGTCTTCATCTTAGGTCACTGGACAGCGTCCATGTCTCGCAACCATATAACAAGACAGGAAGCACCAGGGGCCTCATGTATAAACGGTGCGTACGCACAGAAATGTTGCGTACTCCCGTTTCCACGCTCAAATCGCGATGTATAAAACCTAAACTTGGCATAAAGCCACGCACATTTCCACGGTAACTCATACCTTGGCGTACGCAATTTCTCCGCTTGGTTTTGCAGACTGGCGGCACCCAGCGTCAAAGCAGTGCTACTGTTCCTGTGTGGTCACCCTTTCTTTCTTAGCTCCACATTCCTGACGCAGCTTTATAAATACACTGAAACGAACTGCATATTGTTTATTAGTGTAATGCATCTGATTGTAATTAACCTGCAGCAATATAATGGTCCAGGGAATAGCCATAGTATTCCAAATACCATAACTGCTTTAGCGTTGGAACTCTCACTGCATCTTCTTCTTCTTTCAGCTGCTCCCGTTAAGGGTTGCCACAGCAGATCATCTTTTTCCATATTACTCTCACTTCACCACTCAGAGTATTTATATCACTGTATCTGAGTGGGGAATCACAGCAGCAGCTGATTGGAAAGAGAAATATCGGTATACAGCATGGTATACAGCATGAAGCAGATGCTGCCTGAGCCACGGCAAAATGCTTTAGAGACTTCCCAGTACGGACTTCGCGGTTTAGAAAAGGTTTTATCCCAAGAACTCTAAACGCACTCAATCAGTCCATCAAGTGCTCCTTGTAGAACTGTTTACTTATAAGTACAATTAACTCACTACAGTTATAATATTGCACAATCTGCGCCACTTTATAAAGCGTGTATTTAAATATGATGACGGTATTAATTTTTAAGATGAAATGCAGCAAAGTATGTTGATTATACTATACAGATAAAACTTTAACTTCATTTAAATAATCTGTATTGTTAATCAGGGTTGGGAGCGAGATCCTGCCCCAAGTGCAGGAGTTCAAGTATCTCGGGGTCTTGTTCATGAGTGAGGGAAGAATGGAGCGTGAGATCGACAGGCGGATCGGTGCGGCATCCGCAGTAATGAGGGCTCTGCATCAGTCTGTCGTGGTGAAAAAGGAGCTGAGCCATAAGGCAAAGCTCTCAATTTACCAGTCGATCTATGTTCCTACCCTCACCTATGGTCATGAGCTATGGGTAGTGTCCGAAAGAACGAGATCGCGAATACAAGCGGCTGAAATGAGTTTCCTCCACAGGGTGTCTGGGCTCTCCCTTAAAGATAGGGTGAGAAGCTCAGTCATCCGGGAGGGGCTCAGAGTAGAGCCGCTGCTCCTCCGCATCGAGAGGCGTCAGATGAGGTGGCTCGGGCATCTGATCAGGATGCCTCCTGGACGCCTCCCTGGTGAGGTGTTCCGGGCACGTCTAACCGGGAGGAGGCCCCGGGGAAGACCCAGGACACGTTGGAGGGACTATGTCTCTCGACTGGCCTGGGAACGCCTTGGGATTCTCCCGGAAGAGCTAGAAGAAGTGGCCGGGGAGAGGGAAGTCTGGGCATCTCTGCTCAAGCTGCTGCCCCCGCGACCCGACCTCGGATAAGCGGGAGACAATGGATGGATGGATGTATTGTTAATAATTAAACATGTGAGGACACGGTGCCGCAGCGCTAGCTAGTTCAGGGATTGTTCCTGCATTGCGTTGTATTCTTGCGCTGACGCGACACTGGAAAGATAGACGGATGGAATAATTAAACATGTACTACGAAGATATTTCAATGTTCCTTAAAAGTTTTGAAGAATCGGCGTTCTAAGTTTACAAATGGCTTCACGTCTATTACATAGCTGATTGTGTGGCGATTGGGTATTTGGAGAAAGAAAAGTAAGGACAGGAATTGGAGGTTAGTACGTTTGAAAGAGACAGTACTGCTGTGATAAATTATTTCATTGAAGGTCGCGCATGGCGCAGCAAGCATGTTTAATAACATGCTTTCATTCCTATCATCATGAAAAAGATATCACGTATACATCTCAGTATTTTAATTATTCAGACAGCTGTAATATCACGAATGTAATGGATTATGTGTCCTGTTGGAGAAAGAGAAAGCCCGTCTGTGCACACACAGAGCACAAAGAAGATCAAATACAGAACAAAGCATTTAACGTCCTACTTTAGTTACAATGGGATTTGAGAAACTAGTAAATTAAACGATTTTAAGATGAAGTTTATGATGTTCTACTTTAATGGCAAAATAAACTTCGTGATTAAAGTGGAAATTTCGAGATTAAAGTTGACATTTCGTGCATTTTTCCCACTGTGTGCCTATTTTTTTGTCTGTACCCTAATAAGCTTTCATATGACACTCAGACGGTGGGCTACGACTTGCCTTTTCACGGCGACTTTGATATGTGATTTCTTTTTTATTTCGGACACTGTGCGACTTTGTGAACTTGAGCTTTCGAGTTTCTCCGACACTCTGTCACTCGATCAACTTCCTTTTGTTGATTATACCACTGTTTAAACCAACAAATACTACATTTTTCCTTTGCCTCCACTTGGTATTCGCTGAAATTCTTATATTTTCCCCCGTGCTTTTCCCATTGTCTTTTCTCAGAAGGCTATTTATATTGATTTGCATATTCAAAGAGGCGTAATTCTGGGAGGAGTTGGGACGGGACAGAAGGCGTGTGCACGTGCGTTACTTTTCACGCTGATTGGGATTTATGTAGTGGAAGAACGTGAAAGTTTGCGTACATACAGATTCCTGCATCTGGATTTTTCTGTGCATACGCACATTCCCGCTTTTGTGCTTACGCCATGTTATAGTGTGAGTTCTACGCACGGCGTTATATATGAGGCCCCAGGACTCTAAAGACTTGGACCTTCATCCTTTTGCATAGATATCGGGAGTGCCACACACCCCTTTCCAGCGACCTCATGACCCCCCCATGCTCTCCCAATCCGTCTACTGAGTTCACAGGAAGAGTCACCAGAGACATGAATGTCACTGCCAAGGTAAGTAAACCTCTCAACAACGTCAACACTCTCTCCGCAAACAGACACACTGCTGATGGCTGTGCCCAAGAGGTAATTAAAGGCCTGGATCTTGGTTTTTATCCAGGACATTTGCAAGCCCAGGCACTCGGACTCCTCGCTCAGTCTCTCAAGCGCCCCGATCACATCCTCCATTGACTCCGCGAAGATCACAGCATCAGTAGCAAATTCAAGATCTGTAAACCTTTCTTCACCAACAGATGCCCCACAGCCACTGGACCCTACGACCTTGCCCAACACCCAGTCCATACAACCACTGAACAGAGTAGGAGCAAGAACACACCCCTGACAAACCCCAGAATCAACTGGGAAAAACGCAGAGGTCCTGCCTCCACTCTGCACAGCACTCACAGTACCAGTATACAGGCTGGCCATGATATCCAGCAACCTCGAGGGGATCCCACTAATCCTCAGGATGTCCCACAGGGCAGCTTAATCAACTGAGTCAAACGCTTTGCGAAAATCGACAAAGGCTGCAAAGAAACTCTGCCGATATTCGCGTTTGCGCTCCATGAGAACCCTCAGTGCCAGGATGCGGTCAATGGTATACTTCTTAGGCGTAAAACCAGACTGTTCCAGTCGCTGGTACGTGAACAAGTGATCACGGATCCTACTGAGGACGACCCTAGCAAGGACCTTACCCGGCACCGAGAGCAGTGTTATCTCCCTGTAGTTGCTGCAAATCAGACGATCACCCTTCCCTTTCCAGATAGGGACGACAAGTCCTGTTTTCCAGACAGTTGGGATGATGCCAATCTCCCAAATGGAAGCAAAGATTGCTAGCAATGCCAGAAGGACAGCCTTACCACCAGCCTGAAGAAGTTCACCCCGGATACCACAGATCCCTGCAGCCTTTCCCTCCCTCAGCTGGTTCACCACCTGTGCAATCTGAAGTGAGATTGGGTGGTTCACAGCTAATTGGAGGATCAGCCTCAAGAACCGTGGACCCAGAGATATCCAACATCCTAGCCTGAGGATCAGTTTTGAACAACTGCTGAAAGTACCCTGCCCAGCGGGTTACAATTGCAGTGTCATCCGTAAGAACGGTCCTTAGATAAAGTCTATCTGATGAATATTGTTAGGTTATGAGGTATTTGCACATTCAAAATGAATACTTGTGAGATTTCTCTGGACACTTTTGCACCCTAATACATTTCAAAGACATGCATGGGGGTGTCCATTTTAAATCCTGGTAGATGTTTAAATGAAACATCTGAGTAGACCCTGTCATAGACTTGTTTTATCTCGTGGTTTACATCTTGCTTTGTATGTGTGATCTCATTTTTACAGCCATTGTGCAGAGTTTGTCATAATAGGTGAGGATGTGGATACAGATTAAACGGTAAAACAAAAGCACTTTTTAAAGACTTTACAGAATTGCTTTCACCAGTTCACTAGTAAATCTTACAATGATCTCTAACTTTATTTAATGATTAAGCTTATACTTCTCCACTTCGTACGGCTGCTCACCCTCTTACCTGCAGGGAACCTGTTCTCTTCTCCGTGAGTTCTCCAATTTTAGCAAATACATTTTTCTCATTATAGGCATCTTCTTAAGTTTTCAGTTTAATACTGAGTAGCATGGTGGTCACACAGTATATGACTTACTGTTGCTGCTAGGCTTGAGGATGAAAGATAGTTTAGCTGAACCTTTAGTATAAAGGTTCATCATCACTAACGTGACGTAGAAATACATAGTGAATTACATAAAACAAAATCACCAAATTGACAACATTTTAAATTAAAACCTCCATATGTTATATGAAGGTATGAACTTAGTTTAAAAATTACAGCATATAATTTATTACGTTATACTTTTTAAAAATTAGTTGCTATTCCATTGCAGAATATTTCACAATAGAGAACTTGGCATTTCACATTTATAACTACTGACTTCTGAACATCAGTGAAACAGGATATAGAGTGAAGAAGGGCAGCATTTCAGTGGGATGGAAATGGAATGGAATGAGTTAACATGTTTGTCTGAAAGATAACCTCTACCTCAAAACATATTGGTAAAGGGTATATAGATACTCTGTAGTTGGTAAATTATATTTAAGGCTAGATAGGTGACCAAAGTGGGACCAGAAGCTCTTATTTTCAAGTTTGTTTTTTGGGGGGATTTGATCTATGATGTTCTTCTAAAATCCTGGTGAGCAGGAAAAGTATTATTCTGTTTTTAATGAATGGACACTAAAACTCAAAAAACATCTTACTCTTGAACTACAGTAAATAACTCTGTTTTGACAATGGCAGCTAAATAAGCCTGTTACACCATTTGCTTTATAAAGGTGCTTGACTGCATTGTGGACACTGCCCACATGCTATTTTACTTGTAACAGACCCTCCTGAATTACCTGCCAGCAAGAGAATGTGGCCAACAGCTATGAGGGGGTAAACTGAATAAGAGATGCACATATGTTCAAGAAACCATAGTAAGAATCAAAGAATAAAAAATCAGAGAAACTGTTGCCTAAACCTAAAAGCTGAACCATAAACAATATCATAAGGGGAATAACCAGAAATCGATAACCAAAAATGTATTATCATTAAAGCCTTGACAATATACTGTAAACAAAGTCCAGAAGAGAATAGCTAAGAGCTGATAACCAAATGACACAAACCACTAAGAGCTTTCACACTGAAGTTGTTTGAGGGAAGAATCCTTAATCCTGGATACTGCAATGAATATGAAACAGGGTCAATTTAAAGTGTTTAACCGACTTAATTTTCAAGAGGAAAGACCCACACTGACCCACAAAATAGTGTGGAAACTCCATACAGGCAGAGAGAGACCTGGTCAGGATTTGAACAAAGTCTCCTGAAACTGTAAGGCTGCTCCATTGAACACTGTGCCATAGTGTCAACTAGCATTTAAACATTTTGTATTGGTATCTTCCGTCTCCTGTCACCATTACCTATATCTACAGCACTTTTTGTTCTCTGCACTTTCCACTTAAATTGTACAATGGTTCGGCTATGACATGTGACAATACTACTACTACTACAACAACTACTACTACTTCTACTATTACTATTAAACTGTTGAAAGAATATTGAATAATGAAATGGTAAGCTTGCTGTACAGTATGTAACATATTTTGCCACTTCAGCCAAAACAGCTGTCTAATTCTTGATGTAGTTTAATATCTCTGAGTAAAATCAACACCGGACTTTGGCATTCAAACATCGTAGTGTTTCAATGCATGTAGCATATGATACAATTAGATCCTGTCAATATGCAGTATGTTTCTCTGTTTTGCACTAGTGATCAAACACTGGCAGTCTGATGGTGTTTCCATCTCTACTGATGTCTGTTTTAAAATTATTGTTTAAAATCAGAATAAGTTAAACAACATACATTATAAACAGTTGCAGAACACTGCAATTATAAAATAGATATGTAAATGATGTAATTGTGAACATGTGATTGTGTACAGTCTGTATTAGGTGCATTGGCGATCCTAAATTGTCCCTAGTGTGTGCTGTGTGTGTGTGTGTGTGTGTGTGCCCTGCGGTGGACTGGTGCCCTGCCTGGGGTTTGTTCCTGCCTTGCGCCCTGTGCTGGCTGGGATTGGCTCCAGCAGACCCCCGTGACCCTGTGTTAGGATATAGTGGGTTGGAGAATGACTGACTGACTGTATGCACACATACACACTTACCTGTAAACCTTCATACAGTATATGAAAGAACACATGAATAACCATGGAAGACAGGCTAAATTACTGGTTTGCCAGAGCTATGACTCTGGGAAGCAACTGTCTAGGTGTGTTTTAGTTTTTACTTTAATTGACATTGATAGTGATTACCAGAGGGGTGTTTTTGGAACAAGTGGGTGAAATGAGTCATTGATGATCCTTTTGATGCAGTATAATACTTGACAATTCACATTTAAATAATCAAAAACTTCTTTTTATCTTCTAGTTGTATTTTCAACTGCTAATTCTGCCATATGGTTGCAAAATATGGTCTACTCTAAATTACAGTATACCTGTATGACTCAGTATAGGTTTGAATTGCTAGCATGGGTTGTGCGTCCATTGACAGCCACCATCAATGGATTGGCAAATCCATGCAATCAGTACATATGGGTTCAGATGGAATCTTAAAATGTCCTCTGTTTCTAAAATAAGGAACCCGGAAGCATATTCTGAATAGTTGTGCCAAAACTCACTGCTATCTTGACTAAGCCCTAAAGGCCACTGCTAAAGTTGCTATCAAAGGTATCTGGGAAAGTAAGCAAATTCCACCTTCAGCACAAAGTAATACAAGAGCTCAAGAACAGCTTAGATCTTATAAGTGAGCATTGTGGCTGTTGAATGTTTTTTAAAATAATAACAATAATACATTTTATTTATATAGAGCCTTTACCATGCTTGGAGAAAAACCTCAATTTTGGAGAACACCACAAATATTGTATCTAGAGAAGGAGGCCTATGACAGGATGCTCACTGAATACAAGGGACTAACTAGTTTATGGCTGTTGTATAGATTTTTTAATGCTATGGGTTTTGTAATAGAGTGGGGAAGAAGAAAAGAAAAAAGAGAGACAAAGAGAGAGAGAGAGATAATGCCACAAGATGCTTCTGGCTTAAGAGATGGCACCACAGGGCTTTAGCTCAACCTAGGCACAAGTAGAGTTCTCATCAGGCATAGCTGGGTACCTGGAGTAATAAATATGATAAAGCCTGAAACACTACTGAAGATGTCAAGGAACATCAACAGATGAATAAATTCAATTATTACAAAACAGCATTAATATCATTTAAATATCCTGCAATGTGCCGACCTTTAAAAACATGTCTTTTCACTTTAGATGCTATATGATGTTCACATTTAAATAGACCCTAATTACAAAACTAATTATTTTTGTATTTTGAATGTGAACAGAAAAACAAATCATGTGAAACTGAAAATAAAAATCAATTTAATGTATGATTCACACTTACTGAGGCAGATGGAAATATGACTGTACTCACAGTTGTAAGTTGCCAAACTTAAACAAAATTGATATGCAATGAATAAGCTTTCCTGAAGAAATAAACCTTAATGAGTCAAGAAACAAACATTTACATTCCCCAAAGAAAATACAATACCAAATAAAGTTTTCCAACCATTTCATTCTTTTTTTAGGCGTTGAACTGTCCGAATGGGAAGTCGTGTAAAGTATCAATGTAAAAATGTAAAGATCGTGGCATAATTTTCCCAAGATACACAGTAAGACACTGGATGAAAATTTCTAGCATCTGCACAGTAAAGACAGTACAACTTCATCCTTAAAGTAAAGAAGACTGAGGAAATACCAAGGTTGTCTGACAACATATTTTCAGACCAACAGTAAATTAAATGTGAGAAACATACAGAGTGAGCAGAATCGTGGACTACCATTTTACAAACAATTTCGAAAGATGTATGCTCATGTTCTGTCATGCCCTGATTCAGACTGCCAGGAAGTACAATGAAAGGAGGTTCAGCAAATGCTGAAAGCAATTATTAGACCTATTAATTACATTTTTACATAGCAGTTCAATTATCACAATAATAAGTCAAAAAGCAAAACTGTTGTACAAAATCTTTCAGTAAAAAGTTTAAGAATTCTGTATTGGGAATAGGTTTGGCCCAGTGGGACAGACGTGAACACCACTGCCTCACAGCTCCTGAATCCTGAGTTTTAATCTCATCCTAGATATAATCAGAATAAAGGAGTGTACATGTTTTCCCATGTTTGCAAGGGTTTTTCTCTCACACTCTTTAAAAAAAGCATTCTTGGTTTACTGGCAATTCAAAACCAGCCAAGTAGGAATGATTTTGAGTGTGTGTGTGAATATAAACTGCAGTGGGCTGGGATCTTGTCAAGGGTTGGTTCCTACCTTGTTCCCAGTAATGCCATGATAAGCGCTCACTACTTCTGACCCTAAAAATGAGAAACAGGTTATAAAATGTATGAATGGGTTTGTCACAAGTAACAGTTTTCCTTGTGCTGTGCTACATGACACTTCATGATAGTCATTTACAGTGATCAGGATGCAGATACTCTGCTGTGAGTTAACCCCTCTTTTGGGGTGACCTTTTTCATTTATGATCTGGAGAATGTACTTTTAGAGCCTCTTGAAAGACACTCTCAGTTAGTTAGGAGGACTGTTAATTAGCCTCCACCCTTCTTGGCCTCCTGACACTTTCACTCAAGTTCATGTTTCTCTTCCCTCAGGATTCTGTCATCCCAGGTTGTTTTGCCCTCTAGGCATTTCTACTTCTGAATAATATACTAATATAAAGAATCAGTGAGGACATTTAAAAACTTGAGCTCTGATCCTGATTGATTCTATCATACTATTATCTATGCAGTGCAGAAGGTTAACTTTAGGTGATACTACTAACTATTCGGGGTATTTTTAACAACTTTAGCTTAAACCGAGTTACTGTGCTATTTTATTGCATAAAATAAAGTATTACAACAAATGCAAATCTGTTTACTTTTAAAATGTGTATAAAATTCCCTGTGAAGATGAATGTTCTTTAAACGGTTGTTGAACATAATGGCTGATTAATTGATGGGTGATAAGTGATTCTTTGGTTAGTGCTGTTGCTTTACAGCTTCAGTTCTTGATTTGTAACTTTGCTTGAGGACTGTCTAGATGGAGTTTACATATTTATGTTCTCCTAGCATTTGTGTGGAGCTTATTTCCATGTTTTAAATATGTAGGTGCCAGGATGATTAGCCAAGGGTTGAGTATGTGTGAATGTGTTCTCCAATGTAATGCTGTCCATCTAGGGATGCTGTCTGCCTTGAACACACTGATGTAGCAATAGTCTCTGTCATTATTGTAAATACAAATTGCTTCTCAAATGACTTAACATGCTAAACTGTTAAATAAATAAATGTACTATAAAACTATAAACTGGATAAATAAATGATTGATTAAATATAAGATTTATATTAAGTAAAAGTATGAAATCAAAAGAACTGCATTTATTAATTTGTATTACCCAGTTGTTTTAAACAGTCTTAGTCTATCCATTTATAATTAATCTGATTTAATGTAATTCAGGACCATGGGGGCAAGCCTTTCTCAGTATTCCATTTCATCACAGAGCACACTCATGCACACACCCAGACCAATTCATATTCAGCTAATTTAGAGTTATCAAATAATAAATATCTTTAGGATGTTGGAAAAAATGGAGAAAAACTCACACAGACACAGAAAAAGCAAAACTCAATATAGGAAATGGCTGGCCCAAGATCAGAATTCTGGAGCAGCCAGGTGCTTTGCCACTCTTTTACCCAGTAATGAATAAAAAATGTTTTTTTAGCACTTTGAAAATTAAAATCACATGTTCACAAGAAGATTAGCAACTATTCTTTAAGTTAATGAACGTTAAAAATTTCACCATTAAACTTGAGTTTAATAGAGCCCCTTCTACTGTTAAAAATGGAAGTTCAAACATGGATGGAAATAAATGTTCTATTTTGTTTTGGAAACAAAACACTTTTTCCAAATTCCTAACCATCGTGCTTTCCTCTGTATGTAACCATCAACAGTCAAACTCAAATGAAGTCAAATGCCTTCATTTGAACCTCACAAAGATTCTTTGCTCTCATGTACAATTATTCATTATTTCTGATGATACAGATCTAAGATGATGGTTGACATGAAATAACCGGTTTGTCTATGTAGCAAGTCACTTGAAGTTCTTCTGTAGACAGACAGACCAATCAACAGGCAGACAAATAGATAGAGAGACAGACAGAACCTACATATTTTAAGCCCAAGAGGATACTGCAGATTTTCAGCATCCTCATACAGCAGTCATGAAGTCCGTGATTATATTAAATTCGCTATGCTGATCTGCTCCCGTTTCATCTTACAGTACTCTATGACTGGAAACTGATCTGATTTTCATATTAACCTGGCTTTTGGCTCCGGGGCGATCACGCCTGAAATTACCAAGCGTTACTCCTTGTGGCTGTGTATTGGAACCTCCAAATCCTGCTACCTCCTCCTGCTATGCTTTCTGCTGCTTTGCTATCGCCGCTCACCTACGCTACCACACCCGCCTGTCCTACCGGTTCCGCTGTGCTGTGCTGCTTCTCCAGTGCTATTCAGATAAGTATTGCCCAGTATCATGCTAAAATACTCTCATGACAAACTCCTTCTTATTAAATAGTTTGTCCAGAGCAAGTGGTCTGACTGGAACATCCTAAAAGACGCCGGTATTTTGCAACGCCCGAAATATACACATCGCGGGTCAGGTCGCCGCCACCGCCGGGCTGCGAATGAAAAGACCACCGGCAGTATTTGCTCAGGAATACGCCGTCTTTCTCATGACCCTGGAAATAGAAGTGTCAGTGTGCCAAATTTACATTATGTGGAAATAAACCCTGATCGCGGCTCTGTGCAAAAAGAAGCCTCATTAACTAACATTGCACTATTTAACTCGAGGTCTCTTAATGGCAAAGCATTGGTGCTGTCAGAACTCATCACTGACACCAAACTTGATATTCTGTGTTTAACGGAGACTTTGCGAATTTGCGTCTCTCACAGAGGCAACTCCAATTGGTTTCACTTTCCACACAGAGCCTCGCAGCTCAAGACAAGGCGGTGGGCTTGCAGTAATTGTCAGAGCTGACTTAAACATTAAACGAATCCCGATTGACTGTCCATTGTCTTTTGAGTGCCTGGCTCTTAAACTAATAACGAAATCAGGTCCTGTCTCACTCATTGTTCTTTATCGTCCCCCAAAATACAATGCATCCTTATCCGATCTGATTTAACTTTTGACCCACCTGAGCTCTTACTCTCAGAGAATTATCTTTCTTGGTGATTTCAACATCCATATTGACATCCCCACATCTAAACTGAGGAATGAATTCCTATCCTTACTGGACTGCTTTGACTTGACACAACATGTTGATTTTCCAACCCACTCTGGCGGTCATATATTGGATCTGATCTGCACTTCTGGACATCTGTTGCCAACATTTACAGCACTGATTTGGGACTCTCTGGCCATAAAGCAGTATTTTTCACTGTTTCACTGCCTTTCCCTCCTCTTACCTGTAAATGACAAATTTCTTACAGAAACCTTAAAAATATCTGTCCCTCTATCCTTTCTGGATCCATTTCTGATCTTTTACTGTCTTCACCTATTCCACCAACACTAGATAGTCTTGTTGACCACTATAACTCAGCCCTTCATTCAGCATTAGATAAAACAGCTCCTTTAAAACATTAAGGAGGTTTCCTTTAAACGTTCAGCTCCTTGGTATAACTTAGAATTGCGATCTATGAAAGCAGCTGGCCGACGCCTTGAGAGAATGTCACGTAAGACTGGCCTCACCGTGCACATCCAGGCTTTCTCTGACCACCAAAGAGCTTACAGAGAAGCACTAACTTCTGCCAAGAACACCCATTACGGTAGAATAATAGAAAGTGGCCACGATAACCCAAGGGTTCTGTTCTCTGTAGTTAATAAACTACTCGAACCCGCATCTGGCCCAACTACCTCTTCTACTGAAGTCTGTGAGGAATTCCTCCACTTTTTCCGTAACAAAATTAATGATCTAAATAATTCAACTAACATAAATACATCATCTGTTTATATCTCTCCCTGTTTTCCCACTCCATCCAGCTCCTTCTCTAAGTTCTCACCGGTCACATCTGCGTCTGTTAATAACCTGCTTTGTAAGATGAGGCCGACTACTTGTGTACTGGACCCCATCCCCATCACACAACTTAAATCCTGCCTTCATGCCATAATCCCGACTGTTACAACAATAATAAACTCATCCCTTGACACTGGCTCTGTGCCGCCCACTTTTAAAATTGCTTCTGTAACCCCAATGTTAAAAAAGTCTGGTCTTGATGCTGACAATCTTAACAATTTCCGGCCTATTTCCCACTTACCTTTCCTGTCAAAAGTTCTTGAGCGTGTTGTAGCTTCCCAACTCACCAATTACCTAACCTCTAATAATTTGATGGAACCCTTTCAGTCTGGTTTCAGGGCGCGGCACAGCTGTGAAACTGCTCTGCTACGGGTAACCAATGATTTGCTTATGGCAGAAGACTCTGGACAAACCAGCATATTAATTCTGTCAGACCTCAGTGCAGCATTTGACACTGTCAGACATGACATCCTACTGTCCAGAATGGAGAACATGCTGGGTATCTCTGGCACTGCCTTCCAGTGGTTCAAGTCCTATCTGACTGATAGGCAAGAGTTTGTTAGTCTTGGCAAGAGCAGATCCAGCTCAGTGCCAGTCACACAAGGAGTCCCTCAAGGCTCTGTCCTCGGTCCTCTGCTTTTCTGTATTTACATGCTTCCCCTTGGCCATATTATCCATAGCTATGGACTGGGTTATCATTTTTATGCAGATGATACTCAACTCTATTTCAATGTTAAAAGTGGAACTTCATCAGAGCTTTCTCAGCTCACAACCTGCCTTAGTGAAATTAAAACCTGGATGGAGCAGAACTCTTTAAAATTAAATTGCAATAAAACTGAACTCCTGCAAATTGGGACTAAAATGCAACTTAATAAAATGAGATCCTTCCCAGTCTATCTTGGCAGTGATCTCATCAGACCTGCCTCTACTGTAAAAAAATCTTGGTGTCATTTTTGATTCCTCCCTCTCTTATTCCGCCCACATAAATCACATTAAGAAACTTTCTTACTTTCACCTCCGTAACATATCCCGTGTTCGCTCCTTCCTCTCCTTTTCTAACGCTGAGAAACTTGTCCATGCTTTTATCACATCCTGCATCGATTATTGTAATTCCCTACTGGCAGGTGCCCCTTCTAATCTTATATCACAGCTCCAGCTTATTCAAAACTCAGCTGCAAGAGTCCTTACTCGAACCAGCAGCAGCGAGCACATCACACCCATCCTGCTCCGTCTTCACTGGCTCCCTGTATCTTACAGAATCGAATATAAAATCCTACTAATAACTTACAAAGCCTTAAATAACCTCGCGCCAAACTACATCAGTGACCTTCTCCATCACTATGTGCCTGCCCGCCCACTAAGGTCCTCTGATTCTGGCAATCTTGTTGTGCCCCTCACTAATCTACACTCCATGGGTGACAGGGCCTTCAGCTGTATAGTGCCCAGACTCTGGAATGACCTACCAAAATTAATCAGGTCAGCTGACTCCATGAATTCTTTTAAAAAACAACTCAAAACTCATCTGTTCAGGAAGGCTTTTAGCTCTACTTGACTTTATTACACTTCTCTCAGTTTACTTCTCTGTCAAGATGCTAATGTAACCGGTGTGTGTGTGCTAGACCATCAATTATGTTGTCTGCTTCTTTTTTTTTCAGAATTCACTGTCTTAATCTTCTTTATTTATTTATCTGGTTTGTACAATGCTATATACTGTATACGCTGCCGTTCTTTATTTTATTCTGTAAGTGCCTTGAGCATGGGAAAGGCGCTATATAAATAAAATGTATTATTATTATTATTATTATGTATGCACAAAAACTAACTTATGTTTAAAAAGCAAATAAACAAACACATACTATATGTCTGTAATCTTTTTAAAATTATCAAACTAGAATAGCAGAAATATACCACATAGGTTTGAAGATTCTTCATATAATTCCTTAGAACGAAAGAGACATATGGAAAAGAAACTGAAATCTGTTACGTCTATGCAGACTGTTCTGTTATCCTTGTCTTCTTAGCCACTATTTACCATAGTGGTAAGAGTAACTGCATCAATATCTTCGGTGAATATTCACTTACAGTATTCAGACCACAAAAGATTTACTACAGACACTAGATACTATATAACATATTGTGGAAACAGTTCTACAGCCAATGACAATGTTGATATCTGAACTCTAGTAATAATTAGAAACAAACATACAAGATAATAAATATCAGAGACATTAACTAGAACCACTTGCAGATTCAGAAGCTTGTGCTCATTTATTTTAACTGAAAACAGGTTACTCAGTGTCAAGACCACATTAAAAAATTTGAATATCTAGCAACTCTTCACAAATTCATCCTGTCAGTTTACCAATAACAGAGAAAATAAGTAATAAGTGCACTTTGTTATAGTGTAACTTGACAAACTGACTTTTTTTTGGTTGATTACTAATTACATATATCTTTATAAATGTTTTATGTCTAGGCAAAGACATATAGTGCAGAAACATGCACTTGCAGCCATGCAGTCAAAGTATACTCACACCAGGCCAATCCAGTATTGCCAAGTAAACTAACAGCACATTTGATGATGATGATGGCATCAAATCAACATAATCAGAGAGAACAAGCAGATTAAATGCAGAAAGGATTCATGCCTAGTATCAAATTCAGGTTATGAATTGTAAGGTGCGCTATTCTTTGAAGTGCCACTGCGCCACCTGGAAACACTTTAATTAATTTAAAGGCAGGTATGACAAACACTGCATTAGTGAAGAGAGTCTAATGTGCACCACCATGCATTGGTTAAACACTCTGAAACTGCTTGAAGAGAGAATGCAGCATATCTTGGCACAAATATATTTGATTTCTTTCTTTTATTAATATAAAAATAAATAAATTGCAAAAATAACAATAATATGGCCCCTGGCCCCAATAATTTTTGATTAAATGAAGCAGTTAAATATTAACATTCCCAATTTCTTCTGAATTTCAAGAATGGATAAAAAGTAACACAGGCTCAATGAATATGAGAAGTATACAGTACAACACAATCAAAGGTGAGGCACTGGTATAAAGGCCTGTAGTATAGTAAGAGATACCTTAGGTTTCTCGCCAGGCCTGGATTAAGTATCTTGGCAAATGAAAATAGCAACATTTGGAAAACATGTTATTTAGAAATTACAGTAAAACCTTGGATTGTGAGTAACTTGGTCCGCGAGTGTTTTGCAAGACGAGCAAAAATGTTTAATGAATTTTAACTTAATAAACAAGCGAGGTCTTGCAATACGAGTAGTATGTGTACGCTCTGTCTGCTGAGCGTCACGTGATCACAACCGAGCTGATGGTTCTTCTCTCTCTCGCTACGGGATTGTGGGAAAGTTTCCCATGCTTGGTCTCAGTTGGCGTGCCTCACTCATATAGTTAACACCCATATGAGCGTATACTGTTTACTATAGCATTGTGACAATGTGTGTGTAAAGCATTTTTTATTTTGTGTGCGAGTGATTAATCTGTTTAACCACAATGCAATGTCATATTTCCTCGAAATCCTCAAAAGGTGGCAAAAGCAACCGTCATTGGATTAGTTCCTTGTTAAAGTCACAAAATAAGAAAAAGAGATTCCAGTGAGCCAACAGACACCAGTGATTCCATTAGTTATAGTGAAAGTTGTTCTACACAATAATCCTCCTCCTCTCGTCTCCCTAACACCAGCCACGATTCTTTTCAAAGGTAAAGTGCAGGTTAATCTGTTTTATGTGTTTTTACTTTATATTTTGTATTAATCATTTTTATATGAATATTTTTGGGCTGTGGAACGAATCATCTGAGTTTCCATTATTTCTTATGGAGAAATTCTTTGATATACGAGACCTTTGGATTACAAGCACGTTTCAGGGACGAATTATGCTCGTAAACCAAGGCACTACTGTAGTTTCTCTTGCTTATTTTAATGTTGCTGTCACTGGTTTTTGAAGCCATGTTTTTTTATTGACTGATTTTGTGAAATGGAGTATTATTTACTGAGGAAAACATCAAACTTTAAACAAAACCCACATTACGTATTATTATCTCATATACTTTGCATATAGTCATATATACACATGTATATAGATATACATACATACTTACATACACATATATATATATATATATATATATATATATATTTATATATATATATATATATATATATATATATATATATATATACAGTATATATTTGCTGAACATTTGACATTAATAAAAAAAGATTTTTTTTCTAATTTTTATTAAAAACAATGGTGATTCAACCCTCTGGCAGTTGCAATTGAGTCAGTTTCTGCATACCCTCTCTTGGGGCCAAGTCTCTCGCAATTTCTCAGGAATGTTTAATTCTTGACATCCCTGTGTATGGTCCCTGAGGACACTGGGGAAAGGACTGAGGTGGGGGTGGGGTCATGAATCTCAGTGACATCCCCTGTGGCTGCTTGCTAGCTAAATTAGCATGAGATAAGTTGAACTACTCCATCAAAACATGCAAACACAAGGGGTGAGGGGTGAATTTCATTAAAAGTGTCGTGAGACCTAGGTAATCCAAGGTAATCTCTGCCCTGAGCAGCTGCTGGAATTGAAAGAGACTGGTCTTCGATTTGACATACCACGTCAAAGCAAAAACCCATTCATGTACAATATAGGGCATAACATGTATTGATAAACATCTTTAAAGTTAATTTATACATTATGATTCTAATTTCATTTTGGGACATTCCATGTTAAATCAACCAATGGCCCATGCACTTTGGACTTAAAAAGTTCTGGAAAAAATACCAGGTGTACCCATACTTTCCAAGATACAACCAATTTACTGAGGGGAATGTGTTAGGGGGGCAGGGTTTTGGGTGTTGATTAGGGTGTCGATTTTATTCAGACTAATTTTTTCCATCAGATTTCACAACATTTTTCATCAAAGCCAAAACATAGCACAAGAACTAAACCACTGAGCAGGCTCAGACTTTGCATGCGGGTACATTAATTGGTATAGTATTTGATGAAATTAAAACATTTGGTTCAGATGACCCTGCATGGTCAAAGCAGCCCCTTGAAGCGCACCAAAATTTAATTTTAGGTTTTGGCTTACCTATGTTTAGGCTTCAGAAACACATATTTCTACACAACATGGACTTTAATTTTTTTTTTCTTATTCAGATAGCTATATAGGCTTTCTGAAAAAGCAATAAGCAGGAAAGCAATTGTATCAGGGTTTGAACAGCAGAACTCTCAAATCCAAAAAATCATTTGGGATTTCATTTTCAGAGCACCCTGACAGCATGTGGGAATGTGCAGATAATTTTAAAAATATTTCTACATTGTGTCTTCTTTCTCAAAACACAAACCTTACTTTTCTTATGTAAATCTTTCATGTATATTTTCCATCATAAGCATAGGCGGAATGTGCCATGTGTCAATAATGGTAAACATTGAGTTTTCAATCAGTAAGTTATCAAAAATATACTTTTTTTCACATCAAATGACAATGTCCTATCTCATGTTGCTGAACAAAGAATGTGGTTCTCCATGGTCAAAAGAATACCCTGTACTTGAGAACACCACCGTTACATCCCTACAGAAGATGGCAAACTCAAAGTCAGCCGGGTGTCAAGGAAGACAATCAATTCTGATGATCACACTCCTGATGGATTAGATGTGTCCCTCACATTAGACCAGTGTCCTGTTGGAGGCTATGTTCCATGCGTGCATAATGAAAAATGTTGGATTAGTGTGATTCGTGACAAGAGTGAAGCAGAATCGGGCATCCTGACATGTTTCATGCATCCAAACTATCCTGAAATGTGTTTGCAATGGCCACAAAGAGACGACATTTGTTGGGTGCCATTACAGTGTCATTGCACTGCTTAGTCCATATATATATGTATATAAGCTAGATATCCCTGTTTGAACCACTGAATGACTGACTAGACATTCTTGAGTATGTAGACCTCATAATCACAAAAGAAGATTATTTCAAGGCCCTGGAAAATTCAAACACGTTGACAACTTTATTCAATCATGGCAAAATCTCAGAAAACTGTAATGATGTTTCACTTTGAATAGTCAGAAAGGGTGATGTTAGATATTAAGATTTTCACACTGCTCAGTCTTATGTCTGCTTTTCATCTATTAAGATGTACATTTAATTTATATTATTTTACTGTGTGGAAGCATAACTTGCTAATACAAAATTATTCAGCTGCAACTTTAGAATTTTCACTCTTATTCTTCAATATGTCATTAGTATTCTATACATTTCTATGTTCTTGAATGTACTATAATGTTAACTGCGTTATTCAGACAATGAGAAAAAACAAAATGGTTTATAGAAACCATGTCATAATTACTACTAGTAATACATAAAAGACAAACACAGAAAAAAATGACTTCTGCTTTCATACATAATACAAACTTTATATATCAATAACCAATGCTTTATTAAATTCCAATCAATGTGTTATTTTACATTCGAAAAAACCACAGTCATCAATAAAACATGTAGCAAATTCTTCCCATAAAGAGAAGTGACAATGGCATTTTAATGAAAAAGCTGAAAATAAACAACTAGCAAGAAAGTTAGCAAAGGTAAGTAAAGATACTACGGGTATTTGTATCAGGTAATAGTAAAAATGTCTGTAGTAGGACGTCTGCTTGTTAGATTTTTTTTAACTATATGAGAGCAAAAACTCTGTTAGTTTAGCATTCCTGCACAATGTTGCAGACCTCTTAAAAATTCCTTCACAGAGGATGATGTTGGAAGTAGCCTTTTTTTGCCAGTGTCTTTAAATGGGGGCTTTATGCAAATAAAATATTACAGATTAGTTATTGACTATCTCATCATTTTTTAAATATGGACTGTAAAATTCTCTGCATGCATTTTTTCCAACCACTCATAAATAATAAAACAATATTTTGATGTTGCTAAAAATGGTTCATAGTTTAGAAATACCCAATAACTGGACTATAACAAGGATTGTGGAAAAATGACAAGAATGGTACAAAAGAACATTCTAGATGAGAACAATCTAGATGAGAAAGGGCCATTCAACCCAACAAAGCTTGCCAGTCTTGTCTACTTAACTTTTCCAAAATATCATCAAGTCTAGTTTTGAATGTCTCTAAAGTTTTACTATCTACCACACTACCTGCTGGCTTATTCCCTGTGTCTATAGTTCCTTTGTGAAGAAAAACATCCCGTGTTTTGCAAAATTTACCCTTAACAAGTTTCCAACTGTGCCCCCATGTTCTTGATGAACTCATTTTAAAATAATAGTCTTTATCCACTATACTAATTCTCGTCATAATTTTAAACACTTCAATCATGTCTCCTGTTAATCTCGTTTTGCTTAAACTGAAAAGGTTCACCTCTTTTATTCTTCCCACATAATTCATCCACTGTAGCCCTGGAATAAGCCTAGTTGCTCTTCTCTGGACCTTTTCTAGTGCTGCTATGTCCTTTTTGTAGCCTGGAGGACAAAACTGGACAAAGTACTCCAGGTGAGGCCTCACCAGTGCGTTATAAAGCTTGAGCATAACCTCCTTGGACTTGTACTCTAGACATTGTGCTATATATGATAGTATTGAGTCAACTATGAATCCTAAATCCTTCTCATAATGTGTACTTTTGATTTTCAGACCTCCCATTGTATATTCAAACCAACATTTTTAATTTGTACATGTAAAACTTTACAATTACTTACATTAAATTTCATTTGCCACAAATCTGCCCAAGTCTGTCCAAATTCCACTGTAATTATTTAATGAATTCTAGATTATCTGCAAATCTACCTAGCGTGGTATCACTTGCAAACTTAAACTTTTTATTCATATTCCTATCCAAATCAGTAAAATATATTAAAAATATCAGCAGCCTTATCACTGACCCCTGTGGGACACCATTCTATATATTAGGCAATTCTGATAAGATTCCCCACACCATAACCCTCTGCTTCCTGCGTTTCACCCAAGTCTTCAACCATCTACACACTACTACTTGAACTCCCACTTCTTTTATTTGATTCCCACCCTCTCATGTGGCACCTTATCAACTTTTTTTCTGAAAATCAAAATAAATATCATATGCTTCACTTTGATAATATCCTTTTGTTGCTTCCTCATAGAGTTCTTCCATGTTAGTAAAACATGACCTCCCTCATCTGAACCCATGCTAACTGTTCATTAAAACTCCTGTTCTTGGTATGTGGTGCTCAATCTTTTCCATAGCAATTCCTTCCACTAATTTACCTGTGATGCACATTAACTTTCCTGGCATATACTTACATGGATCTGCCCAATCACCCTTTTTATATAACAGGATAATATTTGCCATTTCTCTAGTGCGCAGTGACTTCTGAAAAATATGCGTGAAGGGTTTACATATGTACTCGCTAATCTCCTTAAGAACTCATATTAACTTGCTCCTGGTGTTTTGTTTGTTTAGTGCACACTAAATAACATAATATAAATGTCTTTATTTTGTTTGACAAATACGTTCCGAGATTTTCAGGTAAGGAAGACAGAAATTTTGAGATAAAATCATTATACTTAATAAGCATGGTGCCAGAAAGTGGAGACATGTTACGTGTTATTTACCCTTGCAAGCTGAATTTCACTGTACTCTGTATTTGTAAGAATAATAAATATAAACCTTCCAAAAAATCATCAAACGAAAAGGTAATTGAATGTGTACAGGGTAACAGAGCAGGCACTTTTCACAACTTTTTAGCTGAATTCTTTGAGAGCCTCTGTGTGTAATGGCTGAAATTTTAACTAGAGCTCATGAAGATTTTAATTAACATTATTAATCTTTCAACAGTGGGTGGAACTGAGGTGCAGTGGTAACTTGCTGCACCCACTGGCTTCAACTCCTGGTCTAGGCATTGTCTGCATGCCATTTTCAAGTTCCTCAAGTGCCTGTGCTAAGGCTGGGTTAATTGGTAATGTTTAAGTCACCTACTGTAAATTAGTATGGGTGTAAGTGAGTGTGCTTTGCTGTGGACATTTCAAGAACTGGTTTGCATCTTATGCTAGATTCTTCTTAAGTAGGTTTCAAGGTATTTGCAGCTCTGTGTTTAAATACATTGAAAGATTAATGAATGAATATATTCAGTGGAGTACATTAAAAAGTTTTCAAATAAAGAACTAATTTAGAGATATATAACAACACTTCACTGGTTGAAATTGATGAGATAAAGGGACACAATATTCTGCAGGATGTTATGTGATAAAGAAAACTTAAGTGAGTGTACATTTTAAAAGTTCACCCCGCCTGCAAGCTATAGTCTTTTGGCTCCCCTTTGCTAGGTTTCTGCCTGAAGGTAAATTCTGAACATCCATCATTTTTGAAATACACCTTATATAAATATGAAGTTGCATTTGGGGAACTGTAGATCAGGTGCCACCTGCGACCATTTTTAAAGTAATTTTTTCAGTCTTTTTTTGGACATAGTATTAATATTCTAGGTAAGTTAGGGTAAAATGTCATTTAGTAATGTACTCACACATTCTTCATTTTTTTTTTTTTTTAAACAAGTTCTGAGAGAAAAGTCAAAACATGTTCACCGTATTCATTCCAAGAGTATGTTTCACTCTACGCTCGACATGGTTGCCCTGGGCATTTTAAGGCTGTCTCTATTATTGTCATTTATTTAAAAGGACTAAAAAAATAGCATAGTGTGTGCTCCACAGAAAATATTTTGATGACTCCATGCACAGAACTGAAACATGTACCAAGTAAACTTTACCTAAAATGAACTTCTTCTGCTGTTTACATTTTCCTTTATCCTTAATCTTATAATGTATATAATTATTGTACTGAGGAAGTATAAAACACATTTGTACCACCCTGTTAAAAAATTAGCAAAAGTACAAGAGCAAGCACAATTTAAAACTTAAAAAATATCACTATGGCTTCTAAGCACAGGTACTGATCCTCATAAGGACATGGCAATGTGAGGAAGCATAAGCTTACATCGCATTACTGTCTGTCAAGTGCATTCCACAACAGCTTAGAATCACAGTTAATTTATTTCCACCATAAATGCTTAAATTCACAATCTTATTCAATTTTTACTTTTTGTCAAAAGATCCTATTCAATCACTCCTCTCAAGACACAATTAATAGTATCTACAGTACTTTAATGATACAACTGTACGTATTTGTCTGAGTTTTGTTAAACATCTTTTAATAGTTTGCATTGTGATGATACAGTGGTTAGCACTGTGGCTTCACGGGTACAGAGTCCTGGGCTCATATTATATCTTGGCCACAGTGTGCATGTTCTCCCCCTGCAAAGTTTTTTCCCCGGGTAAATTCCTGAATCAAATATCCCTGAATCTTCCTGAATTAAAGATGGTGAAGGTGAGCTGCTGTATATTTTTGATGAACTCAGAGCCCTGAAGTGACAAATTCAGTAGCGCCTAGCCAGAAAATTGTATCTCAGGGTAAGCTCGACTGCTAGAGGAAACCTCTTCTTTAGAGGTTATTAACTGAGCATCATTCCACTTGGACTCCAGGTCAAGTAAGCTTCGCTCCAGTTCCTACTCTTAAGGATGATGACAACAGAATCTCTTGAGTTTCAGCAGTGCCAGCAAGGACGTAATCTCAGGTCACCAGTCACCTCCTCTTTTTCAGGCAAACATCACGAGTCATAACTATTTTGACCATCTCCTCCTCACCACCCCACCATGCCTGCTAATGGTGGTGATGCATGTGCTACTGAAGAAATGATTGTGCACTGACTTTTCAGTCATTTAACTGCAAAACTCTTGTTTTCTGTTTTTATGGTGTGCAACTAGTAGGTGATAAAAGAAGAGCCCCCTCAGTCTTCGAGAATCAAAAGAACAGAACTTTTTGGACAACAGCACTGCACACCGATGCCAATGACATTCAATGTTCACAGTTAGAAGTTCTGAAGATGGTGTTCAATTCACAAGGGAGTGGACCCCTGCTGTAAGAATCATAATTTCTGGACCATTGCCCATGCCGTGGTGATTGGATAAATCCTACAGCTGAATCCTGACCTTGAAGACCTGGATGGCAACCTTCTGCTAGAGGCAAATCATTGGCTTCATGGACAGTTGGAATTGTTTTGAGAAGAAATCATGTTTCTTCAAGCGTGATGGATTGCATTTGAATAGATTCTGCACCAGCATTCTCTCCTTAAACCTCTCTAAGCACATCATTCAGGATTACCAAGCTTTAGGTCTAATGTTAGCCATAAACCTATAGATATGCACTACATTAACACTAAATAACAGATTACAACTTAGCTAAAAGGTTTCGGACAAACCAGTATAAATACGAATGACTTATTGCCATCTCAAGCTGCCCAGTTATGCTTTTCTGAGGCTTTCAATGTGGCTTTACTTAATATCAGAGCTTTAACCAGTAGGATATTTTGTGTTAATGATCTTATCAGTGAAAAAAATGGGCTTTCCAACACTGTGTGAAATTAGCGCTTTCCAACACTGTGTGAAATGTAGCTTAACAGTGAGGTTAAATTTAATTAAGTGTTATTTGATGCAGCACCTCTGTTTTATAATTTTGTTCATCAAGGAAAGAGAGGGGGTGGCTTATTGAGTATTTTTTTGGCCCATTTAAACTGTAAAGATACCGGTTTTGGTACTTTCACAAATTTCGACCATTTTGCCATAGTTATTGCACTCTTTCATATTAGCCACTTAGCAGACTCCAAAAAAAATGCATTGATATTATCTATGAATTCTCAGGCTTATTATCTATAGCAATAACTAATTGTGACAATTCTCTGAGAGGAGGGAGGAAGTGGTGGCTCTATGGCTAGGGATCAGCACCGGCAATTGGATTGTTGCTGGTTTGAATCCCGTAAATGCCAGAAGTGACTCTACTCCATTAGGCCCTTAAGCAAGGCCTTTAATCTGCAATTGCTTTGTCCTGGTATGACGTTAATCTGCATCCAGCCCTGAATACAGGTCCTCCAATTTACAGGGAAAACTTAACAGTTGGTGGCAGGATTGGCACTCCAGCCACCGTGAAAAACTTCATACTGTTCCAATATGGTGCTGAGGTGTCACCTGCTGCACTCGGGTCCGAATCCAGGTGGTTTGCTGTGTGTGGCAACGCTCTATCAATGCATGCTCCCAACCTAATAGGAGAGGATTTGAGTTCTCATGATGAAAAACCAGTGTGACTCCAAAGCAGGAAAATTTGTTAAATTACTGCAGAATATTGATCTCAGTCAGCAGTCAGCCAGCCTACACGTAAATGATGACATACGTGCTGGACTAGTAATATCAAAAGGAATAAAAATTGACATTAGAGTTTCACAGATATCAGTGTATCAGACAGTTTATGCCTTTTATTTGATGTAGAATTATTGGTGACTAGAATTAAAGAGCAGCGAGTTGTGTTAACAAACATTATTTTGATGCCACAACAGTTTCTAGGTTTGCTAATATACTGAATAATCAGTCAGATTTTAGTTCTTATCTTAATAAAGTATCTATCTATCTATCTATCTATCTATCTATCTATCTATCTATCTATCTATCTATCTATCTATCTATCTATCTATCTATCTATCTATCTATCTATCAGCAATGCAACTATTATGACTGAAAATTTTAATGCTAACATGAGAGGTGCAAAATGAAAAAAATAGTGAAGAAATCTTGTTCAAAGAAATAATCTTGACTTCTCTGTCTTTAACAAACTTAGGACTCTCTCTAAACTGCCTTTTTAAAGTACAATTCTGGAAAAATCAGTTTTTCTGTAATTACTGTAAATGATTGCTTGAATAAAAACTCTATTCTTGATACGTTTCAGTTAGGTTTTAGACCAAATTACTGTACAGAAACTTTGTTGTTTGAAATAGTTCATGATTTGCAGGATACTGCTGACATTGGCAACATACAGTATGCCTTTGTGTTCTCTAAGGCTTGAGCACAGCATTTGACACCACAGACCACAGCATTCTTTTTTATTGCCTTAGCTAATGGGCAGTTCCTTCTCATAGTGTCTTAAACTGGTTTAAGTCTTATATGCATGGTAGAAATCGCTTTCATAGTTGTGGTGATTGTAGTTTGATATTATATATGTTGTACCACAGGGATCTATTTTGGACCCATTGTTATCTTCAATCTAAATGCTCCTGTCAGACCAGATTATCTCAAAACACAAGGTGAACTAGTACAGTTATGCAGATGACACGCAACTTTTATCTATAGTACCCCATGAATGTGAAGGTCTATGATCTTTGATCCAATTTGTTATTTACATTTAAGATTGGATAATAATAATACATTTTATTTATATAGTATCTTTTGGATGAGTTGTAATTTCCTCAAGCTAAACAAACATGGAAATCTTAGTTGTTGTCATCATTGTTTGGTTTTTTCAAAGCTGCTTTTTAGCGCTACTTCTAATAGTTGATACGTCTATTGCAATATGATATACTTCATAGATTTTCACTCATTATTAACATCTATTATTTTTTGTTTTGATTTTCTGTTTTTTGCAGTGGCTTTTTACTCCACCACCAAATGATCAAAGTGCTCTGCAGCCGTCTGTGATGTTAGAAGATATGTGGACACTTCAACTGTTGACGAGACACACCACATTGAACCTTCTAAGCCTAAGAACAATAATGAACACTTGAGCACATTTATGTTTAGTAAAACAACCAGTGGGTGCTGGGTGGTCATTTGGTCATGGAACCCTTATAGATTTTTATTCTTGCCTTTTGCTGGCTGGAGTTTTTATTTTTCGATCCTCCCTGGCCATCTGACTGTAACACTGGACTTATCGTTATAATCTTTAGAGACATAAAAATTGAATTAAGCAATTTAATTCATAATTAAGGTCATTACTTTATCGGTTACTTGTATAACCATTTTTTTTTGTTCTTTATTTTGCCTTATACAATTTCTTATATTAGGAATTTGTACCCTTTGGGATCAGAGTGCAGGGTCAGCCATTGTACAATGCCCCTGGAGCAATTGCAGGTTAAGGGCCTTACTCAAGGCCTAGCAGTAACAAGGAATCATACCGGTGACGTTCCTGAGGCCAGTGCAGATCCTTAGCCTCAGAGCCACCACTCCACCCTTAATTTATGTATGTGTGTACTCATTTCTTCTTATTTATTTACTTTTTAAATTTTATTTATTTATTCATTTACACACTTATTTATATATACTGGATTAGCACCTTGTTCAAGGTTGTTACCATATATCTAATGGATCTAGGAGAAAGTCTGGTCTCTAATGACCCTGATTTGATTTAAACAGGTTTGAAAAATGGAAGTATGATTAACTATAAAATATAATGGTAGTTAACAAAGTGGTTAGTACTGCTGTCTCATGTTTACAGTGACAATAATTAGATCTTGATTTGGGTTGGATTTATTTGAGTATACTGATTTTCTTTTACATGTTTGATGACATATAGGAAAGGCTAATTCATTAACCCAAACTAGGCTGGTTTTAAAGAATTTATGTGTTACTTCCAGGACTAGTTTCTGGTCTGCGCCCAGTTCTTCTTTAATACCAAGCCGCCACCCCTGGCTCCTTAAAACTCGTTAACGGAAAAGGCAGGCTTGGAAAATGGACAGGTCATGTCTATATATTTTATACACCTTTAGCTGAACTATCAATTAATGAAATGGTTTATTTCAACTGATGGTCACAGGGAATCAAAATTTATACCAGCAGTATAACTTAATACAGTGGAATCTTGGGTCATGACCGTAATTCGTTCCAAAACTCTGGTCGTAAACCGATTTGTTCGTGACCCGAAGTAATTTCCCCCATAGGATTGTATGCAAATACATAATCTGTTCCAGACCGTATGAACTGTATGTAAATATATATTTTTTAAAGATTCTTATGCACAAAAATAGTTAATTATACCATAGAATGCACAGCGTAATAGTAAACTAAATGTAAAAACATTGAATAACACTGAGAAAACCTTGAACAGATGTCCAAACATCTAATTTAATCACTCCTCAAAAGACACAATTAAGGGTCTCTACATCAATGACAGAACTGAGTAATGATAATCAGTGAGTAGTAATTAGTACTTACTACTTTCTTTAAGACTTCTATTCCCTTCCTCTTACTACTTACCATTTTTCCCCAACTGTGTGATTTACTATTTATATATAAGAAATCTTCTGAATTCAACCTAGATCCACAGTTTATCTATAGTTTATACAGTATCACTTACTCTTTGCTCCTTATGGGTTTTTCAAATGCGATCATTTTCAAGACAAACAATATAAGTGATGAGTTACTATAAACCCTGTTAAAGATGTACTACATAGTGAGTGAACCATGACCAAAAGAAGACACGGGCAAGTTTAAATACCCTAAGAATGCACTGTAACAAAACTACATTACAGTATCGCCTGCTCACTGGACTGTCTCGATCAAACTATTAATCTCTACACAACAAGGAATTCACTCTTATGCGCATACAGCTGGTAAAGGCCTTAACAGCATCACCTCTTCCAAATACTCTATCTAAACTGTTAAGTAGAAAAGAGAACAATGTTTCTGTTTAATATTATTTGTTAGTATGTGCCTAGAGAGCAACATCACTTCGAAAAGGGAAAATACAGTATCATTTTGCATTATATCTTAATAGTGCTAGGGAAATTAAAGGTAAGTGTGCTGTCTAACTGGTACAGCTTTTGTGTTGCCCTCAGCTTTTTAGAAAACTTGCTTTGGCATTTTTTGGGGCTAAACATTACATGTTCCTTGAAACAGCAAAGAAAGAATAATTTTTTCCAAGGGTTATGTTGGACTATCTCTTTATAACTCTAAGAAAATGGCTTAACCTATATGTGGCTCCAATTGTTTAAAAAAAATGGTAAACTATCCTGATTTTGTAAGACACCCTGAATAAAATGCTTTGTTTTTGAACTAAAGACAGGACTCTTCACAAATGAATGTTTTCCTGTTTACTATGTATGCTGCTTTTTTTGAAAGTTACGTTTAATAATATTTTAGCAAAAAATGAATGTGTTTCGCACATTTTGAGGAAAATGAATGGCTAACAGAGATGTGGGTTATGCAACACAAATAATGTTAGAATTTTGTCTTTTTTCCATGCCATGGATGTTTTTTATGTCATTTGCTGTTCTTCAACATGGGTCAACATTAGGCCTCATTATATGATAAACTTTTTCTTTGGTCTGCAAAAAACATGAGATTAAAATTTTTCATCAGCCATTGATACAAATTACGTGGGGTAAGCAACAAATAAAAAAACATCATTTTTGGGTGGAGTACTCTAACTAAATAAATGGATAGGAGATTGCATTCTGGGAGAGCATAAAGTAACAAATAAACAAAATAAAATGATAAATCTTTTACTTCTCTCAACCTAATTATACGTGTTATGCCCCAGCCACCAAGTGGGTTGCCTAAAGAACTTACATACTTCACAAACCACACAAATACTCTACTTCCATGTTTCTTGTTTGACCTCTTGTCTCTCTTGTTTGCTGCAGGGGAGCTATGGCCTGTATGCCATATTCATCTCCAAGGTCTCTAAAGCTGTCGTCAGAAGGATATTTAAAATTTCCTGCTGGGACAACTTTCTCATGCCGGGTTTGAATCACTTCTGAGGTCTGGGAATCTAAAAAAGGATTCCTTGGGCTGTCCCTATGTTCGCCCTAGGTGTCCCTACAATCCATCCTAACCTACTGTATATTATTCAAGCCGGACAAACCTGCAGAGGCCTTTGTGAACAAATAGGAAGCAGGCCTGCAGACTGCCTTCTGTCAACTTATGCTGAGTACTATACAAAAGTCCTAGGTACATGTGAAAAAATTCTGTAAAGCAAGAATGCTTCAATAATAATGCCAAAAATAATTTTAAATAATAAAAAGAGTTCCTAGAAAATGCAGTAAACAGAAATGAACTGATAATCCCCTTGAAAATCATTATAATTTTTTGTATGACAATAGATTTCTACACATATTAATTCATTACGTATTTTAATGTGAACAATACATTTCCAAAGTCAAAATAAACCAATTTCTGTAGATATTTAACTGAAGAAGAAAAATTCAAAAGTTAGTATTTACATAAGTATTCAAGCCCTACACATTAACACTTTGTTGAAAATCCTTCTGCTGCAATATGAGCCTTAATTCTTTTGGGGTGAGTATGTGCCAGTTTGGTACATTGTTCAGGAGTTATTCTTCGACTTTCTTCTTGGCATAATTTATCGAGATCATCTAGTCTGGTGGGATGGCATCTCTGGAAAGCAGTTTTCAAACAGTACCACAAATTCACAATATGGTTAAGGTCAGGGCTTCAGTAGACAAATTGCCTTCCGTTCAACATAAAAATTTCAAATTTCGACTCATCAGGAGCACCTGCTGCAATTTTTTTGCACCCTAGTCTTAATTTAATTAATTAAGTGTTATTTGTCTTTATTTCCAGGTTGGATGAATGGCTTATTGGGTCAGAATCTTTCATGAAGACTACTTCTGTTGAAACATCTCCATGCTGTAGATGGTGAACCAGGTTCCCAGTGGTCTCTGTCAATTCTGACCTGACAGTAGTGTGGGGCACCTTCCAATTTCGAAGGGAAGTAAGTTTGATATAGTGCTCATTTACTACACTTAGTTTATGTGTCCAACCACTGCATTTATAGTCCTCATCCTTGCCTCTTTGTCTGTGCTTCTGTAGAAAAACCTGAATAGGATATCTGGAAAAAACCTAAAGCTTATGTCATCTGGAAACACCTGTCTGCTGCAAAATTTCTACTCATGAGAGACCTTGATGATGCAGGAAGACCACCTTATGTTTTGTTGCTATGTTCATATTTTCCATTGCACAAGACTTGGAAGTCACACTACTATATCTACCTATACCCCACCTTTTGAGTATTGTGGCACTCTATGTAATTTTATTCTGTTTTTTTTACTGTTGATATATATATATATATATATATATATATATATATATACACATACACACTATATATGTATTAACTTGTATTAATAAATATCTTCCCTATATGCCCCACAAACCTCTTTTTTGTTTGTATTTAAAAATAAATAACTTGAACTCCTGTTGACAATTAGCTCCCATAAACCATTGTGTTTAGCTTATTTGCATTCGATAAAACTGAATTCTTTATAATGTACCAGACGTTTAAAAATCTTGCTTTTTACTTTGTTACTGTAATCAGGATGTCATATTGGCACACAGGTTAACACTTCCACCTCAAAGTTATATGGTCCTGAATCAGTGTGTCTATGGTCTAAGTGTATTTTATTTATTTATTTTTTTATAGTTGCATTACTTTTCTTGTTTGTTTTTGCTAACTGGTGATTTTCTGTTCATGAGTTAGATGGGTGTATGCATAAATTAGCAGACTATAACCACATTCGGTATATTTTTCTGAAAATTATGTTACTGGGATATAGAAATATAAATACTGATATTACACATGTATATATACAAAACCTGTACATTACACATACATCAGTGTAGAGGAATCACTGAAGTAAACACTGCCAGCCAAAACCGAAACTGAAAAAATGTGTTCCATGATATTGTCATTTACATCATGGTAAGAAGGGGAAAGAAAAAAAAAACTACAGCAGCAGTGCATATATAACAGGGGCTTAATTCTAAGGACTTGTCCTTAAACTGACACAGTTCTTTTCACAGTAACTTAATTAAAACGCATAAAAGATAAACCATTGCATGGAGACAAGAACTGTACAGGAAATGGGTTCTGACAAGAATAAAGTAAATGGGAACACTGTTCAGTAGAACAAGATTAATAGAATAGTACTACATTGCTTAAAAATTGTAAAAAAAGGATCAAGTTAAAATTTCTTTTTCGCATGACTTTTTTAAAAGTGCCCCTTGGGCCTCATTTCACAAGGATGACTATTTATATGACAGGTAAGGGAGTCTTTTAGGGAGATTTGGTTACACTAGACCTTTGCAACCTTGGGGTCAAAGGGGCAAACAGAAAAGTGACAATGAGGATAATTGGCTGCTAAAGATAATGGACTACTGATTGAGATCAATTGCTTTCTAAGTAATGTCTTGAAAGAAGTGATGGTAAAAGATCAGCACAAGAGTGAACATGTAGCATGTGCTGTAGAGGAAGCGCAATTGACAAAATGTAAGAAATGTTTCCATACAGCCACTTTCAAAAAAGGTTTTATAGGATGTAACTCATCAGTAAACTAAAACCATAGCATTACTATATATCTAATGCATACTGTGTTAAATTATGTCTTTATGTTCTTCCAGGAGTACAGTGAATACAGTATTCAATAGCTCTAAGTGCCTCCAAGTTTGTTCACTTCTAAGAAAGAAATACGTAGGACAGTACCCACCATAGCACATCAATTGAAGCCCAGTGTGGAAAAATACATTAAAGACAGTTCAGAAAAAAGGACAGAATAAAGTATTTTCACTAAGCCTCCTACCCTGGGATGCTCAAAAAGCCCAGTGCACACACGCGCCAAGGATGTTGTGGCTATGTGTCTGATGTCATTTTCGGCTTGTTGCTGTGTCAAGTACAGCATAAACCAGCCTTTAGCCTCTGATGTTCTTGCTGCCCTCATTCGCCACGTTACTGCTGTTGTGAAAATAACTCTTAATTTTGCTTAATAATGACCCCAAAGTGTAAAAGTACTGTACATGTAGTGAGGCAGGCAGTTATTCAGAATCTAAGAGAAGTCTTGAAGTGCTATTCATAGGTAACAACAAAGAATGGAAAAGCCGATGAGTACGCATAGTAGGAAAAGATATTTTTTAAGTAATAAATATTAAAAATGTTATCTAAAAATGTTTTCAAACTGTGTGTGAGCAAGATATTTTTCATTGCTCTATCGTTCCTTGTGGGTGAAGTTAAAACCGAGACAGAGAGAGAGAGAGAGAGAGAGAGAGCACAATAAAACACAATGTATTTTATTATTATTTAATATGGGTAATGTATCATTGTGTATAATTTATCAATTATTATATTATATTATCTGAACCTCTTTGTTAAAACCCCATTTGTTGAGTCAAGAGTGTAATCGAGAAGTAGGGGAAATAATGGAGGAACAGCTACTTGTGAACTGGGTGCAGAACGCTCTCACATTCAGCAGATTAAGAGTCACAATAAACAGCTCATCCATGGTTTCGATGAGGAAATCACTGTACCCTTAAAGAGACCTCATTAGTATCAATCAGGATGAACAACCAGAGGCAGCATTTGTAGAGTCTGTCACATTCAAAAGGAAGAACTGTGGCAGGATTACAGACAGCAGTGAAGGAGGACAGAGAGAAAGAATTGATAATTGCAGGCAGTATACAGCAGAAGCAGTCATGGGAGACTGTTGCTTTGAATAGTGTAGCAATAGTTCAAGAGTATAGTGGCTATAGGGTCCAGATGAAGAAGGTGCTCCAAGCAAGATAAGCTATTATTTCCAGACCACAGAAATGGATCAAGTAAGCAGTTTACAATGATGGCAAGAAACATAAAAACTCAGAGCACAAGGCAGAAACAACATTTCCCTAAGGGAGATAACAAAGAGATATATCTCTCTATATATAAAACCCAACTTCTGTCTGTCTGTCTGTTTGTCTCTCCACTTTTCAAGAGAACTACTTAATGGATTTAGATTGGGTTTTCCTTTATAATTTGCTTAAACATTGTGGTAGATTTTGCAACTTCCCTCATCAAGCTAAGAATCATAGTTTGCTTGCAGGAGCGATATATTTGCTCTAATCTGAGACAGAGGCTGTTTGCCAAGGGTAGGGGGAAGCATGACGTCAGTAGTAGGGAGATGGGCAGGGCCCTCCTCACTGTCCTGTTTCACTACTACACGGGTGGAGCCGTGGGGGACAGCTAGTATATAAATATAAATGTAAGGAAGAAATTTGAGGACTTAAGGAAATTTGGAGAAAAATTCTGCTGTTGAATTTTCTACTTGTTGTTAACCCTTAAGAACCCAGGATTAAATTCCTTAGCTGTAAAATACTATTACATTTTGATTACTTTATTATTGTGCACCACATGGCATGGTTGGCATTATGAGCATGTAAATGCAAATGAAGATGAAATCAAGTTGGCCATTTAGGAAACTTATATATATATATTACATATACAGTACTGTGCAAAAGTTTTACGCAGGTGTGAAAAAATGCTGTAAACAAAGAATGCTTTCAAAAATGGAAGTGTTAATCATTTATTTTCATCAATCAACAAAATGCAGTGCATGAACAAAAGAGAAATCTAAATCAAATCAATATTTGGTGTGACCACCCTTTGCCTTCAAAACAGCATCAATTCTTCTAGGTACACTTGCACACAGTTTTTGAAGGAACTCGGTTGGTAGGTTGTTCCAAACATCTTGGAGAACTAACCACAGATCTTCTGTGGATGTAGGCTTCCTCACATCCTTCTGTCTCTTCATGTAATCTCAGATACACTCGATGATGTTGAGATCAGGGCTCTGTGGGGGCCATACCATCACTTCCAGGATTTCTTGTTCTTCTTTACGCTGAAGATAGTTCTTAATGACTTTGGCTGTATGTTTGGGGTCGTTGTCCTGCTGCAGAATAAATTTGGGGCCAATCATACGCCTCCCTGATGGTATTGCATGATGAATAAGTATCTGCCTGTATTTCTCAGCATTGAGAACACCATTATTCCTGACCAAATCTCCAACTCCATTGCAGAAATGCAGCCCCAAACGTTCAAGGAACCTCCACCATGCTTCACTGTTACCTGCAGACACTTATTATTGTACCACTCTTCAGCCCTTTGACGAACAAACTGCCTTCTGCTACAGCCAAATATTTCAAATTTTGACTCATCAGTCCAGAGCACCTGCTGCCATTTTTCTGCACCCCAGTTCCTATGTTTTCGTGCATACTTGAGTCGCTTGGCCTTGTTTCCACATCGGAGGTATGGCTTTTTGGCTGCAATTCTTCCATGAAGACCACTTCTGGCCAGACTTCTCCAGACAGTAGATGGGTGTACCTGGGTCCCACTGGTTTCTGCCAGTCCTGAGCTGATGGCACTGCTGGACATCTTCTGATTTCGAAGGGTAATACGCTTGATGTGTCTTTCATCTGCTGCACTAAGTTTCCTTGGCTGACCACTGCGTCTACGATCCTCAACGTTGCCTGTTTCTTTGTGCTTCTTCAAAATAGCTTGAACAGCACATCTTGAAACCCCAGTCTGCTTTAAAATCTTTGTCTGGGAGAGAACTTGCTGATGCAGTATAACTACCTTGTGTCTTGTTGCTGTGCTCAATCTTGCCATGACATGAAACCGTCTTCCACAACCTCACCTTGGTAGCAGAGTTTGGCTGTTCCTCACCCAGTTTTAAGCCTCCTACACAGCTGTTTCTGTTTCAGTTAATGACTGTGTTTCAACCTACTTGTGACATTGTTGATCATTACCACCTGTTTGGTATAATTGGTTGATCATACACCTGACTATAATCCTACAAAATCCCTGACTTTTTGCGGGTGTACCTATAAGAATTGATGCTGGTTTGAAGCAAAAGGTAGTAACACCAAATATTGATTTGATTTAGATTTTTTCTTTTGTTCGCTCACTTTGTATTTTGTAAATTGATAACAACAAACAATCATTATTTATATTTCTGAAAGCATTCTTTGTTTACAGCTTTTTTTTCACACCTGCCCTAAAACTTTTGCACAGTACTGTAAATATATATATGCTTATAATCTCCAAAATATGTGATTGAACTAAACAAAAGCTCAAAAAAAATCAGGGTGTATTTTTCTATTTCGTTTAGCTTGAAAAACATACACTAGCGGCGAGTAAAGATTAGTAATGAGTGAAACCTGCAGAGTTCAGTTTGGAATGAGTTCTGTGAAATTGCAGAAATGTTCAAGAACTTCACTGCACTCAAGTCAAAGGAGATGGAGGAACTGAATTAGTTTTGAGTGGATTATAATAGTGCAATGGTCTTTAAAGTGTCCATGAGGGCTAGGGAAGCACCTGCCAACAATGCTGGACTCATTTTTGTGTCCAGAAATGTGATCTGAGGTGGTGCACGGCTGCTAAAGCTTTGTAATGTCACATAAGCCTTGCAAAGCATCCTTGGCTGCTGGAAAATTGTTTGTCTAAGCCAGCTTCATGGCAAATTTTCAGGAAAATATTCTGTGAACAAGGTCACCACCAAACACAGCATATTCTTCTTAAAAATGCTTAGGCCAACTTCACAGATCAGCACTAGTGAAGATGGTCACGTGAACTTCAAGCACTAAAGTTAAGGTTAAGAGCTAGGTTAGGGAAAAGATAAACAGAGTTTTTAAGGTACTGAGAAGTCAGCCATAGCAGAAACATGGTATATTATGCCTATGAAGAATGGATATCGCCAGAAGGCATTATGTCCTACCTTTGAAAAGAATATTCTAGGATTAATATTCGATAGGCACAGATAATTATTATTTTAATTATTGTTATAATATTTAAGAAAGAAGGACAGAAAGTAGCTGGAAAGAATTTCCCCAGGTTGACAGAGAGTAAGGTCCACTAAAGTACAGTATAGTTGTATTCTTGACACATATTATGAAAGAATTTCAAATTACCAAGAGTGCCTGACCCTTTAAATTAGAGCTGTTACTCAGGCGTGGAGGGCTACCTGGGACTGTCTTTATTTATCCTGAAGCACGAGAAATGCTCCCATTTACAAAACACATGCAATTACTACTGGTCTGATAAGTAAGAACAACAAAGTTATCTACAGTATATGCATAGTCTTGTCAGCCTTTAGACAGAGCATATACAGAAGACTGTGAAAAATGCCCAAGAGGGTTTCCAAATTTGTGAATAAAGTACAGTTTGATACATTATTTCAAGAAAAAAATGGTGATGTCACCCATCTACTGTATATGGTAACGTTGTTGTTTTATTATAGATTGTAGAATTTAGCAGAATAAAATTTTCATCTAGCACTGACATGCACCTCCAGTGTCTGTATTTTGTCTGGGTAGAGATTCAATGTTACAGTCCCTACAATTCAAATTACCTGTTTTAGGAGGAAAATAAAGCATTGGTATTTAAACTTCTGATCTGATCACAATTTAATCACAAGTACATTTATGCCTTGTTCTTAATGTAGTAAAGTGCTATTTGATCGGATGATAGGATCAATAAAAATGCATGTAAATGCCAGATTCAAAGGGTGCAAGTAAATATTCACTAAATATGATGGAGGGCTCATTTATTTTCCATTTCCATTAACAAATTTTATCCCAAGCACTTTGAGCTTGGGAAAGTTGCTATACAAAAATTATTAATGGTATTTATTATAACTGTTACTGTTATTTATTATTATTTTGTTTGGAGACAGAGGCTGACAAAGTAGCAGAATGAATGGAAAGAGTTTGAAGTTCAATAATAACCAGCAAAACACAAAATTCAAAACATTAGACAAACCCAATATCTAAGAAGAAAGAAAAGGGTAGGAGATTCAAATTCAAATTAAGAGAAATCCTAGCAATAGCTAATATACCTAAATTTTATTTGTAACTATTTTAATTTTACTTTTATTTCAATTTCAACATAGCCTTCTTTCTGAACAGATATTTCTAGTTTAATAGAAACAAGTTCAGTGAGTTGGCACTCTCCGACTTCCATGTCCTTATATCAGTTGGTTCTTGGATATGTAAATAATGATCATTAAAAATAAGTACAATTTTGTATGTTCCACTTTTTTAAATTATACAGTCTTTAATATTATGACTTACAGTACAAGTCACATTTTTGAGGCGATTAATGAGAGGATGTAAAACATTTCAAAATTGTCTCACGACAGGCAGGCAAGCAGATGATAGATAGATAGATAGATAGATAGATAGATAGATAGATAGATAGATAGATAGATAGATAGATAGATAGATAGATAGATAGATAGATAGATAGATAGATAGATAGATAGATAGATATTTCATTTCTCTACAAAAAAAACTTTTTTGCCATGTTTCATTTTCTGCCTAAGGTTACTTGATTAGTAAGGTACAAAAATCCATCAGATGGAAACGAAGCAAAACAAAATACATAAGTGGTGTAAAAATGATGTGAATTAGCAAATAGTTCCTTTGGGCTTGATGAATTTTACATAAACCATTTTTCATTCTAGCAAAAGGCAATATACTGCTTGAACTCAATAACTCTTTTACATGAATTTTACACAACACACCCTTATTGAAGGAATATTTAATATACTAAGGCAAAAGGTACATACACTATTTTGATTTTCAAGCAGAATACATTATTCAAAAATTGCTAAGAGTTTGCTTAATGACTGCTACATCTAAGTTATATAACACAGAATAAACTTAATATCCAAAGTAACAAAATATTTCAATATCTTTGCCCAAATGAGTACTCAGTGATGGTAGAATAAGTGACACATTGTTTGTATGGATATTACTGCTATCCTCTAAAGTCCAAGAACCCAAAATGATAAGCTATGGACAGCTCTGACATTGATGCCCATTATACAGACGACTGGAAAATAGCTTCCAGATGTTCTGTGGTCTATGGAGGAATATGGTGAAAAAACGTATTTCATGACCATGTATTTATTTATTTATATTCACATTGCATGCTCTTATTTCTTTATTGTCACATTTCACAGCTCATTTATTTATTTCCAGAAATTGATGTACAACCAACTGTTTAGTGATTCTAGTATCTAACAGAGATAGATAGATAGATAGATAGATAGATAGATAGATAGATAGATAGATAGATAGATAGATAGATAGATAGATAGATAGATAGATAGATAGATAGATAGATACTTTATTAATCCCAAGGGGAAATTCACAACCTTTTTGGGTCTAATCAGTCACCTCACAAATGTTTCCAAAGTAATTATAGTTCATTTCAAGTTGCCAAATGTCAGTGGGACAGAACTACAATAATTCTGTTCTGCATACACAGTAATCAAATTTTGTCATTAAAGTACATTTTTGGAAAACATACAGTGGATATAAAAAGTCTACATTATAAGATACAGTATATAATATTATGTGATCATATATCTGCAACATTTTGTAATGACCTTGTGTCAACTATATATAATGTTATATGTAGCCTTCTGCATAATTTGCTCCATCATATACTGAACTATTAAATGAAATGTAAAGTGCTGTCTAATATTGCACAGTATTAATATCTGAAGAACTGAATTGGTTTGTTTACTTAATTCTTCCTTAAACCTACCCACATCATCTATACTTATTGCATTAATCTTGGCAAAGGTTCACATCTTATCCAGTGGAAGGTCACAAGCTACAGAACTTAATTTCCAAATGCCAAAAGACATAAAGAAAGTAAATTATGCCAAGTACTTAGGCATCATAGTGATGCAATTGGGTGTGAGAAAATACATGTAGACATAAGCACAATGTGTTTATTGAGAAAGATAAATGCTTCAAGTATGATAGCAAAATCTGAGCAAAACTGGATTCAGCCTGTAACTATAAATAGAATTTATAAAGAAAACTAATGCATTCACTATTTTATTTATTAATATATAGACTGCATGAGTGTATAACATACATCTATAGTTTTTACTTGACTATAATTATGCGTACTTTACTATTTCCATGGAAAATAAAATAGGCTGTACTGTAGGGCCAATTACGGAATGATATCAAGGAAATGATTGATATCATTGCATAGATACTTAGTATTAACATATACAAATCGCAATAGTTATGGCAGTGTTTCAGTAGTCAATAAAGCATTAAAGTTAAGGGAATGAATTATGAACAATACAAATACAGGCTCAAATGAACAAACTGGCTAACACTTTGGACCTGAGGTAATCTAAATCCCCAGTGATATAAATAATGAACTATGAAGTTTTTGTTTTTGTTTTGAAATGAGGCTCCTCATTAAAGACAACAGAGATAGTCTGAGAGTAATTTATTAAGCTGCGTAAAACCACCTTTATCAAATAAATGCAGTCTTGCCGAACAACTGAAAAAGAACACTCTGCTGGGCAAAATCTCTAAACTGCTTTAAATCCCAATAGCTGCAAGTAGTAAGCAATGCCCAAAAACTGCACGCCAACCAAGGAAGTGACAGAAATTGAATCTAATGAGGAACATAAAAAGATTTGATTCAGTATTTAACAGCCAGGTATGGTGTTAAGCCTATATATGCCAGGATTAAAAGTGAAGTAAAAGGTTGCTGACACCAAATGATTCACATCTTCTGTAAAATCATATATCAGTCTTCAACTACAACACATAATCTGGAACTTGACACATTCAATATAAAGTCATAAGTTTAAGCAATAGAAGAACAGCAGCAATCAGAATTGAACTGTTATGCGAACATTTTGACTTTTCCACATATACCACCATACTCAAATAAGAATTTAATCAGACTGAGCAAATTTTTTACCCATGGGGTGTTATAAAAATAGCTCAAGGCGAGCTAGCATATTTTGAAGCAAAATTGTTACCCACTTGCTTCATTTGTTAGGTCCATCCATGCGTACAGAGACATTTTACACAAAGTTCATATCTCATTTTTGAAACAAAACAGATGGGATAAAAAGCCTGTATCTACTTTTCAAGTCTACAACAATTAACCCTGAGGGCAATTTAGTCTATATATATATTAGAATTGCACATTCTTCCACTAAAAGTTGCAACTAAGACTCTCTAGGAAATGTGTTTATGGGTTTAGGACAATTAGTTTTTTTGCCACTGGTAAATAACATTATTGTGATGGTGCTATAAATCATGCATGTGGGTTTCTTTTATTATGAATGATTACACAACTTTGTTTAACAGCGACTGTCTAATGTCCCAGCAGTTTGAACCAATAAAAATAAACCTGATTTTTAATAATCCAATCAAAGATTAAGGAGAAAATAATTGCTAACATGGGCAAAATCTTGATAGACAGTGAATGAGCCTATAATTGAAGATGGGGCTAAAAGTGCAGTCTCGTTAGATTTTTCCTTATTCTTAACATCTGACCTTGGTTACTTCTCAGTCATTAATCATGTTTTACATATTTTCTTATGATCTATTAATATTTACAGCATCAGAAAATACACTAATTAAACATCACTGCTAATTCAGAATTACAATCTATAGTAGAAATCCATAAAATCTGTAATTAGTTTATTTCAACTTGAAGATGTTTCCCAAATGTGTTGACAGTGGAACAGTATGTGGAGCACAGTGTTCACAACTACCAAGTAAATACACTGTCTAAAATTTAGTAGACAGATAGAGAGACCACCAAATGAAGCAACAGCTTGTCTGGACTCCAAAGTAATATGCCACAGTTCAAGAGTTTAACAAAGATAGCTTGTAAACTGTCTGTCATAAAAAGTGGACTCTTCAAGCAAATCCTGTCATTTATTAAAGCATGATTTATACTTGCAATGTTGGCATCTGGAGGGAGGGCTATTCCATTATCTCTAGTGGTTGGAGGAGTCATTTTAACGGTGTCGCCCTATAGTATTGCTGAAATGTTTTTGAAATACAAATTAGGCTCCATTATGTATTATTATGTATAGTGTTGTTCATGCTTTCTGGTCTGGTATTTCAATCTTTATGTCCTCAATTCTTTCTATTACTACTCTTCTATTGCCTAAAATATTCTTTCTGTTAGACCTTTTTTCTCTGCCTTTTACTGTTAACTGGCAGAGTTTATTCATTTTTAGTACACTTTCTGGAAAATAAAATGTTAGCATCTCAATAGAAATTTCCTGTCTGTCTCTATCTTACCAATTGAAAATCTTTCTTGTAAAATTTACTTTTACTCAAACTCTCTGCAGCATGGACCAATGAATCATCTGGCCCCAATAATGAAAGGTGAAGGTCAGCGCTGAAGCTGGCTCACGATCAGATGGCAGGTATCCAGTTGCTCTGATCTTGCTATTTATGACTGATATTTTTCCTTTTTCAAAAATTCCTTTACTTTCTTCCCTATAGAGGCTTGTCTCAAGTGGTGTCCCTCTCACCAGGTTGAACATGCAATCTTAATCCACTTGATTCATTTCCTTACAGGGTTGGGTTGGGTACAGATGGGGGGGATTGTTCATATTTATTTGTGTTTTAATTTTTCCTCCAAAATTGTATTACTTGATTTATTTCTAAATTTGATATTTAAATGATAATAAAAAGTTGATCACAAAAAAATCATGTGTGGTGTCATCCATTATCAAACTCATTCAATACAATTAACAAGCTGCAGGGCAATACTCTATAACAACAAACTAAAATACGATGTTATGTACAGAGGTGTGCTATAAATTTACATTCATTGCAGATTGAATTAAGGTTCTGGAATAATGAATCAACTCTTGTTAAGGGTAAAGACAGAGGTGATAGCGAAATTGGCTTGAAGATTGGTAGCATGGTAATATAGATGTTTTACTGGACAGTACAAGTGAATAAAAAGACAGATTAATGGATAAAATTAATTTACAACTCAACAATCGGAGAGTGGATGATGCTCAAAATCAAGAAAAGCCAGGTAAAGCAGTTTAGCCATCCACATATTATGTCACTTGAAGATCTCCTGTATATTAGATACAGTCCACTAACAGGATAGTTACAGGGAGAACAAGCCCACAATGGAGGTTAATAAAGTATCTATCTATCTGTCTATCTATCTATCTAATTACTGTATATATATTGAAATTCATTGTTTTACTCTGCATTTAACTTAATGTTTATTTTATGTATGTGTTGTATAAATTACTGTTATATTCATGTGTAAGCAATCTAATAAACAATCCACTTTGCTATACAAAAAATGAACTGATCTTAATTGAATCATAGCTCCAGGTTGACTTGTAAATTTAAATGGAAATATGTGAATGAGAACACTTGAATTGATGAGTCTTGTCTGGTTGTTACAACATTGGCCCTCCCCAAGAACAAAGTGGTAGACACAACATGTTATGATTCATTCAGTGGGTTGATGAGTTACACAAAAACAGTAAAGAATAGGAAAACACAAAATTTGTGTTACACATGAGAAGGAGAGCTATGAAATACAATGCAGGTTCACTATTACATGGGCGGAGCCGCAGGGGGACAGCTAGTATCTGAAATATCTGAAAGGGACGAGAAGGGTTTAACAGTAAAAGCAGAAGGCTAAAGAGTTTGAGTTAGCATTACAAGGTCCTGTGGAGCAATACTGGAGTTACGTTGAATGAAGACTGGATTCTTCTCTTAGCTGAGTTGCAAGAGGAAGCTATGGAGCCAGAACACTCTGCTGTGGCTACAGGGCTCCTAATAAATAGAGGAAATATCTGTCTCTATCTCTTTGAGGATTCAGTAGGAAAGAGAGGATGGCAATTAGCAGAATGGGCCAATCACTTCTAAGAGCCTTGGGTAAAGGTGGACTGGGTGGTTCCACATTCTATTATTTTTTTCTGAAAATAGTGTAAGATTTTGGGGATTTGTGCAATATGAATAAATTATAATCATTTTATTTATTGTGCATGTAATGGACACTTTTTATTAAATAAATCATTTTAGTTACTATTTTATTTATATGTAGAGCACTTCAGACTTTTTGGCATTTTTGTTCTTCTGGCTAAGCTCAAAAGGATATTTTTTGTGATGCAGTCTTTGTTTTGAACTCCTTTGTTGACATACTGGTCTCTTGTCCAGTTTACTAGACATCCTTGTCCTATAAATCTGTAGTTATAGTATTGATATCACACAGGATGCAAGGCATTGACCATGACTGGCTAGGGTACCATTCTATCACAGAGTCAACTAACACAGACATTCTGACATTAAAGAAAAATAAAGTAAAAAGCAAAAAAACAATCCAGAATGCTAGTAAGCATTAAATAATAAATAATAAAGCATTTTTTGGAAATCTGAAATATTCTGCCTTTGTTTAACTACATATGCCAGAGCTGGTGGCTCTCTGATGTACAACCTCATAATTCATTTCAGTGACTGAATTAAGTTTAGTTTATAAGAGGGATTATTTTGCATCCTTGATTTTTCAAACAATCATATATCTACACAAGCAACAGCAATAAGCAGAGTTGTGGACGATGAGTTTTTCTATAGAAATCTGGCAAGTATCAAAAAGCTACTCAACCAAAAGGTCATACAAAGACATTATCAGGATATAGTACAAGTAATGCAATGCAAACCATTTTAGTACAAAGTTGTAAGGCACATATCTTCCTACCTTTATTTCACCTGTGACATGGAGAAGTTAAAACTATACTTTCTTGTTTTTGACAGAAAAGGCCTGTGTTAGGGTAGTCCATAAAAATATGTATCTTAATTCCCTTTTAAATCAGCACAGAAATTGGTAAAACACCTTCAACATATTATTAGAGTGTATCCCAGTTAGTAAGACACACAGAACGTTGGTGACAAATCACAGTAAGCAGGACCTGATCTATGGGAGAACTAATGAAGGGGATGAGTGGGAATTGGTTAAGAAAATTAAGAATCAGAGGTGCTGAGCAGAAAAGAATGCATATATGTCATGCATAGCATTCCTCTTTTCCTCTTGCATGATTATTCCATCCTCAATATTCTTTTCCCAATATACTCTTCATCTCTCCTATGTACATACCCAAACCATCTCAATCTAGCCTCTCTCACTTGGTCACCAAAATGTCATACCTCTGTTGTTCCCCCTAATATACTCATTACTAATCCTGTCTACCCTCATTACTTCAAGTGAAAACTCTGCCACTTCCAACTCTGCCTCCTGTCTTTTCCTCAGTGCCACCGTCTCCAAATCATATAACATAGCTAGACTCACTGCCATGTTACAGACCTTCCCTTTCACTGTTAAAGTTACTCTTCTGTCCCAAATCACTCCTGTCACTCTTCTTCACCCAGTCCACCCTGCCTAAACTTTCCTCTTCACCTCTTTGCTGCACTCTCTGTGCTTTGGACTGTTGAATCCAAGTATTTAAATTTGTCTACCTTCACCACCTTCGCTCCCTGCAGTCGCACCCTTCCACCACTTCCTTCTCATTTACGTGCATGTACTTCGTCTTACTCCTACTGTCTCTCATTCCCCTTCTCTCCAGTGTGTACCTCCACCTTTTCAGGTTCATGTCAACCTGCTGCCTACTCTCATTACAGATCACAATGTCATCTGTGAACATCATAGTCCACAAAGACTCATCTGTCAACCTTTCCATCACCATTGCAAACAGGAAAGGGCTCAGAGTCTATCCTTGATGTAATCCCACTCTCACCTTGACCTAGGCTGTCATTCCAACTGCACACCTCACTGCGGTCACACTGTCCTCATATATATCCTATGACACCCTTACATACTTTTCTGCTACTCCTGACTTTCTCATACAGTGCCCTAAAATATTTTTTGCACCCTCTCATAAGGGTTCTCTAAGTCCACCAACATTCAATGCAATTCCTTCAGACATTCTCTGAACTTCTACATCAACACTTTTAAAGCATAAATCGCATCTATAGTACTATTTCATGGCATGAAACCATATTGCTGCTCACAGATCCCAACCTCTTCTCTCAGCCTAACATCTATCACTGTTTCCCATATCTTCATAGTGTGGCTGATCAACTTTATATGTAGTTACTGCTGCTCTGTACATCTCCCTAATTCTTGAAAATTGGTACTAAAATATTTCTTCTCCACTCCTCAGGCATCTTCTCGCTTTTCAAGATTTTGTTAAGCAATCTAGTTAAAAACTATATTGCCATCTCACCTTAACATCTCCATGCCATCACTGGCATATTGTCTGGGAAAAAAGCTTTTCTACTTTTCATTCTCTTCATAGCTTCCCTCACTTCAGCCTTGCTGATCCCTGGTACTTTTTGATTTACAATCTACTGTATACTTCATCCAACCTATACTTTCCCTCATTTTCTATATTCATAAGTCCTTCAAAGTACTCCTTCCACCTTTTCAACACAATCTCCCTGCTTGTCAGCAAATTTCGACCTGCATCCTTTATCAACATGACCTGCAGCATGTCTTTACCCGCTTGGTCAATCAGTCTGTTCAATCGGTACAAGTGCTTTTCTTGTTCCTTTGTGTCCAGCTTCTCATATAGCTCAGTGTTCACCTTCTCCTTAACCTTTGCCACCTTTCACCGCATTTCTTTGTACACCCATCTGCTTTTGTCATCTCTCTTGTTGTCCAAAATTTTTTTTGCTAACTTCTTCCTCTTAATGCTTTGCTGTAGTCCTCATTCCACCTCCAAGTCTCTTTGCTTTCCTTCCTCTGTCCAAATGTACACACCAAGCACCTTCCTAGCTCTCTCCCTTACCACTTCAGCTGTGGTGTTCCGATCATCCATCTATGTTTTTCTTTTAGCTTCCACCACCTGATCTTTTGTTCCATTCTCACTCTTTTTCTTTTTTTCACTTTGAAATTCATCCTGCATACCACCAATTGATTCTGTCTAGCTACGCTATTCCCTGCCATCACCTTACAGTTTCTAATCTCTTTCACATTGCATCTCCTACATAGAACATAGTCCACTTGTGTGAAACTTCCTCCACTCTTATACATCACCTTGTGTTCCTCCTTCTTCTTAAAATATGTATTCACCACTGCCACCCTTTTTGCAAAGTCATCAACCATCTGCCCTTCAACATCTCTTTCCTTAACACAAAACCTGCCCACCACCTCCTTATCACCACTGTTCCCTTTGCCAATGTGCCCATTAAGATATTCTCCGATCACCACTCTTTCTTCTTTGGGTATACTCTCTTTAATTTTGTCTAACTCACTCCAGAAATCTTTCTCCTCCATCTCAATCATCCCACTTGCAGAGCATATGCACTGATGACATTTAACATTACCTCTTCCATTCCCAAATTTATGCTCATCACTCTGTCAGACATTCTCTTCACCTCCAAAACACTCCTAACATACTCTTCCTTTACAATTATCCCCCCCCCCCATTTCTGTTCCCGTCTACACCACAGTAGAACAGTTTGCACCCACCCACCCTCTATGCTTCTGGCTTTACTCCCTTTCCACCTGGTCTCCTGTACACACAGCACATCTACCTTCTCTGCTCTATCATATCAGCCAGCTCTCTCCCTTTACCAGCTATAGGGCCAACATTCAAAATTTCTGAACTCCACACTCTTTCCCTTCCTCCTCTCCCATTGTCTTTGAACCCTCTTTTCCCCGCTAGTTCTCATTCGCATTCTTTGTTCAACAGTAGCAGAGATTCCACCAATCCCCTGCTGGACAGCAGCATTGGCGGAGGTCATTGGTAACCTAGGCCTTGACCAGTCCAGTATGGACATTCTGTTTGTTAAGAGCATGTTTGATTTGGCATAGGTTTTATGCCGGATGCCCCTCCTGATAAAACATAAGTTTTTCTGAAATATGGAGTATGTATGTTGTCCCTAAATCTCCATATATTTTAACAGAGTCCACTGGCTACCTCCCACATCCTAAAGATGTGCAATGAAACTGAGAAACGGAAGGAGGTTTATGTGTCCTGGACCCCACTCTGAATTCAGGAAAGGTCATATGCTATTTCCACCTCTGAATCAGATTACAAATTTCAGGCCAAAACCTCAGGAAGGGAGGGGAATTCAAAGTGCATACAGAAGGGCAAAGTGGGTGAGCAACACAGTAAGTAACTCATTAGCATTATTAAGGCCTGAAATCTGCTAGGTGTGTCAATTTAATGTCAAGCTATTCCCTCAGTTAAGGTAGATCTGGACTTCTTGCCTACACAAAGTTCAGCAAATGGAAAGATTTAACATTATGAACATCACTACTACTGTGTGGCTTTTTTATGGGTCCAGTGGGGGTAATGTCAGACATTGTTTTCTGACTTATCTCAAATAGCTCTCCTACCGCATTCCATTATAAGCTTTTGGTTAGTGAGACATTCTTACAGAATGTACAAGATGAACATGTAGCTGACTCAGCTTCAGGGCAGTCTGAAACAAGCCACATAATTTGCTAAAGAGTAATGACAGATTTGCAGTATTCAATTGCAGCTCACGCCTATTAAAGGGCTCTGAAGTATATAGCTTCCTTCTTTGCATCAAAACATTTTGAGAGACAGGTTTATTTACTTTTAAATATCACAAAAGATCTGTAAACATCTGATTGTAGACAGTTTTTTCTGCTTGCTGCAGCAAGCATGTACAGTGTGTCAAACTTGGACTTGTGCTTACAAATTCTATTTACACACACAAACTATCTTTGTTCAACCACTGAAGAAATAAATGACAAACTACAATAAAGGAACTGTGTTTAGGAATCCTCTCTCTAAACATTTCTTTTTCTCTTAAATCACCCTTAGTACTTGCACAACGTTTAACTTACAATAGTCTCAAAGCTTCATTTCCTAACAAAGGGAGTTGTACATGCTACTTTTGACCTCACTCTGGGATGTACAAAAAATGCAAGTTTCAGTTGGGAGGAGAAATAGACTCTTGCTATTAAAATGTCATGCTTCAGAGAAATCACTTACTTTGGGAATATGTAACTTCCTTTCATAGATACTCTCGTTAACATGATACACTGAACAACAAATGAACTGTAGCCTCCACACCTACTTTACATTATATATGCACTTGCATTTGAAACAAAAATTACCTGAGGATTTAAGTTTAATAAAACATTTAAGGACATTTTGAAAAAAATCTTGCCTAAGCACAGTTTAGAATAACCAATTTGATCAAAGCAGATTTCCAGTACAATGTGTTTATGCTGTGCTATCATTCTTTAAACATATAATCTGAAAAAAACACAGTTTGAAAAATGAATGGATGGAAGAACAACTGAAATCAGAATGAAAAGTTTATATCAAGAACTTGTCAACAATTCATTAATGTTGTATGGCTCTAAGAAAAAGAAAAAACTAAGATAAAAATGACAAGATCTGAATAAATTGAACAAATGGCGGTTACTTCATAAATCGATACAAAGCATATTTAAACCATAATCATGTTAGGGCTGTACCTTTTCTCATTTTTTCCCTCTGTTTTTGTAAATTCTGTAATTTCCTCCCTTTCTCTTATTTATTTGCTGCTTACGATTTTTGTAATGTTTATAATTTTATCCTGGTCCGGTCCCTCACTAGTTTGCAATCAGGGCGTTCAGAGGTGACTCAAAGATTCCTATATATTTTACCTGATTGCCTCAGTTCCTTGCTAAGGCATTATCTTACTACATACACATCAGAACAGGTAATCCACCTGAAGTTACACATGTTCAGGCCCAGGCCAGTACTTGGATGGGAGACCATCTAGGAAAAACTTGGTTTGTTTTTGGAAGAGGTATTGATGAGTCCAGCAGGGGGTGCTTACCCTATGGTCTGAATGTGGATCTCAATACCCCAGTGCAGTGATGGGTACACTGTACTGTAAAAATAGCACTGGGCTTCGGATGAGACATAAAAGCCAAGGTCCTCCGACATCTATTTTCCAATCTCCGACGCTTGTTTAATGTTATATATTCACCAGCAAAATCAAACACCCCAGAGATATTACTATCATTAGACGCAGAAAAAGCATTTGATATGATTGAATGGAACTACCTTTTCACTGCATTGGAGAACTTTGGGTTTGGCCCGAATATTGTGCATGGATCAAACTACTGTATACCAATCCAAAAGCTTCAGTTTGTATTAATAACATTTGCTCAGACTACTTTAAGCTAGAACATGGCACCAGACAAGGATGTCCCTTGTCACCACTGCTGTTTGCAATCGCCACTGAACTACTGGCGGTTCACTGCCGAAATTCTTATCAGATAAAGGGGATTGTCAGGGAAGGACTGGAACAGAAAATTTCTCTATAATGCAGATGATATGGTTTTTATATATATCAGACCCAGAAAACACTGTCCCTGCAGTTCTAACAGCACTAACAGAATTTCAAAAGATATCTGGTCTTAAATTAATCTGAATAAAAAGTATACTCTTTCCAGTGAATTCACAAGCATATAATATCGGATTGGACACCCTACCTTTTTACCATAGCAGATCAGTTTTAAATACCTAGGGGTAAATATCACAAGTAAACAAAGTTCTTTATCAACAAAATTTTGCCATCTGCATGGAAAAAATTAAGCAAGACCTGGATAGATGGTCAACCCTTCATCTCACTCTAGCCGGAAGAATTAACGTTTGTTAAGATGAATATCCTTCCTAAACTACTTTTTTTATTTCAAAACATTCCAATATATATCAATAAATCATTTTTAAGCAATTAGATTCAACAATAACCTCATTCATTTGGAACTCAAAACACCCACGTATCCGAAGAGCAACCCTACAAAGACCTCAGGCAGAAGGTGGCATGGCTCTACCTAATTTTCAGTTTTATTACTGGGCAGCAAACATACAAGCCATAAAAACCTGGACACAAATAAATGAACATACACAGACCTGGTCCGCAATAGAAATAAAATCCTGTAGTACTTCTTTATACTCCCTGCTCTGCTCTCCAATAAATGCAAGTTATCGCAAATATACTAATAACCCAATTGTGCTTTACTCACTTAGAATATGGAACCAAATTAGAAAGTATTTCAAGATGGAAAATCTTTTATCCATGGCACCTCTGCAAGAGAACCACCTCTTTCAACCCTCGCAAACATCCAGTTTTTAATACCTGGAAAAGTTTTGGGATTAAAATGCTCAGAGATCTTTATATAGACAACATATTTGCATCTTTTGAACAATTACGTTCAAAATTCAACCTTCCAGCTACACATTTCTTTCACTATCTTCAAATTAGAAATTTTGTTAAACAGAAATTGACCGATTTCCCCCACCTTGCACCCTCCACAATGCTGGAAAAAATACTGCTCAATTTCGAGGAATTAAACACCATTTCCGCATTATATAAAATCCTATTAGAGTCCCTACCTTTCAAAGATCCGAAAGGACATTGGGAAGAAGATCTCTTAATCAATATATCAGAAAACGAGTGGAAAGTAGCAAAGCAGAGAATTCACTCGAGCTCCATATGCACAAAGCATAGAATTATTCAACTAAAAATTATGTATCGAGCTCATCTGTCTCGCTTAAAACTGTCCAAATGTTTCCAGGGCAAGATCCAACCTGCGAACGCTGCAACCAAGCTCCTGCCTCACTGGGTTACATGTTCTGGGTGTGCACCAAATTAACATCATTTTGGACAAAAATTTTCAAGTGCCTTTCAGACAGCCTTGGGGTCACAATCTCTCTTAACCCACTAACAGCTGTGCTCGGTGTTCTTCCAGACGGACTTGAAGTGGAAAAGGACAAGCAAATGGTGATTGCATTCACTACACTTTTGGCACGCAGACTTATTCTGTTAAATTGGAAGAATCCTAACTCTCCTCTGATAAGTCAGTGGGAAACTGATGTTTTATATTATTTGAAATTGGAAAAAATCAAATTCTCAGTTAGAGGATCTATACAAAATTTTTTCAAAACTTGGCAGGATCTGATCAATATTATTTTAGAATAAGAGAAATAACTATTACCGCATTTAATTCCCTTCTCCATCTCTTATTTACATATATATTTATTTCTCCCTTTCCTTTGCTTATTGTTGTCTTATTAAAAAGCCCTAAGCAATTCTCCTTTAGCTAAGCCCTTCTTCTCAGGGGTGGGTTTGATTTGTCTTTAATTTGTTTGGTTATAAATTGATCTATTTGTATGGAATGATTACAATAAAAATTAATAAAATAAAATGAAAAAAAAAAAAAACAAGGTCCTGACTCTCTGTGGTCATAAAAGATCCGTGGGCATCTTTTGTAAACGGCGGTAGTGTGTATCCCGATGTCCAGAATAAATTGCTCTCCATGATCTAGTACTTCTGGTCGCCTAATCAACCTAATCAATTTGATTTTGGTATTCTTTGATAATTTTATCTTTTGTTTTGGAGTATTTTACAATCATTTTTTCCCCAGAGATTTTGGATTTGTTTCGCTTTGTTGTTTTTTATTTTAAGTAAATGAAAAATATAAGTTTAGTTTATTTTAACAGATTTTGGTGGTTTCCCCTCTCCATTTCCAAGTTTTGACTTTTTGTCATTTGTTTGTGATTTTTAGGCCTTGGAGCTTTTTTCAGAGAGTGTATAAATTCAGGCCTTTATATTGTAGCTACCAGGCATTGAACTTTGAATCAGGTAGGCCTGAATTACAACATAATGGTTTTCACAACAACTTGTCTTTTAATTTATTCTCAAAACAAAGAACATTATTAAAAAATTTAATGAACCTCAAACTCAAATAAAATAAGTCAAACCAACAGAAACCAATAGCAAAGTGCAGTGATCAATGGGAATATAACAAGTAACACAATAAAAATAATAATAATAATAATAATAAATACTGAGAAATATCTGAAAAGGGTTAAGACTAATTAAGAATTATCCTCTTTAATAAAATCCCTTTGTGCGTCCAGGTGTCCGTGTGTGTGTGTCTTCTGGTGAAGTGCGCATGTGCGGGGGCACGGTGCGATGCGCGCTATTACTGTCAGAGAAAGTTACAGGCATTTTGCGGAAATACAAACCAGTATTACTGTGAGAGGAAATTAAAGGTACACAATTCAGTGACGCATATTACAGCCACATACAAGCCAGTATTACTGTCAGAGGAGATTAAGGGCATATTACCGACGCGCACGCCTGTATTACCGCCAGAGAAAATCACAGGTATATTACGGACGTACAAGCCAGTATTACTGTCACAGAAAATTAAAGACACACAATACACGTAATACAAGTAAACATCAACAAAAGAAAGGCTGAAAGAAAGAAAAATACGACCAACAAAAAGAATGAGGTCAAAGTCCCTTGCCATTTAATATAGACTGTTCCTACTAATGTTTATGCACTACTGTTCTAGCGCCCGTTATTGTAACGGGCTAAATGACTAGTAAACATATAATCTTGCTCCTTACAGGAGTGCTCAAAAAGAATTTAAACAATTAACACAATTGTAGGATTCATCCTTCACAAATGCAGTATGTGGTTTATTGTGTGGTATACTATCAGTATTACTATTTTACTCAGAGATAATCTTTAGTTCACCAGAGTTTTGCCTGTTCCCCTCAAAGTAATTTTACTTCCTCTGATTTTCAAGGAATTTCCTATCAATAAGCCACTACATAAGAGGCGTCTCTTTTTAAATGTTTAATTTTTAAAAGGTAACGATTACATGTCATTCCCTGGTACACACCAAGGTGGCCTGAAATCCCATAAAGTTATATCTAGTAGACTCTGCCAAAATGTAACATACATAGTCTGTCAAGTATCAAAAATTCTCATCTTATGCTTTTATCTGGCTAAATAAAGATATAACTATAAATTTCACATTAGAAAACAGTTTGTAGCATTCCTATCAATGCTGTGCTGATGGTTTTATTGGTGTACAGTAGTCCTAAAGAACAAAGGCAAGCACTGAAACTGAAGAGTTTTAGGAATTCAGAGAAAGCATATATTACACATCAAATAGGGCTTGTAGTGGAAAAAGAGGGATTTACCCTCACACATCTTCTCCAACAATTACTGTTCTGCTTTTTCTTCTCTTTTGGACAACTGTTATTTGGCAAATCTTACTGCCAAGCACATTAAGTACAGTGAAATTCTTACTTGCACATAAGTGCAAGTCCAAGGAATTAAATTGAATTTTTGAGAGAAAATCAAAATAACAAAATTAATTTCTGAATAATCAACAAGCAAAATCACAAAATTAAATTCTGATGCTAGAGTTATATTAAGTGCTGTGTGTCAACAAACTGACATTAATGGCTGCTATCAGAAATAACTTACAACTGGGATTAGAACACATTTAATGGACATTAATGTTAAGGTCATGGGCTAAAGTTGCATCTCTAAATGTCAAGAACCCCTACAAAATTCAAGTAATATGAGACACCAAGTGCCACCTTGTAATGACAGTGACAGAGAGATCAGGGTAAATGACGGGAGAAGAGCAGGAAAATTTGTGTCCTGTTGAAAAACAACCTAACAGCTGTAAACAATGGAAGGTAAAGTGTCTTAAGTGTGCAGCTCAAGCGGTGCTTGAGTAAAAAAAAAGGGGTCTTCAATCCTGAGCAAAAAAAAAAAAAAAAAAAAACTATGCGGTGGAGCAGTTATAAGTGAAGAAAGGGCATAGGTGGTCAGTGCTCTTGAAATTGCTTTCAGTCTAATGAAGTGACAAAGGCACTGACCAGCTATGTAAAGCTGGCAAGAAACACAGGACTGATAAAAAAAATAGAGTTAGCTTTAAATTAGAAACAGTTTTTTTTAAATTACTATAATTATTATATGGTTATGAAGCAAAGTATGGAGATTTGTGTACATATATGCTTACATGTCTTTTACTAAACACCTGTTTTAAACAACTCCCACCTATTTCAGATATGGAGACAAATTTACTTGAAATAAATTACAGAAGCATACAAATTATATGTATTAATTGACACCAAAGGTTTTGTCCTACTGACATCATCAACCATTATATATTAAATTGCATTTAAAATATTTTGATTCTACTATTTACTGTTTATTTAAAGGTGTATTAGAATTTATGCTTATAAGTGTTAAAGGTTAACTTTTTTGTGCAGCATTATTACACTTGTATTATTCAGACAATAGTAATATATGAGAATAAACTAAACTGAAATTACAATAATCACAATTTAAGTTTGTTCTTCTGAGATGTTTTGTCAGGAGTGGCTTCAGCATTTCTCATTGTTTATTTAAAAATTTCAAATTCACCCACCTTTCCAACAAGTTAAAGACACATTCTATTAGATTTATATCCGGTGATTGACTTGACTGACTTTTCTCTTGTTTGTTAATATGCTTCTTTGTGTTAATGACTTAAAAAACACAGAACTACAACATATACAGTCTTTAAAAACTACCATTCAACACAATAAAGCATTTTCCAGTATGTTCTGCATTAGAAATACTCCAAATAGAAACTATGGACCATCCAAATAGAAAGTTATCATAGCATTTCATCAAGATGACCATTTTCATTAAAAAAAGGAGAAAAAAAAGGTTCACACAGTGGTGTAGCTAGCGTTTTTGTTGCCCACTGCGGTCTTTGAGTTTGCAGGAACCCCTCACATACAAAATAAAAATAATACATATCATGAGAAAATAACAGAAATTTTAACTACATTTTTAACTATTAATTATGATTGAGGTATTTCAATAATGGCCCTTCATTCATTAATACTTCTTCCCTCACCTTTTTCTTTTCTCTAAAAGCAACATTGCTCTCTTTTGTTCTTTTCATCTTGATATTGAGAGAATAATAAAATATTGATAATGAGATAGAAGAGTTCATCCATTTCGGTTGGAATAAGTCGATGGAAAGAGTCTTCAGTCAGAGTAAGTCGGCAAACTGGTGAAGATTTGCATTTGTAAAATATAACTTTGCAACATATGTAACCATTAAAAATGGTGTCATTTTGACACAGATACCACACATTAGCTTGACAAAGCCCTAGCAAACAAAACTGTCTAAAAAGTCTAGTACTAAAGTTTATTAAAAAGTGCTGCCACTAAAAAACTGCCACCCGGGGCGGTCCGCCCCCCTCTGCCACACCCTAGCTACACCAGTTGGTTTACTATATTAAAATGATATGAAAGTAATTCTATATGCATGTTTTTCTCACTGCTCCTTGGTAAGAAAAGATTCAGTGTATCTTGTAGCTAATGCACCATAGGTTAATTTTGACATTATATCACTGATGTAAACAGGACTGCCTTACAGCTTAACAGTCTCAGACTTGAATCATTGTCTGTGTTAAGTTTGCAAATTCTTTTTTTGTAAGTGTAGTTTTTTCACTCAGATCCTAAAGATGTGCATATTAATTTTATAAGCAACTCTACATGGGCCCATAGGCCTGCATATGGAAAAGTGGGGGTGCCCTGAGATGGACTGGCACCCCATGCTGTACTACTATGGGTAGAGCAAAATTGTAAAAGGTTATTATTAGAAACATATTAATTATACAGCAAAGATACCCAGATACATTAGAAACTGTATATATGTTCTTATGTACAGTAAAAACTAAGAGAAAATCAATTGAACGAAAAAAGAAAAAAAAATGTACTTGAGAAATGTCCACTAAATCAAACCAGGTTTGGCTGTACTTCAGTTTCATCTATTACTAGAGTTTGTGTTCGTATTTCATAAGTAACTTGCTCCCAATACCAACAGGCACAAAGCTTTTCCCTAACCATTCTACATGCAACAAGTGAACAATTCAGAAAATATTTAACAAGAAGGACAAGGCAATAAAGGCTGTGTGCTGCATCACATTCAATAAAAAATAAACACTTCTAGTTTGTGAAAAGACAGAATGAAAAGTTCATATTTTATTGTACAGCTAATGGAGGGAGTGCCATTAAGAGTTATAGTAAACACTTTTCCCCCAATCTGTCCAATTTTTGTTCATGATTATGTAGGATTTTTTATTGAGGGTTTTATTTATTTATCTCTGGTGGTTCTTAATTTTGTACAATCTATACACATTCACAGCTGTAACACATTCAATAAAAAATTGCTTTTCATTTACCAGTATACCTGATTCAGTCTATTTTATCACTGAAAACTCTACTTAGAAATATTTATGTTCATCTATCCATCATTTGAACCAGGCTTTAATGGAGTTCTTATACATCACGGGACACACTCACACTCACTAATCTTGAGAAAATTCACATTTGCCAATCAACCTAACACATAATCTTTAACGGTGGAAAAACCAGAAAGGAATGAAGGGAGTGCTTTGAATGAAACAATGCAGTTCAGAGAACAACATGTTACCTCCAAGCAGACAGTGACTGGGCAGGGATTCAAGCACTAATCTTTGGACATGTGAGGCAGCAGTATTAACAATGTTGCACCATATTGTGCCCTTCATTTATGTAATATTTTATTTTTTTACTTTAACTAATGTTAATACTGCATAAAATAAACAACTTTAGCTTATGCACAACACTTGCAAAGGAATTTCAGAAACATAGCTTATAGTTTACACAGTCAATGCTAAAAGAGTAAATTCTAATAGCATTTACTTAAGAGACATTTTAGCTTATAAATATTACCTTCTGTAACTAATCTTGGCACTGCATGTTTTTCAGGTGTCACCTCCATTTGTAAAGGAGGCTTTAAATTTCAATCCAGTGTAGTTAATGTGTGTACAATGGGATTAATGAATGTACAGTGGCACAGGAGAAAAGTGGAGTGAAGGTATGGGACTTTTTGAATCTGCAGATTACTGACAACACCTCCAGGGGAAAAAAAGTTGGAATATACTGTAAGAAAGCCTTTTTATGAGAACACAAGACTTTGAAGAGTAGGATTACTGACACAAAGCTTAAGCACTGAATAATACTGAGACAGATACAGTGGTTAAGTAAAATAAAAGGGAAGTAACAAATGGGAAATGCTTAGGAATAAGACGCAGTGTCAAGAGATTAAAAGGCTACATATATTCTATTGACAACATACAGTTTGGATTTCAGAGTATGGTGCTATAACATTGCATAACGTATAATCTACTGGAGATATTCTGCAAGAATACATGAAATGCAAACTTTAATTTTACTGTCCACTTATTTAAATGAAAAGTTAGTTACTGATGAAATTTGCATTTTTTTTTTTTCAAATGCTTACTCTTATAATAATATTTAAGTAAACAGTTTCCCCAGGATCTTACTGGAAGTGTAAAAAAAAGTTTATTCCGACATAGCCTAAGAGCATGATCATGGGAAATAATTGTTATAATTTTACACAGCATGATTAAAGTGTTCATCAGGGGGGAAAAAAACATCTATAACTGCTTTCAAACATAAATGTACTGTAACTTTTTACACAAATTTATATCTTGAAAAAAATCGCACAGTAGTGCAGTGAGTAACATGGATCCAGTGTTCTGGGTTTGAATACAATGTTCAATCGATTTTGCAGAGCTTATACATTCTTCACATGTCTACATGGGTATTCCTTCAGATAACACTTGTTTTCCTCCCATAATCACCATAAACATGGTGGTTAGTTTGACTGTAATTCTAAACTGTATGAGTCTTGGTATGTGCATGAATAGGGTTCTACAATGGACTGGCATCCTGCTTGGGATGTTTCCTGTCTTGCGCCCCATGCTGCCAGCAATCCGCAGACTGAATTGGATTTAGCTTATATTTTTTCATGTTATTTTTGGACACCTAGGCAGTAGGAGTGATGGATGCATTCAACATGGAGGTGGGATTACATCAGGGATCGAGTCCTTTTTTATTTGCAATGGTGATGGACAGGTTGAGAGATGAGATTAGACAGGAGTCCCCATGGACTATGATGTTTGCTGATGACACTGTGATCTGTAGCGATAGTAGGGAGCAGGTTGAGGAGACACTGGAGAGTTGAGATATGCTCTAGAGATGAGAGGAATGAAGGTCAGTAGGAACGAGACAAAATACATGTGTGTAAATGAGAGGGAGGTTAGTGGAATGGTGAGGTTGCAGGGAGTAGAGTTGGCGAAGGTGGATGACTTTAAATATTTGGGATCAACAGTACAGAGTAATGGGGATTGTGGAAGAGAGGTGAAAAAGAGAGTGCAGGCAGGGTGGAATGGGTGGAGAAGAGTGTCAGGAGTAATTTGTGACAGACGGGTATCAGCAAGAGTGAAAGGGAAAGTCTACAGGACCGTGGTGAGATCAGCTATGTTATATGGGTTGGAGACGGTGGAACTGACTAGAAAGCATGAGACAGAGCTGAAGGTAGCAGAGTTAAAATGCTAAGATTTGCATTGGGTGTGATGAGGATGGACAGGATTACAAATGAGTACATTAGAGGGTCTGCTCAGGTTGGATGGTTGGGAGACAAAGTCAGAGAGGTGAGATTGCATTGGTTTGGACACGTACAGAGGAGAGATGCTGGGTATATTGGGAAAAGGATGTTAAAGATAAAGCTGCTAGGAAAGAGGAAGGCCAAAGAGAAGGTTTAAGGATGTGGTGAGAGAGGACATGCATGTTGTGGGTGTGACAGAGCAAGATGTAGAGGACAGGAAGGTATGGAACAAGATGGCTGCTGTGGCAACGCCTGATGGGAGCAGCCAGAAGAAGAAGAATAATTTTTGGACACCTAGGCATTTCTTTAACACAGCATTTTAGATATAAAACAGACATTTGGATAATAGATGTCTTTCATTTAAAGATGTGCAGAGTTTGAAAATACCACCACTATAATTCATTCAAAGTATTACAAATAAAGGAACTGTTTGGAACTAGTTGAAGTGAATATCCATGTACTTAGGGCTTTCATAAAGCATTATACCAGCAGGAAGAGCATACAACAGTCTCTCTGGCTTTTCATAAACTGATATTTTAACTTCAACAAGAAATAAGGTGCACCACGTAAGTTACAGTAAATCCATACAATTGCTACTAAGAAAATCCTTGAAATACCAAGCCACTGAAACAAACAGCAACACTAAACATAAATGATGGACAATAATAGTAAAAAAATGACATGTTGCCATTTCAAAAATAAAAAAAATATGTATCAAGCCTGTTTTGTCTAAACGCAACCTTGAAGCAGCGATCCATGCTTTTATAACCTCTCGTCTAGATTACTGCAATGTGCTTCTTTTTTGGAATTAGCCAGGCCTCCATGGCTTGCCTACAGCTGGTGCAAAATGCCACTGCTCGATTTTTTAACTGGCACAAGAAAGCATGAACACGTTACTCCGATTTTGGCTTCCCTTCACTGGCTTCTGGTTCATTTTCGAATCCATTTTAAGATCATTGTATTTGTTTTTAAATCCTTTAATGGTTGTGCCCCATTTTATTTGTCGGAACTGCTACACCCTTATGTACAGTCTCGGTCTCTCAGGTCAGCAGACCAGATGCTTTTACATGTTCCTAAGACATGATGCAAACTCCGAGGTGATCAGGCCTTTTCATTTGCAGCTCCAAAACTCTTGAACGATTTGCCATTGCACGTTAGGCAGGCTCCTTCACTTAATGTCTTTAAATCTTATTTAAAAACACACTTTTAATCCCTGGCCTTTAACCCAGTATGATATGTTGACTGTGTACTTTTTATTACGAATCTCTTTAGCTCTTATGTGTTTAAGTGTTTCTGTTATTTTTTCCTTTGGTTATTGTTTGTCTGATATGCTGGGTTTTTATTGTACAGCACTTTGGTCAGCCTTGATGTTGTTTTTAAAGTGATTTATAAATAAATAAATATAAGCCATAAGTCTCAGTAACACTGCGATGGATCGATGGATTCTGCCTTTAAACCAATTACCTCTTTAGATTTCCACTATCCTGTACCTGATTAAAAGATATTGGGATAATTTCACTAGCGAATTGTTACCTGTCATGCACATGTATCTATTGCCTCACTTACTGAGCTCATCTGAGGTATGTACTACCACCCCAGGTCAAGAGGGGGGTTGCTGGTGCTAACCTTCTACTCTTCTATTTCCACCACAGTACAGAGAAGACACCCAGTGAGGGCAAATGACTCCACCCCCACTTATAAATTCTGCAGCCACTGGAAGGAGGTGATCTTTGTTGAACAGAATGCACTGCAGGATGCAGCAACTATCGGGTGATCTAAAGACAGGTAAATAAGAAGCCTGACAGCTTTCCTTTTACCAATTACCAATCAACATATCCAATACATCTTTGGACATGTGGGGGTAGGGTGGAGACCCATGAAGATATAGGAAGGACATGCAAACTCTGCATGGACAATGAATCATTACAGGATTCAAGCTCAGGACACTGTGATATCAGCACTATTCACTGTGCCCTGAAGTTTCATAAAGTAATTGAATGTATGAAATGATAAAATAGGCAGATACAACTGACAATGCAAATTGCAAAGAATTTTATAACATTTCCTGAATGCTGTCAGAATGGGCAACTGACAACATGATCTTAAACTGTATTATGCCATTTAAGAAAATAGACAGGTAGATAATTTGAATGAAGACACTATGTAGAGTATATGCCAAAGCAAACATATCTTTTTTTATTTTTCTTTTTTCAAGATTAGTGACTCCTTTTAAGAGAACCTTTGAGTAAATAGAAAGTCATTATGTTTTTTTTCTAATATTGTTTCGTATTGGACAGGTTTGGAGGGTGACGCAGCCTATGATGGAACAAAGTCTACTGTCATTTTATATTTGTCTAACTACATTTATAAAGCATTTTGTAATCTAATGAGATATAGAAGCTAATTACACAATTAAACCAATCCAAAAGAATTTAATAGGCCAGCTTGTCAGGACTTGTCTAAATTGTTTACCAAGTACTTCATCTTGGATATACCAACTTTAAAACTTTTGTGTTTGATTTTGAAGCATTTTTATCAGCCCTGATATCTTAAATTTAGAGAAATAAAGCAGCTGAGCAATACACTTTGGAACCTGTACTGTAGGTCCAAAACAATGGTACAAGTTTACAGGTTTTGTGGGAAAAAATAATCTTATCACCAGCTTGCCTTTCGTCTATTTAATATCCTGTTTCCTTTTTATTAACCTAATAAGATGTTACTGCTAATGATCAGCAAAATCAAGAACCAAAATTTTACAACTGTTAAAAGAGATTATTAAGATATGCAGACCAAACAGAAATTTGAACAGATAAACTGGAATGTAATTACATTTATTTGGGAACAATCTGCTAAAGAAACTTACTAATGTTTTCTGAATTTTGACAATAGTGGTCATATGAGCACACTTTATAAATTGTGATTGTAAAATGCAAATTGCATTTTATATTGATGTCACTTAAATACAAAACTTACATTAGCCTGTTAGCACTTCAGTATGATCAGAAACTAAAACAAAATGTTGCCAGCCAACAGCAAACAAAATATTTTATAATAATAACACAGTGAAGGATTAACACAACTACCAAAAATAATAAAGGGTTTTGGGTACTCTGAGGTCTAAATATTGACAGGAATTCCAGTGTAACTGGCAGGGCAGAGTAACAGCCTAGTCAGTTCAAAACACTCCTCCTCCTTTTAATCTCTCTTTATTATTGGATTGTCTAATGGGCTTTCTGGTGTAACTTGCTCCTACTGGACCTCTGATATCTAGAAGTCATATCTAATAAGCCACACAGACAAAATATTTATGTATATAGTCCTTATTAATTAACTAGCAAGTGCTAAGTATTTCCATCACTGTGACTTCAAAGGAGAATGTAATGAAGAGGGCTAAATCCCGAATATACAATAAGAATTACCTTGAACTGTGCAGGAAATCAAATAAGAAAGTCTGATAATTTCTAACACATAGTGAACTGATTTTCTCCTGTTCACACCAAAATTCTTTGCTCCCACAGGCAGCTTGTTTCTGGAATCCAGTTACATTAAGAGGTCTACCTGTAGGATATCATTCAGGCAAAATACTATTTACTTCCATCTTTTACATTTTAGTCACACTTGGGCTTTTCTATTTATCTAATGTAAATGTTGTGCCTGTGAGTGTTTGTGCATCTGTATCAACATTAAAATAAACAATTAACAATCACTTTCAGTTAACTCATTTTTTAAAGTTTATCTCTGTCCATTTTAGCATTTTATCCCTTGCAGCATTACCAAATTGACATAAATGGTTAAGCATCCAAAAATGAACTCCAAAGCAAGATTTGAAAATTGTGCATTAATGAGTGAATTTGACAGACAGACTTGCTGAACAAACTGTATTCTGTTCTAATATTACACGGTAAAGAGTGGTACTGTATGAGTTGCTGTAAGTTGAACAATATTAGTTCTTTTCTTTCAAAGACTAACACATGTTACAGGAGGGGCTTTGAGCAGCATGAACTTACAGTTACCCTTTATAACATAAGTCGTCTTTTCCTGATACTGTCTGAATTTGAAACATCTAATTTAATCCATAGAAGGGCCCAGTCTTCCTTTTATTTCCTGTCTCTACTGGAGCAGTCGCCTGTTTCAATTACAGCTCTCTCCATCTCCTACATTATTCGTGCTCCAGCTGGCTCACTCCACACTTCCTTGGAAGGTAAAACGCGCTAAATGTGCTGATCAGAGACTGATAGCTCATAAGCCCACAATATTTAATATCTGGACTGATAAACAACTTTCCATTCTTTGAAACAAAAATAAATATATAAGGTTGCAAAGGAGAAATTCAAAAACAAAAAGAACCACTAGCAAAAATGTAATGAAAGGAACTCCTGTATGGAATAATGAATGGAATAATGAACAAAAATAGGAAAGTCATGAATAATACATTTCTTGTAAAAGTAAGGAATGGGGCGAGTTATAAGAATTTGCATGAAAAAATCACTTCCTGCCTTTCTTTGTTGATGGCCAAAATGATTTGGAGAACGTTACAGTACACTTACTTTACCACACTGCATTGTGGGATATGTATGGCCTTAAAAAAATCAGTAACTAAGATATAAACACAGTCAATGCGATTTTCATGCTTCATGAAAAGCAGAAATCTAGACTTGATCTTAGCTAATAGTTTAATTACAGTCAGACCTTTAACAAAAACTATTCAGAATGCATATACAGTATATTTTTGTTAAGTGTTTAAACAATTAATGTGGTTATAGTCATTTTAATCAGTCTTTGCTAAATTATTTAAAAGTAAGATTGTTAGATCTAACCACACCAAGAACCATCCATCCATCCATTATCCAACCCGCTATATCCTAACTACAGGGTCACGGGGGTCTGCTGGAGCCAATCCCAGCCAACACAGGGCGCAAGGCAGGAAACAAACCCCGGGCAGGGTGCCAGCCCACCACAGCACCAAGAACCAAAAAACACAATTTAACTAACAAAGTATAAATAATGTTTAGTCAGGAATAAGATGACTATGGATACTAGAAATTTCATACAAATGTAATATAAATAATAGCATTATTGGGACCAAATTAGTTTTGCTATAAAAACTTTCAGAAAATGTTGCTAATTACAAATAGAATTGGGATATGTCCTTAAACAAAAGCTATTTAAACAATCATTCCTCTAATACAACTTGTTGTTGGATTTGCCTATGGCTTTCCTGTAGATGCCTTAGCACATCAATGGGCGAGTACTGGAGAGTATTCTGATGGTGACTAAAGGAAAAGATTCTTAAAATTTTTGGGCCCTAACAGTTGCTAAAATTTTTGGGCCCTATATATATAGGGGGAGTGGTTGCACAATGTACACCAATTGCATGTATCTGTGTAGGAAATCTTATGGACAGGTTTGACAGCTTCTTCCATATTTGACAGCCTATTCCTAAAAACAAGAATAAATAAAATACTTTCCCTGTTTTTTTTTAGTAGAACTAAAGGTAATAGATAGTCAAACAAATCTATCATATTATTTTAGGGGGTTAGAAAAACATAAGGCGGCAGTGTCTATGAGGGTATCCATTATCACCTGGCACATGTAATAACATGATTGCTGTTATAGTGAATAGTTTAGACATTATGAAAAACTGAGCGTTAGGCCAGTTACCTTAACAATAAATCAGCCACAACATACAGTACCATCAGCAAGTCATTTGCCAAAGCTACTTTGGGTGGACCCAGGCCACCAAGAGACAATGTTTTGTCAATCTCATTTTCCCGCCACAGATGACTTCTGCATTAATGGAATGTAACTGCTTATGGTTAACAAAAGCAGCATTGTCCTCACTAAGTGCCCTTATGGTAGAATGAGTGCAGTAAACTTCTCCGATGAAGTTGGGAAAACCGGACAATACGGCAAATTGATTTTTTTATGTTGGCAAAAACCTGTTATGTTTTATCTATGTACACCCACACCAAATGAAAACTGAATGTAGTGTGTCTTGTCGGTCGGTTAATGGCTTCCAGCAGAGTGGGCATGATGGAGGGAAGCTTGGCTGAGATATTCTTGACCTGTTGGCCAGTTCCCTGAGAAGCGACAAAAGGTAGACAATATAAACTGCCAAAATCCCAAAAAAGTTCTTCAGTGCAAAAACGCAGAATTGTCCCTCTTAAAAGGAAATAGTCAGTTTGTCATGTCAATGCACATTATAACAACAGCTCAGTGACAGGATTTATTATGTGTATGAGTCGTCATTTAGCTGGATTCACTGCATTTCCCTATTTGATCAAGGGTGTCATCTTTTCTCAATTTCTTTGTATAAATGTGTCAAAACTGATAATACAGTGCATCTGGAAAGTATTCACAGCGCATCACTTTTTCCACATTTTGTTATGTTACAGCCTTATTCCAAAATGGATTAAATTAATTTTTTTCCTCAGAATTCTACACACAACACCCCATAATGACAACGTGAAAAAAGTTTATTTGAGGTTTTTGCAAATTTATTAAAAATAAAAAAACTAAGAAATCCCATGTACATAAGTATTCACAGCCTTTGCTCAATACTTTGTAGATGCACCTTTGGCAGCAATTACAGCCTCAAATCTTTTTGAATATGATGCCACACGCTTGGCACACCTATCCTTGGCCAGTTTCGCCCATTCCTCTTTGCAGCACCTCTCAAGCTCCATCAGGTTGGATGGGAAGCGTCGGTGCACAGCCATTTTAAGATCTCTCCAGAGATGTTCAATCGGATTCAAGTCTGGGCTCCTGGCTGGGCCACTCAAGGACATTCACAGAGTTGTCCTGAAGCCACTCCTTTGATATCTTGGCTGTGTGCTTAGGGTCATTGTCCTGCTGAAAGATGAACCGTCGCCCCAGTCTGAGGTCAAGAGCGCTCTGGAGCAGGTTTTCATCCAGGATGTCTCTGTACATTGCTGCAGTCATCTTTCCCTTTATCCTGACTAGTCTCCCAGTCCCTGCCTCTGAAAAACATCCCCCACAGCATGATGCTGCCACCACCATGCTTCACTGTAGGGAAGGTGCCAGGTTTCCTCCAAACGTGACACCTGGCATTCACACCAAAGAGTTCAAATCTTTGTCTCATCAGACCAGAGAATTTTCTTTCTCATGGTCTGAGAGTCCTTCAGGTGCCTTTTGACAAACTCCAGGTGGGCTGCCATGTGCCTTTTACTAAGGAGTGGCTTCCGTCTAGCCACTCTACCATACAGGGCCTGATTGGTGGATTGCTGTGGAGATGGTTGTCCTTCTGGAGGTTCTCCTCTTTCCACAGAGGACCTCTGGAGCACTGACAGAGTGACCATCGGGTTATTGGTCACCTCCCTGATTAAGGCCCTTCTCCCCCGATTGCTCAGTTTAGATGACCGGCCAGCTATAGGAAGAGTCCTGGTGGTTTCAAACTTCTTCCACTGACGGATGATGGAGGCCGCTGTGCTCATTGGGACCTTCAAAGCAGAAGAAATTGTTCTGTAACCTTCCCCAGATTTGTGCCTCAAGACAATCCTGTCTCGGAGGTCCACAGACAATTCCTTTGACTTCATGCTTGGTTTGTGCTTTGACATGAACTGTCAACTGTGGGACCTTATATAGACAGGTGTGTGCCTTTCCAAATCATGTCCAGTCAACTGAATTTACCACAGGTGGACTCCAATTAAGCTGCAGAAACATCTCAAGGATGATCAGGGGAAACAGGATGCACCTGAGCTCAATTTTGAGCTTCATGGCAAAGGCTGTGAGTACTTATGTATATGTGCTTTCTCAGTTTTTTTATTTTTAATAAATTTGCAAAAACTTCAAGTAAACTTTTTTCACGTTGTCATTATGGGGTGTTGTGTGTAGAATTCTGAGGAAAAAAAATGAATTTAATCCATTTTGGAATAAGGCTGTAACATAACAAAATGTGGAAAAAGTGATGCACTGTGAATACTTTCCGGATGCACTGTAACTACATGCACATTCCCCCATCAAGATTTATTTTATAAATCCTAACATTTGCATGGAAGACAAAAACAGGCTCGAACTGTGCGACCCCACGGTGTGATATGTAGTCAACTAATATCGGAAACCTCTGTCTCATAATAATTTTAGGCTAATTTCATATGTTGGTATAAACGATATTCTCTTCTACTAAAAAGCTAAAGCTAAAGAAACATTTCGCCTTTTATCAAAGAAGTGACCTGAAAACTTAGCTAAGAAATGCCTCACCTTGACAAAAAATCTACGGGGTCACCAAAAGAGTATTTTGCACAGAAAATACCTGTTTAATTTAACTTAGCTTGAATTCTGCAAAGATTGGTGGGATAAACTAGTAAAATCCATATGCGGTATACTGATGCAATCAAAGGAACTGGTGCTGCCACAATGTATTAAATGGTGAACATGTTAACAAGTATTGCTTTTTTAAAAATTACTTTCCTATAAATAAATTATTGGTTTTTACTTTATGTATTGTTGGCTGCATGGTCTTACTAAAGGTGAAAAAAATGCCTAACATGATTTGTCTTGATTTCCATTGTGATGGGCGCCCACAGCCATTACCTGGCCAGGATGCCAGCTGGATGGAAGGACAGGGGGAGAGAGCATCCACAAGGCAGTACCTTCCCTGGGATGCTAGAGGCCAGCCCTCCTGGGCAGCTGTGGCACCACGGATTCCTGCAAGGCATGCTGGAAGTTGGAGTTTGGTACAGTCCTGTTGGGTTCTCTGGGGGGAGAAGGCTGCCAGGAGAAGCTCTACATTGAACTTCCAACACACCTGGGAGTGATTCCAGGTAACGTTGATGAGGCAGCTGGAGCACTCCCAGGAGCTCCATAAAAGGAGCCGCCTCACGGCATTTGGGGAGCCAGATTCGGAAGGAAGAGGGACGAAGCTAGCCTGTGGAGGAGTTGAGGTGAAGGAGAGAGAGAGAGAGAGAGAGAGAGAGGAGTGTTGTATTCCTGGGTTGTACTGTAATTGGTGCCAGTGGGAAATGGGTGGAAAATGTTTCCCACAGAATAATAGCCTTTTATTTTACGGCACTTGTGTCTGTCATGTTGGGTGTTTGGGTGGCTGGTGCACAGCCCTGGTTTCCACACCGTCTTTACATCTAAAAAAGCTTAAGTGTGTAGACTTTTGAAATGATATAACAAGTGTATCTTTCTGATTACACTTCAAGAATCATCTATCATAATTAGGCATGTAATTATTGACATAAAATATAAAAGATTTTATTAGCAGAAAGCTGTGCTCCAGACTTGCTGCAGATGCTGCCTTGGGCATCATTACACAGACATTCAATAAAAAGGACACAGGTGGATGCCTTAAATGCATCAGGCACATTTTAATCTTTTGCTAGATCAGTCTTTCTCATGCAGTCTAAAATGTAACATATGTTAAGATCACTAGTTTTTTGAGTTTTCACAAAATCCTAAGGCAGAGTCAGACTTAAGAAAGCTAAGTAAAAAAAAAAAAAAAAAAAAGATAAAAAAAAAGGAGAATAAAATGTATATGTTACCGGCAATGTGTGAAAAGCAGGTATTAATAGAATGCATGACGTTTTTAGGAAACGCATGAAATGTCTGTGTTACTTTAATACTTTCCCTAGGCATTGTGTATAATACCTAGGCATTATACAGAATGAATGCCTTTTGTCATTGCATAGAATGCCTAGGAAATGTTTGAAATTTTAATTGTTTCATACTTTGATGTACCTTTTTCGGCATTCCATATATTTCTTAGGCATTCTATACAATGCCTAATTTCACACATTTACGGTACCATATAATATCAGATTATTGCATGATAGATAGTCACAGTATATAAAGCACTGCTAGGCATCAATGTTTAGAAAGTATTAAGAAAGTGGCAAAATTAGTTTAATTTTGTCACAAATCTGAAGGAATAAAGCATCAGAATATCGTTTTGTGTACATCTTCTTTGGTGAGAAGTATGAAACAAGGAAAGTTTATGTTAGGTAAGTGATCAAAGTTTACCTCCAGGGTTTCTGCTTCAGCCTAGACATCGTCTTTGTGATAGATATTTACTCTGTGAGTTTCTCATGGGTACCGGCTTGATGTAGCCTCATGTATCTATAACCAAACATGCACATTTCAGATTGACTGGCCCTGTACGGGTGAGTGGGGGACTGTGTCCCATGATAGACTGGCACCTTGTCTGGGTTAACCAGTGCCTGAACTTTAAGTGGGTTAGACAATGGATTTAGGGATAGATAGCAACTCTGAATTGTCTAGATATGAGAAAGTATGTGTGTATGTGTGTGTGAGATGGTTTATTGTTGAAACCTGAAGTTCAGTTCAAGTTAGAGACCTACCTTGCATTAGTTTATTCTAGGAAAGCCTCCAGCACCCCATAATACTAATATGAAAATGTGTAAGTCATTATGGATACTGGAGAGCAATGGAACATTCTGATAATGTTCTAAAGAGAAAATGAGTTAATAAGCTAAAGTCAGTGTTTAAGGCATTAAGAAAAAGGATACATATGATATTTAACCTTCATTGGGTACAAGCAATGTGACAACTTTGTGATGCAGAACACATATATATTTTTTTTATTCATATACTGAGGTAATAATATGGAGTTGAAAATTAAAGATACATTTATTCACTGCTGTATGACACAGAGAACCTCACTGTTAATAGTCCATACATGTATTTTCACTTATTTTTTATGCTTTAATAAAATGTTCTGTCTTTACTTTAAATGGGTTCCTTCATAGTTTAGCTTCATCAGAAGGTGAACAATAAACATATGGGCTGTACATAGCAACAGATATGAGGGGATAAATTTACAAAAAGAAAATCCAGCCAGTTGAGCTCTTGTGAGCGAAGAGCTTGGACACAGCTTAGAACATGGATGTGGAATCATGTGGCCATACTGAAATACAGTAAACATAAGCAGAACTTATACACTGTGGGAGTAAGAAGCCTTCAACTGGCTTCATACTTGTGAATGTTTGCCCCATTTCCACATTTGAACTGATACATTTCAAACTATACAAAGAAATTATTGTAATAATAACTAAGCTAACACAAGCTGAATTTCCGGTACATCTTTAGGAAATAATGAGTTAAAAAAGGCATGCAGTATTTTAAAAACAAATATCAATCATTTCACATAGAAAACCAGTCCAACTGGCAAAAATGCTTATAAATTTCACACTCCCCAAGAGGTTCTAAACTGACATTAAACTTTTGTTTACTTCACCTTAAACGTTTTTTTGTTCCATTCTGGCACGTACTTAGCATTTAACTCCAAAAAAAAAAAAGCACAAGGACAAGTAGAGTAAAAGAGCAGAAGCCAATATAACAGTGATACACCCACAGGCTCAGCTCCATGAAGTATGACAGCACTGTTACCCTTCCAGTAATACAAATGTCTAGTGTACATGGTGTCATTGCAAACTTATAGAGAAAATACAAATACTAAATTTTAGATAGTGAGAGTATTCCATAAACACAAAATGTACTACTATTTAAAAATTAGCAATTTCATATATTTGGAAAATCCTATTTGACATATACAGTACATCAAGAAATGAAATGCAGTGGAATGAAAAAGAACTTAAACATAAATAATTGGAGTAGATTTTTTTCCCCACTGTGATAATCTAGAAAGAGATCTAAATGGAAATGAGGGTCACAAAGAAGAAGTATAATAAATATAAAACATACACACACAATTCACTGGAATGTTAAAAAGTAAAAGAATTGATATTATTATTTGAAAATAACAATAAAATATAACATCATGAACAGGCATTCCAAGGCACTTAAATCCCAAAAAGTTGCAAAAGCGCTTCCAATAATTCCCACTAGAACAAAACCTCGGCTAGATAGATGGGCAAACAGAGAAACTCCACAAACATAAAAAAGATTTTACTCGTCACAAAAATATTCTGTAATAGAGTGAAGCTCTGAAGAGCACAACATCAAATGGAGTTGGCTAAAAACACAAAACAATCCAAGCAAACAAAGGAAGGGTATTTGCCTTGTGTATTATAGCTATGGTCATGATCAGGTCTGATAGATTTTGGCCATTTATCACAAACATAAAGCACAGGGAAAAAGAAAATGTGACGGTCCCTGTCGAACAATCATTCCTCTCTATCTGATACACCCTTGAAAAACCTGTTATGACAACCTGAAAGAAAGGGTTGAGTATCAAAAAAATGCTTCAGGCAAAATGGCATTAGAATATGCTTGAAGGAAAACGATGACACAAATGGATTAAGGAAAAATGATTGAATTCCATTTTTAAAAGAAACTGACACAGTAAACCTTTATGATAAGACTAGACTCAAAGAAATGTAATGGCAGTATGTAAATGTTGAGGTGAACTGAGGTATTTTAGGCTATTGAAACAATATTACAAAACAAACCCAGCTCTAAGGGGGAAAAAAAACTGATACGAAATGGACAGCCGAAATGCTAAAGGAGAAGAGTAATCACTAAATGATCTTTTTTGGGGGTGGGGGTGTTGGAATTTACATCATATTGTTAAACAATTAGATAAAACATTATTTAGTCTTTTATATTATACCATTCACAGCATATACATAACATATACGAATTACAGTTATGACTTGGCTTTTATATAAGGGCTGCTTTGAGGCTTCAAAGTGCTTTCATTTTACATCCGAGACCAATTTACATGCTTCAGTTATGTTCATGTAATCTCAGATGTTGAAAAGCAAACAATATTAGTAGATTACAAACAGAGAACTCATTTTGCTTGGTTACTGATACTTTATTCTTGCCAAAGGTTTTTAAAGAAAATGACTAGAAAACAGATTTGTGAACAATGCCATTACAAACGGTGCAAATTGAGCTTTACCTATAATTATGCTGTCTGGAATTCTGTTCTTAATATAGATGCTTGCAATACTTTTAAACAATTTAATTAAATACATTTTAAAAGACTATTCAAAGGGTCAGAATTAAAACTTTTCATTTCAAGTTTATATATTTACTTCTGATCAGTTTTATGCAGCTCCTGGAAAATCAATAATTGAGAATTGTAAAAGAAAATAATTACGCATCAATAAAACTTTAAAGTGGAGCAATTCAGGAGAAGAAAGGAAGAAGAACTCAAAACATTTTTCACATGTTGTTTTTGACCAAGGAATTAAACTGTAATATCAATAACATGAAGCAAACAAAACTTTGCCTTATTCGAGTGCTGATATTTATTGTACCAGAAAAGCAGACACAATCTTAGCCAGGCAGGTTTTATCTCTACTGGCAATGAAGGTAAGAGAGATAGGAGTGTGTGAAATGGGAGGTTGAAGAAAATGAATTTAATTATCAGAAAGGCATAACATAATACACATTCTTTTAAAATCAAGCAGAGAAATCATTAAACTGAATAACTTATTGACTACAAATGAAAAATAAAATATGAAGAAACAACAGCAATACAAAAAAAGAAGAACTTTGTAGAATATGAATAAATTCTTGCACATACAGGCACACACATAAACACATAAATATAACTATTATAATGAACATCTCATGGATGTAGTTAATATTTTCTTCCTTGCTGTGGCACATACTAACGTTGTCATATTATTGATGCCATAATACACAATTTGTTATTATTAAATAATAAATAATTAATTATAATAATTTGCTTATTTGGAATGTGCTGTATATTTCTTGAGTTGCTGAAGATTTTTGGCTAACTATGTTTCTAATGTTCTTTGGGAGTTTCTTTTTTTTAATAATGTATGCCTTTATTAATCCTTTTAATGGAATGAATCAAATTAGGGTTGAAAATGAGACTAATTGTAGGGTTGATTCTAAAACAATTGTATTTCCCAGAGTTTCTGATTTCTTCAAATTTCCACACTTGCCAGGTAATATGATAAAATAATAACAACAAAAAAACACACAAACACACAAAAACAAAAAACAGCAAACTGTCTACCAGCAGAAGATCCCTTGTCAACTAAGGGTTATAACAGTAGGTGTTCCATTCCCATGTCTACCATTAGAAACACCATATATCCACTAGTACACCGGGAGGTCATATAATCTCCACAAAACAATTTCAGAAAAAAAAAAAATTAATTAAACTTAATTTTTAATGATTAGTCACTATCTAATTTAATATTTTCAGTGTATAAGAAATATAACTAGATGTTCAGTGTATACACAAAGAAAACAGTATATTTGAACACCACATAGGCCAGACCAGTTTTCAGATCTGATTTTTTGGACTTACTGTATGTGCTTTTTACCTCAGGTATTCAGATTCCTTATCATATCTCAAAGTTTGGCAAATTAAGACGAATATTGGCATTTAAAGTGGATTGAGTATGTGTGCACTTGGCTGTGTCCAGGCCTGGTCCTGCTTTGCACTCAGTATTGCTGGTATAGGCTCAGCTTCTTAAAATATATAGCTCCACACTCTGGCTATCACAGCTGTATGAGGTTATAAAGATGTAGGTAAAAATAAATAAAAATATAAAATAGCAAGCAAAATATATTTTTATTTCCTCTCAGCAGCTCAAGCACCTCTGATACAATAGTCCTCAGCTCTTTAAATGAAAGAGACACCATTATTCATGTTACAAAAACAAGAAAGGAGGAACAGAGGAAAACGACCATTTTGGCACCCGTCTTCTCCACACACTCATTTGGCATATTTCTTTATTGTGAACCACTAAACAAATGTTTAACTTTTTCCCAACTTATATTTTACATTCTACTTTATCAAAGGCAAGGTACCTTGCCACCATTTGAAGGCTTGCAGCACCAGGCCATCAATACAAAAAAAGGAGCAACTACAAAAAATAATACTCAGCAGGCAGCACAGAGCATACAAAAAACACATCTCACTGAACATTTTTAAATGTGACCACATGTAAGGTTTACAGAGGATTAAAGTTAAAATAAGTTAAAATTGAAAGGTAATTTTCTTTTGTGCACATTCTATTTAATAAATGTAACGTCAAACTAACAGTAATACTAGAAGGAATTCAAACAAGAAAGCTTTTTTTGGTCTTGTCGGCAAAGGTTAGTGTTTAATTAAAGTAAGCTGTACTGTAGTGTGTGGCAAGAGAATGAAAGAAGCCTAATTTTAAAAACAACTCCTGATTTCACTCTATCTTACTATCTCTACTACATGGAAGAGTAATCAAGAACAAGCTCACAAAAACTGCAGCTTTTTTTTTTTTTAAAAAAAAAACATCTGTTTCCAGTACTGTCTTGGTATGCAAACTATTGTCTTTTGGAAGTGTGTTGTGGTAATGTTTGCCAGGGTTATAGACTGGGTCAATTTGATCAGGCATCTAAAATTAGCTCCTGTGTGTTTCTGTAAGAAAACAACAACAACACAAAACTACTGTATGTTCTAAGTTTGGTCTCTGGCATAACTCACTTATTTTATTGCACTAATTTTAAGGAAATGAAAGCAAAGGAATTAAATGTTTTATTTGCTGCTGCTGTCTGAAATGGTAGAGTAATGATGCCCTAGGTTCACTAAGTTTGTACCTGGAAAAATACCTTAAAACTAAAATTACACATTTCTGGAGTCAGGAGTGCATTATATATGTTAATAAATACATAAAGCAGAAAACTAGCTGAAAAGAAAAATAAAATACTCATCTTTACAGATTTTGTCTATTTAGCTATCCTGTCCATATTTATATTATGCACATTGTAGAAAAAGGTAATATTTAAACGCAGAAGGCAATATTAGCAAGCCCTAGGCAAATATTACATGATTCTCCATATTATTTACATTAAGTGCCATCACTTGATTAAAGAATAAATACTTTGAATCGGGAATAATGACCTTCTTATTTAAATACCAAATTGTGGTCAACTGAATAAAAATCCAGGAAAGTGTTTCCAACTCATAACATCCTAGATTTAACAAGGCCATAAGTGCTACACTAATCTAGTTTATTTGTAATACATTTAACAATACTTTAGGAATGTTAACAAAAAAAATCACTTTAAACAATAGAATACCTCCTCTGTATAAGTAGCAGCTGCCATAAAGCAACCTTAGGTTTGTAGCTTATAGCCTATGGTGCCTTGAAATGGTGAAAAGCAGCAGTATTAGATTAAGAATCTTATGTAAACTCCAAAGCAACAACCAATACTTCCTTCAGGGGCCCAGAACGGAAATGGATCTGCTTTTATGAGTAAATCTTCATGGATAAAGGCCATACTTGTACCTGCTAAATGACTTTCATTTCAATCTTCAAGCTTTATAATCCTCAGTCCCCTTCAAGCTTTATAATGTACAGGTGAGGCCTCATCTGGAGTACTGTGTACAGTTTTGGTCTCCAGGCTACAAAAAGGACATATCAGTGCCAGAAAAAGTCCAGAGAAGAGCGACTAGGCTCATTCTAGGGCTAATGGCATGAATTATGAAGAAAGATTAAGAGAGCTAAGCCTTTTCAGTTTAAGCAAAAAAAGATTAAGAGGTGAGATGACTGAAGTGTTCAAAATTATGAAGGGAATTAGTACAGCGGATCGAGACTGTTATTTTAAAATGAGTTCATCAAGAACACAGGTACAGTTGGAAACTTGTTAAGGGTAAATTTTGCACAAACATTAAGAAGTTTTTCTTTACATAGAGAACCATAGACACTTGGAATACGTTACCAAGCAATATGTTAGACAGTAAGACATTAGGGACTTTCAAAACTAGACGATGTTTTTTAGAAGCATTAAGTGGATACGACTGGTGAGTTTTGTTGGGCTGAATGGCCTGTTCTCATATAGATTGTTCTTTTTTTAAATTTTTTTTTACATTTTATTAATTTTATTAAAATAAAATAACCTTCCATACAAACAAGTCAAGTTTTATAAAACTAGGTTAGAAAAAAAAACAATTCAACCCCCACCCATGAGAAAGAGAGCTATGCCAGCAGAGTAAAACTTTAAACTAGTAAAAATAAGTAAATAGATAACTTAATAAATTAATAAAAATAAATAGAATAAAAAAGAGGGGAGAGAATCTGCTTCCTCAATTAAAATGCTTATAAAAATAATATTCTAAAATGTTATTGATTAGATCCTGCCAGGTTTTGAAAAAGTTTTGTGCAGAGCCTCTAAGTGAGAATTTGATTTTTTCCAATTTCAAATAGTATATAAAATCAGTTACCCAATGACGTGAAATAGGAGAGTTAGGACTTTTCCAATTGAGCAAGATAAATGTACGTGCCAATAGTGTAGTAAAGGCGATTACAGTTTGTTTGTTCTTCTCCACTTTAAGCCCATCTGGAAGTACACCAAACACAGCTGTTAATGAATTAGAAGGGATAGTGACACCAAGGCTGTCTTGAAAGGCATTTAGAGATTTTGGTCCAGAATAATGTTAATTTGGTGCATGCCCAATGAGGCTGGAACTTGACTGCAACATTCTCAGGTTGGATCTTGCCCTGGAAACATTTTGGACAGATGTGCTCTGTATATAATTTTATGTAGAATCATTATATGCTTTGCATATATGGAGCTTGAGTGAATTCTGTGCATTGCTACCTTCCACTCCTTTTCTGAGATGTTGAGTGAGACATACTTTTCCCACTGTACTCTTGGATCTTTGAAAGGAAGGGACTGAAAAATGTTTTTATATATTACGGAGATGCTGTCTGCGTCCTCAAGACTGATCAATATTTTTTCCAGCATTGAGGTAAGTGAGAAGTGAAGAAAATTGGGCAGGTTTTGTTTAACAAAGTTTCTAATTTGAATGTAATGAAAGAAATGTGTTGCTGGAAAGTTAAATTTGGAGTGTAATTGTTTGTAGGATGCAAAGACATTGTCTATGTACAAATCTCTAAGTGATTTAATCCTGAATGTTTTCCAGACATTAAAAACTGCGTACGTTTGAGAGGGTGGAAAAAGGTGGTTCTCGTGCAGAGGTGCCACAGATAAACGCTTCTCTACCTTAAAATACTTCCTACATTGCTTCCATATTCTGAATGAGTGAAGCACAATTGGGTTGTTAGTATACTGGCGATGACTTGTATTTACTGGGGTACAAAGCAAGGAATATAAAGAAGTACTGCAGGATTTTATTTCTGTTATGGACCAAGACTGTGTATATTCATCTATTTTTGTCAAAGTCCAGGTTTTTATTGCTTGTATATTTGCCATCCAGTAATAAAACTGAAAGTTAGGTAGAGCCATGCCACCTGTAGGGTCACCCTTTGGATATGTGGATGTTTTGAATTCCAAATAAATGATGTTATGGTTGAATCTAATTTCTTAAAAAAATATTTATTGATGTATATTGGGATGCTTTGAAATAAAAAAGAAGCTTAGGAAGGATATTCATCTTGACAATGTTTTTAATTCTTCCAGCTAAAGTAAGATGAAGGGTTGACCTCTATGTAAGTCTTGATTAATTTTTCCATACAGACAGCAACATTTTCTTGATAAAGAGCTTTATGTTTACTTGTGATGTTTACCCCTAGGTATTTAACTGAATTGCAATGATAAAAGGGAGGGTGTCCAATCTAATATTGTGTGCTATAGAATTCACTGGAAAGAACACACTTTTATTCAAATTAATTCTGAGACCAGAAATCTTTTGAAATGCTGCTAGTGCTGTTAGGACTGCAGGCACAGTATTTTGTGGATCTGATATATACAGTACCATATCATCTGCATATAGAGAAATTTTCTGTTCAAGTCCTTCTCTGATAATCCCCTTTATCTCATAAGCATTTCGATAGTGAACTGCCAGTGGCTCAATGGTGACTGCGAAAAGCAGTGGTGACAAGGGCATCCTTATGTAGTTCCACATTCTAGCTTAAAGTAGTCTGAATTAATGTTGTTAATAAAAAACTGAAGTTTCTGGAATGGTATACATTAGTTTGATCCATGTACAAATGTTCGGGCCAAACCCAAATTTCTCCAATGTAGTGAAAAGTTACAGTAGTTCCATTCAACCATATCAAATGCTTTTTCTGCATCCAACAATAATATCATCTTGGGGGTGTTAGACTTTGTGGGTGAATATATTACATTAAACAGGCGTCGAAGATTAGAAGCTAAGAGTCTGCCTTTAATAAATCCAGTTTGGTCTTGTGATATTACTGAAGGAAGCACTTTCTCAACCCTTCAGGCTAGAAGTTTGGACAGTATCTTAACATCATTATTCAGAAGTGAAATTGGTCTGTATGATGCACATTGTAATAAGTCCTTAGTTTGTTTAGGAAAGACGGTAATTAATGCTTGGTGAAAAGTTTGAGGTAGAGTTTTATTGTCTCTAGCTTCTGTGAATGTTGTTAATAAAAGGAGAGCTAGCTTTGTTGAGAATTTTTTATAAAATTCAGCAGGGTAGCAATCAGGGCCTTCTGCTTTCCCACTCTGAAGTGAGTTTATAGCATCTAGTAATTCTGATAGTGCCAGAGGCTTATCCAATTTCTCTGCACTGAGAGTATCTATTTGTGGTATCTGTAATGCATTCAGAAATGTATTAGGCTGTGTCCAGTCTTCTTTAAACTCAGGAGAATATAAGGACTCTAAAATGTATAAATTATATTTTTATGGTCAATGATTTTCTCTCCGTCTGTGTTGGTGATTGCTGGGATTGCACTGTGAACTCCCTGCTTGTGGATTTGATGAGCTAAGATCTTATTAGCTTTCTATCCATGTTCATAGTGATGGTGTCTTGATTTAAAAATTAGTTGTTCAGTTTCTTTAGTTGTTAAGAGGTGTTCTGAATGCAGAGCCCGTCTTTTCCTATGAAATGCCTCAGGTGGACACCTGGCATGGTCTTGATCTATTCTGGTTATTTCACTGATTAGCTCTGATACCTTCTTGGTTTCCAATTTATTTCTGTGGGAAAGATATGACATAATCTGTCCTCTTAAGAAAGCCTTCAGGGTTTCACAGAGTATTCTTGCAGAAACCTCTTGAGGATGCATTTGTCTCTAAGAAAAAATTTATTTGCTTTGATATAAATTCTGTACAGTTCTTGTCTGCTAATAAAAGTGGGTTAAGATGCCATCTGCAAGATGAGTATGTGGGGCATAATGATTTCAGCACCAATATCAAAGGGGCGTGGTCGGAGATAATAATAGCATCGTACTTACAAAATTTAATCGTGGGCAAGAAATTGTTATCTACAAAGAAATAAGCAATAAGCAAATGTTAGATGTCATCGCCCCTTTGGCAGGAGACCTATCTAGGTCTGGATTTAAAACACAATTAATGTCCCAAGACATTATAATTTTATGAGTGTTCAAATTGGTAATGGATGCAAATACATTTTGGATGAAGTTCCTATCATCCGCATTGGGTGATCCTTGCTTAATAAGTGGGTCTCATTTAAAAATACAATTTTAGTGTTTAGACCTGTTAGGTGAGAGAATACTTTTTCTCTTTAATTTGTGATTCAGACCTTTAACATTCCAGCTCACAAAGTTAACTGTTCTGTCATGGAGACATTGCCTCTGAACTTTTGTTGTCATTTTGTAGTCTTAACTGAAAATAAGACAACTTTGACCTTAATTTTTCCAGGAGTCATTGCCATGAAGCCTATTGTTATGGTGGCACTTATTATTATAAGGATTAAAAGGATAGATTAGAGATAGCTTGCTCTCTTTCTTATATAAATTGTTCTAATGTTCTAAATGTTCAATGAGGCACATGGCATATGTCAGTGTTTTGCAGATGTCAATTCAAATCATTCTTTAAACTGTACTTAGTAAGTGACTTATTACTATACTTTATTTAATAGTGGGCATGTTTAGGCAACTATTTATTAATGCAATGAAAATTAGTTCAAATTAATGACTAAGTGATAATCAATCAATACTGTTAGTTTTAAAATGTAAATACAAAGTTGAAAAATCAACAAGTACTATCTTTGAAATGTGCTGTCCTTGCAGTTGCTCACTACTCATAACAAAACTTTTCAATTGAATCATTTAATGGAGGGTCCCATTCTATCTGCCAGAAACAAGCAAGGTTTTCAGGAAGAACCGAGGCTTGGTTTATAGATTTACTGCACATAGAGAATGTCAATGAAGCAAAATCACAATGCAATCTTTCTGATTACATGCTCTGTTATGCTCATGATTTTGTTCAGATGACCATAACCTGTGTACTTTGATTTTTCTATTACCATTTTAAATGAAACATAACAGCAAACAATTTAAAATGATTACCTTAAATCTGTCTGTTTTCAAATAATAAAAGGGAAATAGCAAACACTATAAGACATTTATATTTTTAGTCAACAAATTGTTTGAAAACATTTAAAAAAGTAGACAGTAGCATATTTTTTTAATTAAATCTGCTAAATTATCACTGTGTCATTGCAACAAACTGCTGGAGGACAAGGAAATTCTGTTAGCTTGCAAATGTCTTCTTAGCCACAGATGAATGCCTGATGGAGTGAGTGCTAAACAAAATGAACATTAACTATTTCCATGCATAGAACTCTTTGCACATCCTACCCTTCATTTATTCAGCCAGAAAGACAGTTAAGCATTAACAAAGTGCTAAACCTTTCCTCCATGTAGCAGTTAATGGTAAATTTACATTTCTTTAACTGCCACAGTGTTTGCTTGCATCTTTGAACTGATTCTTTGCTTAAACACTTTATGACTACTATTATATTGTAGTGGTGGCTTCATTAGGAACACCCACTTTTGCCAAGTAACTCAGTACTTCAGACAGGCAGGTATCAGTGGATCACTTTAGAAGGGAATACAGAGGAATAATAACTTTAGGTTCTGAACATGTCATGGTATAAGGCATCAGCTGCAACAGCATGTGAGTGTCACAAGTAAAATGAGAGAGAGAACAGAATAAACACTCAGCAAACCCAGCCTTGAGATTAGAAACAAACTTGTAAAGTGACAGATGCGCTATGATCAGTCAGATACATAGAACTCACAAATCACTTAAACTCTATAGGGAAGAGTTAAAGTATGACAGCCAATAACCCAAACAAGCTCAAAAAGTCAGAAGGTGCCATTGTACTGGTTAATTGTAATGTTAAGGAGAAACCTTTCCTCAACAAAATTGTCAGTTTCAGAAGTAAAATTAGTGGTCTTAAGCAGTCCACCACATTAAGCTGTATCATAAACAGGTTAAAAAGAAAGCCAAGTCAGTTCTGTCAGACAGTAGCCATTCTCCTAATTCAAAGTTTCAACTGTTGTCATCATGTTGCAGACTTAGATTCCAAAGACCCTAAAGCAACACATTTAAAACACTTTTACTCATAGTGCTTTCAGCAGTTAGAGTACCGGTGGTGGGGCTCTGATGAACCCTTAGGTCTGAATTCAATAATCTCATCTGTAATAATCTGAGGTGTGTGTTCTGATAATACAAGAAGATATCATTGTTAGTGGCTTAAATATTGTACTTGAGAAACAATCTTTTGTGTTAATACATTCCTGTTGCAAACAAATTTCACTGTGGGATAAAAAAAATGTACCTTAAACTTACTGCAGTAGGCTGGCGCCCTGCCCGGGGATTTGTTCCTGCCTTGAGCCTTGTGCTGGCTGGGATTGGCTCCAGTGGACCCACATGACCCTGTGTTAGGATATAGCGGGTTGGACAATGACTGACTGATTGACTGACCTTAAACTTAAAAACAAATAACAATGGAGGAATGGAAAAAAATATTAGCCGGACTGATGAATCACTGTTTCCTTTGATTCATGCCAGGACATGGTGAAAACCTCCTCACTCCATGTATTCTTTCTTCCATTTATGACCAATTCAGGCTACCAAGTACTGTATTAGTGTAACGTGATGGGCTGTTTTCAAGGCACAACATGGTTCTCTTGATTCATTAAGAGCAACTCTTCTCCATCTCAATAGTTCTGAATAGTATTGCCAAACAAGTATACCACTCCATACAAAAGTACATCTACCAATGAAAGAGGGAGTTTGCAGCAGAATAATCATACATTAGACTAGCAAAGCTGTGTGTCAAGAAATGCTACTGGGGCTCCTTTATACCAACATACCTGTATAATGTATCACCGAGACTGTACCTGCCAAGTCAGAAGTTTTCTCTGCTTTTAATTTTCTTCATTTTTAGTAATTTTGGTGTGTATTCAGGCTATTGTGTGTGTGTGTGAAATATTTATTGATATTCATTGACTGATTTAATGAACTTCTGTTAAAAGCCAAATTTCCCTCAGGGACAGGCAGAGTGAGTGAATGAGTCAGTCAGTCAGTCAGTCTGTCTGTCATTCAGTAAGTCAGAAATAAGTAAGTAAGTTTGTTTGTCTGTCTGCCTGTCCATTCATTCTATCTAATAGTGCCAGGAACATAACATACATGCAGTTTTATTCATTGGCCTTTCTAGTCAACAAATATAAGAATAGAGCATGTGTAGAAAGAGATGGAATGGGCTATTCATCGTAGAGCGATGCAAAAAATGTTGAACGTGTTGGAACTGAAATGGGCCAGAATCTATGTGTGTTGCACATTGAACACTTTCTTGAGCCTATTCTCCAATAAATTCAGGATGTTCTGAGGGCACATAAAAGACCAGCTTGCTATAGGTGAACCAAATATAGGTACTCAGCGTACAAGTATAAACGCTCAGCTCTGCCCATTTGTGTAATACCAGTTGTCAATATGGTAGGAGTGCAAAAATTAAAACGGCACTACAGTAAAGGACTTTTTGTCACATCAAAGGAAATAAAAGAACAAATGTAAAAACAGTATAATAAAACAATAATAATAATAATAATAACAACAACAACAATCCATGCAAATTGAGTATGTTTTAAACTTTTGAATATTAGATCAGCCCAACAAAGTTCACAAGTTCTATCCAATTAATTCTTTTAAAATAACATCAAGACTAGTTTTGAAAGTCTCTAAAGTCTTACTGTCTACCACACTACTTGGTAGCTTATTCCACGTGTCTGTGGTTTTCTGTGTAAAGAAAAACTTCCTAATGTTTGTTTTAAATTTACCCGTAACAAGTTTCCAACTACGTCCCCATGTTCTTGATGAACTCATTTTAAAATAACATTTAGTGTATACGGTTACGAGCCTGTTATCCTCACCCGTCCATCCATCTTCTAATCCTGCTTCATCCTGAGCAGGGTTGTGGGGAAGCTGGAGCCTATCCCAGCATGCATAGGGCACAGGTTAGGAACTGAAAACAAATGTATACCAATGGAGAAAAATACTGTACAAATGGTAAATTGAATTTGTCCTTTGTCATTTGAGAAGTCCATAAAATATTAAAGCTAACCTCAGTTACACTAGATTATACAGTGATGTACAAAATAAAGAAAAGCATTTTACAACAAATGTTAGGAACAAAAATTGTTACAAAACTAACTTTCACAAGTGTTCTTTTTTTCTATTCTTGCCTACCAGATATACTGTATGATGGGCCATAAATCTATTGCTTTAATTAAATTTAAAGAAGCCCCTGATGATTAAAATGTTGCTATCATTTCATTCAATTAATCTGACACTTTGTTAAATTTAAAACAATGGCTTTGCAAGTGGAAAGCAAAACAAAAAAAGAAACAGTTTACCTATAAGGTTTAAAGTAAATAGCAACAGAAACATAAGATTTTAAACTATTCATTCATTGTAATCCATGCATTATTTGTGGGAACGGTTTGCAGATTGCACTCTTCCTGTAAAAGTGTGTTGTTTCCAAAATTCCTTGAAGCAAAATGAGAAACCTTAAGAACATTTTGTTTGACCACAAGCTCATTCGTTTAGGAATTATAATCACCATAAAAATGCCCCGCAGAAAGCTACTAATTTTTTTCTGAATGTGAAGTCGCAAAATGTCACATCATCTGCAGATGTGCAGTGTTTTTCTGTTTTTTCTCACGAATATTTCATCCCATCAACAGAAAGCTTACTTTAAGAGAATTTTCAGTTGCTTAAGCCAAGAAAACATAATTATTTCTGAATAAAAAGATCATACCACTGATAAGTCAATAAAATTACTTTTTCTAAAACAGACCTCAACAACATATGGTAAATAAATATTCTCACTGAAGAACATTACTGGAATATTATTAGAGTACTTTTAGTAGACCAGCATTTGTAATATTTAGAGAAAGTCAGAACAAAATGTACTTTATTATTCATAATGTTAAAAAGACATTACTTCTGCTTGTTTTCAGTTGTACAATATTACTTGGCAATTTTGATGCTACACATCTTAGAAATAATGAATCACCGTTAAATAACCTTTACACGTTATGTTATCTTTCCATTACAGTACAACTGATGCTAAGTGTCATAAGATGAACTGCAAGCTTAGTATAGGGTTTAACAACTGTATTATTTTAGCAGTCTATCCATTATCATATGGTTTTATATTTACTTGAAAATTACAGAATTAATTGTCTACTTGTCATTACCTCTCATTGGTTTTTGGCCTCTGCATGAACTGGTGAAGCCGACTTTAAATTTTATTATACTGTGTTATTTGAAATAGCATTCTTTCCCAGTGAACACAATTATTATTAATGCTTGCAAGACCAGATATGGTATACAGCATTTAAAAACACTTTGGATTTTGAGTAGAGATACTAGTAAAATAAAACAATCTAAAATCAGAAATAATAAGTTCAAAAGAAATAGTTTCACAATATTAAAATAAAAGTAATAATGGAAGAATGTGGTTAATAAGGGCAGGATAGATGTTTTTTCCATCCATATTAATAAAACTGAAAAATACTTATGTAGATAAAATGTAGCATTCTCTTTATACCGTTTTTAGTTTTAATAAATAACAAAATTCTACTTGTCAAAAATCGACAATACTGTACTACTTCTTTTTTGCATTACAGATGTTGCTCTGTGGGAATTCCTACTCTCTTCTCTTGTACAAAAAGCTAACTGTGGTTGCATTAGTTTGGCATGGAATCTGTCTGGCACAAAAAGACAATCATATCAAATGGACAGGATTATCGCAAATTCTGAGCTGTAGTCCAGAAGCTGCGTCAGTACTTCAAAAGGAAGGGTGCAGTATTTGACGCAACAAAGAAAAAGAGTGAAACTGACCATATAAAGAAAAACTGACAAACTGAACTTGTGTACCAAAAGACAGAAGAAATGCAACTTTCGGGAATTCTAGTATTTATCACCAATGATTAATCTCTGACATCTGCTTTTGCTTTTTACCCACCATTTGCTTTTACCCACGAGGCTTTGACTAGTTTTATAAAATGGAAAAAAGGACAGATTAAATACATCTCTATCTGCTTATATCTGTGTATAATAATGCTCCACAGTCTTCTCCATCTGCCTAGATGGCACCATATTTGACACATCCTAAATGCTAATAATCACGCACTGAAATGTACTAATCTATTAAATAGACTGCAAAAAAGCAACAATATTTAAAAATGTAAAATAAAAGAATATATCACTGATCTTTTAAGGTATTTATCAAAGTAACAAACCTATAAAGGAGAACTCATCAATTTAATATCACAGAAGCTTTCTTATATGTCTTAAGCTATTACTTAGTCATTAACAATATGTCAGGTGTTATACCAGCTCAAAAAGGTGATGGAGGGTTTCAATAGTGTAAATAACAGAATATCTTTGAAGAATGTTCAACCCCCAAATCATCAAAAATGACTGAAGGCACTTTTTTTTTTTTTTTTAAAAAGCAAACTAGGTCAAATGTGTAAATATCATACAAGGAGTTTCTGGAATTGTGTCACCAAACATTCATCCTAGGACTGTGACCTTGACGTGATGAAAATGGTTGTGTGCTCCAGCAATCCTTAGAGCTCATTTATACTTCACGCTCAGAACGTGTACGCGCCCGCATCATGGCCGTCACATGTTCTGAGCGTTCATTTGATGCGTCCTCTGAGCAGGTCCTCAGAAATTAATGCGACGTGTGTGCGAGTTGCAGTACCAGCAAAAACTCGGGGGGTGCAGTGTGCTAAAAGTTGGAATGTGACGCCAGAGTCTCTGTTTACTATCTACATGTGACAGAAAGCTCCTTTGCGGATCCTATGAGATCGGTGTGCGCGCTTCAATTATTTGATAAATGGCTTGATGTGGTGAAGCAAAATGCCGACATACAGATGTATTCATGGTGCTTTTATATTCAAGCGTTGCATATTCCCGATCGTAATGACACGATACGTTTTAAAATTCTCACATACCGTCTTCTGTGCCATCTTTTTTTCTAGGGCTTCCTCTGCTCCTGACAGCAGCGAATGGCCAGCAATAGATCGCCACACTGAGCACATTAAAATATTCCAACTCTCTGCACATTTAGAATCCTTAGATTTATACTTGATATCACTTTCATGATGAAAAGCATTAAAGTATGTATATTACATTTTACAGATAAATCGGTAATTTCATTTAAATAATGAATACTGTTAATAATATGGGGTGACACAGTGGCGGAGCGTTAGCGCTGCTGTCTTGCAGGGAGTCACGTCACTGATATTTCCTGCCTGGAGTTTACATGTTTTCCTGCTGGGTTTCCTCAGTGTGCTCCAGTTTCCTTCCAAAGACATGCAGATTTGGGGATTTGGTGCAGCTAAAATGATGCTAGTGTATGTGTGTGCTTGTATTCACCTTGCGATGAGCAGAGGTATCGTCCAGGGATTGTTTCTCACTCGTGCCCAATGCTTGCTGGAATGGACACATCCCTGGATCTAATCAATAAACATCCTTTTCAGAGATATTGCAGTAAGGTGTCATCGGAATTTAATGGGTGTTCTAGGCAATTCACAACACAGAGAAGCCGAACATGTTCTCACCATGATAATATCTCGCACTGCCACCTGGCGGATTCCTCCAGATTTACATAAAGTACGCTCGCAAGTATAAACACTTCAACGCTTGCGTAGCAGGAGCGTCCACTGCAGCATGTGTCGCGTCGCGGGAAGTATAACTCCGGCCTAAGAGCTACAGTATGTTGTTGGTAGATCTGTGTTTCTGATAGCGTTACCCATTGGAATTTTTTAGGATAGGGTCTATTTTTGGGATCAGATATCTGAGGTGATTAAATTGCTCTGTTTTGGCACGTCTGAAAAAGATTCAGCATGGAAATGCTGAAAGTACAGGATATTATGGAAGTCTCTTGGTTAAAATACTTCCTGAGTATTGCATGGAAGGAGTGAACAATGCCTTGAGACTAACTGACTGGGTTGGTGTTCTTATTTTTAAAGTGATACAAGAGAAGGTGTTCCAAGAATTAAGTGATCAAACTTACCAGCCATGGAGAGAAACTCAATACCAAGAAACTGGTTGACAGTTGAATCTCATATCAAGAAGGAACGTTGTGGAGTTCATCCTTATTGTGAACCAAAACTTTCCTTTCCCATATATTTGAATGGCCATGGGATTTTGCCATTCCTCTTAATACAGTCATATGAAAAAGTTTGCGAACCCCTCTCAGCCTGCATAATAATTTACTCTACTTTCAACAAAAAAGATAACAGTGGTATGTCTTTCATTTCCTAGGAAGATCTGAGTACTGGGGTGTTTTCCGAACAAAGATTTTTAGTGAAGCAGTATTTAGTTGTATGAAATTAAATCAAATGTGAAAAACTGGCTGTGCAAAAATTTGGGTGCCCTTGTAATTTTGCTGATTTGAATACATGTAACTGCTCAATGCTGATTACTAGCAACACCAAATTGGTTGGATTAGCTCATTAAGCCTTGAACTTCATAGATAGGTTTGTCTATGAGACAGGTGTGTGAGAAAAGGTATTTAAAGTAGTCAATTGCAAGTTGTGCTTCCCTTTGACTCTCCTCTGAACAGTGACAGCGTGGGATCCTCAAAGCAACTCTCAAAAGATCTGAAAACAAAGATTGTTCAGTATCATGGTTTAGGGGAAGGCTACAAAAAGCTATCTCAGAGGTTTAAACTTTCAGTTTCAACTGTAAGGAATGTAATCAGGAAATGGAAGGCCACAGGCACAGTTGTGGTTAAACCCAGGTCTGGCAGGCCAAGAAAACTACAGAAGCAGCATATGTGCAGGATTGTGAGAATGGTTACAGACAACCCACAGATCACCTCCAAAGACCTGCAAGAACATCTTGCTGCAGATGGTGTATCTGTACATCGTTCTACAATTCAGCGCAATTTGCACAAGGAACATCTGTATGGCAGGGTGATGAGAAAGAAGCCCTTTCTGCACTCACGCCACAAACAGAGTCACTTGTTGTATGCAAATGCTCATTTAGACAAGAAGAACACCGCATTCTAAGAAAAACACCTGCTACCTACTGTCAAATTTGGTGGAGGTTCCATCATGCTGTGGGACTGTGTGGCTAGTTCAGGGACTGGGGCCCTTGTTAAAATCGAGGGTCAGATGAATTCAACCCAATATCAACAAATTCTTCAGGATAATGTTCAAGCATCAGTCACAAAGTTGAAGTTATTCAGGAGTTGGATATTCCAGCAAGACAATGACCCAAAACACAGTTTGAAATCTACAAAGGCATTCATGCAGAGGGAGAAGCACAATGTTCTGGAATGGCTGTCACAGTCCCCTGACTTGAATATCATCGAAAATCTATGGGATGATTTGAAGCAGGCTGTCCATGCTCGGCAGCCATCAAATTTAAATGAACTAGAGAGATTCTGTATGGAAGAATTGTCAAAAATACCTCCATCCAGAATCCAGACACTCATCAAAGGCTATAGGAGGCATCTAGAGGCTGTTATATTTGCAAAAGGAGGCTCAACTAAGTATTGATGTAATATCTCTGTTGGGGTGCCCAAATGTATGCATCTGTCTAATTTTGTTATGATGAATATTGCATATTTTCTGTTAATCCAATAAACTTAATGTCAGTGCTGAAATACTACTGTTTCCATAAGGCATGTCATATATTAAAAGGAAGTTGCTACTTTGAAAGCTCAGCCAATGATAAAGAAAAATCCAAAGAATTAAGAGGGTTCCCAAACTTTTTCATATGACTGCATGTGATTTAAGCAACTGGAAAAGTCTTATGACAAAATAACTAATAGTTATTTTTATCATGTGCTAGCTTGTTCCAAAAATGAAACTGCATGGCCTAATATCCAATATATTCTTTTTTATTCTTCTGCTAATTTCTGTTTTTCATCATAAATGGTTAGCCACTATTTGAATTCTGGTCATGCTCCTAAGGGAGCACACCCTATACTATTCATCTCTGAACTGGAGAAATTAAAAGCAGAATTTTATCAAGGGCAAGGGGTGACCAACTTTAACTATGATTTGATATTAATTAATGAAATGAGGGCCTGACTTAAGATAGTTCTATTTTTTATACTGGGGAAATATTTACCCCAAAATAGTTACCAGACAAGTATGTCAAATAATTTAATATATAAAAAATTATAAAAAGCTCACTTTGAGTGAAAGTGCTGGTGTTAAAACCAGCAGTCACTGTAGTTCGAGGACTGCAATTGGCTTTACCATTGTTTATGATTATAGGATTTATTTTCCAATTTTCATTATGTCTTACTTCCAGACTTCTCTTGATAAGAGAATGTTTAGTGTGTAACCTGTACACAAAGTTAATGTTTTTCATGTTTATTTTAGTTAGAATAAGCAGACCAATGCATTCTATTCTATAATATCAAGTTTTTAATTCTAAAGGCTTTCCTTTTTCATTTGTTTAGCACTCTCACTATAAAGCAAACTCTCCGAAAAACAAATAATGGACATAAGAGAAAGTTAATTTATGTGGTGTTTCTATCATTTATTGAAAATTTGCAGGGGTACCCATGGCTGCTCAGAGTTGAACTGTGTAGCTGTGGTCACTAAATAAATTCTCAAGGAGGAAAACGTCTGGCCCCAAACTAGACTTTCACTGTCTAAACACAGGGTGGGGAGAAACTTTTTATACCTGTGCCAAGTTCCAAAAATGCCTTCTAGGGACAGTTTTCCAATAATGCACATGGTGAATTTTCTGAATGAAAATTTGGGAAACAAAGGTGAAAGGAGATTTAGGAGGTTTATTGCTGTAGATTTCCATACCAAAAAGAGAAAAAATACAGACACACACTCAGCTGTATATAGTAGAAATTAAGAAATGTCATCATTAGAATCAGCTACATTACAAGCCATACATGTTGAATAATCTCTCTCTCTATCTGCGCTACTCTTCATCTTTTCTCCCACAAACCACTGTGACAGTTAAGATGTTCTAAAATGTGGCCTTTACTTCTTCTCCAATAGCCTTATGAAGGTTTTCAGTATCAAAATCCTTGTTCAACCTGACAAATCAATGATTTAAGACATGTTTTAAAATGAAGGTTTTGCCTTTACTCAGAGATATTCTATTTCTATTTTTATGTTATGCATGCCACTTTAAACAATAAAAGCATTACTCTTTGGATTTATTGCACAAGCATAATTTACCATAACTATGTAAATATCTCCAAACACATTCACAATTCAAAACATTTGTACAATGAATCTGTCACAAACTTTAACTTAAAACATTGTTAAATGCAATATAAGGATAATGAAATTCTAACACAAACTTTGAGGCCTAGCCTGCTCTAAAAGGTAGAGTACAATACTATGTTAACTAGAGTGAGTTGAAGGTGAACCCTTGTAAATATCCTGTATGCTGCTTCTATAGTTGCATATCAAGTGTCACTGTGTTTTAAGTGGTCTAAGGGACTCAAAAATGCAACCTGACTGTTCATTACTTTGTATACTTGCCACTGAGTGAACGATTCACAAGCAATGCACTGTCACCAGTCATTTCTTCATCACAGACAGACATTCAGCTGAAAGAGCACTGAAAGCCACAATTAAGCAGACAAAAGTCTGAAAGTGCTTCTTTTCCACATACAACACAAAGAAACATTAAACATGCCAAATAGTTGCCTGAGCAATAATGAAAAAAGAAAACAATATACTTAAAAGGCATGGCAGGCAACACATTCCAAGTAATATCTACAGTATACAGTATTTTAAGTAAATCTTTGCAAATATTTGAAAAACAAACATAAATAACCTAAGAAACAGAACTGAATCACAGATTCTCACTTTGCCACAAAGGAAGACACTCATATTATAAACTATTTTTTAATGTTATTTTTATAGTTTGGCATGCGCCTGTGAAATTTGGAATAACAGAACTTAGTAATGCATGTATTAATTAATCAATTGCATCTTATTCCTTCTTAAGAGACATACAAGCTTCTTTAGAAACTGAACTGAACTATACTAAATGGAAGTTTTTTGCTTCTGCATGTCCTCATTGTTTCATTATGGCTTGCTATTACAGAATACGTATTCCAGTTCTTAACATTTATGTAGCATGTCTGTGGTCTGGAGTACAAAATGAAAAGACAGGAATTTGATCAAACCAGTTGGGTATTATTGTGATCAAAGATTTAAATTTTTCTAAGTTAGAAACATCTTATTTAAAGATGGACAGTTCACCATAACTCTTCTAAAACACACAAACATCAATATGATCTTTTTAAATTATGGAAGAATTTCAAATCTGGGATTTTTCATCTAAATTAAAATGAACCAAGGACCCATACAGAGGCCAAAGAAAAAGACATCGTTCACTGAAACTTTAGGTGTCTTTGTTAAGTTTTTCGACATTATCATAATTTTCTGAAATTCTGATTCAGTTTTTTATTTATTGTTGAGGATAATTCTCAAATACTCAAAAGACTTTAACAGGCTCTAATGGACCGAGTTACTACAACAATTTGTCACAAGATTAATAAATTGCATGTCACTCTCAAACCTGCTAAATTCAATTCTATGGAATAATTATTTGTGCCAAAATTAAATTCAATCCAACATGTTAACTATATCGCAATGCAATGCATATGTACATTGTGCATTTAATTTTCATATGATCTTATTGTGTCGTGGCTAAAAACACATTACCCAAATCATCAAGTGGTTTTCTCTATGGCACACAATTTTTGTATCAGTTTAAAATGTAGTATGAAAGCATATAGCATTTAAATTCACGTCCATAAGTCTTGTGGCATAACTAAAAGCAAGGCAAATGTATTGCATTTCTCTTAGCAGCTGCTCTGAATGGATTGCATTTTGATTCAAGATCACGTTAGTCATGCCAAAACTGAATATAATCAGCATCAAAAAGTGGGGCAATGGGCATTCTAATTTATTCTATTCTACAATATATTCTAATTGGAAACATTTATGTGTTCTGGTGGGAAGCATAAGTTTCATCAAATTCAATGTGAAGTGATTAACTGAAACAGTGAGAAGTATGATTAACACTAGAATTACCTAAGCCTACGTAAAAACTCGTAAATCAGGCCCACCTTAAATCCCTTCGCACTTCTCAGTCAATGTCTTTTGTCTTGTAAATATGCCGATCAAGACAAGCAGCAAGCAGCCTATTATTCCATCCCGCTGCTGCAGTAGAACGGCCACAAAGGTCTCCCTGTTCCAGCCTTCATTATCTGGGAGTGAAGTGCTGGAGTTTTAGAATGGAAATAATAAATCATTATTTGGAACACATGCATTTCATGTGTGTTCCATTTCTACAATAATCTGTGTAAACACATTGTTAAAACAGAAACGTTTTTCATATTTTAGTACTTAATGACAAAATGTAGACATAAACTATATAATGTGTGAAGCCTGAAGTGCAAATATCAGAGCAGCTCACTACTCAAAACAGTGAATATACAAGGCAGTCAGGATCGAACTGGGGACTCCTGATTACAAGTCAGCAATTCTTACCGCTGCGCCACAGAAGCTGTTGCATCATTCTTGATCCTTTTGTGAAAGTGTTTATTTGATCTTTGCACTTCAGGCTTCACACATTATATAGTTTATGTCTACATTTTGTAATTTATTACTAAAATATGAAAAACGTTTGTTTTAACGATGTGTTTACAGAGATTATTGTAGAAACGGAACACACATGAAATGCATGTGTTCCAAATAATGATCTATTACTTCCATTCTAAAACTCCAGCACTTTACTCCCAGACAATGAAGGCTGAAACAGTGAGAACTTTGTGGCCGTTCTGCGGCAGCGGGGGGATGGAATAGTAGGCTGCTTGCTGCTTGTCTTAATCAGCACATTTACAAGACAAAAGACGCTGACTGAAAAGTGCGACAGGATTTAAGGTGGGCCGGATTTACAAGTTTTTTCGTAGGCTTTGGTAATTCTAGTGTTAAAGTGTCACTGAAAAAAGTTTGTTCTTATGTTAAGTTGTCCAGATAATGAGTTATGCTTGCCTTATATCATTTTGTTCCATTCACGTTCTGATAACCCTGACCGATATGTCAAGATGTTTAGCAATAGCTGATACGGTCATCCCCATTTGCAGCTATTTTCAAACCATATTTAGGGGAATATTAATGTATGGACACTCTGGCTGGTGATCTACATAATTGTATGCTGCAGCTCTTTGGGACATTAGGTCTTTAATGTGATCTAAGGATTTTACTGTAGCAGGTGGAGATTCCTCTCTAATTACACTGGCCCTTTCCAAGAGAAATGTTATACATTTGTTTTGCTTTTAGTTATCTTTGCACATAAATTAAAATGCAATACACTTTTGCAGTGCATTTTAAACTGACACTCAAATTGTGTGCCACTGTGAAAAGCAATTGATCATTTAGTTTACATGTTTTTAATTATGACACGATAATACTGTGTCAAAATTAAAAGCACCACATGCACATGATTTAAAATGCAGTTAACATGTTGAATTGAATCTAATTTGGACACAAATAATTTACCATTTAATTCAGAGTCAGAGTCTACAGCATCAGTAATAAGCCCTACATAGGGAACCAGACTATCACTGGGTCCACTCACACACACACTCACAAGGGGTTATTTTAGAACTGTCAGTTAACCTAACTTATATGTGGGATGTAGAACAAAAACTGTAGTGGAGGAAAGAATCCACAAAGACACAAGGAGAGCAATGCACAATTACTAACAGACAGCAACCGAGAAAGGAATTTGAACCTAGGCAGGAATATTAATCACTGTGCTGCTCTATATAAAAGGACGTTTACAGAACAGTTAGAAGAAAATATTAATGCCTCTTTGGCATTATGTTATGATGCTCTTCTAATAAAAAAACGAATCAGAGGAAAGAACCTCAGTGTTTTTGTAATTTTCAAACACAATTATAGACTCCATATATATATATATATATATATATATACACACAGTGCATCCGGAAAGTATTCACAGCACATCACTTTTTCCACATTTTGTTATGTTACAGCCTTATTCCAAAATGGATTAAATTCATTTTTTTCCTCAGAATTCTACACACAACACCCCATAATGACAACGTGAAAAAAGTTTACTTGAGGTTTTTGCAAATTTATTAAAAATAAAAAAACTGAGAAATCACATGTACATAAGTATTCACAGCCTTTGCTCAATACTTTGTCGATGCACCTTTGGCAGCAATTACAGCCTCAAGTCGTTTTGAATATGATGCCACAAGCTTGGCACACCTATCCTTGGCCAGTTTTGCCCAGTCCTCTTTGCAGCACCTCTCAAGCTCCATCAGGTTGGATGGGAAGCGTCGGTGCACAGCCATTTTAAGATCTCTCCAGAGATGTTCAATCGGATTTAAGTCTGGGCTCTGGCTGGGCCACTCAAGGACATTCAAAGAGTTGTCCTGAAGCCACTCCTTTGATATCTTGGCTGTGTGCTTAGGGTTGTTGTCCTGCTGAAAGATGAACATTTGCCCCAGTCTGAGGTCAAGAGCGCTCTGGACCAGGTTTTCATCCAGGATGTCTCTGTACATTGCTGCAGTCATCTTTCCCTTTATCCTGACTAGACTCCCAGTTCCTGCCGCTGAAAAACATCCCCACAGCATGATGCTGCCACCACCATGCTTCACTGTAGGGATGGTATTGGCCTGGTGATGAGCGGTGCCTGGTTTCCTCCAAACGTGACGCCTGGCATTCACACCAAAGAGTTCAATCTTTTTGTCATCAGACCAGAGAATTTTCTTTCTCATGGTCTGAGAGTCCTTCAGGTGCCTTTTGGCAAACTCCAGGCAGGCTGCCATGTGCCTTTTACTAAGGAGTGGCTTCCGTCTGGCCACTCTACCATACAGGCCTGATTGGTGGATTGCTGCAGAGATGGTTGTCCTTCTGGAAGGTTCTCCTCTCTCCACAGAGGACCTCTGGAGCTCTGACAGAGTGACCATCGGGTTCTTGGTCACCTCCCTGACTAAGGCCCTTCTCCCCCGATCGCTCAGTTTAGATGGCCAGCCAGCTCTAGGAAGAGTCCTGGTGGTTTCGAACTTCTTCCACTTACGGATGATGGAGGCCACTGTGCTCATTGGGACCTCCAAAGCAGCAGAAATTTTTCTGTAACCTTCCCAAGACTTGTGCCTCGAGACAATCCTGTCTCGGTGGTCTACAGACAATTTCTTTGACTTCATGCTTGGTTTGTGCTCTGACATGAACTGTCAACTGTGGGACCTTATATAGACAGGTGTGTGCCTTTCCAAATCATGTCCAATAAACTGAATTTACCACAGGTAGACTCCAATTAAGCTGCAGAAACATCTCAAGGATGATCAGGGGAAACAGGAGGCACCTGAGCTCAATTTTGAGCTTCACGGCAAAGGCTGTGAATACTTATATACACGTGATTTCTCAGTTTGTTTATTTTTAATAAATTTGCAAAAACCACAAGTAAACTTTTTTCACGTTGTCATTATGGAGTGTTGTGTGTAGAATTCTGAGGAAAAAAATTAATTTAATCCATTTTTGAATAAGGCTGTAACATAACAAAATGTGGAAAAAGTGATGCGCTGTGAATACTTTCCGGATGCACTATATATATTGTGATAGATGGCCAGGAACCCTGCCCCACCTGGACACCTTGAGGAAGGAGGGACCGGGAGAGTGGCACTTCTCTTCCCTGGGCACCTGGACGGTCCTTGATCCCTGGGGGATAGCGCTTCTGGTACACCAGGAAGTGCTGACAGACCGGGGATGGTGTACGCCCGGAGTGCTTCTGGAAGTTCATCATCAGACACCTGGAGCACATCCAGGGCATTATAAAAGGGGCCGCCTCACTCCATTCGGGGAACCGGAATCGAGCGGAAGTGGACAGAGCTTGCGAGAGAGGAGTGGAGGCGGCTGAAGGATCATGGACTGCCATAATGTGTAAATATTATTGTAAATAGTAGCATAATAAATGTGTGTGTGGTGGACATTGTGATGTCGTGTCTGTCTTTGGCCGGGCTAGCTATTAAAATATATAGTTTATTTTTAACTTTAATGCACCTTGTGTTGTATCATGTTTCATTATTCTGACAAGAACACAATTTTTCTTTCAACCTCATCAAAGACCAGGTGCTTGGAATTACCCTTGTACAAATTTAAACTTGACTCAACACTAATTTGCATAAACTATTTTAAAGATATCTAATTAGATATATTTCAAAATGTAATTATCTGTGTGTTTACTTTGGAAAAACGGGAATAACCATCATTTAATTTCATTCGAAAACAAAGAAGCATGTAAAAATTCAGGGAATATTTCATAATTATTTTTTTATTTTTTCAATTATTTGTCATTTTTAGCAAAAACTGACAAGGCTATAAATGCTATATATAAAGAAGAAATTTGATTTAGCTTAAGATAAACATGAATTTACAGTCAAAGGCAATAATGCTTGGTACTGCACATAATCATGTATATCATATATCTTTAAGGACATGTATAATTTCAGAACATAAAGTCTGAAGCCAATGACTGATAGTCTTTCATGAAATAGCTGCTGTGGTTACGATGACACAAATGTTAACTTTTATGAATGTGCTTGTAGCTATCTTATTAAGCACATTACACAACCTTTTTATTTTATTCTGTAGCATGTTTGTCTGGAAGAACTTTCTGAGGTCAAGAGAGATATTTGCATACAGAGACAACTGCCTGCTATGAACACCATCTTAACAATAAGCACAAAAGCAACTGGAAGGCATGGTGTAGCATTTTTGGAGTAGTCACAGCTGTCCATTCTCAAATCCACTTTGGTGAGGAAGTAAACAGTGCTCATTAAAAAACAGTACTGAAAAGAGACGAGCAATAATGTTATCAACATCCAGAAAAACAATTTTGTTTTAGAGAATGGACAGGCCAGACAGTAAGGGGGCATACAGCTTCCGTGTTGAATGTACTATAACTGTTGAAAAGACTTGAGCAGTACTGCATAGATATTTTCAGTATGTTCATAAGCCTATAACTGAAAAGTTAACACAAAGAATTGTTCAACTTAGTTAGTTTTTCACAGTTCTACATTTTTCAATCCTTCCTGGCTTTAAAACAGTAACTGCTCAAGTCATAATGTTCCCTGATTGCATCATGGAATTGACTAAAATAAGCAAAAAGTGTCCCAGTGTTCTTTAGTTATTTATGCATACATATACACTACTAAATATACAATACTGATAACAAGTAATATTGTGATTTGTATTTCTTTTAATTATACATATAGTATTCAGATAAAACTGTGACATGAGAAGGAAAGAATAACAGGCACACACTTGACCACTCAACACTGTACTCTACCAAATGATCTGATGACAGTTACAATTGCAATGGTATGGCATATTCAGGAAGACTGAACAAATCTGCTGCATCTAAGAAGGCCACTATCAGACCTGTTTGCAATGTGACACAGAGGGTAAGTGAAAGCAGATTTGGAAGTAGTAGTCATAAGATATGAGTAAATGAAAAAGTGTTGCTTCATAAGTACCTTCACTCTCTTTCACAATTCTCAACTGCTATCTGCTTAGGCATGGGTTGCTCTGGGAAGTCATCAGATAAAAGAACAAGCAAACCTCTTAATTATTATACGGTAATAATGAATAGTACACCACATACTACTATGGAAAATGTATTTTATTATGAAACTTAATAACAAAAGAGTATAGCTTTATAAAAATTTGCATTAAAAAGTAATTTTAAAACTACCATACGTAAGAACTGATGGACTGCATGTGTTTTTTCTCTGATTCTGCTATTTTGGCTAATTTATCACTAAATAGGCAGGAGGGAGAATTGCACAAATTTTGATGGTCTCCTAAAACTCTTACGAAAGTAAAACATATGTTAAAAAAGGGAAAAAAAAAGAAAAAAGTGCTAACAAACCCAGCAGCCACAATAAAAAACAATGAGAAAAAATGTCTGTGGTGTTAGAACATTTTATGTTTTTATCATTTTGATTAAATCTGTGATTATACATTTAATTCTAGTCCACACCTTCAGTTATAATACTAAGTACATTAATTTGTTAAAAACACAGACATAATATTTTACTAAAATATACATGCGAGTGTCAAAGCCATACCGTCAAGTTAAGCAAAGTAAAAGAAAATCAATGGTTTTGATATGGGTGCCTGAGTAGGTTTCCCTGCATGCCTCTAGGTCTAAGAGGGCCACATTAGCTGTAGGTTTTTGCTTGTTATTTTATTAATTAGTAAGCAATCACTGCTGCCAATGGAATATACTTCCTTTCCTTTTATTTTAAATTATTTGCTTATTAAGATTCTGAACAATTAATTATTGATTATTTTTTTCCATACTGAGAAGCCAAACTATAATAAGATGAAAACCATGGTAACAGTGTAAGCAGGTATATTTAAAATAATGACAAAAAAATGATGTTCCATTAGAAGCCGTAATTGGTTGCCAATTAAGAAAGTGGATGGACTGAGAACTTGCAGGCAGTAGGGCTAAACAGAATCTGAGTTTGACATCTCTTCTCTAGATAAAATCAGACACAGCTAATCACTTGCAATATCTACTGATAAGATGAAGTTCATATATAATATCTTTATGTCATTCCTTAAAAAATGCTTCCTTGTATAAGTTAATGATGCTTGGAAAAGTTAATATACAATGTGAAGGAAGAGACATGAAAGAAGATGTATGGGCTACTACCATGAAAGATAATGAAATATAAGTAAATCCTTTTACACTGAGTGCCTACCTGCAACATGTCTAAGCTCATGTGAGAGTGAGTGGGAAAGAGAAAAATATTAGGGAAATTCTACTGGCACCATTTCACATTACACTAGAAAAAAAAATACTATATACAACATATATATTTTATGTTGTAGTTTGGTATATACAATTTCAGGTCAGGCCACTCTTCCTTCTTTCATTTCTTATTTGACAAATGGCCTCACCAGCCTCTGGATTGCATCTGTCATTTTGGCATGCTAGTACCTCTTAATCAAGAGCTACAATAATGTTTCTTCACTTTTGTAGCTTCCTTTAATGCTCTTGTTCACCAATGTATTCTATGGCTATCATTGAAGTCTTCAGGAGGTAACAGTTGAACACATCCTGAGGTGTCAGCTACTGATTTCAAAAATACCCCCACATTGTGCAAGGTTATAAAATGAAGTATCATGACGTGCATCTTAGCAATCCAGTAATAAAATGATGAAGCTACAACATGGAGACGTAACACACTTAAAATTTAATAGCAACAATAGTATATTTCTCCCAAACTAAACCATTAATACTAAACACATACATAGAAACATTCCTTGGGGATAAAACCCTTAAATGATCTATAACAGCGGAATAGAAAAATACCAATAAGCAATTCATGCATCTTTTTTCAGATTTGCATTCTGCAGTACCTGGATAGTGTATAGCACATCCAAATACATTTTAGTGTGCTTATGTATTTGGGATGGTATGTATTATACAGAAAAACAAAGGATATAAGAACCCTACCCCCCTTCCCCTTCAGCTTTCATCAGCAGATCAAATGGAAGCTGGCAATAGTGAATGTGATCGGTTAGTACTCAACCTATCAAAAATAATGTACTGTAATTGTCTGACTTTGATTCCCATTATGGTCTCTACCTGTTGTAAACAGGCAATGATACCTGATGCAGAACAATTATGGTGCGGTGGAGCAAAAGGGTGAAATCATGATATTTGCTTTGTAAGTGCAGAATTAAATGGCTTAACAATGAGACAAATGTACAGAGTAGGATATATCACAGAAGAAACATACAATAACATACCACCAAGGTTGTACCATATCTGTTATTAGCTGTGCATGAGAAAAATGAGTATAAATTGAATAACATTTATTCAGGCTTATAAAAAGTTCTTTGCTGGCAAACAAACACTACTGGTAAACAAACTTTTCTTTTTTTACAAAGTTTGCAATGATACAAGAAACTAACAAAGCTATTATTAAACAAATGTTGCTGTGTGATTAAAGCACTTCTGGATTTGTTTCTGCCCAAGCTGTTAAGAACCAGTATTTAAACCAATGAGAAAGCACAAAAATCAGAAAATATAAACAATTCATATGGTGTAAATGAAGATACTTAACAGTGGGTCTTTGGGATCAGAAGGATTCCCTCGATGGTTGCAGAAAAGATTAAAAATAAATAAATAAATAAAAACGGTTATTAATATCTAACCTTAAATATTCTATTCAGTGATCTTCTTACCCACAAATTACAGTTTCAGAACTGTAGTGTAGGTACTCCATTCCATTACAGGCTGTACACAGACAAGGCACATTAACAGGAGTAATTTAGAACTACTTTATTAATTTATATTTCAATAATTTAAGAATACACAAAAAACTGAATTTTCAGCATAATTATTAAAAAAAAACAACATGTTTTTCTACTTGTGATGCATAACCACCCACTGAAGTAAAGAATTAACAACTTCATTTTTGGTGATGCACTGTTTTGGTTTCAAATTTATTATGATATAGCATTAAATATCTATTCAATCCTCTTTAGGTCAAATGAATAGATTTTGGGGAAACGTACTCACAGACTCACAAAATTTAATAAAACAAAATTTACACTAGCTACATCTTTTGACTTGGAAGATAATCAGAGCACATGACAGAAGGTCACTTGGACTTGTTAAACAAACACTTCTTAATTTATGTTGGTTTCTTTAATATTTACCATGTTTCACGATGCCTGGCACCCTGAAGAAACCTACAAGATCAAGAATGCAATATGTAAAGGTGCAAAATCATGATGTTCAAGAATAACACAAGTAGGTAACGAGAGCTGCTAGGGATTACCAAGTTTGCCAGAAGTCTGATGGCTTTCTTACTAACTAACCTCTTAAAGGCAAGACTGCTTAATGAAGCAAATGAAGGGTCAAACATATTTGTCAAGCTCAATACTTAGCGTGTCGGGCACTAAAGATGAATAATATAACTTGGTAGTAGAGCCTTCATACTGTGTTTAAAACACAAAGAAACATTTCCTGAAAATAAAGTATTGCACCAGATTACTCTAGTGTGTCCATTTTAAGAAATGTAGGCAAATTAATTTTAAAGACGAACATTTTGCTCTGTGTAATTGTAAAAATTTAGTTTGCAAAAATTCTATTTATGATTTGCTATATTCTTACAGCACAACTGTGAAGTGTTTTCTGTGGGTTGATAATTATATTTACTTTATGTGGCATTACATAATTTTGAAATATTTGCTAAAACACAGACTAAGAAGAATGATATGGGGGTTAGTACACAGTCAAAAACAGATTCATCACACAAATGACTGGACCTCAGAGTTTTAGATTTGGCATTGCAAGTAAGCCCAAATAAAATGTCATGTGATTAATAACATTTGTTTTGGGAAAAGTGGTATCTCAGGGAGATGCCTGACACTCCAGGACCTGACATCAGAAAGTGTCTAGTAAAGACAGTAAAACAGGAAGGAAGGAAGTATGTGAAGACGACATAGCAAGAAAGTCAAGTGAAACAGGCCAGTGGTAGATACCGTAGTACCAGGCACTGCGTGGTTCTGTACAAAGAAAGGAAAATTGCTGGCGCAACTTAGGCATTAGGTCTGGGTCAGTACACAGCTGAACACACGAAAAGCAATGCCATGATCACTCAGAGCCTTGGGACAGATGAGGAATAGTTAAGCTCCCCGTCAAACATTAATCACAAGGGAAACGAATTTGAAGTCAAGCCCATGTTGCTTTCCACTGGCCTGGTTAGGCCACAGCAAAGACTGGCTTCACAGTAAAAAAGGAGGTGCCAAAACAGTATTTACAGCATCAAATGTCACCCTCCTCTGGATATGGAAAGCTCATCAAAAAGTGTCAAGATGAAACATGAGTAGTTTATGTGCGCTTAAAGAACAGCAGGATAAGAGGAGCACTTGACTGTAAAGCTGACTGACAAGGGAGAAAGATTGTAGGATTACCATCTTTAATTGAGATAAGATAATATTAAAAGAAATTGGCAAAATATCAGTTTTAAAAACTTCAGGTTCTTGTTATGTTTGGTTGTTCCTGACAGTCAACAAGTCTGAAGGAGAAATTCTCGGTAGCAAAAAGTGGGATAAGTAATTAAACAGGTTTATTCCTAACACAATAATATTGGCAGTAAATCTGCTACTTATCAAATCACACTGAAGAACGTGGTTATGAGAATATTTTGGTTAATTACTTTACCTTATACTAAAAGTAAGAAATCTGAGAAGGTCTGAAATTCCATACATATCTTTATAAAGACATTTTAAGATCTTTAAATTTGGTTCAACTTTAAAAATACTAAGCTATTTCTAAATATATATTTATATATATATATATAAAACAACATAAAAATTTATATTTTTTACTATTATTATTCTCTGTAAACATTCATTCAGCTTTATATTACCATCATATTGCAATAGTTTTCCTATACATTGTCTTTCAGGCTCCATCTAATGTGGATAATCTAAATCTTTATTGTTTTTAAATTTTGCAAAATGTTAAGTGTTTAATGTCAAAGATAAAAATGACTGGAATGAGACATCTAATTTTTTTTCTAAAATTTTACTCAGCTGCAGTAAAGTGGTACTTTAATCATAACAGCAACTTTGCACAATTTGTACTTTCAGTTGCAGAATTTCCAGCAAATCAACCAGTTACTTATCAGCCTTTAGTTTTCTCATTATACTTTGTATGTACTTTGTTTATATTTCATGACTCTTACATTTCATACTAAGTAGCTCCAGGGCAGGACATGTGCCCGCTAGCTTTGGAATATTACTTTTGGAAATGAAATGGTTAAACTTACAGAGAAAATTATAACTAACTATGGCAGTTGTAGTGACTTAAAATCAGCTGAAGAATGAGGAATAAGGCCAAGAATTGCATCAAGTCATAAAATTTTACTTGAGAATGTTAGTATATTATCATAGTGTTCAAATGAAATGGATGGATTGACTGATGAAAGGATGAATAGGTAAGTGGCTTCTTCCTATAGGCACCTTTATCTAGAGTTGATTCTCACCTCAGGCCCAATGGTACCAACAAATGCTCTGATCACCGTGACCCTGAACTGGATTAAGAAGACACAAGAACAAATGGCTGGAGTTTGACCCTGGAGTAGTTATTTACATCTTCTTTTCTCTAATCTCTTTTGTCTACAATAGAAACACACTACTAAAAGCCAACTAATACTGTACACATCCATCCATCCATCCATTTTCTAACCCGCTGAATCCAAACACAGGGTCACGGGGGTCTGCTGGAGCCAATCCCAGCCAACACAGGGCACAAGGCAGGGAACCAATCCCAATTATTAAAATAAAAAAAACAAAAAAAAAAACTACTTTTTGTCTACCAAATTTTTTTCAAAGAGTAAGTCATGGTAAAAAGCTACTCCTTAAAAGAAAGATTTAAAAGTAAGATTGTACGTCATCACTACATTATTATTAAAAATAGACATACTAGTGTTACATAATATAGCTAAATATTTTTTTAAAATATTATAAGTAAAATCACTGTTTATATATAATTAATGAACATTTTTACATTTTCCTACTTATATTTTTCTGTTAATTAACAATATTGAATTACCATGTATATTTAAATGTTACTTTCAACATTATTTGAAATTGTTTCAGAATTTGATGATTGAAACCTTCACAACTCAATTAAAACTGTTTACTTTGGCCGCTGAGTGACCTATTGCTGCATGAGCAAAAAAGTTCTGGAGCTGGACTTGGACTGATTAGATACAGATGAGTTAAGATTAGGTAAACACAATCCAACTGAGAATGATTATTATTTTTAAAGCACATCAGTAATTAGCACTCCATGCAGTAAATGTCTTCCGTTTTACTTTAGTTATCTGATAAAAGTGAATTAACGTGTCTTTAATAAACATTCCTTTCCCATGAAATTCACAATAAAAACTTATCTGAAACCAACAAACATGTAAAAGTTAAATTTCACTTTTCATGAGTTATTTTGAACGAATTGCATTAATTTAATGACAGTCTAAAAATTCTACCAACTGTTAAAGGAACCATTTTTCAGAACAAGAATGTGTGTCTTTTTCTTTTTTAATTAAAACTGAAAAGTACCATCTATATTGGTTTTAGTTTTATCGCAGGATTAAAATGAGATGTCACTGGGCGATTGATGGCTTTAGCAATATGCACTTTTAAAACTTGTTGATTTTTGCTGGCAAGTTGTTGGTGTTGCACTAAAATGAAACCATTAGGTTCAGTTGGACTCTACTCTTGAATACACTCAAAATTCTGGAAAGCCTTATAACTTTTTCAAACTTGAGTATACTTTCAGAAACACTTCTCAAGCTCAAAAGCCAGCTCCATGCTGAAGTACCTGTGTGCCAAAGTCTGGATGAAGGCAGAAAACAACCCCTGGTGAAGGCACCAGTCCATCGCAAAGCTCATGCACCCTCACACTCTGTCAGTGAACTTCACTTTTATGTCTTTGTGGATATGATTGGAAATTTGATAAACATGGAGGAAAACCCATGCAAAAATGGGAAGGATATGTAAACTCCATGCAGATGTATTGCCACTGAGAACTTGCTGGGAGAAAAAGAAATGAAACTGCTCGGAAGATGAAAAGGAAAACTCAAAGTCAAAGACATACTTGAAATACCAAGCAGCCAAAGCCCAAAGCATTAACCAAAAACCATTAGCCAGAAATCAAAGACAATTCTCTCAAGAAAGTGTATTCTGACTAGCCCTGAAAAAGTTTTGTTCACAAAATTAAAATCTTGGACATGGAGAGAAGCACACCATCATCTTAAGTACCCTCTGGGAAATTACATCCAGTGATGCAACCTCCTGGTATAATGTGCCAGCAACTGGGCTATATTGCTAATAACAACATAGTTGCCAATCTGTATAAAATAATTTAAAAGAGATCCCTCTGTGAAACAAAATGGTGACTTGAAGATCAATCGTAACAACAGGCAACAATTTAATGTAGGATTCAAGCCCAGGATTCTGGATCTGTGATGTGGCAGTACTAACCACTATGCCACCATGCCATCCACTATAGTTAACATTCTTTCAAAGATGAATTAGTATATGTACCTTATAAGACACAGACACATATTAAGGAGCTTAATTTTGACAATTACTTTCTTCAGTAAAAAAGTACTTGGGATAGATAGATAGATAGATAGATAGATAGATAGATAGATAGATAGATAGATAGATAGATAGATAGATAGATAGATAGATAGATAGATAATCGGAACACCACAGCTGAAGTGGTAAGGGAGAGAGAGCTAGGAAGGTGCTTGGTGTGACATTTGGACAGAGGAAGGAAAACAAAGAGACTTGGAGGTGGAATGAGGACTTCAGTAAAGCATAAAGAGGAAGAAGTTAGCAAAAAAAAAATTGGACAACCAGAGAGATGACAAAAGCAGATGGGTGTACAAAGAAATGCGGTGAAAGGTGGCAAAGGTTAAGGAGAAGGTGAACACCGAGCTATATGAGAAGCTGGACACAAAGGAACAAGAAAAGCACTTGTACCGATTGAACAGACTGATTGACCAAGCGGGTAAAGACATGCTGCAGGTCATGGTGATAAAGGATGCAGGTCGAAATTTGCTGACAAGCAGGGAGATTGTGTTAAAAAGGTGGAAGGAGTACTTTGAAGGACTTATGAATATAGAAAACAAGGGAAAGTATAGGTTGGATGAAGTGTAGATGTAAATCAAGAAGTACCGGGGATCAGCAAGGCTTAAGTGAGGGAAGCTATGAAGAGAATGAAAAGTAGAAGAGCATCTGTCCCAGACAATATACCAGTGATGGCATGGAGATGTTAAGGTGAGATGGCAATAGAGTTTTTAACTAGATTGTTTAACAAAACAAACTACTTTACACTTATTGTGATGAAGTATAATCTCATGTATTTTATCATCAACAGCACCACATTTAGCATCCCCATGGCACTGACAGACAGTAAGCACAGCATGGCCACACCCCAATTTTATTGCATTATTTCAAGTCAAGCTTCATTTTGGTGTTTCTTTATTGAACATCATGGGTGCAGTGGCTTGAACTGTGTGAAGTATGCACATGTTTCAATATCTTTGTGAATTCTCCACCTACATTCCAAAGATGTGTATTTTACATTATTATTATTATTATTATTATTTTTATTTATTTTTGTTAATTTAAACAAAAGGTCTACAGATATGTTAAGTGACTTATTGAAGCATACAGAGTGAGTCACAAGTGGGAACTGGACTAGCTGCCATGAGGACAGCTTTGAGAGTCAAAATGTGTCTCTATATGAGTGTGTTTTTAATTGTGTTCTGTAAAAGACTGCCATCCCATTCAAAGCAGCTGGGAAAGGCACTGACTGCCAGTGTCCTTAAATGGTACAAATGGATTAGAATATGAAAGGAAATTTTTTTCTATATAATAAATTTAATTTTTTAACATATCATAAGTCTTCCAAAAAATGTAAAAAAAAAAAAAAAAGGTACACTAAATTTAGATATCAAATATACAAGCTTTGACTTAAACAGAATAGATTTCATTTTAATGCAAAGTTACAACTATGCTCGGTGTTAAATATTATCAGATGAAATAGAATGAAGACAGACATTTTTAGCTCACCATAATAGAGTTGCTGACCATTTAGTTTATAAACATTCTGTATTATCTTACGTTGTTTTTATCTGCTACTGTTGGCACATCTAATGTCACCAGACAACTGAAACACTGAAACATAAGCACTATGAGAGGACCCAATTCCAAAATAGGGAGGATGTCTACATAACATTCTCATGCTTTTTCTTCAGGATCTGTTACTTTGGCCAGGATTTTTGTTATGTTGCTTTTTATGTGTCATGACTCTTTTTCTTAGAATTGAAGCATGATTTAAATTTTGAATGAAAGTCAATTTTTCTTCTGTTGGTTGATAGAGTTGAGATTTTTCAGATAAGGAAGACAGAAGTTTTGAGGTAAGATATTATACTCACTATTCATGTCACTCGAGAGTGGTGCTATGTCACATGTTGCTTAACATGTATAAGTAAGAACTTCTCTATACTCTGTACACATGACAATAACAACCCTATAAACTTATTACCACAGTATGAGGCTCAATTAGTGTAAACCCAGCAACTGACTACCAATGCAATTGCGACTTACCGCAATCCTAAATTCAAATAACTGAGCCCAAATTAAAAAGAAAAAGCACCTGCTTTACAGTTACAGAAAAAAATAGATTTTGTTACTTTATTAATTATTCTAAGGAAAACAGAAAATTAACGAATTTGCAGGGTTTTCCAAAAACTGGAAGTTGAACTTCAAAAATCACAAAACCTAACTCAAAAAATTTCCTGGGCAACATTTGTTCCCCAGTATTCTCAACAGGGCTTCAAAATGTCCTCAAGAAAAGAGAACTGATTTATGAGATAAAAGTAGGAAATAATACGCTAAATCAATGCCAGGTCACTTGGCAGTGATACAAAATTGGTTTATGTGCAAATATTACAAGACTATTATGTACATTTTATATATAAACACACCCATACATTTATACGTTTCAGTACTTACTCCAGAAAGAGTAGAAAAAAACAAATTAACATTTTACTTACCTGGAGGGCTTCAATTACACCCCTATGAAATGTTACACTGTAAAACCGCTGCATGTGAATAACTTCCACAGCTTACAGAAGCCAAGTTCTAATTTTATGGATGATGAGAAATTAGGTTTGAGAAAGTGTCTTATCTGATGCCAGAAATGTTATTCTAGCTGGTCATCTGGTTTAGTTTTTCTTAAAAGGCAAATAACGGAAGGGCGAAGAAAAAGTTGGCCTTTTTACATTGCTTTTTATTAACATATTACAAGGCCTTACAGCAATTTACTGCAAAGTGGCTTTTCTTTGTTTTACTATTTGTTCAGTCTCTCCCTTCTCAGCCCCAAGATATCTTTTAGGACTAAAGAGCACATTTTTCTAGCCCCATGAGACCATGGTGGGGGATGACCTGGCGTCAGAGGTAACAGGTTAGAAGTTTGCCTGGTATCCTGTCATTCAATTAGTCAGTCCAAGTGATATCTCTCTTACTCATTTCATGGACATTCAGCTGTGCTGTGGGACTTTGAGAAGCTTTCTCTTAAAAAAGCTTATTAAACTGCCTTCTTCTATAAAAGTATTACTTATCTTTTGGTTTAAACCAAAAACTTCACTGTACAAAAATACCCAGGCAAATGGATAATATTAATTACAATGGACACCAAAACTGTCCACACCTTTATTGAATTTTCACCATCTGATGTAGTCTAAATCAACACAAATCATGTTATACCTTTTTCAATTTTGTTAAGATCTTGTAATCAATATTTAAGTAAAAAACAAATAGATTGCATTTTAGGGGAAAAAACCTGCTCTCTGTTTAGCTAGATAACAAAATATTTGTCATATTTGAATAAAACTTTATTCGTGTAATGACTAGTCTTTTTTAAAACCAGTTTAATGGAGAGAGTTGAGTGGGACTAATGTCCATCATGAAGAAACACTAAAACTCCCACATACTCTTCATTTTGTTAAGCTGGTGTGGGTTTAAGAGGAATATGTTCAGACAATAAGAAAATGCAAGCTCCACAGACAGACATAAACAAAAACCTCACCACTAGCAGTGAGAGGAGGTGATGGAACTTCCTGAAACTTACCTTCCAACTGAGGAATATTCAACACAATCACTAGGGCACCATCATCCATTAATTCATACCTTTGATCACATGAGGATAACATCAAAGTTTTTACCGGGATGGTTACCTTGTTTCTATGATATATTTAGTGGATAATGGATGAACAGAGAAGATGAGTAATGCTTTTTCTTAACACTTAAAATACCCCCATCCAATGGGTGCATATGTTTCATGAAAATACATATTTTCCTTTATTAATTAATAATTTTCAAAAAATAATGAAGAAAAAAAGCTTTCATCCTGCAAAGGCACTAAAGTATACTATAAATTGACAAATTATGTTTTAGACAAGGCTCAACCCAATCTCCATCATTTTAAAGTATTACATGTTCAGAAGGACAGCCTATCCATCCATCCATTATCCAACCTGCTATATCCTAACTATAGTGTCATGGGGGTCTGCACAGGGCGCAAGGAAGGAAACAAACCCCGGGCAGGGTGCCAGCCCATCACAGGGTGCACACACACACACACCCCAAGCACACACTAGGGACAATTTAGAATCGCCAATGCACCAACCTGCATATCTTTGAACTATGGGAGAAAACCGGAGTACCCGGAGGAAACCCACGCAGACATGTGGAGAACATGCAAACTCCACGCAGGAAGGACCCGGGAAGCAAACCCGGGTCTCCTAACTGCGAGGCAGTGAGGCAGCAGCGCTACCCACTGCACCACCGTGCGGAGAAGGACAGCCTAATAAAGTGCAAATAACAACCAGTATTTAAAGCTCTGATTCAGTAAAATATTAAATTATTAGAAATGTAAATATTTTTTTGAGATAAGCAAGAAGGAAACTAACCCAGAGACCAATTGGCACAATGATAAAATAATACAAATATACAAATTCACTTATATAAGCTATAAAATATTTCTGAAAAGTATATACAGTGGAACTTCGAGATACGATCACCTCTGTATACGAGAAATTCAAAATACGAGGAAAGTATGAGCGAAAAATTCAGATCTAAATGCGAGCATTTGCTCGCGTAACGAGCCACGAGCCAGGCTGTGGGTATACAGTGGTGTGAAAAACTATTTGCCCCCTTCCTGATTTCTTATTCTTTTGCATGTTTGTCACACAAAATGTTTCTGATCATCAAACACATTTAACCATTAGTCAAATATAACACAAGTAAACACAAAATGCAGTTTGTAAATGGTGGTTTTTATTATTTAGGGAGAAAAAAAAATCCAAACCTACATGGCCCTGTGTGAAAAAGTAATTGCCCCCTGAACCTAATAACTGGTTGGGCCACCCTTAGCAGCAATAACTGCAATCAAGCGTTTACGATAACTTGCAATGAGTCTTTTACAGCGCTCTGGAGGAATTTTGGCCCACTCATCTTTGCAAAATTGTTGTAATTCAGCTTTATTTGAGGGTTTTCTAGCATGAACCACCTTTTTAAGGTCATGCCATAGCATCTCAATTGGATTCAGGTCAGGACTTTGACTAGGCCACTCCAAAGTCTTCATTTTGTTTTTCTTCAGCCATTCAGAGGTGGATTTGCTGGTGCGTTTTGGGTCATTGTCCTGTTGCAGCACCCAAGATCGCTTCAGCTTGAGTTGACGAACAGATGGCCGGACATTCTCCTTCAGGATTTTTTGGTAGACAGTAGAATTCATGGTTCCATCTATCACAGCAAGCCTTCCAGGTCCTGAAGCAGCAAAACAACCTTAGACCATCACACTACCACCACCATATTTTACTGTTGGTATGATGTTCTTTTTCTGAAATGCTGTGTTCCTTTTACGCCAGATGTAACGGGACACTTGCCTTCCAAAAAGTTCAACTTTTGTCTCATCAGTCCACAAGGTATTTTCTCAAAAGTCTTGGCAATCATTGAGATGTTTCTTAGCAAAATTGAGACGAGCCCTAATGTTCTTTTTGCTTAACAGTGGTTTGCGTCTTGGACATCTGCCATGCAGGCCGTTTTTGCCCAGTCTCTTTCTTATGGTGGAGTCGTGAACACTGACCTTAATTGAGGCAAGTGAGGCCTGCAGTTCTTTAGACGTTGTCCTGGGGTCTTTTGTGACCTCTCGGATGAGTCGTCTCTGCGCTCTTGGGGTAATTTTGGTCGGCCGGCCACTCCTGGGAAGGTTCACCACTGTTCCATGTTTTTGCCATTTGTGGATAATGGCTCTCACTGTGGTTCGCTGGAGTCCCAAAGCTTTAGAAATGGCTTTATAACCTTTACCAGACTGATAGATCTCAATTACTTCTGTTCTCATTTGTTCCTGAATTTCTTTGGATCTTGGCATGATGTCTAGCTTTTGAGGTGCTTTTGGTCTTCTTCTCTGTGTCAGGCAGCTCCTATTTAAGTGATTTCTTGATTGAAACAGGTGTGGCAGTAATCAGGCCTGGGGGGTGGCTACGGAAATTGAACTCAGGTGTGATACACCACAGTTAGGTTATTTTTTAACAAGGGGGCAATTACTTTTTCACACAGGGCCATGTAGGTTTGGATTTTTTTTCTCCCTAAATAATAAAAACCATCATTTAAAAACTGCATTTTGTGTTTACTTGTGTTATATTTGACTAATGGTTAAATGTGTTTGATGATCAGAAACATTTTGTGTGACAAACATGCAAAAGAATAAGAAATCAGGAAGGGGGCAAATAGTTTTTCACACCACTGTAGCTCTCAGCTTAGCGAAGGGGCGTGGTAGCAGTTGCGAGCCGCGATCTGCGGTGTCTGCGTTTCTCACTTAAGTGCACATCCATGATTGTTCCTGTGGCTGATGGGCTGCAGCTGCCATGTCCTCCCCGCATATATAGAGAAGCGCGAGCTGGTTAAGGGGGAGAAGAAGTAAAAGAAAAGAGAGGAGAGAGAATGGAGGCAGGCAGGCAGGCCGGCCGCGAGCGAGCGAGTGCAGGCTCGCGTGTAGCTGAACAGTGAGCTGAACAGGCGAGCCAAACACCTGAAGCAGGACGGTGTAGAGAAGGTCAGCTGCATTAAGAGTGTCTCGCCTGTTGCAGAGCCCGCAGGTGAGACGCTAACAGAGAAGAAGCACCGGGGATTGTCATCTGTTTTTTAAAGACTGCATCCTTTTGACGTTTTAACCTCGTGTTAAAGGATTGTTATTCTTGTGTATTTTAAACCTCCACTTCACAACTATTTTAAGGATTATTTATTTAAAGATTTATTGAATGCTCTACTGCACTTTAGACACCTGTTTTCATTCTTTTAATAATCAGTTATATTATTTACCAGTGTTATTTATTAAAGGTAGACTACAGTATATATAATTTATCAGTGTTATTTGTTAGGAAAATTGATTTTTATGTTAATATATTTGGGGTGCGGAACGGATTAACTGGATTCCCATTATTTTCAATGGGGAAGTTTGTTCTAGATACGAGAAATTCGCTATACAAGCTCAGTGCTGGAACGAATTAAACTCGTATCTAGAGGTTCCACTGTATCATATATAAAGCATTTCAGAAATGACACAAATCGGAATACCAAATTTGACCAAAAACTAAACTAATTAGCTACATGGTAATTAAATGTTCACACTGTTGGCATATTAGTTTTGTGTTTTCAGATAATTAATTCTCTAAGATACTAAAACACTGTAAAAAAGTAGATCATTAAATCTGCTTTTGATCTCCTTATCTTGTTTGGAATTGTTTGGAAGCGTGACTGTATAAAAACATTATCTTGAAAAGAATGGCAGTCCATCACTAGATTGAAAAGAAAAAAAAAACAAGCTTATAAGGATCACACTAACCAATTTAGACATGTCCAACAACATGGCTGTTTGTCTTTACACTGTGAGGGCAAATAGAGTCCTCATAGAAAACACTTTCAAAAAAAGAACAACAATCAAACAACACACACACAACAACCAAGTCCTACATGAAGTCTTAGGACCAAACTGTTAGTCTGATTAATATTATTATTTTAAATTTGCAACAAAGTGTGAAGTGGCTGGTGCTATTGCCTTATTACTAAAGAGACCGGAGTTAAATTCCCATGGCCTATGCACTGATTGAACAGGAGAGGTGCATGTTAGGTTGTGAGTATATGTCAGTGTGTCTGTTATTTTGCCCTGCAGTGGTGCTCTTTCCAAGACTTGTTACCACCTTTCACCTGACATGTTGGGGTAGGCATCAGCCCCAGTAACCCTGACCTTCATAAGCATTTTATAAAATAAACAGATAGCTATATGGATTATTTAGAATTTTGAACAATGAAAAGTCAAACTCTAAAATATGGCATAAGCCACTGAAAAAAAATTAAAGAAAATATATATAAAAAAATAAACCGGCAAAATGAAACATTTATGTGGATATTTATGTTTAGGTTGAAGAACATAAAAGATGGTAATTAATGAAGTTATTTAAAATACCTGCTTAATTCATCAATTTTTATTTTATTTTACTTAGAACCATTAAGAGCACATTTTCACAAAACTACTCCAAAGCAAATACCAATTAGGGCAACATACCACACAATGTAAATGGTACATAATAAAATATGGGAAGTTTAGGGAAATGGCAAATTCCAATAGTAAGGTTGAAAACAAATCTATATATCAATAAATAAATAGATTGTGCTTAACTAGCTAATACAACCATAGTGCCGTTCATAGCATATCACAGATATAACAATTAGAAGATATTTTCTGCATTTGTGTTAACCATCAAACTGTTCCTAAAAGTTGCCTTTGAAGTTTGTACAAAGTGCCAAAGAAAACAGCCACTATACATTTGACTTTGTTTTGAAAAGATTTATTCCTGTAGTTACCATATCATGCAAAACTTTTACAAGCTAGAGCACTGTACTTTCTAAAATTTCCCATGTGGGGGAAAAAAGACAGAAAAGAGGCAGCCTTTACAGTATGTATTATATGAACATGCAATGCTAAAAATTAAACTCCTTCAGTATATTTTGCTTTTCACTATATGACATGCTTATGAGACTCTAAAACAGAAGAATTACCTTTAAAATGAGTCTTCGATGAAGGGCTGTAGAATATTTTAATAGAACATATTAGGCATTCTACCATTTAGACAACCTAAAACACTGATTGCCACAATGTTAGAAGGTAGACAAAAGCAGCTTTTATTTTAAATTATACTGTAAAAGTAAGCACTGTGTTTTTTTCTGCTTCTATAAAAACTTAATTTCCTCTTTTTAGATTTCTCCTTTCAAATGGTTTAACTGTACTAATCATATAGGATTATATGCTGTATATATATATATATATATATATATATATATATATATATATATATATATATATATATATATATATATATATATATGACATTCACTGTATAGCTTTGAAATTAATATGTAAAAAGATTAAATGTGACTGAGAACTACATTTACCCTAAATGTACAGACAGATTAGATGAAGCTATAGCAAACTACTATATTCCATCAAAGGGGCACCATATTTTAAGGCACTTTTCAAGAATATCACAAAACTTACATAACTAACATAACTTTACAAAATTTAAGAAGAAGGAAACAAAGCCAAGTGTGCAAAATGATTCCAAATGCCTCTTGATTTCTGGTTCTTGGGTGAAAGGGTTAAATAGAAGAAGCTGTCTTATGTAGATTGTACTGAAACCTTCCTGTTGGGAGTTCCTTTGAGAACAAGTGGGAAAGGAACAGTATTAATAGCTGCAACTTTTCTCTGCATTTTCCCACAGGTCTGGACAGGATCTCTAGTTTAGTTCGGAAAGGGTGACCTGAAACTACTGTGGACTTTGGAAATTAAGGGCCCCACACGGAGGAAACAAGAAGGCTTGAGACACAGACTAACATTACAGCCACAGACAGAAACCTACCCCTCCAAATAACCATATACAACATTTTGTACCCTTACAAGGGATGAATATTATATGAATCCATACATATGCTGAAAACCTTTTAATGAAATTAAATTAAATAAAATGAAATGAGACAGACAGACAGACAGACAGACAGACAGACAGACAGACAGACAGACAGACAGACAGACAGACAGACAGATAGATAGATAGATAGATAGATAGATAGATAGATAGATAGATAGATAGACAAATGAATAATTATTACAGGTAAGGGAATAAAAGAGCTTTTATTGCAAATCAATTATTTAGTTAAATACAGCCTTGTAGTACACACCTGTAAATACTTTAAACTTCATACAATTGTATACCAAACACAGAATAAACAGCATTAATTGTAAGGAGTGAACCAGAAAGCATCAGTTTACTAGAAATCAAAAACAACACAGATAATAATGTAAACGCTACTCTAAAAATGTCTTCAGTTCTGTAATAATTACAGATTTTCCTCATGTTTTCACTTGTGAGGTGTTCAGTGCCATGACAGTAGCTGGATTCTCTAAACAATTTGTTGAATACCGAGAAAAATATGCTCATAAAAATAAACTGGCTAGCACTCCATCAACTGTATGAGTTTAATCAAGTTGATAGAGAAATCTATGATGAGGGATAAGGGATACTATGATAAGAGATAATACATACCCTTAATGAATATTTTAAATAGGTAAACGTAAACAAGTGAAATTCCAGAATATAATTAGCAAAATTTGCAGATGAAAAAAAATGCTATGGATACTATTTAATCAACAACATCTGTGTATAGGATAAAGAAAATGAAAAATTTGAAGACTAAAGTCAGAACAATGCCATAACATGCATAATTACTTATATGCAAGAAAATAAACAACTAAGTAAATATATTTAACTTTACAATTTGAAGTTTCAAAATTTGTATGTGATTTAATATTAAATTCCAATCATCCACAATAAATTACTGAAAAGTCTGACAGTCTAAATCTCATAGTTTATTGTACCTCATTGGGTTATACGTGTTGGGATCACATGTAAAAACTTAAACATGACACTCCTTCTGTCTAAAACTTGTTGAGAGCTGTTCTGAGATGTAAATCTAACACTGGCTTAGACAATAACATGATCATCTCGCACCTCCAAAGAAAACACATTCTCGCAATGTAAGGAAAACACTTATTCAGTCATCCTGCATATTATAACAAGTTATAAAAGTTGATTCAGTTCAAAAATTGCATGTCATTTTGGTAGGCATGTATTTTGTGAATGATTCTGTGTAAAATTTGCATGTCTTTTTTGTAGGTGTTCTTTGCTTAATATAATTACAAATGCATGTGAATTTGTTTACTGTTAAAAAAACACAGTTTACATTGTCACTACTATTATATAATAAATTGTTGGTGACACTTTTCTGAAAAGGATCAACATACCTTCCCACCCCTATACCCCCCTGGCAGCAACCAATGCTATGGATGGAATGATATTATTTGAACTTCTGAGATTTCAAACTGAGAAAGTTCAATACAAGCTGTTATTACTTATTGTGTATTGTCTTTCATGTAATCTCCACATTATGGTCATGGTAAACATTTTTTACCTGGTGTGGTTTATGTCTACAGATTTGCATACCATAAGCCACAGTCACAGTTTTAAGACTACTGCTGAATCAAGTGGCCAACGGTCATAATGACCAATGTTTTTTATTATTATCTTCAAGGATCTGACAAATGAACTGATGCTGCATTAAAAAAAATAACAAAAATATTAACACACGGGATTTCATACAAAGAACAAACTTCAACAAACAACTATAGTGACCAGTAATCCTAGTAAAAGCAGAAATATACCTAATGCAATACAAACCTACCCCGTTTTCCAGGTTTCAAAGACAACAAAATAATTACTCTTCTAATTCAAAATAATTACTACTAACAGTGAGCTGACTAGCCTACTGGATTCTTCTAAACATGAGCCACTAATGCTTCCCCTTATGCCTTTGGTTCTGGAGTGCTATAAGCAATATTTATTGCATCACTGAAATATTTAAGAGGCAAGTCCAATGTTAGTTTATTGTAATGTACACAGCGTATTATAAAATTCTTACTTGCATGTACAGTATGGCAAATATACCAGAGCACTAACAAAATGTAATCAGACATACTGTAATTAGTTAGAAAGGCACATTGATACTCACTAACACTGGGACCAATTTAGTGTCAGCAATCTAGGTATCATGCATATCTTTGGGAATGTGGGAGGAAAACCAGCTAAGGTTTCATAAAAATCAGATGTCTGAAGCAGAATTATCACCAGTTGCTGAAGGTTTTCAGGATCATTCACTGAGTCTAATTTTTAACTTTTACATTCGTTCACCTCTATGTCCTATACTGCCCCACTACATACTAGGAAAGCTGGGTTTAATACATAAGCCAAGAACATTAGGAACTCCAGAGACTAACTTCTTACCTTTCTGTGAACTAAATGTAGTGGACATGACACAAGAAAGCTATGGCACTAGGACAAAATGTTATTAACTAACAAGAAAGCAGACACATAAAAAACAGAAAGTGATTAAGCATTTATGTATCATTTTAACACAAGAATATGACTTAAAATTGGTAACAAAGTATGTATTTAATATGATAAGGGTTAACAGCTGTTACACTGTCTTACATTGGTTATGCAATATACTTTATATATCCAAATACAGTGACATTTCAACAGCTAATGAGTCAGTACACATGAAAACACACAAATGAGATGGCTTTTATAAAACTATGCTAACAACTGTAAACCTCCTACAATTACTGGCATGATCCCTAACCTCTAAGAGGCGGTAATCCAGAACTGATTGTAAGCTGTCAAATCTACTTCCCTCAGGTGAAATATGTCTGCTCAATTACAAGTCACTCAGGATGGTTTATGATCTCAACTCATGGCAAAGACCATTTGACATGTAAACTTTAACCTCTAAAAAAATTTACCAGCTATTAAAATTGACTACTCGTCATTACTGGATCAAATGTGCCATTCAGACAATGATATGATGTAAGAATTGTTAGTGCATCACTGAATAAAATGCAAATGAAGTACTGTTTAAAAATTACACAATTGCATGCTGTTCTAACATGGATATCATACTGAAAGATTCTGCAAAAAAAAAGAAAAGAATAAAATATTTACATGAGCATAACGACTGTTATTCTTGTTTTGATAATGTTAATGGCAAGTCTTAGAGTTTGAGTGAAACTTTTCAATTGACAGAGGTTTTCTGCTACACAAGAATCAAAACAAGTTTAGAAAACACTGATTTTTTATATACATTTAAATTTAGAGAAATTCTTAATAAAAATCAGTGCCTAAAACATTTTTTTTTTCTTATTTACAAAATCATCTATATTGCATCACCTGACAAGTTATTTAAATGCACTGAACTCTGAAACAGCCTCTTTATGCACCTGCTAAACTTGCCTTTGGGCAATAGTGGAAAAAATCAACAGCTATTTCCTCGGCTTGGGGGAACTGAGCAACGCATGAGTTGACAGCATTTCTGGATTTAAAACTTGGGAGATTCACTGACTCCAGATATGGACAAGGGTCAGGCTAGAAGGCCGAAAGGCTAACAAGCAAAGACCAGAGAGCAAAGCTCACAGTCGGGCAAGAGTTCAGTTAATTTATCTAGGCAATCTATTCCAGACGTGGAAAATGATACATTATTGGATCCAGACCTGCAGCCGCTTTGTATATATTACATTACGAAGACCAACCTCACTTAAGTATCATTACCTTCCTTTCAGAAATATAGTTATTACTCATACTTGTTCACAGAGGGGGCTTTACTCAGCTGGCATTCAACTGACTTTGTACTCTGTGCTCCTTTTCTAATTCCCCTTTCTACTGTGGGAATTATTAAGCATAACAAGCAGCATGCTTACCACAGAACACCCAAGTTGATCTCACTTAAAGGGATTTTCATGAGAATAATAAATGCGAAGTGTGAGCCTATAGATAACAAAATTATAAACAATGGTAGACTTGATATTTAAGCACATAGTGAAAGTGGTTCAACAAAGAGCACTAGCAGTCAAGGAAGTAATTACTGAATTTGGAGGAATGGTTATAGAGCATTCCTTTTAAAAACCAAAGCATGAAAATCCACAGCTTAATCATATTTGTTTTCCTTGCTGTTTGCAGTTTAATTACATGCTTCAGAATGTCATCATCAAGCTGCCTACCACCAAAACTTGACCAAAACTTTTCTATAAATGCCTAAGGCCATTTTCACAAGTAAGTCTCACAAATGCTTATCCAGAGTAAAATATGGAAACATTTATTTCAACAGTCCCATAACGCACAAACAGCAGACAAAGGCTATATATAATTACATCTCTTAGTCTGCTTTTTAGACTGTAGATGTGTCCAAAGTTAGAATTGCACAATATCCTAGCAAATATAAGTATGACTGACAAAAGTTGATGATATAAAGCACAAAATATTTCACGTCTTGCTTTTTACAAAGTGCCAGCTTTCTAATATACTTTAATGCATGCAAAAATACAATAATAAACATATTTAATTGCTAACAGTAGTAGTGATTGCCTTTTGCAATGAAGCTAAAGAAGATACCAGTAATTGCCTGAGTGAATATCACCTCTTCTTCAGCCTTTTGTAGATAACACTATCATAAGTCCAAATGCTATTAATTATAACAAAGAGATTTCAAACCACTGCATAACAGAACATTAGAACAAACAGTACACAGCCATATCAAAAAGTACTGTGTCTTTTTTTTTTTAGTTTTACGGTTTTACAACATAGCTAAATATTCTCTAGACCTTACTCAGTCCTAAATTTTGATAAACATAATCTTAAGTGTTAAACAACAAACTGCAGATACGTATTTGTCATTACTTACTCAACAAAGACTATTTCAACATGCAGAAGCAATATGTGAAATATTAAGTATGTGCTCTATTATGCAGTAGCTTGATGAACCAGAAATTAATTTTTTTTTTAAATGTTGGAGAAGCTTTAATGTCCACAGCTAAAAAAAAAATTAAAATGAGCGTATAATAAACTGAAAATGTGTGGTCCAGACTAGGTCTATTTCACAGGAGAATATGCAGTTGTGCTTGCTGATAAGCACTGCTTAGAATATTGCATAATTGTGTGCCACCAGTTTGTGAATCACTTTTCAGTTTCGCAGATTGCTCAAACCACATGATGGCAACTGTATGTTATAACCAAGTTACAGGTTACTATTTTTATCTTGTAACCGTTGAGGCAAGAAATGCCTGTCTTTAAGTCTCACTTGCTCACATCATCTGCCAAATGAAAGGCAACAATGGCAAACTCTCATACGTTAGAAAAAAAAATTAACCTGGGGAAAGAAAACAAAAGGAATCAATTCTCAGAGTTCTGGTATGAATAAAGTAAACATACTGTATGTTCAAATGGAAAGTGAAATGTTCTGGTTTTAAAAAGAACACATTTACTGATTGTTTAAAACAAAACACAATATATAAGTTACGTAGAGCTGAAAAATGAAAAAGGTCAAATTTATGGGAGAGGTTTGATTTTTTTAATCAGGTTTGTGAAATACAGTATGAACTCTTAGTAAACTCTAAAGAAAATAAGATAACACCTATGACGCTCAACAAGGAAAACTGGTAGTGGAATGAGAGATGCCGCTACATGTCTGCTGTATGTGTTTTAGAAGAAAAAAAAAAAATTAAAAATCTATTAGGGGAAAACAGATATAATGTCATATATTAAATCCAATTTGATTAGGATTTAATGATAGGAAAATTTTGTTTATTATCCAACCATCCTTTTATTAATCTGCTAGTCGAGTTCAGAGCCACAGGAAGTCAGAGCCCATTCTACCAGAACTGTATGCAAGGTAGAAACAAACTTTGGAAAGGTGCCTGTCTACAGCTGATTTAGTCTCGCTTTATCGACTTAGTTAGTGTAAGTTCTAAAGATGAAATGACAAAAATAATGAAGAGGACTGATACTGGATTCTCCATGATATCACTCAAATGACTGAATTAATAACTATTGAAAAACTAAGATTTATCTCAGTAACTAAACAAAGAACATTTAATTTTAAAGGTTTCAAGAAATTTGTTACATAGGATGAATGCCAAAAATTAGGAATAAGAGTTTTGTTGGGTTGATGATGCTGATGAGAGTTAATAGAAAGAAAGAAAGAAAGAAAGAAAGAAAGAAAGAAAGAAAGAAAGAAAGAAAGAAAGAAAGAAAGAAAGAAAGAAAGAAAGAAAGAAAGAAAGAATGAATCCAGGTTTTCACTTAACACTAAATTCTACAACATTCTTTTGCTTTGTATTATCTAATAACAGCACATTTATCAGAAGGGCATGGACAATTCCTGGTCACGTACCGGTGGAGAGCTTTCATCACAAGTGGATGGTGATGATACTCTACCTCCATTAATTCAAGCTGGTAACAGACATGTGAAAGTTGAACAGAGAATCTTTAAGTGAGCACAAAAAGCAGCATGGGAGTAAAAATAATATTTCGCCATAGGCCTTGCAAAGTTTTCTTATTCTACTGTCATCACACTGCCAGCACGACACATGCAAACATATCTGACACACTATGGCTCAGTTCATTTGTCTGATTATTAATCTGGGTTTTGTTTCAAACTGTAAACTACTATATATGATTTGTATCATATGTAAAGTTCATTTAAAAGGCACAAATGGCTTTTAGAAGAAACATTATACATCATTTCATATATCGTGTCTTTTGCATGAGCTCCAGAAATGCCAATAAATTCTAAATGTTGAAGATAAAAAGTTGAAAAGATATCTGTAGTTATCTACTGCACAATTCTGCACTACATCATATGCTGGACAATTTTTTTTTTTTATCATTGGATTTTACAGTAAATAAATGCATAGCTGTAACAGTATGTTATAATGGCTGGAGCTGTCTCACTACACTTGAGAAAAATAGGTTCAGAAATTGTGTGCTTACATTAGAGAAAATTGGCTATCACAGGAATCAAAGAACTACTTTACTCATAATACTAGTCTTAATGATATTAAATTATGCATATCCCACTGCCACATTTTTTGTTTGTAAATGCTATTTTGTAACTAATGTGTGGTAATTTAGAAGTAATCTAGAAGTTAGAGAGATGGATGAGTAGATGGATGGAAATTTAGGAACACAAAAAAGACAGAGGCTGTGAGGAAAAAAAATCTTAGGCTACCAAAACCTGAAAAAATGTATAATTTTCAAACTTACAAAATACTTTCTTTCAGGTAACAAGTAATGGGTTCATAACACAGCTTTGTTGCAGAAATGGAAGTTAATCAAGCCCTTAAAGTTGATGCAAAAAATTACTACATGTGTTCCAACTTTTGTTGATTACTTGAAAACACTTTCTCTGTATAAAAACAGTGTAATAACAAACTGTGTTGCTTCACCCTCTGAAGCATTATTTGGACAATACTGCATTATATATTATTATAATAATGGCACACACCACATAAAAGTATGTTATTGTGACTGTATTTAACTGTTTATTTATGATGAGTTTTCTGAATGGCAGAGCAAATGAACAAATAGGCAAAATAGAATCGTAATTTTAACAGGCATAGTCAGAAATCAAAAAGTCAATTCATGTAATGATAAAAACAAGGAATTCTTAATTATTAATTTTATTATTTTTGCTATGCACCTAAAATACCCCAGAAAAGTAGTACAAACCATTTTATATTCGAAGATCAGGCAATATTTACTGTTATTACAGATCCTTATATAAAATGACCTTTCTGGCACTACATGCTAAAAAAGTACATAAGTATCCATCAAGAGTTTGTTATATACCTACCAACTATTGAAAAAAAAAACAAATTAGCAAGTAAATTGCAGTTTTCAGACTAAATCAAAATAACAAATAAAATTAATTTCTAAATAATCACTAAGAGAAATAAAAATCTAAAACTGATGCTAGGGGTATCTAAAACTAGCAACTAACATGTGTGATTCACTGCAAACAAGTCTTAGTGAACAAATTTCTTTTTTTCCAACAGTGACATGTTTTGATGACTTTGTGTTTTATTGTTTTTACTTGTAATAAAAATATGCCAGGAATCAGGTTATCATTTAGTTACCTAAAATGCACCATAAGTCACTGCAGTTTTAAACAAAACCCCCTTATTACAGTTCTTCCTAATATATTTAAAATAATACTTGACTTACAGAAAATGAGACCGACAGAAAAATACATCCATCCATCTAGATTCTAAACTTTCTATTTGTTTTTAAACTTAGTAGGAGTCAATCCTTATTCTTGCTAGGTAACATCAAGACCTGGATGTACAGTAATAGGCGGCTTGTAACAAGATAAACTCACTCAGATGAACACCCACACTCACATACAGTGTGATACTGTGCCAAAGACACAAGGAAATTGATAAATGCACAAGCTTATGACTGTTTGAAATGTAAGCTATAATCCAAAATTTGTTTCTAGTTGTATAAAAAAGCAAATAATTTTATAGTATTTACTTTTATCAGGTTTTGCATGTATGATGATATTTTGAAATGTGTCTCTAAGCATTCATGCCTTTACTTTTATTCAATTTAATGAAGGACCTGTGCATGAAGGTGTATATAGGTGTCCCAACCTAACATGAATTGCTAACTGTCATTAAATAAACTAGGAGGTTCCCACATTATTTTATTTGAAATACATACTAAGCCCTCAATTAGAAAGGATGGGGAGGTTGCTGACAGAACATATATTAATTTCTACAGTGATAACATTTTGGATTCATTATTTTATGCAAGGGATGCTTGTAATTAGATCTTGCAATTCTTGAAATGAGAAAAATATGGTTGATCAAGGTATTAGACAACAGAGGATACCGAGCAGGCTAGTTTACTAAGAAAATCCATCATTTATAAGTTTTTAGCAACAGAGGGAAAATCATGGCAAGCATCAATGGTCCTGGCTCTCTTGCTTTTATGTGCTGTCCTTTAACATTGCATTTTTATAAAAATCTATAAAGGAATCAAATCTGTAATTTAAGTTTCCTTGAATTATAATGAAACTAGATACACATACATTTCATTAACTACAAATGTCTTTTCAGCCAATAAAAGGCTACATAAAAGCTAACAGTATATCTTGGGGGGCGGGGTTTCCAAAATAGTGAACTTTGCTTTTAAATACTGGAACTTCTCTGAACTCTGAAGTTGACCACAATTCTTATGAGAATACAGTTGATGCTGAAAAAAATTAAGAAAGAAGAAAAAAAGGCTCAAAACGTTTACCACATGACCCATGTTTTTAAGTGTTATGTGTAATATTTTCAACTGCCAATTTTATTCCTCTAATGTGCTTCCAGAAAACAGGAAGCCCTGAGTGTATACACTGCTACAAATCTCCAGCTGAGAACTTTTTTTTCACTGGAAAATGTTTCAGTGCATTTCAGAGGACTACATCAAACCTATCATGACTGCTTCATTTGCACTCTTTATTATCAAAATGTTTGTGACTTACAGCTCATATTTAATGTAGTTATTAAAAACAAATGCTTTGCTTTTGGAGTTATGTCTTATTCCTATATCCTATAATACTTCTGGCCATATCATTCTCTGATGATATACAGTATATTTAATGCTACTCTAAACAACTTTCTTTTTTACTGTAAAGGAATTCCAAAAAGGGTTAGCTCCTGCTTTTTGCCTTTAGCTGTTAGGCCAGGATCCTGACTCTCTCCCCATAAACTGGGTAAAACACATTTGAAAAAGCATAAAAAGACACTGTTTTCATAATGTGTGTACTGATTATTGCTAATCACTGTTACAATAAGGAGACAGAATAGCTTGGAAATTAGGTTACTGTTCACAATGATATCGATTGCGCTCTTTTAAATTAAAAAAAGAAACCACGGGCCTTACAAGTAAAAATAAATTGATGGGTAGGCACATACTGAACCAAAATCTGATATGGAATTATTTCACTTGACTTTTTGAATATTCCACTTCTGCTTAAAAGGCAAGATTCTGTTTAACTATTCAAAATGTTTTGCAAAATGTATTCAGTTTGCATATAATTTCATACTTTGAAATACAGTGAGTGGGAGAAAATGGATACTTTTATACAGATCATTGTATAAAAGCGGGCTTCGCTCACCAACCCCTGGTCTTGGGAAACCCGAAATAGCGGGCTCGTGTTTGTATATCCGTCAGTGGAGGTCGTTCGTTTTGAACCTGTGCCTGCTTTGCTTCCGCAGTTTCAGATGCGCGTTGTGGGCGCCTGATTTGAAAGAGATTATTTATCTCTGTCAGTAGTGGTCTTTCGTTTTGAACCCGTGCCTGCTTTGCGTCCTCAGTTTCAGACGCGCATCCTAACTTCACTCCGCAGTAGTGCCACTCACAATATGGTGGTGACGCCTGCGCCTTTCGCACTATTTTTGTGGACCTGTGGGGCCTCCGTAGCCTCTCACGTTTGACTCCGGGGTGCAGCGCAGAATCCTCTTTTTTGTGTGGTTGTGTCGTTAATGGTAGCTATGGGTGTGCTGTTGCTTCATTTCTCATTCACGTTAGTTGAGCTCTTTCGGTCTTGTACCGTGACTCCTTCGTTCGCGGTGGATACGACTTCGCTTGCGGTTTATGAGACGCGCGCCTGTGCAGTACGTCTCATGGTCCCATCGCCATGTCCATACGTCCATATCCGGTTTATTCTCGGTTAGTAATATGGATATTTAGTATATAGCCTGATCCCCATATTTATCAAGAATCCTAGAATTACTCCTAAAAGCCTGTGGTTAAGTTGTCCAACCACAGAGTAAGACATGAGAAGTGCTCATGAAGCATCCTACACTTATTTCCAGTTCATGTTTAACAATGAATGATGTCACGATTTTATGACACCACAACGTTGTGTTTTCTGATACTAACACTGTACTAACACCGAGGCTTCATCAGAAAGAAGATGATGATGATAATAATAATAATAATCTAATTCAAAATAGTATAAGAATATTGTGCTAAGCCGCACATAATTGTTGCCACTTCTCAACAACATCAAAAATAATACTGTAACAAGCACTGAGATGAAAAGACCAAGACAAATACATCTAGTATGAGAAAAGTACAATAAGAGGCATATTTATTTAACAATGAATGATCCATAGCTGTACTTTCAGAAGAATCAGCTTCCTATTGTTATAGCCATGGTAAAAGCCTCAGAGGAACAGTTACTGAAACATAGCCACAGCACTTGTGGCACTGTTTCTGAAATTGCGTTCATTCTTCCACTGTCAAGAGTCACATGCTATGCCTTTCTCTGTGATTCCTTTCCTAGATTCTTTCAGTTCTAGAAATGGTTGGACGATATACTAGGGATGCACCGATACCACTTTTTTGGAAAACGAGTACGAGTACTTGCATTTCAGTACTCGCCGATACCGAGTACTTAATAAAAACATGATTTAAATTTACAGGTAACAGCTTTAGTCATATAACTTAACAAAAAAAAACAAGAAACTCTCGTCTATCCACTGGGAGGTTAGGCTAATTAGCGACACGGGGCTAACACTGTTTGTCCAAATATCCGTGGTGAAACTAAATGCAGAGGAGGCTTGCAGTAGGCTGTGGATATGTTTTTTCACGGAGTCGTGTAGTTTAGGCAGCTCAGTGTCAGTCATGTAGCGGCGGCTTGGGACATCATATCTGGGCTCCAGAACATGGAGGAGACGCAGGAATCCCACATTTTCTACCTCTGAGAGTGGCTGGTCACTCAATGCAATGTACTCGATAATTGCCTGTGTTATTTTCACAGCACGTGGATCGTCTCTGGACATTTTCTCTCGTCTTGCAAGAGTTTGCTGCAGCGTGGGTTGTGTTGGTTTAGGAGCGTGGATAAACTCTTTGTACTCGTTGTCGTGTTGGGATTTTAGGTGCTTGATTAAATTACTTGTGTTAAATGCGCTACCTTTTGAGCCTCCTCTGGACAATTTCGCTGAGCACAATTTGCAGTCCGCCTTTGTTTTGTCGTCTTCATTCACTTTGAAATAGTTCCACACGGCTGACATCTCTTGCCTCGCCTTCTCCCCGCTCTGAGCTGCAGCCGGGGCCTGGGGGCGGGCACTCGGCGCCTGTGATTAACCCCTTACATGCCGCTCAAACATAGACATTTCTCAGACCGTGGTATCGGTCCCCGGTATCGGGGGACTTTTAACGAGTACGAGTACTTTAGAAAATGTGGTATCGAGGCCGATACCAGATACCCGTTTCGGTATCGGTGCATCCCTACGATATACCCAAACCATTGCTATTACAAAGCTGTGGTCAAAAAACGGAATGTTACCAACACTGTAATTTTGCCCAACAGTGCATGGCGTCAATGGAACAATCACATGACATACAATATCTGTTGTCCAGCATTTCCAAAATATCCCATCTTTTCCAGAATGTCTGTGTCATTCTCTGCCTGAATGTCATCATCTGGCAGTTACTAGCAAGTTAGGACAGCCCAAAAGCTCTTCTAAATCCTGGGGATGTTGGGAGTTGTTTCCTTAATTAAGAAGATTGATAAATCACTATTACTCTGAGTCCTAAGAGTAGGACCAAATTTATGTCACTCTGAGAGCTTTGAGCAAGTTAGTACAGTTTTCCTACTCTGAGATGCTTGATAAAAAAGAGGTACTGGTCTCTGTGTTCAATACTAAACACCAATAATATAACATAATGGAGATGAACAAGTACACAAACTTTCATAAAAAAAAGAAGCTGATATTAATAGAATAAAGATACTATTAAACTATACTCTAAATTGATTTATATACTGAATGTACATAATTGTAAAAAGCCTAATCATTTAGGCAAATATTTAAGAAACTTTGATTAGTTATCACTTTGTCCAGGCTGATTTCTGCTTTGCTGCCAGGCTCCTGCTTTCTGAAACCCTGAACTGAAAGAGCTAGTTGGAAAACGGATGGCTGAACCAAAAATAAACAAAAGAAGTGGGATATCTGAAGAAGCATAACACCATTTTTAACTTCTTTCTGAATTGCTTAATTATACTGTATATAAAATATGTCAGAAAACCCTGAGGTTGTCTTTCCCTCATGTTTCATGCTGTATATTACGGATCACCCAATGCATTACTTATTATAACACAAAACAGTAATATTGTTTTGAAATTCAAATTTTAATCATAACTGAAGCCATTTGTAAATAACTTTCCATTTTTATGCTTTATTTTTCCAAACTTATACAACAGATTCATAGAGAAGACAAGAGAATTTCCGAAGCTAAAAGTGAATCCTCTAGCGCCTCATATGCCTAAGTCAGAGAAATGTAAGAGGATCTACCATGATTAATGGTGACATTAATCTTTAATGTTTACAGTCATTAGGATAAAAATACACCCCATATTGTTCAGTCGCATGCCTCTAGGTAGGACATGGTGCAGCAGTTCTTTCACAGTCACCAATACACTGTTTCCAACTATTCATGGAGACATTTCAAATCCTTTGTTTCAGTACAACAGTCACAGAAATTAATTAAACAAAATGTAACAGCCTTTTTCAGTTACATAAATAATACATCATTTATTTTTCTCCAAATTGAATAATGGACATATTTCTCACCACTTCTTAATTTGAGTGCAATGCATGCATTATTCAATTATGGAACAAAATTTTTTATGACACTAAAAATAACTACACTTCAAACTATCCCTTTTCTGGACTCAAATTTTCCATTGCTAATTTCAAGATAGTTGATGTCAGTTTCAGTGGCACCAAAAAGGGCAAGAAAATACCTTGGCCCAACCACAAGGAAGAATAAAGATATGGGTTTATTGTGTAAACTTCAGAGACACTAATCACTTCAATATTTGAACCTAGACTTCTAGTGTTAAATGACAGCAGTATTAATTAGTGCACCATGATGCCCATAAAAAATAAATAATATAATGTGTATACTCTACGTATTGCATAATGTGTAAAGGGCAGGATATCTGTCCAGTCACTAGTGCTGCATCACAGTTCTAAGCCCCATTTCCATCTACATTTGCCCCAATCACTCAGTAAAGGTTTTATTTTCTTTAAATACTACTCTGGCTTCCTCGCTAATAACAAACACTCTGACCTGTTATAAGTCAGAATGATACTTGGCTCCAGAACCTTTAATTAGACAAGCTTCTTCAAAAACTAAACACAAATATATAACAGATTTTCATGGTCTTTCTCCACTAGATCAGAGATTTACTGCAAGTAATTGCTTTTGACCTAGCTATGCAAACATCTTTATTGTATTGGTAATAAAACATTTTTTTATGTACAGTACAGGCTTTGTAATTTAATAAGTCATAAAAAACAATTGTGTAAGAACACCTTCCTGCTTTAGATATCAACCGTTAAACATTTTACCATACTTAAAAATTCAGTATCAAATCTAAACTTAAAATCAAACTTCTTGATGTAAGCCTCTTCATTTGCTATCTAAGACTGAAAGCTTCTAGCTACTAGAAGACTGTCAGTTCACATAGAATGGTATTTTTCACACTCATCTTTATTCCTCACTTACTTTTATATACTGCCCAAAAGGGAACACTTACTCTGTAATCATCACAGTCTAATATAAAGTTAATTAAGCTTCAGGGATAGCAGTCTGTCCAGTTAGGAAGCATAAGCGAAGTTGTGAAAAAACTTCACCTGCTTTGGTGCAAATGAAAATTACAACAGGTGTGCTGGAGAGGCAACAGCAAGACAACCGCCAAAAATGGAATGTTTTTGCAGGTGGTTACCACAGACAATTCATCTCTCCTTATCCTTCTTCTCTAGTTTTGCATTTTGCTATTGTCATTGTTGCTACGGGTAATATGACGTGGCACCTGCAGCCAATTCAGGTAGTCCAGTTCCACAAGGATGGCACATCCATACGTTGCACATGCGCCATATGTGCCATCACAAGAAGGTTTGCTGTTGTCTCCTGGCACAGTCTCAAGGGCACTGAGGTGATACCAGGAGACCAAAGTTACCAAAGTGTCCATCAAGTATCCTGCTAGATAAAATTCCATAATAATTTCAAAAATTCACTTACTAGAATGTAACATACACTCTCTTAGGCTACACAACAATTAATGCTGGCAGAAAGTGATAATACTGAGGTGGATTCCACCTAATAATAATTTTGTCAAAACCTGTACATTTTGTTAAGTATTGCAGAGCTAACAGAGGATGTTAAAAAAAATAAGAGCAACTTGGAATATCGCTCAATAGCATACTAATTTTAGACCCTTTGAAAAAATTACCAAAATGAACTTCCAAAAGTTGACTTCCAAACAACTTGTACAGTCCTGTGTAATTATTGCACTGAACACACAGAAAATGAATTCCTTTGACCTAGAAATTACACTCCAAAATGTACGTTTTTCATCTTACTTTTTCTATTATAATTAATTTTACACTACTTACAAATTATACACAGCTGAGAAAGACGGAAGAATAGTGGTAAGCATTTGTGACTAGTGACACTAAAGAGGTTGAACATGTCTGATGACAGTGAACTCTGAATAATGCATTTCATTTCGTATTTTTATTAATTTATTTTTCCATTTCAAAGTGGATTCTTTATGAAGATGTGACTTTGGAGGAAGAAGAGAGGAGCTCTGACCTGGAGGGACACAGAGGTTGCATATTTTTAAATCGAACAATAAGATTTATTTATGGAAAATTAATCCAGTCTTTCTCAAGATATAGAGCATGACATTCATTTAGATATTCCAAATCTTCTATCTATTATAATTATGCTCTGTCAACATCGATGAGCTGTCTTAACTGTGGGATTTAGTTAACAAGACTGATATTAAGTTAAGAAATTGAACCGAACAAAAAGCTACATCTCATGCACCCTTTCCTCTTCACAAGGATTATGTATATGGTTTGCCATATACAAAAGCTTTTATGTGTTTATTCATGCAGTAAATTCCACTGCCTAAACTTAACACATAAACAAAAATTCTAAAAAAAAAAGGACTAGCCAACAGGTAAATGGAAACAATTATTTTATTCATAATTCAAGATGTATTATATGAAAAATTAACACCAAAGATGCTCTGTTCTGAAATATAGCCTTTTCAAGTAGGTGCTTTAAACTCTTACAAAATGTAAGCACCTCTCCACAAAGAGCTGTATTACCTATACTATCTCACAATCATTGTACTGTAAATGCAGGGTTAAAATAATATTATTGTTGATAGTTTATAAACACTGCAGTTATGGAGGAAAACAATACATGTTGATAAAAAGCCAATGACAGTAACAGAATATACTGCAGTATATTTGAGGAAACCCACAAAATCAGCAGAAATTCTCAATTATGACAGCTTAGGCTATAAATATAAATCTTTGATTATAAATTACTATTACAATCCAGAGCTATGCTTTAAATGCAAATAGTTAATCTAGTCTGAAAAAAGCGCAATTTCACTTTTACTTTAGTGTGCCAACCCTCTCTACTGAAAAATATGCCCTGATAGCCCTCATTTAACACACACTCACATATTTTTTAATTATTTTTGTGTTATGACAATACACCAGGTTTACATTTTTTGTTTATGTTAGTTAGTCATTAATCCCCCCCATCCCTGAGCACTTATTTCTGTACAGGAGTTGACAGCATTGGTTGCACAACAGAGGCCAACCCTGGGTACTTCCACAAATATTACAGATGGTAACTATTATCAATCCTAATTGAAAGAATTAAAAAAATTGCGACTTGAAGAATTTTAGTAGTTGTAAAATAACTAATAATAATTGTCAAATATGCTTAATCCCACTAAGGAGATGAAAGAAGGTGTGAAGCCTTTCCTAGCAGCATCAGGTGAAGGATAGGAAATCAAACCTGAACATGGTATCAGTTCATCACAGTGCCTACTCATGCCTGCATTTACATTCCTCAATAATAATACAAGCGTACAGCAACTAGTTACCTACACACTGGACCAGCCACCAAAACTGTCTTTTATTTATTTTCCACTTGCATAGCCACTAAGACTTAATGTCATCTAAACATCTTCATACATATATTTCCAGAAATTAATAATGAAACTAAATTCAGTAACAAAAACTGACATAGCACAAATTATGCAAATAGGAAAAAGGGAGATTTATCAAGCACTGTCAAAAGATAATACCTTGAATATTTTTTTGACAATTACCTGGGTGGATCTGTGAATTTTTTTTTACTGTTCTTGACACTAATATCTCATTGTGTTTATACTTGCATCTGACCTTTTAGTCAGTCCATACTTATGACATTAAGTAGCATTTTGCTTTTGCCAGGACACTAACTAGGTTTAGTCTTAAAGGAAAATGAAACACTGGTTAAGTTGAGAATAAACTTAAAATTAAATGAAAAGATGGGATCAATGTATTCAACAATGTTACTAAATATTTAAATTAAGAAGGAATTCTTATAGGGAAACTCTCAGAATCTACTCAAAATTTCATGACAGTGCAGGGATAAATTGTAATAAATTTGCTGAATATCTAGGAACATTGCAAATTTAACTGTCTGCAGTAATTCTGAAACATATCTAGACACTGGTTCTTCTGAAAAAAGTGACTATTGCACTTCTGTGCACCTCTTTATTTTACAAATGATTATCCTCAAAGATGTCCTGCTACAAGCGTCACTTGTCCTTAAAGTGGAACTATGTATTAGTCAAAAAATACTGTAGTATTAAGACCATATTATTAGGTTATTTAAGAGCTCACCTGTGATCAAAACATACAATTTGCTTCTGGGACCATACATTCATTATTAAAATCAGAAACAGAACCTTAAAATGCAGAAACAGAAGCCATACAAATAAGTATTTACAAACTATGAACCAATTACTACATATTTAATGTAAAGATGGGATTTTAAATTATCAGTTTTAATTTCTTATTAAGGTTAATAATAAGAATTACTTTCTGCTTCACTAAGGCCAGCTAGAAGCCAACAAACATACACACTGCAAAAAAAAAAAAAAAATTAATAAAAAGCAATTAACTTCAGTGAGCTGTATGGTGGAAAAATTATTAGTATGGGTTCAAATACCAGTGCTTACACTGTCATTGAAGAGTTTGCCTACTCTCTTTGTATTTGCGTTGTTTTTTCCCTGGTAAATTGGATTATCTCCTACATCTTAAAATTTTGTGAGGTTAATTCAAATTGGTCCATTGTGTGTGATTGTGGATATGCACATGAAGTGATGGCTCCTGACTTGCACTCAGTGATACTGGCTCTTGTTTTACTGCATATGTAGGTTCAAAAAATGGATGGACGGGTTTGAAACTGTATGGATGGAAATTACCCCAGCATGCAAGTCATAACCAGAGTAACTATCAATTTAAACAAAAACAGAACAAAATCAGAATCAATCTGCTTATTTCTCAATATGTCAACCTGTATTTAAATAGCAATGTTCGGGAAATGAATGAACTATGCCAGAATAAACTTGCAACTAACAGAAACAAATAATTTGTAAATTTCACCTCTTTTCAGATACTTTGCTCCTGCAATTTATCTCAAATGCCAGGAAAAAAAGCCTTCAAGTTAAGAAGTCATCTAATCATTTGGAATCTATGGCCCTCATAACCTTTTGCATGCCCTACGGCTTTGAAAAAATGCAATGTCGGATCTAAGAAAATTGATGAGAGGTGTCAGTCAGCACTGTTCTTGTCCACAAGTGATTAATTACCACAGTGTTTTCCTTCCTTCCTTTAGTGACAAACTGCCTAAACATATGCAAATAAACAAACATCATTTTACAAAGTGCATCCCAGTATATATTCCTTGAATTAAACCAGCCTTAAAATAAAAGTAAAAACATTTTGTGATGAAAGAGAATAAAAATAGGACTCTGAGATATGTCAACAGTCCATCATGGTGTCATACCTCTTTTAACAAGGAGTTCACTTTAGATTAGTATGAGGCAAAAGTAAAAAAAATAGCCACAAAGTTTTAATAAAACATTCAAATAAGATTAAAAATCAAGTAATTATTGAATGTTGAGTATTATTCAAACAAGAAAAAAATCATTTTCATAATTCTTTATGACTAAATGACTTAATATGTGTTAGTAAAAATTTTTAAAATATTTGTATTTAACATTAGGTACCTTGTATCTGATAAATTATACATTATCTTTAAAAAATGTAATCTTGTCTAACCCTTCTATCTTCTGTTTTTTGCATTTTGTTTTAGCTCAAAATTTGATGGAGGTTAAACAGATGTACTCTGATTACCAGTGCTGCTACAAAGATGTAGGGTTGGATCCAGGCTTGTGAGTTCCTCTGTGTAGATTTTCAATGGGGGCTCCAATCTTCAGAATCCAACAAAATATTCCCATTACATTCATTGGTAATTCTAAAAGTGCCAGGAGGAAGTGACTGTGGGTGTGTGTTTGAAGGTGCCCTTTGATGCAAATAAACTCCTGTCTTACACTTAATGTGGTTGGGGCAGGCTGCGGTCTACTAAGACTACAAAGAAAAAAATATATGGAAAGATAAAAAAAAAAAAAAAAAGAAGAAGAAGAAAGAATACATTTTGATTCAATGCATTATGCTAAGTTTGCTTCTGGAAACAAATCAATAAAACAGAAATTCCATGACAAATACTTTGAGTAAAATCCATAAACAATGCAAGTCATGCAGATATTTGGAAGGGGCTTCAAAAAGAAGTCTCTCATGCAGATCACCATAATGGGTTACAGCTAAAGTGTCTACACTTTGAAATGGCAAATGTCATAACAGGGAAAATAATGAGAATGAATTAATCTAATTATAAATAGACTCAGGATGTGAGACTTTGGATGAGTATGCAAGTGTGTACTGCGATTCATCGGCAACCCATCCAGTGCTGATATCAGCCTTAAGGCTGATTGTAGCTGAGGTAGGATTAAACAGATCATGCAGGATTGATAAGGAATGGATAAATAAACAATACTGTATATACTCAGCTTTGTAACTAAGTATTACTATTGTTTGGCATAAAAAGAATAAAATTACACAAAATTATGTCTAGAATGAAAAGAAAACAATTCACCAGAAAAAGACACAAAACATTTATGAATGAGAAAAAAGCTCATCAGGCAGAAAATGCACTTATTCTAAAAATACAGTATTCTCATTTGTACAAAGAGTTTTTTGCTAAAATATTACATTGCAATCATCTAAAAATACACCTGAATTGAAAAAATTATGAGAATAGAAGTGAAAATAGTCTAAATGTGTACAAACTGAATGTACACTGGCTAACAGAACTACCCATTTGCTCTAGAGATTAAATATAAGGGAGTGCAAGTAAAACAAACAGGCACAGGAGTCGGAGCTAAAGGCGTACAACACGTAGTGAACATGTAGTGAACTGGTCTGACAGACTTTTGGGAATATACGGTATGATCATTTTGTTTTCTTTTTAAACCCACTGAAACAACATAAAATGCAACTTTACAGAAAAATGGTGCACATTATGCACAACATATTTTGTACTATATATACAGTTGTTTATGTAAATAATAATAATGCAAAATCATACATAAACCCGACCTTCTATTTATTTTTCTGGTGGCTATAGCACAACCATTCTATCAATGTATTTCAAAGTTATTTATAATTTTCACTAAAAATTGTGCTACTCTGTGAATCAAAAGTACGTTTTCTTTTATGTTTATTGATTTTACATTAAATATATAAAACAAAACATATCTGTGGTGATTTCCCTGCAATATTTAATGAATACATTTTTAAAAAGTGCATTATCTTAATTGGTTATGCAAAGGGAAAATAAGACAAATGACAAAGAAGATGATAGATAGATAGATAGATAGATAGATAGATAGATAGATAGATAGATAGATAGATAGATAGATAGATAGATAGATAGATATTCATCATTTTGAATGTTGATTGAGATGCAAGTGGACTGAAAATACACAGCAGTTTTGTTTGTTGAATGAAGAAGAAAAAACAAAAAGAGGCATAAAAAATTATAAAGAAAAAAATTATAATTGGTGGAACAGAAAGAACAAAATACAGACCTTGGCACTTAAGCAAATGCTACTTGATATATATTAAGAAATACTACAATATTATTAAGATCATTGTGCATAGATCTAAAAAAGTAAACCTGCATCTCTAAGGTAATTTGTCAGTAATGTAGTTTGTCAGAATAATAATCATAAACAAAATAATACAGATGTAGCAAAAAGTTTTTCATAAATGAAGCCACACAGACTCACACACTACATAAATTAATTTTGCTGAAGCAGTTTCAGTAAGAATACATATGCAAATCTATAAAGCAGGTTGTAAATGACCCAGATATCACCCTTGCACATCAGTATCAAATTAAACAAATGGGCATTATCTGCATTATCTGTACCTATGTTAGCAATGATCAATCTTATTTGAATAATATTTGCATCAATGTTCAAAATCCTAAGTCCCCATATAATCCTGTGCAAGTTAGTTAACCTGTCAGTCAACTGTTGTTTTAGAAACATTATGTATTACTTCTATCTTAAAATTATATATCATGAAACTGCTATAAGTAAAGTTGAGGACATTTAATTGGGCTTTACTTGCCTTGCTGATACAATTATTAATTTATTAAAGAGTGATATAAGAACAAAGTATCATAGCTGAAAATTATTTGAGCCATATAGTCTCACCCAGGACCAACTGCTTGGCTTCAATTACTACAAAAGGTAGAAGAAAACAGTATTATTTTTTGTATTGAATTGGTCAGTGGACTTTTCTTTTGATTATTTTATATATAAAAACATAATTTTTACATGTAATTGATTTTTTCACATGAATAATGGATGATGTCCTTAATAATGTGAAAGGTGTATGTATATGTGCATCAATACACATGGAGGCTGGTTGTGTTCAAAATATAATATAATATAATATAATATAATATAATATAATATAATATAATATAATATAATATAATATAATATAGGCACTGTAGTTGATTGGTGCCCTGTAAAAATACAGCAACTTCCCAGCACAGTACAGTCTTCAGGCCCCTCATTGGATTGAGGCCTGATTTAGAAGCAGAAAAAAATAAAGAAAAAAGAGTACAAATAAATTATTACAGAAGCAAAATTGGTTCAGCAGAAAAGCTAGTGTGTTTGAAATATTTAACTCAAGAATAGAATGCAAAACTGGTTTGTGACCTTTTCACACCCAGTTTTTACATTTTCACAAACCCAATGTAGTACCAAACTTATCTGTTAAAAACAGATTATTCAAAGACCTCCAGAGTAAACTGCTTTTGGTCTGCATTTGACCACAGTCCTTTTTTTATACTAAAACTTTTTGTCATTTTTAGGATGTGCTTAATCTTTCCTTAATAATCTTTCTACCGGTCAACTTAAAAATTTAGAGAAAATACTTCAGAAGTAATAATGATGTTTAAAGGGGCACACCTACCATCAGGGCATTCTAGGTGCATGCCAAGGGGCCTTTCATCTTGAAATAAAAGCTTGTTGAAACAATTGAGTGTTCGTGCGCCCAATTCACCCAGGAGACTAACACCCAATACCATAACCCACTCCCGCTTGACAAAATGGCCGGGTGACTGCATGCAGAAGTGAATTTTTACATCATCTTGTTAAGTCATCCAGGGGTGTGTGGGGGTCTTAATCCTGCGTTGAATGTTTCTATATGCTATCCTCTTACCTAATAATTATTATGAGCACAAAAGGCATAAAGATGGGTCAGGCGAATCCCTGTGCATGAAGAAAACTAAAATTTGAAGTTAACTCCCCAATGCATGGAATTAGCAAATCCAAAAAGGGAAAAAATTAACAACAAAAGAATGTCTTAAATTAACTGTTTTAGGGTAGGGATGAAAAAAGAAAATACGACTGGTTACAAATTAGCAGACGAGAGACATTTAATTAAAACAAATAGCAGAGTCTCTGTTTAGCAGGGATACTCCTGTCTCAGTAACAGCCGCCAAAAATTATTAGCTACATTTAATTAAAAATAGGGGGTCTAGAAAAAGAAATATTTCATTTTGAAAACAAACATAAACACAGCCAAATGGGATGGCTTCAGTGGCATCAGGGGCTTAATTTATTTGAGAAAAGGCCATAGGTTCATGTATTTTACTGCATTTTAACATGCTCTTTAATCACTAGTATTTTGCAATGCAGTGATCATAAGATCTTTCATCACACTGCTATGAAAGGTTTCTAAGTATTTTTTCAAATGTCCTAGAAGAAGGAGATTAAAACGCTATTTCTCTGTATAACAAGACAGACTGTATAGGGCAGTGAGGTGGAGATTTAAATAAGTCCCCCTTTTAAGTATTTTTAGTGGGTAATAAATTAATGTGGGCAGAAAACTGAATCATTTTGCTGAAAATTCACATTTACTATTTGCTGCTCATTTAAAGAGTGGCTGACTCAAGCATAAAACTTACAATGACAGGCAAGCTGGACAAATTGTGTGCGTAAAATCTCAGCTGATTAAGTAATTACCTGATATTTGTTGTTATAGAAGCATTCTTATGTGTTGGATTTTTTATCTGGGTGGTTATGAACTTAGAGTAAATGCTATCAGTTTTTCCCCCTTTCACGGCACCCTATATTTAGCAATATGCTGATATTATATTTGGGCTAAATACTGGAGAACAAGTGAAAGAAAGTAAGAGAAGCATGCTGATTTGCTTCCAACTTTTGAAATACAAAACAGCTTTTCGTTGGTATGAAAACTTGTCAAGTAAGTCTCTTAAACCTATTTTTATAAATAGGTAAATTATTAATTTTGTATTTTAATTTCCTCCAATATCCATATGAAAAAAACTCTCAAATCGCTAAACTTAAACCTTCTCCAGCACATAAGCTCATTGGTGAACACTGTAATGTCACACCAGACTTGTACAATCACATATGTGGTGTTTCTTCTTAGGTGAGTCTTTAAATAGCTCACTTTTCACATGTTGTAACTACAAGTCTATGATGTCTGGCTTTCCCTCTGTTACTCTTTATAGTCTTGTTAACAAAGCATCACCTTGAAGTCTCCTTGAGGAAGCAATCTAGACGCAACACACTTGACTGTTTTTAAAATGACAAATGTCTTAACTCATTGTTATTTTCAGCTGTACTAGAACATGAAGGGAGTCTACATTTGTCAAGAGTTTTAGCTTTGTTCATATTTTCCTTACAAGCTGTAACCAAAAAACAATTTACATTGGTAGACCATTTTAGCACATTCATTTACAAACGGATGAAAACTGTCTTGTCTGACTGAAATTCAAATTGCCTATCATGATTAACATTATCATGAATATGATCAAATTTAAAGTGTTTGCTTAATCCACAGAAAATATACAGGCAAAAAAATGTACTTTTCTGCATTTTGGTTCTGGACAATTAAACAATTGTACAAGAAATGTATATGTTCGAAGAATTTTAATTAAGAGAAATCAGTTTAAAAGTGTTTATTGCATACATACTGTATATATGCAGAGAAGAATGAAATGTAGACTACAAGAGTTACCAATGGTTAAATTAAAAATAATGTGTTAAATACTACTGGAGAAACATTTGCAATATTAGAAGGTAAGACTTAACTTTACACTGGTCAACATAACAGATGATTCCTGGAACTGGAAGCACAATCAATTACAAAGGTCTTCTGCATGTCTTTCAAGTATGCCAACAGTTATTGCACCAGGGCACCATGGCTTTTCCGACCACATGTCATTACACACGCACTTTAAACTTTATAGACAAAAATAGGTTCCAAAATATCCTCCTTGACATATTTCAGGCTGATTATTTAAGTCAGATTTGCAGAATTGAATCCAATCAAGTGTTAAAAAAAATAACCAATGACTATCTCAAGTAAAATGGGTTTGGGGAACCTTCATTGCAAGTTCCCAGATGAAGCAGCTTGGGATGGTGATTTCAAACTTTTCTATATTGGAGAAAACAATATGGCAGCAGTGCCAGCAACGATGGCAACAATATTACATTCACCAACTAAAACAATTTAAATAAGGAAGCCATTGAGCTCAGCTGCATTACAGCATATATTAAGCAATTGTATTTTAAATGAAAAGACTAATTGTTAGTAACAACTTCCTCATTTAAATGAATGATTACGCTTTCTTGAATTTAAGCACTTCTGTATATGCATTGTTCTCAAAAAGCAATGTTAGCAAAAGCAAACAAAAATTCCTGCTAGGTTAGTCTGAAAGTTATGGGTTTGGGTTACACAATATTATAGAAGGCATCTGTTTTTATCTTTAACTCAGCAGGGATAAGATGAGAGCAGTCACTCTCAGTTTCTTGGAATACAGCAGCTGTCAATATGTCACAGTTTTTAGATGCAAGGGAGCAAAGCTGAGTTTTGTTTTTAATGTTCATATTCATAATACAAATGTAGATGCATATGGAGATATCTGAAGCTTTTTGAGCATGTTTAATCCATTGGGGCATCTTGTTAAATTTTGGGATATGAGCAAAAACATTTGCTACTACATTAAAAAATAAATATGACTTTTAAGATTGACACAGACATTTGAAGTTGACCAATGTGGAATTTTTTCATATGCTAGTTACTAGCAAGTTCAAAATGAGTAAAAAAAACTTATCCTAAGAAGATATATCAGTGATTCTTAAATGTTTGTAACTTTTTTCAACTAAGGTGAAATTCTCCAGTTCAAATAGTGAAAGTAATAAAGCATTTTATGAATGGGCAGTATGTCCTAGACTTTACTTTCATGGACCAATCATTATCATATGCATACTGTATAAATATAATTCAAAAGTTGAATTTGGTACAGATTTGTAACATTCTTTAGTAAATTCCTTACCAATAGTAAATTGTCATGCACATTGTAAAACTGCAAGAAATAAATGAAGGAATTAATGAGTGTTATAACTCACTTCACCTGTAGACTGATTGCTGCTATACTGAAGTTGGCCTTTTACTCTCTAGCAGCAGTCCAAGATGTGCCCATTTAATTTACCATCTACTATGCACTTTATTACCCATCTTATATCTTACCCATCAATATAAATTTCTTTGGTAGTGCTGTGCCAATTATGATTGCACAGCATGGGCAGAAAAAAAAGAATAACACAAGGTCAAATGGATTTGTTATATTTAAATTGGTAGCATTTAGTAGAAGCAATTAGCTAAAAGTACATGGTGATAACACTGACCTGTTTAAATAAACACGGAGCAGGAGAGAAAATGCTTTTAGGAGTATAGAAAAAAAGGAAGCATCTCAACAATATAGAATAAGTGCTATATAAACAACTAGAACAGAGATTTCTGTCTGTCAGCTAAGCAATTTATTTAGGAACAGTAATGGGTCCAAGAGCTAGGTCAGCTCATGAGAGGCCTGAGGTTGTTAGATACAACTTTGTGGCTGACTGAGGAAAACCATCTTGATGTGAAAAAAAATCGTTCTATTATTAGAGTGAAAGGATTTTCTTAATGCTCTTGAGTTTAAAAAAAGGGGGGGTGGGGGGTATTAATAAAAATGTGCTTAATATGTCCTTGGTTTAAATGGCTATTTTGTATGGTTGGGAACCAATTAAAAAAAATAACTAATTGCATAAATGTATGTAATTAATGGCAATTAATGACATCTAGCACTAAAAAGTAATTAAATTAATAATATGTAATAAAGTAATAAAATTAATACATAAATCATGAAGTAAATACACATTGAATCACAGATTTAATGTAGAATCAACAGAAAGGATTTTAAAAAAAATTGATAGTTTAACTTACCTTAAACCTGAACTTTTAACAAAATAATACTTGCGCAAGTACAACCTGAATTTCAATGCCTTCCTAAAAGGCATGTTGAAAAGAAGACAATAACAAAACGAGGCCAATGAATTATCTAACTGGCATAGCATATGAGACACAGAAAAAAAAAATAAAATGATCGAAATGACTATTGACTTTGAATGCACTGCTAAAGGCTGATTTAATTGAAAGACTAAGAGTCTCTTAAATGGGCATACATTAAAACTTGTGTTATAACTCCAAGCAAAATGACACCTTTTATTGGCTAACTAAAAAGATTACAATATGCAAGCTTTCGAGGCAACTCAGGCCCCTTCTTCAGGCAAGATGTAATCCTTACACCTTGCCTGAAGAAGGGGCCTGAGTTGCCTCGAAAGCTTGCATATTGTAATCTTTTTAGTTAGCCAATAAAAGGTGTCATTTTGCTTGGCTTTTCAGTACATTCACAATGGCTAACAAGGTACAACACCCTTGTACTACAGTTATAACTCCATAAATACTATCCTCAATTGTTCATTACCTGCACTGGTGTGATGATTATATTCTACACAAGTTTTTCAACTGGTGTGCTGTGGAAATAGCAGTGCAGTTCGCCCTGGGTCTTGACTTGAGAGTCACATGCTCCTCAGGTGGTAGGGACTTGTCTGAGGAGGATGGGACTACCTGGAGAAGCGGACATAAAAGCAGCTCTGTGGTTGCTGTTTTGCAGATACAGCTCTAACAGAGCACGTGAGCAGCCAGGAGATGTTTTGGGCATCCATCTGCCTAGGTGTGTGTTCACCAGCGACTCTTGCAGAGCTGAGAGACAATGGACATTTAAAGTTGCCTCTGTCCATGAGTCAGAGTGGAGTGAGGCAGAGAGAGGACCACCTAAATGAACAGGCAAAGGGATGAAGCAGCGTGGAAATGCAACTAAAGTGCTTGCTAAGTGCTGTGTTTGCAAACGGTAATCTCCAAGCTGTAGTTTTTGCCCACCTCCCATCCTGCCTTATCGGACAGTTTAGCACATCTAAGAGATTTAATGCTTTTGTGGTTGGTGTAACTATGCCTTAGGCTTTTTTGGGTTACAAAAATTGTGCCACCACAGAAAAATGGTTGGAAAACACTGACCTAGCTACACTTTGCTCCTGGCATGCTAAAAAATCTCTGTAGCTGCTGTCTTGGTTAAAAAGTGACACCATGTATTACCTGGATGGTTACGATGCGTTCTTTCCATAAATTAGCAAAATTTATGCAAACTTGAATGTGGGTAGGAATAATCATTACACTTTTAATTTATATTACGGCAATCAGCACTGTAAGCTACCTGGAAGAGCGGTGAGTTAAAATACAGAGGTACTAGAGATTTATTTTGGTTTTAGTGTCACTCAAAAATAACGTATTTAGCACTTATGTGCTATAACATTGATTCGATCTTCTCACAGAAACATTTCTCTAGCATTGCACCAAGACCGCTACAAAAAACCCTTCCCATCCTCCTCCCCTGCACCTATTTCAGAATGTATAAATCAAGAACATGAACACCAGTGCTATGTATTGACATGTGGCATATCATTGTGAACCATGTATTACAAAATGTTAAACCTGTAAATGAACATTTTATATCATAACATTTTGAAAGGTAGTATATACATACAGTACTGGATGTGTATGCAATTCTTTAGGTACACACTTATTATTATTATTGTTTTGTAATGTTAAAATAAAAAAAAAACACACACATACATACCAAAGCACTGGCTGAGGCATTTGCCTCGTTGCCGGTCCAGGGTGTGACAATAATTTTGAACACGTTAAACAGGCCACATTAATTGCAGAACTTAATGCATTAACTTTCCCAGGCCTACTATTATGTTTAGACTAAAGAGAATACATCTGTAACACAACATAACATAGAATTAGAGACTCTCCTGGAGGCACCAGCACTGAGTACAAAGCTAGAACCAAATCTTAATGGGGCAGCATTCCACTTCAGGGCCAACCAACCTAAAAGGGAACCACTGTCTCACTATGCTTGAATTTCAGGTCAGATTATGTGGTGAAATTTGCAAACCCTTTATAGCTTGGAACAATTCCTTCCCATTCAGGTTTAGTTTTTGTTCTGTACTGGCTGCTGTCAGTAGAGGCTGTGGGTGCATGCAATCCTGACCAGAACAGTTTACCTGAGAAATGCACTGATAGAAAAGTGAGTTTGTTTAACTGGCAAATGACTGGACTGCATAATTTAGCTAAAAAAAATGATGTGCATGACAAAGCAAAGAATATCAGGGTTATAGTGTACATCTGTTAGAATGGTAAGCAGAAACAATGTCCTCTAAGTACGATTATGTATAAGAAGTACAGGCTTATATTTTAGAAAACCTTAATTGAACAACACTAACTCATCAAGTAATAACAGCTAAATTGTATAATATGCATTTAAAAAGTTAAGTAAGTTTTTAATTTTAAAAGTTGCAATGGCAAATAAATTTTACAGGTTACACTTTTCTGAGATTAAACACCAGAAATAATCTATTAACTCTCGATAAAAAAAAACATTACATTATCAGATACTTTTCAGGTTGGGTACCTTACAGTCACTCCTACAGAAATCAGTTCTACTGCAGAAATCTAACAATTTTGGTACAATATTTCACCAATTTCACAACTGCTATTTTTTTACAGGAAAAGTAAGATATTTATTGGTAGCAGATATGTTTTTAATTCCACTTCACTAAACAAAGTAAAATTCTCACAAAAATAAGTGGAGCTAATTTACAGTATGTATTTTTTTTCGGAAAGATCTAATTTTATTAACATAAAGTTAAATGAACATTGTGGGTAAAAAGTAAAACAGTGCTATGCATTCCTTGTCATAGTCATAGGGGAAGCAATATCCTGCAGCCTGTAATTCTATAAAAAGTAAGATCCTGTTTCCTACAAGAGACTAGAAGAAAAGATCTACCAGGATGCATCCGTGTCCTTAAAGAAAGCAAAGGCACAGCGGTCAGCCTTCAAAGAAAAAGCGTTCACAGTATCAAAGCCAATATGTGAGTTGTGAAAAAATTAAGCAGCAACAGGCACCATTAATAAATAATTAAAACTACATCAAAACATTGTTTTACCAAGGAAATGTATCATAAACTAATGCTTGAAGAACATATACATAAAAAATTAACTGTCTCCAGTAATGTTACTACTTTTTCACATTAAATGTGGCTACAACAGCTAAATAAGATCACTAACTTTACTCAACTAAGTGGGCGCCAGTCATACCTCATCTCCTGGTAGCTTTTTATTACATACAATACAAGAGAAGCTAAAAAAGGTTTGGACGAAAATAAACTTCTTATCCCAGCATAGCTTGGAAGTCTGTATTTATTTTAGTCAGGATTTGAAGGCCTCCTAAAGTTACATTGTTTAACAGAATATTAATGTTTCTATATGTGAAGAAATATTTTTAATGTTTGTGTGAAATTTACAATTAACCAGCCTCCAATAGTGTCTTTGTATACTAACAAAGTGAAATCTTCTTCTTCTTCTTTAGGCTGCCCCCATTAGGGGCTGCCACAGCGGATCATCTTTTTCCATCTCTTCCTGTCTCTGTTACACCCATCACCTGCATGTCCTCTCTCACCACATCCAAAAACCTTCGCTTAAGCCTTCCTCTTTTCCTCTTGCCTGGCATCTCTATTCTTAGCATCATTTTCCCAATACAGCCAGCATCTCTCATCTGTATATGTCCAAACCAACGCAATCTCACCTCTCTGACATTGTCTCTCAACCCTCCAACCTGAGTTGACCCTCTAATGTACTAATTTCTTATCCTGTCTATCCTCATCATACCCAATGCAAACTTTAGCATCTTTAACTCTGCCACCTGCAGCTCTGTCTCCTGCTTTTTGGTCAGTGCCACTGTCTCCAGGCCACAAAACAGCTGATCTCACTACCATCCTGTAGACCTTCCTTTTCACTCTTGCTGATACCCATCTGTCACAAATTACTCCAGACACTCTTCTTCACCCATTCCACCCTTCCTGCACTCTCTTTTTCACTTCCCTTTCACAATCCCCGTTACTCTGTACTGTTGATCCCAAGTATTTAAACTAATTCACCTCTGCCAACTCTGCCTGCATCCTCACCATTCCACTGGCCTCCCTATCATATACACACATGTATTCTGTCTTGTTCCTACTGACCTTCATTCCTCTCCTCTCTAGAGCATATCTCCACCTCTCCAGGGTCTCCCTGACCTGATCCCTACTCGCACTACAGATCACAAAGTCATCAGCAAATATCATAGTCCACAGAGACTCCTGTCTATTCCCATTTGTCAACTGGTCCATCACCACTGCAAATAAGAAAGGGTTCAGAGCCAATCCCTGATGTAATCCCACCTCCACGTTGAATGCATTTGTCACTACTACCGCAGACCTCACCACTGTCACACTTCCCTGAAACATATCCTGTACAACTCTTACAAACTTCTCTGCCATTCCCGACTTCCTCATACAATACCACAACTCCTCTCGAGGTACCCTGTCATATCCTTTCTCCAGGTCTACAAAGTCGCAATGCAACTCCTTCTGGCCTTCTCTATACTTCTCCATCAACACCCTCAGAGCAAACACTGCATCTGTGGTGCTCTTTTTTGGCATGAAACCATACTGCTGTTCACTAATCATCATCTCACTTCTTAACCTATCTTCCACTACTCTTTCTCATAACTTCATGCTGTGACTCATCAATTTTATCCCCCTGTAATTACTACAGTTTTGCACATCCCCCTTATTCTTAAAAATGTGTACCAGAACACTTCTTCTCCACTCCTCAGGCATCCTCTCACTTTTCAAGATTCCATTACACAATCTAGTTAAAAACTTCACTACCATCTCTCCTAAACATCTCCATGCTTCCACAGGTATGTCATCTGGACCAACGGCCTTTACATTCTTCATCCTCTTCATAGCTGTCCTTACTTCCTTCTTGATAATCTGGTGAAGTTCCTGATTCACTATATCCACATCATCCAACCTACTCTTTTTCTCTCATTCTCTTCATTCATCAGCCTCTCAAAACACTCTTTCCATCTGCTCAACAAACCCTCCTTGCTTGTCAGTATGTATCCATCTTTATCCTTTATCACCCTAACTTGCTGCATATCTTTCCCAGCTCAGTCCCTCTGTCTAGCCAATCGGTACAGGTCCTTTTCTCCCTCCTTAGTGTTCAGCCTCTCATACAACTCATCATAAGCCTTTTCTTTAGCCTTTGCCACCCCTCTCTTAACCTTACGCCTTATCTCCTAGTACTCTTGTCTACTTTTTGCATCTCTCTGACTAACCCACTTCTTCTTCATCATCCTCTTCCTTTGTATATTCTCCTGTACTTCCCCATTCCACCACCAGGTTTCATTTTCCTCCTTACTCTGTCCAGATGTCACACCAAACACCCTTCTTGCTGTCACCCTTACTACTTCTGCTGTAGTTGCCCAGCTGTCTGGTAACTCTTCACTGCCACCCAGTGCCTGTCTTACCTCCTTCCTAAACTCAGCCTTTCACTCTTCCTTTATCAACTTCCACCATTTGATCCTTGGCTCTGCCCTCACTCTCCTCCTCTTCTTAATCTCCAACTTCAATCTACAGACCACCATCCTATGCTGCCTAACTACACTTTCCCCTGCCACCACTTTGCAGTCTTCAATCTTCTTCAGATTGACTCTTCTGCATAGGATATAATCTACCTGTGTGCATCTTCCTCCACTCTTGTATGTCACTCTATGTTCCTCCCTCTTCTTAAAATACGTATTCACCAGAGCCATGTCCATCTTTTTCGCAAAATCCACTATCATATGACCTTCACTCCTCTGCTTGACACCATACCTACCCATCAATTCCTCCTCTCCTCTGTTCTCTTCACCAACATGTCCATTGAAATCTGCTCCAATCACCACTTTCTGTTCCTTGGGCACACTGTTCATCACTTCATCCAACTTACTCCAGAAATCTTTTTTCTCATTCATCACACACCCAACTTGCAGGGCATATGCACTAACAACATTCATCTTCGCACCTCCAATTTCCAGATTCATAATCATTACTCTGTCTGACACTCTTTTCACCTTCAAAACACTCTTTACATACTGTTCCTTCAGAATAACCCGTACCCCATTTCTCTTCCCATCCACACCATGATAGATCAATTTGAATCCACCTCCCTGCTGGCTAACAGTACTGGTGGCGGCCATTGTTAACCTGGGCCTCGACCGATCTGGTATGGGAATTTGTACTGTTGTCCGCATATTGACCTGGCAAAATGTTACACCGGATGCCCTTCATGACGTAACCCTCCCCATTTATCTGGGCTTAGAATCGGCACAAAGAAACACACTGGATTGTGCATCCGCTGTGGACTGACAAGGTGAGATAATTTTACGAAAATAAAATTTTTGGATGATGAGTGCATCAATATGAATCTAAAATGAAGTGTTGGTCACCAGTGACTGTACATTTGGTTTACATAAGTTTGGAAAATGGATGAATGGATGCTTCAGTGATGCTAACTGCTGGCATTTACAAATTGTATTCATTAATAGTGTGGTACAGTTTTAGTTTGTCAAGTTTGTTCTGTTTCAAGAGGACATTTCAATAATCAGTCTGATTTTTACTTATTTTTCTGGTAAAAAAATATTTTACATTCAAACCCTTTTAACCATTTTAAAATTTCCTGGAAGCCATGAGTACAAGGCAACAACCAACAATGGGAAGAATACCCCACTATTGCAGGGCAATCTCTCTCACACACTCTCTCATTGATATTTAAACTTGTTAATAAGCTCAACCAATGTTTTTGAGATGTGAGGAATTGGAGAAAACACAACCAATATACAGGGAGAAGGTGCAAAATCGCAAAAGCAATTTTCCATTTAGGACTTTAAACTTTGGGGTATGGATAGACTCTCATCCTTGTAATCCTCAACTGGATTCAGTGAGTTCAAAAATTAATGGATGTACGGACTTCACCTGTACAAACAGTGTAAAATACTGTGAGATGAAAATCACACTGCACTTTTTAGCTGGTAAAGAAAAATGGAGTATAAAGATGTTGATGATCTGTCTCTTTCATACACAATCAAATTTGGAGATTGTTTGTGAGAAAGTAAGGAGAAAACTCACATTAATAAGAAAACTATTTTCATAGTAATCCTTTACACAAGGTGTTGTCTGATTAAATAATTGTATGCTGATTTAAAATGCAAAATGGTACCTTCCTTCATAATTGTTTAGGTAGGAAGAATGAAAACTATTGGACAACAGTTTTTATGTCATTACTTAACACTTCACAAATGCCGGTTCACTTCCAACGTACGCATTCAGAGATGAGATTTTTCTGGCACATCATTTCAGTATTCATTTTAGGAGAAAAAGCCAAAGCAAGCCAAAAGGAGAAGGATTTTGCAATATTTACATTTTTTTTCTTACAACTTACAATGAGAAACAGGAGATGCATGTCACAGTAATTGTTTGAATATTAACAGGGTCGAAAACATTTTCTACATTTCATGCTCTAATTGACTCACTCACACATTTTCTTCTGTAACTTCTTGGTTCTCCTAAACATTGATAATTTTAGTGAGAATTCTGCTGTGCAACACATAAGAACTGCAATTTATCTTCCCCACAAAATTTCTACCAGAAGAACACAAAACTCAAAATAAAAATTTCACCTTTAAAACATTAACTGCATAAAAGGCCAAAATAAAAATACATGTGCAGTGGCTGCTTTTTAAACAGTTCAGCTCTCTGACTTGGTCATTGTTTTAGTGCTGTTTTTTTATTTCACCTTGTACAATTTCTTGTATTAAGAATTTGTTAGTTTCCGCATACCCCTTGGGGTCAGAGTGCAGGGTCAGCCATTGTACAGCGCCCCTGAAGCAACTGCAGGTTAAGGGTCTTAATCAAGGGCCCAGCAGAGTATGATCTCTTTTTGCAGTAATGGGGATTCGAGCCAGCAACCTTCTGTTTACTGGCACAGATCCTGAGCCTCAGAGTTTCATGGTCCAAGGACCCTCGGTTGTTCTGAATCCCACACCTGGTACTAGTCTGTGTGGAATTTCCATGCCCTCTTCAAGTCTGTCTGCTTTTTTATTTCTAGATATTCTAAATCCCACATTGCCAAAGGACATGCCCTTTTAATTTCGTTAGGATTTCTAAGTTGGACCAGCAATTGGCTGGTTCTGTATCCAGAACCCATTCTTGCCTTGCACCCAATGCTACTTTGGCAACCTGCAACTCAACATGTTTGAGAATACTATTTTATCAATGGCAAAACGACCCAGTGACAAACTGATCAAAAGATGTTCATGCCATGAAGGTACTCTATTAGTAGTTTGTCTGAAGGTGTTAATAACCAGTTCTCCCATAATCCAACTGAATAAAATGGAGTTTCCAATTCTAAATTGGCACAAGAGTGGGTGTGATCAAGTGTTGCTTTCTGCCAGAATAGCCAACAGCTACCCTTGAACCACTGTTGCAAAATGAAACTTAATATACTGGCTATTGGTATAATGAGTTGTATAAAGGTAAGGAAGGTAGAAGTTTCAAAGTAATCTTGATACAATCAGATCACAAGATTTCTGGTCTCCAAATCTATCTGAATAAAAGTGTGCTCTTTCAAGTGAATTCTCAAGCACACAATATTAGATTGGACACCTTCCCTTTTATCATCACAGATCAGTTTAAATACCTAGTGGTAAACATCACAAGTAAACATAAAGCTCTTTATCAACAAAATGTTGCTGTCTGTATGGAAAAAATTAAGCAAGACTTGCATAGATGGTCAACCCTTCATCTCACTTTAGCTAGAAGAATTAACATTGTTTAGATGAATATCCTTCCTAAGCTTCTCTTTTTATTTCAAAACATTCCAATATACATTAAAAAATAATTTTGTAAGAAATTAGATTCAACCATAACCTCATTTATTTGGAATTTAAAACATCCACGTATCCAAAGGGCGACCCTACAAAGACCTAAGGTGGAAGGTGGCATGGCTCTACCTAACTTTCAATTTTATTACTAGGCAGCAAATATGCAGCTATAAAAACCTGAACATGGACAAAAATAGATGAACATACACAGGCTTGGTCCGCAATAGAAATAAAATCCTACAGTACTTCTTTATATTACTTGCTTTGTACTCCAATAAATACAAGTTATCGCCAAATATACTAACAACCCAATTGTGTTTCACTCACTCAGAATATGGAACCAAAGTAGGAAGTATTTTAAGATAGAGAAGCTTTTATCTGTGGCACCTCTCCACGAGAACCACCTTTTTCCACCTTCTCAAACGTATAGCTTGTAACGTCTGGAAAACATTCGGGATTAAATCACTTGGCGATCTGTACATAGACAACATCTTTATTGATCAGTCTTGATGACTCAGACAGCATATCCGTATTATATAAAACCATTTTACAGTCCCTTCCTTTCAAAGACCCAAGAGGACAGTGGGAAAAGGATCTTTCACCCAACACCTCAGAAAAGGAGTGGAAGGTAGTAATGCACAGAATTCACTCGAGCTCCATATGCGCGAAGCATACAATTATTCAACTCAAAATTATATATCAAGCATATCTATCTCACTTAACACTGTCCATAACTTGCAATCAAGTTCCAGCCTCACTGGGCCATATGTTTTGGGCCTGCACTAAATTAACATTATGCTGGACCAAAATCTTTAAATGCCTTTCAGACAGCCTCGGAGTCACAATTCCTCCTAACCCATTAACAGCTGTGTTTGGTGTACTTCCAGATGGGCTTAAAGTGGAGAAGAACAAACAAATTGCAATCACTTTTACTACACAATTGCCACGTAGACTTATCTCGCTCAACCGGAAGAATCCTAACTCTCCTATTCTAAGTCAGTGGGTAACTGATGTTATATACAATTTGAAATTGGAAAAAATCAAATTCGCACTTAGAGGATCTGTACAAAACTTTTTAAAAACCTGGCAGGATCTAATCAATAACATTTCAGAATAAGCATTAAAATTGAGGAAGCAGATTCTCTCCCCACTTTTATTTATTTTTACTCCATTTATTAGTTTATCTATTTACTTATTTTTACTAGTTTAAAGTTTTACTCTGCTGGCCAAGCTCTCTTTCTCAGGGGTGGGGGTTGATTTGTTTCAAACCTATTTTTGTAAAACTTTATTTATTTGTATGGAATGTTATGTGATTTTAATAAAATCAATAAAATCCAAAAAAAACAAAACTTGATACACTCAATAATCAAGGCCCTGGAAAGTGATGATGTGTTTTATGTTGATTAGCACATGAAAGTAAAAATTTCACTGTACATGTGATAACAATGACCCTAAAAATATATAGTCAATTTAGTCAATAACTTGTGTACTCATTACTTATCGGTTTGTTTTAGTGTACACAATTAAAACACATCTGTAACAGTTGAAATGACCATAACTTTGTATTAAAACATAAAATTATGTTTAATTTAATTATTAAGCTACACAATGTTTGTGAACATATGTATTGTATATGCATAGGGAGATGCAGAATGGTAAGTAAGATAACATTTCAAAGCTCTTGGAGTTTGCCTGTTTTCTCTGCATTTACCCTAATTTCCTGAGGTTTTTCTGCCACATTCCATAGATATGCAGTCACCACTAAATTCTGCCAGGGTGTAATAAAAGGGTGGATGTGTTTGAATATGACCAGTGATAGACTGTGTCCTAGTCAGGGCTAATTTCAAACAGGATATGGATGGATGGATTTATAGTATCTTGCATAAGGGATTAATATAAGCAAGTCATACATCCATACCTAAATTATAAGCTCACATGAACTGGTTTAAAGAAAACATTAAAGCTAATGGAAAAATAGGTCAGTGTTTAATATCCAACATTTGAATGTCTGTTTGTCTGAATATTCTCCAAAATTTGCTTCTTAGGTTGTTGAAAAAAATACTCGCTTAAGATGTGATTAGTTTTACAGTTTTTGGTGGGGCTAAGGACTTGTTAAAATATATATATATATATATATATATATATATATATATTTACGCCATTTGAAGTCTGTGTCACAATCTGATTGTATGGGTGGTTACCTACCAGGTAACGCTTGTGGTTGGCCAGCAATCTGCTAGCATCCGCCACGGTGCCCTCAGTTTGTGAGGAGCAGATCATAGAATGGTTGAAATAGTTTACTGTCAAATAAATGCAAAGAGTACGCAACACGTGTTTCGCCCTCATTCTGGGCTCATCAGGCGTACACACTCCACTGCACTCCCTCTCGGGAATCGAACCTCGGACGTCAGCGCCAGAGGCGATGCCCCTAACGTTGCGCCACGGCGTGTGGTTCGTTTATCTGGCGCTGACGTCCGAGGTTCGATTCCCGAGAGGGAGTGCAGTGGAGTGTGTACGCCTGATGAGCCCAGAATGAGGGCGAAACACGTGTTGCGTACTCTTTGCATTTATTTGACAGTAAACTATTTCAACCATTCTATGATCTGCTCCTCACAAACTGAGGGCACCGTGGCGGATGTTAGCAGATTGCTGGCCAACCACAAGCGTTACCTGGTAGGTAACCACCCATACAATCAGATTGTGACACAGACTTCGAATGCCGTGAATGTAATTACCCCGATCTACATGCTGTCAAATAAACGAACCACACGCCGTGGCGCAACGTTAGGGGCATCGCCTCTGGCGCTGACGTCCGAGGTTCGATTCCCGAGAGGGAGTGCAGTGGCGTGTGGACGCCTGATGAGCCCAGAATGAGGGCGAAACACGTGTCGCGTACTCTTTGCATTTATTTGACAGTAAACTATTTCAACCATATATATATATATATATATATATATATATATAAATATATATATATATATATATATATATATATATACACATACATACATACATACATACATACATACTGCTCAAAAAAATTAAAGGAACACTTTTTAATCAGATTATAGCATCAAGTCAAAGAAACTTCCATGACATTGATCTCATCAGTTAAGTAGCAGAGGGGGATGTTTAATCAGTTTCAGCAGCTATGAGACAACCCCCAAAACAGGAATGGTTTAACAGGTGGAGGCCACTGACATTTTTCCCTCCTCATCTTTTCTGAGTGTTTTTTCACTAGTTTTGCATTTGGCTACGGTCGGTGTCACTACTGGTAGCATGAGGCGATACCTGGACCTTACAGAGGTTGCACAGGTAGTCCAGCTTCTCCAGGATGGCACATCAATACGTGCCATTGCCAGAAGGTTTGCTGTGTCTCCCAACACAGTCTCAAGGGCATGGAGGAGATTCCAGGAGACAGGCAGTTACTATAGGAGTGCTGGACAGGGCCATAGGAGGTCCTTAACCCATCAGCAGGACCGGTATCTGCTCCTTTGGGCAAGGAGGAACAGGATGAGCACTGCCAGAGCCCTACAAAATTACCTCCAGCAGGCCACTGGTGTGAGTGTATCTGACCAAACAATCAGAAACAGACTTCATGAGGGTGGCCTAAGGGTCCGACGTCCTCTAGTGGGCCCTATGCTCACTGCCCGGCACAGTGGAGCTTGATTGGCATTTGCCACAGAATACCAGAATTGGCAGGTCCACCACTGGCATCCTGTGCTTTTCACAGATGAGAGCAGGTTCACCCTGAGCAAGGGTCTGGAGAAGCCATGGAGAACGTCATGCTGCCTGTAACATCGTTCAGCATGGCCAGTTTGGTGGTGGGTCAGTGATGATCTGGGGAGGCATATCCATGGAGGGAGGCACAGACTTCTACACGCTAGACAACGGCACCATGACTGCCATTAGGTATCGGGATGAAATCCTTGGACCAATTGTCAGACCCTATGCTGGTGCAGTAGGTCCTGAGTTCCCTCTGGTGCACGACGATGCCCGGTCTCATGTGGCGAGAGTATGTAGGCAGTTCCTGGAGGATGAAGGAATCGATACCATTGACTGGCCCCCACGCTCGCCTGACCTAAATCCAATAGAACACCTCTGGAACATTATGTTTCAGTTCATCTGACGACGCCAGGTTGCACCTCAGACTGTCCATGAGCTCAGTGATGCCGTGGTCCAGTTCTGGGAGGACAGCCCCCAGGACACTATTCACCACCTCATTAGGAGCATGCCCTGACGTTGTCAGACATGCATACAAGCATGTGGAGGCCATACAAACTACTGAGTATGATTCTGAATTAATGCAATGAAATTTTGGCAAAATGGACTAGCCTGCCGCATCATTTTGTCACTTTGATTTTCGGGATGTCTTTGAATTCAGACATCTGTAGGTTGATAATTTTCATTTCCATCAAATGATGTGGCATCCTTTCATTACTAACACATTACCCAGTCCATATCAGTATAGATATCCAGCATGATTTTTTTCCAATTGAGATCTGATGTATTTTCAAAGTGTCCCTTTAATTTTTTTAGGTGTGGAAAGCACAGTTCTGGAAAAAGGAAGGAAGATCCTCACACAGACAGTACACCACAATAGGACAACCAGAAATATAATAATAATAATTCTTTGCATTTATATAGCGCTTTTCTCATTACTCAAAGTGCTTAGCAATTACAGGTTAAGGGCATTGCTTAAGGGCCCAACAGAGCAGAGTCCCTTTTTGGCATTTACGGGATTCGAACCGGCAACCTTCCGATTACCAGTGCAGATCCCTAGCCACAGAGCCACCACTCCGATAGCAGTGATGGAAAAGCAAGAGAATGGCCAAATTACAGTAGCAAAAGTTAAAGTTAAAAAGTTATTGGGCTGAGATGAAATAATTATCACTCACCAGAATAACACTACAACTAATGCTATATGTGAATACTAAGGAGTATACAAGAAAATAAAAGAATTTTCCATTTTAATTGGTTTGAACTAGGCTAATTTCATTTCAAATCACTATAACTTATGCTTATGTTATCTCGACGGCATATGACATCTGTGCCGGTATATTCTATCCTTTATTTCATATGACGTTCTTGGTTTATGTCTATCCTGTTTCTCTTCCCAGCAAACAACTGGCTTATCTACCTTTCCATTCATAACAAGGTCAAAAACACAAAAGAACTGGTGGAATATTTTAAAGCAAACAGAATTATTTCTATGCATGAATGATCATTGTAGAATTTTTGGAGAACTTAAAGTTCTTTGGCATTACCACTTTCATCATTGCATCATGGACAGTGAAAAGATCTGTTAGGTTATAACTTTTTTTTCTGACTGATACAGTGGGTTACATGTGGCAAATAACTTATTTCTACATCTCTCACAATGAATTTGTTTTGATTTTCTCCATCATTGTATGCAATTGAAATGTGTGTGCTGCAGAATCACCAAAAGAGAGATGTTGTGAGCTTCTTTTAAAATTCAGATAAAATTGCTTCTCCACTGTGACTTCAATGCACATGCCCAGACTAGTGTTCTGTTGAGTGGGAAAGGTCACAGGCTAAGGTCAAAAGCGGGAGATCAGAAATAGAGCACCTAATCTAAAACATGAAACAAACTTGCAGTCATAATTCCTTCCGAAAGTTCTTAAACCCAATCATTTTTAACGGAAAGCACACAGAGAGATTCTTTAGTTCAGTCTAAAACTAAAGTCAGAAGTATCCATGGAGAAAAATAAACCTCTAGGGGTCTACAGTCAGTTATAACAGAAAAAGTCAAAACACAAAGTCAGACACAGTCACAGTCTTGCACATCTAGGCCCAGCGGCAGCCCATTGCCTCCCTTGCATTCTACAGTATACGTCAGAACTGGACCATCCATTATGACATCATAATCTTTCTGTCCTTTGATTCCATTGCTCCCAATATCTCAGATGTCTTTCTCATGGACAGGAAAGCAGTTTCGAAGTAGAGCAGTAGCATGAGGTACCAAAGCAGGATTTCGATAAGAGAAACAGAATAAAGGCTCATAATTATTTTAAATACTTATATTCTTATACATATAACTATAAGACAGTAGGGATGGGAATTGATAAGATTTTCACGATTCCGATTCCATTTTCGATTCTGTTTAACAATTCGATTCTTTATCGATTATCCTATCGATTCTTATTTTTAAAAAAGGAGAACACACAGGTCGATTAGCTTAGAACTTTGTTTTATATCTTATCTTTGAACAAGATAGAAATTTAGGAGTAGCATGACCTTACAAACCCAACAGTGAGATCTTAAGAGATCCACAGCCTACAGCTCCTCGATGGGGTGCCACGGGGTCCCCAGAAAAAAATTTGTAAATGTAAAATAATAATAAAATAAATATTCTTCTGTAGCAATAACAAAGTATAACATAAATTATTCTGTGGCAATTACACAAGAATGTCCAGTAACATTTACACTCTCCTTTTTAAAAGTATATATGAGCTGAGCACTCAAAAATAAAACTACATCAGCCAGCAACAAATACAATCAACTCAGGTCCAATGGAACTGTGCACTGTGCAATTCTGCAACAATCAACTATTTTGACAGCTACATCCATGTTGGCCGCATTATCAACAGTGGCTGCCACAACCTTGTCTTTGATACCATACTCCTCCAAGATCTCATCAATCTCCTCTGCTACAGCTGTCCCTGTCTGTGCCTGGTACACTGGTTTGGTTTTGAGGACTTTTTCTTGAGCCTGGCCATTCCTGACATAATGCAGCGTTACTGTGAGGTAATGGTCTTGACTAAAACTTGTCCATCCATCTGCAGTGACGGCTGCCTTCAACACATGTTTCAGCTCAGAAATGGAAACGGATGAAACATCTGGTAAGAGGAGAACATGCAACTTTGACATTCCCTGACTTAGCCTACAATTAAACACATTCACTTACCGAAAATCGCGGGCATCTACTGTGGCAAATGGGTGCAAGCCTTTTACCACAAACTTAGTCACTGCTCGGTGACATTCGTCTATCCTGGCCTGTGTCATTTTACTTTTCCCAGCATCTGAGACAGCCAGACTCTGTCTGTCTCTCTCGTCATGGTCATCTAAATGCAATGCACAGTAATAGCAGGTTTTGCAATAAGGCAAATCGAGCTAACATAATATGCAATGTTAGTTGATTAGTTACCTGCCGTATTAACGGGAGAGGACGTGCAAACATTACCGCTGCTGCTGGGTTGAGATTCACTAGTTCGGAGCGAATCAAAAACATGACATTCATTTAAGGTTATCGCGTGTTTTGTGAGCAAATGCTTTTGCATATTCGTAGTGTTTCCTCCCTTTGATGAAATATCTACTTTGCAAGTATTGCAAGTTGCCCTGTTGTCAATCCTTTCTCGTGAAGTATAACCAAACTTTTGAGCATTTGTGCCGCTTAGGCGCCATGTTTCCTGCTGGGTAAATGACGCTACGCAACGTGGTGACGTCATTCGAGGCGACTGGAATCGATAGGGGAATCGTTTGCAAAAATGGCAAACAATTCCAAGGAATTGAAACAGTGGGAACCGGTTCTCAATAAGAACCGGTTTTCGATTCCCATTCCTATAAGACAGAAATGCAATATGCACAACTAATCAGCAGTTCTAGTCAAAGTATGCTAGACTAGAGTAGTGAGTCTTCAAATTGGATTTAAAAGATGAGACTAATGGGGCATCTCTTAAAGAAGCAGACTCGTGTGCCTAAAAGACTGACTTTCCAAGATCATTTTGTTAATCCCTCTTAGTGTGAGCTCTTGTTTTTAGAGAAATTATTTATTAGAGTAGTTAAGCGGGGTATTGGCTGTTTAAGACATTATACAGTATGTAAAGGATGGTTTTGCAGTCAGCTCTAAGCTTAACTGGAAGCCAGTGTAAAAACTTAAGAACAGGAGTTATGTGGTCACAATTTCCTGTTCTTGTAGCAATTCTTGCAGAAGCATTTTGTCAGTTCTACTAAAAATAAAAAACATGAATTAATTTCTCAGTATTCTCTATATTTAGAAACCATCTTACTTTTTCCAATTATAAGATAGAAAAAACAGGGTTTAGATTGTTGTGTAACATCATCATAAAATGAAAACAGTACAGGTCCGAGTACTGAGCCTTGGACACCATATTTACCTTCTGAACGTATTGACAGAGTAGTGTCTACACATTTCTCTACATATTAAAACAACCTGATAAATATGAACTAAACCAAATAGTAGTATTGCCTTAAAGCCCAACCTAATTTTCCAGCCTATGTAATAGAACACAGTGTTCAATAGTGTTCAATGGTGTGAAAGGATGCACATAATTACTGTGGAATTTCCTTCATCACTGGGTATTTGTTATGGTTCAGCTAGACTTATTGCCCTGAGTTATGTTTATTTCTTATGTATTTAATATTTTAATTGTTAATTATCACATTTCCTTATTTTTGTTTTTTTATTTTTTGAATTATTTAATAAATCAATACTATGTTTCTTTGTGTAAATGGATGTTCTCCTATGTCCACTCTATTTTGCTTGTAGAGCCACCCTGACAACTCCTGAGCCTCCCTCTGGCTGTTTAGGTTAGACCAGGGGTAGGCAACGTCGGTCCTGGTGAGCCGCAGTGGCTACAGGTTTTCATTCCAACCCAATTGCTTAATTAGAAACCAATCATTGCCAATCTCAGACCTTATTTAATTTTATGGCTTGTTAGTCTGTGCAATGTAAGGCTCTTATATCGTAGATTTTTTTCCTTTCCAAGGATATCATCCAAATGATATGAAGCCTAAAACAGATCATTTTCAGTCTGTCACATTTTTCTATTAAGTGTTTTATTAAATCAAACAGTGCATGATGAACACACACAGATGTAATTGGAAAAAAGCTAGCTGGAGAACTGCTGGCTGCTTTGTCTTTTACATCTTATTGCTAATAAGGAGCAATTAAAACACTGAATGCAGCAGTTTAAGATTGAAATAAGCAATTAAGGTTGGAGAACCTTAACAAGCGAGACCACTAAAATGAAGCATCAAAATGTCACTTAAGCAATATGTGCTTCATCAGCAATAATTGAGTTCTCGTTAAGGAACTGGGTTGGAACAAAAACCTGCACATACTGCGGCTCACCAGGACCGACGTTGCCTACCCCTGGGTTAGACTGAATGAGCTCAGTTGTCTCACATTCTAGTTTGTTTGGAGTCTCTGTAAGTATTGTGTTTTTGTGTTGGATTTTCTGGTTTTGATCTTTTTCTGCTTGGTTTATTGGCATTCTCTTTCTGAATTACACATTGGGACTTTTTCACTCAGAATTGCCTTTTGGCAGCTCCTTATTGCTTCTTTTTAAGATATAGTAGCATTTTCTTTATTTTTGAACACAACCCCATTTCCAAAAAAGTCGGGACGCTCTGTAAAATCTAAATAAAAACAGAATTCAATGATTTTCAAATTTCACAGTAGAACATAGAAAATATCCAATGTTGAAAGTGAGACATTTTACTATTTCATGAAAAATATTAGCTCATTTTGAATTTGATGTCAGCAACCAATCTCAAAAAGTTGGGAGAGGGGCAACAAAAAGCTGGAAAAGTAAGTGTGTTACTAAAAAGAAAGAAACAGTTTGCAACTAATTCGTTAATTGGCAACAGGTCAGTAACATGACTGGGTATAAAAAGAGCATATTAGAGAGGCAGAGTCTCTCAGAAACAAAGATGGTTAGAGATTCACCAGTCTGTAAAAAAAATTGCATCTACAAATTGTGGAACAATTTCAGAATAATGTTCCTCAACGTAAAATTGCAAAGACTTTGAATATCTCAACATCTACCATACATAATATCATCAAACGATTCAGAGAATCTGGAGAAATCTCTGTGCGCAAGGGACAAGGCCAAAAATCAATATCAGATGCCCATGATCTTCGGACCTTCAGGCCGCACTACATTAAAAACAGGAATGATTCTGTCATGGAAACCACTGCATGGGCTCAGAAACAATTCCAGAAATCATTGTGAATACAGTTTGCTGTGCCATTCACAAATGCAGGTTAAAGTTCTATCATGCAAAGTAAAAGCCATATGTGAACATGATCCAGAAACATCGCCATCTTCTCTGGGCCAAAGCTCATTTAAAATGGACTGAGACAAAGTTGAAAATGGCTCTGTGGTCAGACAAATCTCTGGACTAAAGAGGAGAGGGACAATCTGGCTTGTTATCAGCACTCAGTTAAAAAATCCGAATCTCTGTTGGTATGAGGGTGCATTAGTGCCTATGGAATTGGCACCTTGCACATCAGGAAAGGCACTATCAATGCTGAAAGGTATATACAGGTTTTAGAGCAACATATGCTCCCATCCAGACTACATCTTTTTCAGGGAGGGCTTTGCAAATTTCAGCTAGACAATATTAAAATGCATACTGCATCTATTACAAAAGCATGGCTTCGTTCTAGAAGAGTCTGGGTGCTAAACTGGGCTGTCTGCAGTCCAGAACTTTCATCAACTGAAAACATTTGGCGCATCATTAAATGAAAAGTACGACAAAGACCATCCAGCACTGTTGAGCAGCTGGAATCCTATAGCAGACAAGAATGGGACAAAATTTCTCTCTGAAAAGTCCAGCAACTGGTCTCCTCACTTCCCCCATGGTTACGGACTGTTGTTAAAAGAAGAGCAGATGCTACACAGTGGTAAATAAGGCCCTGTTCAAATTGTTTTGTGATATTATCCTTTTCTTAAAATGGTACATTTTCTCATTTTAAACATTTGATATTTTTTTGTGTTCTATAGTGAATAAAACATAGGTTTATGAGGCTTGCAAATCATTGCATTCTGTTTTTATTTACATTTTACACAGCATTTCAACCTTTTTTGGAATTGGGGTTGTAAATATTCCTTTATTTATAAAGATTTCCATTGTGATTGTTTCTTCAACTAAAGGTGTTTATGGTTTCCTTTCTTTAAGAAACACCTTTAGATATTTTGCAACATTTCAATTATTTTTGAGGCTTGTAACTGTGTTGGGCCTATGTAGGTGGAGGCAGGCCAATGGAGCTGGGATTAAGCCTGTTGGGGTGAGGGCTTTGCCTTTTTGATGCTTGACTTGTGAGCTTTCTGAATGCCTCACACTCTTTCTTGTTATAGTTCTGACTCCAGTTCAGAACAATATTAGAATGTGTCTCACTACATAATTTAGTGCCGTTTCTTTACTGTGATTTGTATGGAAGTCAAAGTAATTTCTCAAATACATTTGCAAAGTACAGCTGTCAACCTTTGTTTAGATTTTTTTCCTCTTCGGCATGGATCACCTTTGAGTGCTAAAGTGTGATACATTAGCAGCTGGTAGAAGATTCCAGTCTCATCAACATTGTAGATGTCTTCAGGCTCATAAAGTGAAATGACTTTCCTGATTTCACCTGCGCGCCATTTGTTTACTTTTTTAATTGGAACTGCAGATTCTTTTTTACAGATTGCTTTGGCTGGAATTCCAAAACGATCCCAAAAGCGAATTAGCCAACCCCAGCTGGCAGTAAAATCTTCGTGGCTGAAAGAGACAGACAGTGACTTTGCTTTTTCTTGAATGAGTGGCACGCTAATAGGAATGTTTCTTGAGTGAGCATCACCGAAACACATAAAAACTGATTTTTTGACATCTTCAAATGCAGAAGTTCGCATACGTTTGTGCTGAGGCCCTGAGATTTTTCTTCGATTTTTGCTCTGTCTTTCAAAAAGTTGACAGTGTCGATGGCAAAATTCTGAATTCACTGTCATTTTTTTTCTTTTTGCCGGAATAGAGAGCCGTAAAAACTTAAAAGTTTTTTTTTCTAATGTGAACTGTTGTTGTTTTTTCATGTCTGCCATTTCTATAGGAGGGTGACAATGAGTTGAATTCCAATAGATGTTTTTCAAATGTTGACAAGCAATAATTAAAAGGTATCACTGAAAACCACAGAAAACAAACAGAGCAAAAAAACAGTACGAGGAAAGTTCAAAGAAACAGAAAAATTTACAATGTTTCAGTTCGGGGATCACTGTGCACAACTGAGCTGTGACCATAAAACTAACTGCTCTGTGGATGATTCATTCTCTGGACTGCTCTGTGGATGACTCATTCAGGCATTTCAAGGTCTTTTGGGCACTTCGTTGTAATGAAAGTATCTGTTGAATATATTTCGTAGAAACAAGATTTTTATAGACTCTGTATTATGGGGCAACTGTTGGGACTGTAAAAATACTTTGTTGTAATGAAAATTTTGTTGTATCTATATTAATTTTAACGGAATTTGACCTGTATATATAGATCTATATCTGTCCTTGTTTTAATCTGTGATTATATTGTTAAGGAGAAAAACAAATTAAACAAAAATAATAATGATAATGAATCGGAAAATCTGGCAAAACCATGCTAGTTTGACAGATGAGTAAAACATTTGCTAAAAGTGTCAATTCCCACTTCTATGTGGATATTACAATCCTCCAAGCATGCCAAGTTTAGTCAAGAACAAAGAATATGTCCTGTTGGTCTGTAAACTGGTATTACAAATTGTGCTGAAATCTGTTTTAAAATCTAATATAAATTCCTCAAAGGATGTAAATTCAGCTAAATTATTAGAAGAAGTTTGTAATTAATTACACAGAATTATTCCAAGGCCACCTCCTCAACCAATATCCCTTGAAATATGAAGGAATATAAAACCATTTGGGGCTTGTGCCAGATTTACTAAGCCAGATTTTAGGAAAAATACACAAATTAGATTTTGTACTTAATATAGTTTACCAATGGTGGTTTATTGCTAAGAGAGTTAATATTTTCATCACACAGTATTTTAAAATGTAAATATATTTATGAGTTTGTATTATAATTTTTTTTAACTTGAAGTACATTACTGATACAGCCATCCCATACCATCTGATTTTAACTCTAGGTCTATTATATACTTTATCATCTGGTTATTAATTAATTTACCTTTTATTTCTTGACTAAATTTACAAGATGCCCAACAACAGGAATTGTGAGTTGCAGATAAAGAAAAATAACAGTAGGGATGCCCTGTGGTGCAGCTGCAGCCCAGGTGGAGCTCTAATTGGTCAGCCAGACAATTCTGCTCAATATTTTGGGATAAAATCTAATATCACCTCTAGTTGCCATCGAGACCATTACTCTTAAAAAAATCTTGGCCTTTCTCAAAAAGAAATTCTATTTATTAATACATGTTATGCTTTTCCTTGCAGAGTTTATGTAATTGTGCATTTAGAACCTGGCTACATAAATAAGAAAACTAGGAAACCTGACAAGCCACATATACTTGAAAAAGGAAGCTCACCCAATGGAGTGGTTTAGGTTGCAGTGAGAAAACCATATTACATTATAAGTCTATAGAACGTTTGTCCCTTATGCTACTTATGGCTAGTGACAACTCACTCTGCCTTATTTTTTATCATAACAGGGAATTGTTATGAATGTGGATTGTTTTCATTTTCATTTGATGCTTCCCATTGTTCAGTTTCTCGCATGGTTTTAGGTTAACTTTGGATTTGGTTTCATGGAAAATCTGTTGGCATTTAAACTGTTGATATCTCATGTTAGGCAACTTATGGTTTTTGGGCAGGATGGTAGGGATATGCTATCATGATCCCAAGGTGATTGACCTTAAGTGAGGACAATAAGATATAGACACCACTTGAATTAGCATCAACATCAATAGTGTCTAAAAACATGAGGTAGGTCTTGTGTTAAATAGTAGTAAAGAGGATTACCAAAATTAACATCATTTTAGGAGAAAGTTTACCATTGCTGGATGACTGTCCATAATGGACAAATAAAAGAATTAGTTGGCACAATTATGCTTAAAGTGAAAAGTGTCAATCTTTCATGCTTTGCATCCTATTGGACAGTAAATACAGAAAGTAGATGGTAAATTCAAATACTGTTCATTTGTACATCTGTATAATAGTTTTAACATTTGAGAGAGAAATAAACAAACCGGGAAAAAACATGCTCAACATGTTGTAGAATGAAACATGATATTTCAAAAATTTAGATTTTGCAGTAATTGCAGCAATCCTGTCTGTTATTCTTAATTCTTACCACTTTCAGGAACAATGTAAAGAACTGTGTGGAACTATTCATACCCTTGAAAACTTTAATATCAGTATGTAGCATTGTGACACAGAAGTTACCAATATTGGATCTTATAAGTAAGTGTTTTGGGTTTTAATCTCATATCCAGTGAGGTTGTTAAGTGGTGATTTCAAACTGGCCCTGTAAAAATGTGCATGAGTGTGACCTTGGATGGACTGTTGTGTCACCCTGCTTGTGCTACATTTGCTAGAACAACCTAAAACTAACATGGGAATTACATCTGAAAGGTGGGTCATTAAAAAGAAAATTTAATATAGCAGGTAGACTCATAAAATAATCACTCTAGAATTCAGCTTATTCAAAGATAAATAATAAAGGTCATTCTCCGCATGTTTATATTTTAACTGGATGCCTTAAATATTCCATGCTAAAGTTAATTACCAATTGGATTAATTTATTTCAATCAGAGGTGCACTACTATGAATTCAAATGAGGTTTTGAAACTAAGCTTACTCTTTTTATATAAAAATTTTATATACAGTGTTTACAAAAAAAAACACCTGATTAACTATTATATTAGCTCCAGTTTCGGATAAGTAGGTTTGGAAGATGGTTGGACAAATGGATGTTAAGAGGATACTTGTCTACAGCTATAACATACAACTGATTTTATGACTATTTCAAAATATTAGCATTGATTTAATTAGGTATTGCAAAATTGACTATGGGAAGAGTTCTCTGCAAAACTGGCCTAGGTTGGGGTTAGAACTCTAGTAGTAAGAAAAAACAAGATAAATATTTTGTGTGTGTGTGTATGTTTTTGTTCATAGTCCAAAGGTACTAAACTTTCCTACTTCTTATGTACGCATGTGCAGACTTTTATTTTCAGGCTGCAGTTAATTCAAAATACAGCCAAAATGATCATTTCAAAAAGTTGGAAATTCAACCGCATAACTTCTGTAAGTCTCTAATTTGGCTTCCTATTACATTGTCAATTCCAAAATCCCTCTTTTGGGCATATAAAACTTTGAATGGCTTTGGCTCCCAGTACTTAAGTGAATTTATTACTGCTTACATTCTAGACCGTACATTAAGATCCCAAGACACAGGTTTTCGAAAAAGTTTCAAGGATAAATAAAACTACTGTGGAAGGTCAAGCCTTTAGTTACATTGCCCCAAAACTGTGGAATGATCTACCATCGAGTGAAAAGAAAGTCACTTTCGTCTCAACATTTAAATCAAGGCTGGAGAAACACCATTTTAGTGTGGTGTATCTTTATTCTAGTTAGTGAATATGCTGTTTACACTGCAGAAACATCTGTTACTTAATTTTCTAAAGGTGCAAAATTCAATAGCAGTTATACTGTTTCATTTTACATTATGTTATTTTTCTCTTAGCATCAACAGTTACTAGATCATCATATTCCACTACAGTTATGGATGTCAGCATGTGCCATGCAATAATGAAAGATATAGGCTACTTTACCAGTTTCACCAAAACATTTTCTTCATTTGTAAAAGGACCTCTTTACCGCCAAGGGAACACTGTCTGAGTTGAACATTTTGTCTAGAATTAGTTCTTTGCTGCACCATTGTTGTCAATTGCACATATCTTTTGTTCCAAATTCAAATACAGAAAAATCTTTTTAAGGTAGAAGCATGGTCCTGCAGTAGTTAACACCGTCTTAAAGATCTAACAACCTGTTTGAATCCCATAAATATTTGTTATCTGTGGAATTTGCATATTTTAATCTACGTGTTGGCTTTACTCTAGGCATTTCAGAATTTCTTCCACTTCTCTAAACATGTGACTGTTAAGCTATTAAACTATTCCAAACTTACCTCGTGTGAGACTGAGCATTGGTTATGTGCATGAGTAGAAGACAGTCCAAGGCTGTTTTTGGACTTGTACCCAGTGTGGCAGAAATAGGCTTTGCCTTCCAGAATTGGATTAAATGGGTTAGAGAATGTGTGTAAGTACAGTATACTATCTGCATAATGTTCAAACAGAAACAAAGAGATTAGGCCAGCAAAAGAGTGGATAGATAAGCAGAAGGTAACACAATGTATTGGTTTATGTAGTTTTGAAGTGAACCTCTGGAGTTTGAGTATAAACAGATTCCAAAATTGTGAATGTTTTGATTTTTTTCCACTCTGCTATAATAAATCTCCACTGATGTACCAAACAATGCTAGTTCCAGCAATACTCCAAATAAAGGATGCTATTGCTTGCTTTCTTTAAGTGGAGGTAACATATACCTTGTGAATGCAAGCTCCATAACGAGTCTTCCTCACAAAATGTACATGTGCTCCAACACCCCTTAAAGCCACCTAAAATGAATCTTGGCACTTACTGTGCTTTCATTTCTGCTAACAATACTATGTAAAATGAATTCTTAATTATGTCAGCCTGATCTATCTGCAGTAATCAGAAAAAGTGCATAATGCTTGAGCTATAGTTTGTGGCAAGGAGACAAGACATTATCACATAACTGCTTGCTAAGCCCTTACGGCATGTCAAGCCTTTACTTCATTTGGAATACTTTCTGTTTGGCAGTTATCGAGAAGGTGACTGCAAAAAGATGTGAGGTTAGAATTGGCTGCCAATGTTGTTTAAAGTTTATTTCAAATTTGCAAGAAAAATTAAGAACCAGATGAAACCCAGCAGGCTTGTTTATTGACAACATGCAAATTGAAAAGCATTCAAAAGGGTGGTGACACAACTAAAGCACATGGGACAAAAGCGGACTAACAAAAGCAGGTGGTGATAAATGTGTGGAGGAAAAATGGGTGATTTGACAAAGGAACACAGCGAGTAAACATGCTTGGCAATAATATCTCATTATTATGATCTGCAGTTGCCTTTCAAACAAAGATTGAAGTGGAGGATGTAATTATATATCTGCTTCACAAGGCTTATTCAGATCTGGTCAAAGCTGGCAGCACTGTGAGGATTAAGTTTTTTGATTTTTCCAGCGCCTTCAATACCAGCTATCCTTTAAGGGGTAAAGCTAAGAGATATGCAGGTATGAGCCTACGGTGCCCTGGATAATAGACTATCTGTTGAGCATACCGCAGTTTGTGAGGCTCAAAGACTGGGTGTGGGCAGCACTCCTCCTTTTACTCTGTACACCTCAGACTATAACTATAACACCAGGTCATGACACTTGCAGAAGTTCTCAGATGATTCTGCACTTATGGGGTATATTGATAAATGGAACAAGACAGAGTATAGGAGTTAGGTGGAAAAGTTCTTTTCTTGGTGCAAAGGGAATTGTCCGCATCTTATCAGCAAAACCAAGGAACTGGTTATCCACTTTTACCACATCATTGAGCCCCTATGTCCATTCACAATTCAAGACACAGATGCAGAAGTGGTCCACTCCTACAACTGCTTGGGGGACCATATTAATGACAGGTTTGACTAGTCTCAGAACACAGAGGAACTATATAAGAAAGGGTAGATCTGGAGGCTCTTTTTTCATAGGAGACTGTGCTCCTTTGTTGTGGGAAGTGACATCCATCACATCTTCTACAAATCTGCGATGGCCAGTGCAATTTTCTATGCTGTGGTATGCTGGACTGGTAACATCACTTCAAGAGAGGCCCACTGAATGAGCAAACTAATTAAAAGGGACAGCTCAGTTATAGAATGCATTCTGGACCCCATAGAGGGAGTAGCAAAAGACACAATTAAAACAAAGTTGACTGCCACTATGAACAATGCTGCACATCCTCTCCCAACACACTAACACTGAGCACTTTCCGCCAATGAATTATTCAGTAGTAGTGTGCCAGGGTACAGTACCGGGTTCCTTTATATCAATAGCGGTAAGTCTGCATAATGCCTCGCTGGGACTTGATCATGGGAAAGGTGCTATATAAATAAAATGTATTATAATTATTATTATTACTTCTGTGACAGCAAAGTCAGAAATTTTCTTTCTTCTGAATTTTCTTGCCTTATCAGACCAAAGTGTGTCTTCATATTTATTTATTTACTTTATTATGTACCTACTTATGCTTTTATTTATTTAAGGAACATTTATAAAAATCTATCTATCTATCTATCTATCTATCTATCTATCTATCTATCTATCTATCTATCTATCTATGAAAAGATTTCATTTACTGTAAAGATCTTGAAAGATAAATGATAATAAAAAATAATATAAATGAAATAAAACAAATGTGGCAAGGCAAAACATAGTGTTTAAAATGAGAAAAAAACAATACCCACAAATATAGAGAAAACACAAAACTATTTAAAGTAACTATTGTGCAATTTATTGTGCCACATTACATGCAATCTCATAAAAAAAAAGGGGGCAACCAGCTATATGTCAGCTTTAACTGTTGCGAATGCTGATTAAGATAGACATATCTTGATTTGGACGCCTCTAGCTCTGGAGGGGATGTATTGTAAAGCAAATAACATGCACAGTTGGTCTCCTTTTAAAATGGCTGAATATCACACAATGTTTTGGTTTTTTTCCTTGGTGAAAACAACATTGAAATTCTATTTTGAGAAATATATCTAATCTCAAGATACAGATCAATACTCAATAACATTTTGGTTGTAATGGATGTATTTGGTAAATTTTAAGGCTTTTTCTATCTATGATCCCGTGTACTCTCCAGCTCTATTGTAAGGTCCAAGATCAGACAAGATATTTCTAAGATCTAGAACTATAGAACACATTTTTATGTGGCAAATTAATATACAGTGATCCCTCGCTATATCGCGCTTCGCCTTTCGCGGCTTCACTCCATCGCGGATTTTATATGTAAGCATATTTAAATATATATCGCGGATTTTTCGCTGCTTCGCGGGTTTCTGCGGACAATAGGTCTTTTAATTTCTGGTACATGCTTCCTCAGTTGGTTTGGCCAGTTGATTTCATACAAGGGACGCTATTGGCAGATGGCTGAGAAGCTATCCAGCTTACTTTCTCTCTCCCTCTCTCTCTCTCTCTCTCTCTCTTGCGCTGATGTAGGGGGGTGTGAGCAGGGGGGCTGTGTGCAGCTGCTTCCTGAAGGACATGCTGAACGGAGCTTCGCATACTTAAAAGCTCAAAGGGCACGTATTGATTTTTTTTTTGATTGCTTGCTTTGCACTCCTTTGAAAAGGAAGATATGTTTGCATTCTTTTAATTGTGAGACAGAACTGTCATCTCTGTCTTGTCATGGAGCACAGTTTAAACTTTTGAAAAAGAGACAAATGTTTGTTTGCAGTGTTTGAATAACGTTCCTGTCTCTCTACAACCTCCTGTGTTTCTGCGCAAATCTGTGACCCAAGCATGACATTCTAAAAATAACCATATAAACATATGGTTTCTACTTCGCGGATTTTCCTATTTCGCGGGTGGCTCTGGAACGCAACCCCCGCGATGGAGGAGGGATTACTGTATACCATGCTGAACTTATCCTTCAAGTATGGAAACAAAAAGGCTCCATTTGTCTTAGTTGATAGTAGGGCGATCGATATTTTTTAGGCAATGGCAAACAGGAGGGGTGACGGTGGTGAAATTTGGCAGGCAAAAGGTTATCTAGTCGGTAAGGAACAGAGGTGGTAATACACTGTGAATCTTACTGCTGTAACGCATTCTAAAGACAAGGTTAAAACCACCATTGTTTTAGTGACACACTTTTGGATTCTCTGTGGGTGGTTCATCTGGAAAACAGCTTACATATCTCAAGAAAAACACATAAGTCATACTAAGGCAAGGGAGCTCTTTCTGTTATTTTGTCATAAACTGCTTATGTTGGAGTGGTATACTAAAGTATATTACAAATATAAGTGAGAATTAAAAAAAGCTTACATATTAGGTCAGCTCTGAGATGGTTACTCGGTCCTCATCTTTGACACAACCTTGTATTAGTGCACCATTTCAGGGCTGAAAGTAATAGCTAAAGCCTAAACAATTGAGATTTCACACTGATACATGATGTAATGTTTCCAGCTTGTAAAAAACACATTTGTGCTGAAAATCAAACGATCCGTCAGGCCAGTTTTGAAGCACAATAATTTCATTTTAAACACACAATATGATCTGTGGTCTTCCTAACCAGGGCAACACATCCATGTATACATGTACACACATTGACGCAACAACTGGCCAAGTCTCACCATGGCCGATCAACCCAAAGCCAGGGCTGAATGGATGGCAGACACTAGTCCTTATTTCTCTGCCTGCTAATACATGAGTCAAAGCAAATGATTCCCGAGTCTCTCATAATTAGACATGCATTCTCTTCACACAGCCGAGGAACCTGGCTTTTTTTTTTTTTAAAACCTCTGGTCTCAGATAAAACCACACTGTTTTGCTGCCCTGCTAAACTCGATCCTTGTCTGCACTGCCAGTTCAACCTCCAGCTGCTTATACAAAGTTTCACACTAACCCCCTTGTTTATATCAGGACTGCAATTAAGCACAGGCCAAGTAGGGAAGTCCCACAGAGGGTGGCAAAAGTGCAAGGCTGCGAATCAAATTTCATTCCCCCTCCAGTTCTTTTATTTCCCTTTCAGTGGCTGTTTAAAGTGGGCTGAGCTGGTGACGAAAAAGTTAATGTAGGCTGAAACAATTTTAATGTTACATTTTGGCAAGCTTAACTTGATAGGCACGCTAACAAATGAAATATTTAATACCAAAATGACAGTTAACTTAAAATGTACAAAGAAGCAAAGCCACATTGAATGTGAACAGTTTTTTACTTTTCTGCCAGAAAAATTATACACTTAGATTCGCTGAGCAACATTAGATGGAGGATGAACAAAGAATAAGTGGTGTCCTAAGCTCTTAATGTGTGACGTTAAATGAACAATGACCCTGTACGGCTGTCCTTTATTAACCGTTTAAGCTCCACAAATTCATCCATGTTATCTGATATGGCTCATGTCCTCTTAGAAAGAGAGACGCTTTCACTTCAGTCCTGAGAGGCAAGGCTAGGCTACTTGACAGCCCTTTGGGAATAAAGCAATTATGACCAGGCAGCATCTCATAGATTGAGTTTGTCGAAGACTGAGCAAGCAAGCAAGCAAGCAAGCAAGCAAGAAAGAAAGAAAGAAAGAAAGAAAGAAAGAAAGAAAGAAAGAAAGAAAGAAAGAAAGAAAGAAAGAAAGAAAGAAAGAAAGAAAGAAACTTACTAGAGAAAACTGTTGATAGAAAAGTGTCAGGATAAGCCTCTTAGATGGGAGGCTGTAGAAATCTGCTATTAAAAAAAAATAAAAGACTGAACGAATAAATCATATGTAACAAGAGTTGAATATTCTGTATGCAGTTATTTTGTAAAAAAAAAAAAAATGTGTATAAGGAGCTTAGGTAAGAAAGCAAATATTCAGCATGTGGTTTTTAAAATGTTGACCCCTTTTGTCAATGATGGCTGAAATGCAATTGTGCCATTTGTCATCTAAACTGCCTCTCTATCAATTTCTCTGTACTTATGAGTAGAGAATTAGTTCCTTTTGTGTGTGATTGGATACCATAATTGCCATAATTAATCACAGAAGTATTACTATGGACACTACCGCTTTGTAATTCCTGGTTTAGTGTGGTTTCACTAATAAATGTTTAGTCACATTTTAATAAACTGAAAAACTGGCTGAATAATTTAAACCTATGGAGCACAGAAAGCATCCACAGTAGGGCGGATCAGATGGTATTGGGATGCACAGACATCATTGCAGGTTTCCGTGTTATTACATGAGACAGCACCATTGATAATATTCAATAATGTAAAAAAGGTAATTCAAAGTTGACTCATTTAACATTTATTTAAAAATGTCTACAAATCACAACGTTGTATTGGTATTAAAACCAAAAATGATAAGTGCCTCATCATAAAAGCATCAATAAATGTCAATTATCACAAAACAGTAAAGTTATTAACGCCATCCTCAGTTGTTTTCTTTCTAAATTATTCCAAAGAGAAACTTGTCATGCTCTAAAACAATTGTGTTTCATTCTATTTCTATTGCATCTAATAATGACAGCCATTTATTTATATGATAGTGTTTGGCTTTATTAAAGATGGAAGGTATTGTTTTAATAAAATATGCTGTGTCATTAATACATTTTTCAGTTATTATCACATGTATATAGTGTAATAAAATTCCAATCTGCATGTTTGACCAACACGGAGTGGGTCTTGCCTTGTGGACCAAATCGCCTTCCACTGGTTATGTGTAACATGATATCACAAAATACTAGGTAGTAGTGAATGAAGTAAGACATAATGTGACATACTCTTAGACAAAAGCTATAATCTAATGAGATAATGAAATGTTCATCCATATTAGCCAAGAAGAAAATGTGGTACCTGTGATAAGAGTCCCGTTTTGGCTTTGTATATAATAATAATAATAATAATACATTTTATTTATATAGCGCCTTTCCCATGCTCAAGGCACTTACAGAATATAATAAAGAACGGCAGAATATACAGTATATAGCATTGTACAAACCAGATAAATAAATAAAGAAGATTAAGACAGTAAATTCTGAAAAAAAAAAACAAAAAAAAAACAGACAACATAATTGATGGTCTAGCACACACATACAGGTTACATTGGCATCTTGACAGAGAAGTAAACTGAGAGAAAGGTAATAAAGTCAAGTAGAGCTAAAAGTCTTCCTGAACAGATGAGTTTTGAGTTGTTTTTTAAAAGAATTCATGGAGCCAGCTGACCTGATTAATTTTGGTAGGTCATTCCAGAGTCTGGGCGCTATACAGCTGAAGGCCCTGTCACCCATAGAGTGTAGATTAGTGAGGGGCACAACAAGATTACCAGAATCAGAGGACCTTAGTGGGCGGGCAGGCACATAGTGATGGAGGAGGTCACTGATGTAGTTTGGTGCGAGGTTATTTAAAGCTTTGTAGGTTATTAGTAGGATTTTATATTCGATTCTGTAGGACACAGGGAGCCAGTGAAGACGGAGCAGGATGGGTATGATGTGCTCGCTGCTGCTGGTTCGAGTAAGGACTCTTGCAGCTGAGTTTTGAATAAGCTGGAGCTGTGATATAAGATTAGAAGGGGCACCTGCCAGTAGGGAATTACAATAATCGATGCGGGACGTGATAAAAGCATGGACAAGTTTCTCAGCATTAGAGAAGGAGAGGAAGGAGCGAACACGGGATATGTTACGGAGGTGAAAGTAAGAAAGTTTCTTAATGTGATTTATGTGGGCGGAATAAGTGAGGAAGGAATCAAAAATGACACCAAGATTTTTTACAGTAGAGGCAGGTCTGATGAGATCACTGCCAAGATGGACTGGGAAGGAGCTCATTTTATTAAGTTGCATTTTAGTCCCAATTTGCAGGAGTTCAGTTTTATTGCAATTTAATTTTAAAGAGTTCTGCTCCATCCAGATTTTAATTTCACTAAGGCAGGTTGTGAGCTGAGAAAGCTCTGATGAAGTTCCACTTTTAACATTGAAGTAGAGCTGGGTATCATCTGCATAAAAATGATAACCCAATCCATAACTACGGGATAATATGGCCAAAGGGAAGCATATAAATACAGAAAAGCAGAGGACCAAGGACAGAGCCCTGAGGGACTCCTTGTGTGACTGGCACGGAGTTGGATCTGCTGTTGCCAAGACTAACAAACTCTTGCCTATCAGTCAGATAGGACTTGAACCACTGGAGGGCAGTGCCAGAGATACCCAGCATGTTCTCCATTCTGGACAGTAGGATGTCATGTCTGACTGTGTCAAATGCTGCACTGAGGTCTAACAGAATTAATATGCTAGTTTGTCCAGAGTCTGCTGCCATAAGCAAATCATGTATGCTAATAAAAGTGTCTCCCATCAGCCCCAGTGCACAAACAGATTAGGATTTTATTTATACAAATTAATTGCTTTATTTTTTGGTGACTGACAAATGTAAACAGTATGGTCTTTATTAAAATTGAATGAAATAATTATTGTACCTAAATTGATGTGGGAAAATATTTCTGTCATACTAAGCAGAAATTCCTTCACTAATTTACCAACTTATTGCAATATGTGGTCATAGGGGAACTCAACATATGCCAGAAACATTTGTGAGACAACCTTCAACCCTAAATAAGGGATCAGTCCATCAACAGGAACATGAATACTTTATAAGGCCCTTCCAATTTCAGAGTTACCAAACAACCTTATCTATATATACTTTAGACGTGGAAGGAAATCATAGCACCCAGAGAAAAGCAAGGCATACACAAGAACAACATGCCAACTCTATATGCCCTAAAGCTGTAGCTTTGAAGTGACAGTGCTAACCATTCTGCTACCATGCAATACAATACTGAAACATCTTGAAAACAAATCTGCTCCCCTCTGCCACAAAGCTTAAACTGGGAAGGAAGTCCGTCGTCCAACAGGACAATGAGTCAAGCACACTGCCAGGGCAACAATGGAGTGGCTTAAAATGAAGACAAGCCCTGACCTTAACCCCACTGAAAATCTGTGACAAGACCTAAAAGTTGCTGTCTACTCCCAGTGTCCAATTAGCCAAAGCTTAACAAGTTTTGTAAGGGCAACTGTGAAAAATAATTGAGACGTTCTCAAAAAGACTACTTTTTGCAATAGCTGTGAAGACAGGTTCTGCCAAACTCTCAGTGGGGGGATGAATACTTAAAAAATAATTACCACTTCAGTTTTTGTAGTTAAATGTGTTAATGGTTCGTAATTTTCTTTGTTTTTTGAGCAGCAGTATGAAAAAAGGTACTTTATTTAAAAATAAAAATTCCTATTTAGTTTAAGGAGCACAGGAAGAAACCCAGGACTAGTAGAAGGAACTCTGGATGTCTAAAAGTGTGTCTGCTCCTTTCCTCAGGAACTGCCTTGAAAACAGAACAAGATGGCCATGCCCAGGAAGGTGCTAAAGACATTCACTGAAAGAACATGCCCCTTAGGAACCACAAGCATTCAAACTAGGACCACTTCTTTTGACTCCATGACCTGAGAGGGACATTTAAAAGGAGCTACTGCCAGCCCTCATTCAGCTGCAGCCAAAAAAACAATCACTACTCTCTACCATTATTTCTCTTATTTGTATACAATGGAAAAGGAAGTGGAACAGAAACATCCATTAACAGAGAAACTTTGAATTGCTCTAAAAGAGCTCTAATAAATTCTAAGAAAGCTTTCTGAGAAATAATTCTTGCTGGGACTAAAATAATCCTATTACCTATATGCTTTAAACATTTTTGTTGTGGCAGTATTTCTCTTCCAGGTGGTTAGATCATACCCTAGAGATCACGATACAAGTGCCAAAATGTAAATTGTTACTGTGGATTTAGTTTCTGTAAAGGTCCTTCTCTGTGTGAAGTTTGCACTTTTGCCCTGTTTAGTATGAAATTTTATTGGGATCTCTGAATTCCTTCTAAGTTTAAAAGACATACAGATTGGGTCAACTGTAGGCTCTATGATGGCCTGAAATGAGTGACAGTGATATGTACTGTGATGACCTGATTTTCCATTTATGGTTAGCTTCTAGGCGATTCTAAATTGTCCCTAGTGTGTGCTTGGTGTGTGGGTGTGTGTGTGTGTGTGTGTGTGTGTGTGCACGCCCTGCGGTGGGCTGGCGCTCCGCCCGGGGTTTGTTTCCTGCCTTGCGCCCTGTGTTGGATGGGATTTGCTCCAGCAGACCCCCGTGACCCTGTAGTTAGGATATAGTGGGTTGGATAATGGATGGATGGATGGTTAGCTTCTATATTATGCAAGATGGATATTACCTATCCTCTTATGATCATAATTTGGAATAAAAAGAGAAGATGAAAAGACAGATGATAAAGTAATGGTTTGATTGGAAGAGATTACTGAATTTTTACACACCAAAGAAATGTGTTCTCAAGTTAATATACACAGGAAAAAGTATGCTTATAGAATGAATTTATATCATTATCCTTTGAGGAAGAGAAAGTAAAAGACAGGTAACAGCACATGCATTGAAGACCTCTTGTAACAGACCAGAGAAGGCTGCTACTAGGCCTAATTAACAAAAGAGCACAGCAAAGTGGAGGCTATGCGTCAAAGGGGCCCAGATGACAACTATTCAGGGTATACATTATTTAGAGTAAGAAATGTAGCCCACTAGAATTCCTAGATGGTCAAATTACTTTATAAAAGGGCCATAACCTTCAAATTCATTTTGGGAATGCTTTGGAAAAAGCAAAATGATGGAATATAATTAGCCACTGCCTGCTTTCCTGTCAGAAGGAATGTGCTTAGGGGTTTAAAAAGAGGCGAGAGAAAGAAAATGGTGATGGCATACACCCTGCTGAGGTTGGTAACATACCTAGTGTCCACATGGGGTTTTGTCAGTTGTTATGTGCGTGCTTTTATATCTGCGTTAACTCTACCTTGCTTTCACTTTGGTGCAGAATAAAAGCCTTTTAGTCTACAGTACATTTGGTGGTCCAGTGTAAGTTTATTCCCAATTCCTGACTGTACTATATGCAATACGGTAACATTACATTCATATATTCACTGGAAACAAAACTGACATTTATAAAAGATGTATGTAGGATGGACTGCATGTGTGGTCTGTGAACTTGAGGGAGTAATTTTGCCTCAAGTGTCAAATAAAATGAAAAGGTAAAAACAGAAAATTGTGATTAGCCTTTAGAGTAACACTCACTGAAAACATTTGTTTAACAAGATCCCTTGTTAACCATGCAAACTAAATACAAAAAAAGAACAATTTTTTTCATTATGAAAACTTGTTTTGGCTTAAAGACATAAAAGAAACATGCTATTTTTAACAGGAACCTTTTCAATAGCCTTAACAAGAGAACCTGTTGTGACGGAGGGCCTGGGCTCTTTACTGGCCAGAAGGCCATCATGCAAAAAGAACCAAGGGAGCAGATGTTCACATGGCACTGCTTCGCATGGAGCGCAAGATGGCAGCCCCCTCCCAAGGGCTGTAGCGGCACCTTGGATTCCCACAGGGCTCCAGGGCAGTTGGAGTTTTGCACAGCCCTGTTGGATTCAGTCGGAGCCACCAGGGGGAGCTGCAGAGCCCTACTTTGGGTTTCCACCACACCTGGTAGTACTTCCAGAGAATGCTGAATAGCCACCTGACATGCTCCCAGGTGCAGCCTAAAAAGGACCACCCCACTTCACTCAGGGAGCCAGAGTTGGGAGGAGTAGGAGGAGGACAAAGCTTGCCAGTGATAAAAAGAGAGAGAAAGAGACAGCAAGGAAGATGCAGTGCTATTTATTTGCTGTGCTTTGCACTGTGCTGTGGTGTGGTGTGGGGAACAACTGGGACACATTTCTCCTGTAAATAAATGTGTGTTGTGCTGGATTTGTGCTAGCATCTGTCTGTGTCGGGTGGTACCACTGGTAGTCACACTGTTCAATCTATGTTGTTGTTTACAGGTTTTCAGGAAAAATGTAATACATTTCAATAAAAATGCAGTGCTTTGAGCCACAAAGAGATGAATTTCTACATATGCTCATCAACTGCAAAAACACCCTACTCTTATCTTTATAGAATCACATCATTTGACACTTCTGCAAGTGTAAGGAAAAAAATAATCTGATAGTGCTGCAATGTACTGCACATGTGGACTGCAGTAAAGGACTCAATAAGCCAATAACGTGAGTCAAGCAATGGTTCCAGTCTGGTTTAATTATAGAAGCGCAGTCATAACCTGTCCAGAGCAAGCCTCTGCTTTGCAAACAATTCTGCAAGGCACTGTCTTCTGCAATCTTAAAATCTGATTAAACTGGTTCACTAAATACAAGGAAAGGTCTGTTTATAATATACATCATAGAGTTGGAATCTTCTTTCTATGGTAGTATGTTTTGTTTTTCTCAGGTATTCCAGTTTTATCCAGAGATCTTCAACATACAAATGAGGGGTTAGCTGGGGACTCTAAACTGGGCCAGACGCGAGTACAGTTGAGTGGATTTGCACCTCACCCACAGGTGTTTCCTGACTGACGTTTGATGCTGCGGGGATAGACATTGGATCTTTATTGATTGAGTGGGATTGAATAAGGATAGATGAACAGATGGTTACATCATTTACTATTACTGTTTATGTGGTTCAAACCACTCTATAAAAAAAACAAAAACTGATTAATAAAATGAAGTTACGTATTTTAATATACTGTTGCTTTAAGTTTTACAAGATGGTTGGACAGGCAAGTAACAATGTTACTGTACTAATATACAACTGCCTTAATAATACACATAATACACATACTGCATATTAGTCAAGCAGGCTGGATCACAATGAAGACTAAAAAACAAATAAGAAAGCTGTGACCATGCATTGTTTAGATTCAGATGGCCACCATAAACAGAGTGTAAAAAGTAATCAGTAATGCTCTCTCCTTTTATGTTCAAGTCTTTAAATTGCTGCATTATAAATTGCCCACCTCGTTTTCCACCAGCTTAGAAAACACAATTTCACATCACACGAACATGTTTCCTCATGGCTGTTACAGAAAGCGCTAAACGTTAAATATGTAATTTGAAGCCATTAAGCTGCCATAAAGTATCCCTCGCATCAATCAGGCTATACTATATTGTATAATTATAGGAAAATGTTATACTTACTCAGGACTAAATGAAATCAAATGTGCTGGACTTATGGAATGGACATATTTCTAATTTTAAGTATCCCATATCTTCTCTACAACTTTCAAATGAATATAAATCTGAAACAAAACTATTACCTTGATTTACCAGTGGTTTTATGTTATTAGGGCTTCAATCACATAGCCAATCTGCTCTATGTGAGCTGTTAATTTTTCACTGCGCATTGGTTCAGTTCTGTGGATTCATTCTATATACCAAAATTAAGGAGAACTGGCCATTCTGGACTTGCCTCATGAGTGAATTTAAGTGTGCATGTGAGAATAACATGGAAGGGACTGGTGCCTTGCACCCAGTACTGCCAAGATCACCTATGACTCCCTGTGACCTTATAATCAAATTAAGCAAGTTCAGACTACAAATGACCCAGTGGCTATGGCATTAAGCTTCAAACCAAAAAGTTTGCCATTTTAATCCTCATCCTGGATTCACCGTCTGAAACTGATTTAACTTGCCTGGTATCCAGCAGTGCAGCCACTCCTTATTCTGCCATCTGTAATTGATACCCTCAAAATAGTTACTTTAGTGGGAAATCTAGAGAAAAGTGGAATTGTGAGTGGAAATATTATATATATATATATATATATATATATATATATATATATATATATATATATATATATATATATATATATATATATAAATAAATAAATCAGTTTGTTAGTTTGTTCTACTGTCTCTCAAGTGGCAGTGGCCATCAGTTCTTCTTCTGACTCTGCATCTTACGCTTTTTAAGGCACTTTAAGCCTTAAGCTTCAACTTGAATTGTGACTCCAAACTCACCAGGAATCAGGAAGGGTGTGTTCATGTTTGGACCATCAGTGGGATAAATTTCAAGATCCTGAACACCTAATAATCTCTCATGGCGAACAGGCTACACTTTCATTTTATGCTACTGTGAACAATTGCAGTATATCTGTGAACCTACTCTCTCAATTAAGTGCTCTATCTGTTGGTAGGAGGAAACTAACCAGTCCCCTTTTGTATTTCTTTCATCCTAGCACTTCTGCACGCATTATGCAATTAAATCAGAAGTCCACCCTAGACACTTAAATAGCCTTCTAGTTAAATGTATCTTCTGTTAGGCTCTTATTTTTTCCCTTAGTGACATGCTGAGTCTTCATACCAATTGGGCAGCAGTATTACAATAAAGGGTTTATTGGGTGAGTTGTAGTTAGTATAGAGCTTTGTCCACCACTTTCACATCACACCCATCAGCCTCCCACATTCCTTATGTAATGGGCTAATAAAATTTCTTTAAAGCATACTAACATTTCGCAATTGTCCATTTCAAACGTTTTTATTAGATTATCTACTTTTCCCTTATGTTTTACAGTTTTTTCCACCAACTTTACCTTTTACAATAACCAACTGATTTACAAATAGATTATTAAATAACAAACAAACAGCAGTAGAAGACATTCATTTTTTTCCCTATTTCACTGCTAAAGTTATTGCATTTCATTTCTTGTACTATCTTGATCATACAATTATTAATTGGCTGTGTTTATTTTGCAATAAAAGCTATAAGTGGAAATATCTTCTTTTGATCTTTGTATGAAATGTGTGAGCTAAAATAAGCATTTTACTGCTCAGACATCCTTAAAGTTAAACCAATGTTGGAAATTAAATGTCCTTTTGTTCTAAAAAGAATTCTTCCAAAGTTTTGCAAGAACCAGTATACCTAACAGTTGAAACTATTTAGGTATCATTCAAAAGGTGGTATTTGAAAAGAAACATTGAGGAAAGTGGATGGATGACACACAAGCACATACTGTCCAAGGCCAATTTTTGATAGCACACCCCTTATCATTGCCTGAGCACTTGGGTGGGCAAATTCATGGGGAGAGCGAGTTTCCATCCCAGCCACTATGAAACTGTTTGCTGCTCAGCTTAAGCACATCTGGGCTTTATATCAGGACTTTAATTAATCCTCAGTGAAAGCCATGTTGTGACAGTTTGACTGGGCAGGCTCCAGTTCTGGACAGGTCTTGATTTATGGCGACAGAGCCCCAACCAATGCTGATTTATTTTGACTTCAGGGAGGAGGCATAGAACTAAACAGAAAAGGCACTGTTGGATTTAAAGTTAGTTTTAGGGTGGGATGACGTAAATGAAAAGTCAAGCAATTCTTGAGCTTCTCATCCTCATCCTGAAAAAAAATAATGCATAAAAAACTAAACCACTGTAATATGCAAATATATCCCACTTTGAGAGTTAATGGGTTGACCTTGCGAATGGCCTCTGATAAGTGACCAAATCAAGGGAAAATACTTTACAGCATTTCACATTTCAACTCTTATATGTCAGTCAAGGAAACTCATGAAGCCTTATCTCATTTCAAAACAATAAATCCCTGTTCGCTCATTAGAGTTAATCATGATAGTCATCTGCACTTTGTAACGCACAGGAAAACAGAGTAGACGCCTTTTTTATTTTCTGGACACCAGCAAAGGAAAGGATGTTCTTTTCATTATCTCCTACTTCATCAAGAGTATGTCATTCAAAAATGTCCTTCAGCAGAGTAAGAAATAGTCCATTACTATTAAACATTTATGATGAGTGATTGTGGTGGCCCTGACTTTCATGAGTCCATATGAGGATAAGTAACACATTCTGCTTGCTTTTCCAGTTTTGCCCCAAAATGCCCCTAACATAATCGAGGATGTCACCGTTTTGGTTTATTAAATTAGATCACACTCTAGTGGTCTTAAGCCTTTTTTTTCTCAAAGTTGTCATGATTCAAAAATTACCCTTCTCCCATACTTAGTAATCTTTCAGGAAATGTATGGTATAACATAAATAGTGGTTAATTAAAAAATGTAGCACATGTCAAATATTGGTGTAAAAATTACAAATACAAACTGAGGACTGAGGTATGCAGATACAACCACAAAGTTGCAACTTCAATTATCACTAAAGCATGAATGCCCAAACATATGAAATAAGCGTGGCTAAGCTATAAAAGAATATTTGTCACTCAAAACAAAAATGTTATACTGTACCAGCAAAGAATTTTCACATATTTACCAGTTAAGGCAGTACATATAGCGGTAACATCTGTATTTTACATTCTAGCACTGCGGGAGACACAGCAGTACAGTATACAGGTTTACCTTTACATTCTTTTTTTTAGATAATGTATTAAGCTGAGTTTCAAATTAAATTAAAGTGTTTTGGGGGCATATTCAGGGTTTAAACTATAAAAATAGGCATTTTTTTTAACCACATCCAAAATTCGCGGTTTTTCACAATTCACGGGTGCTCTAGGAACGTAACCCCCTCAAAATTTTGGGGTGTACTGTACAGCCAAGTTCTATAAAATTGATATGCTACGTACTGTTTACTGATACATTATGGTTACACTGAAAAAATCACTGTTAATTTTACAGCGTAAAACAGTTAAATATCAATGGTAAACAACTGTAAAATGTAAAACAGTAAAGGACTGTTTCAATAACACTGAAGTTAAGATATTTGCATAAGGAAATGCCCCCTTTTATCATATTGTTCCTAGTGAATCACATACCTTTGCACATTAGGGAAAAAATTTAAAGTTAGAAGACTTATTTTTCCCTGCTCGCTAAAGGTTTTTGGAGGGTATGGAAGCTGATATATGGTGGGTTGTATTCGATAAGCTGGTGCACCAGTAGGACACCATACACCATAAAAGCAAACATTACTTCTCCACCAGACAATGTGCCATAACCTCCTTAAACACTGAATTCTTTTCAATGTTTATAATTAAATGATACAACACGTTTGCTATTGGTTGTTGTTACTTTACTGATGCAGACTGTGTACTAGTATTTGATCCTAACAACATGTCTAATGGTTTAATGATTGGCATATTTATTATAGTGCATGGATGTCAGGTTCTGGTTCACTTCTATTGCAATTTGTTGTAAAAAAAAAACCATTTATTTACCATAAAGTTATATTGTCACCTTCTTTTTTACGGTAAAATTCTGGCCATAACAGCTGCCAGTTTTGTACTGTGCATTTGACATTCTTTTTTCATAGTGTATGGAAATTTGTTTTAATGAAGAAATAATCATATTAAATTCATTAGTAAAAATGAAAAATTAATGGATTCTGCTATTTACAAATATGGGCAAATCATCTTAGTATTTTCCTGCTTCATGTAAAGATATTTATGTTTAGCATGCACTGTCAACTCTTTTTTGATCACAAAAAGAAAACCTTCACAAGAGTTTATTTTTTTCTTTCTGCATAACAGATTTTGTTGTTGGGGATGAAAATACAATTGCCAATTAAATTCTATAGATTTTCACAATACTCAACAGTAGTTGTTGCCATTAACTAATTGATAGATTTTAAGAAATTAAAAATGTACCACTGTAAAAACACTCAGCAGCCACTTGCAGTACAGTATAGGTTTTAATGACAAAAATGTCTGTATCACATTCTTCACATTTTAAAAGACAGATTAATTTATAGGAAATTCCCTAGTCTTGAACTACAATATACCAAAAAAAATGCACTAGCAGTGCTGTAATACTCAATTTACAACTACACAAATCCCATTTTATTGACATTTTTCATAACTGTATTTTCAATGTACAACTTAACTTTAATAATAAAAAAACTAATTGACAAATTTTGGTGGCTGTAAATAAACCTGCCAAATTAAAGGAAGCAGAAATCACACACAGAGTCTGAAACACAGATTATTATGTAAAAGGTTCAAAATTTGTAACAGATTAAACTAATAGAGTAAGACTGAAATGGTCACATCTATCCCTAACCACTCCTACATTTCAGACATTTTACACAAGGTGTTGGTCTCGTCTTTTACGGGAGATGGATGTCTGAAGCGGAACTCCGTTAGCAGCAATGTTATATTTTCTCTTACTTTTTATCATCCCGAGATATCCTGTATTTACTCAGTCCGAGGGGGTTCAATTACAGTATATGGAAGTATATATAAACATTAGCAGCAGGAAAGGGGCTCAGAAAGAAATGGAAAAGAAAGCTAAAGCTTCATCTAAGCCTAGACAGGCATCAAGTCTAAGACCAAGGCACGGCCTTTCAGAGACTGACCTAGAACAGATAGGCAAAAGCACAGATTTCCCGGGACCTGATGCTGCTGCATCATTTCCAGCCAAGTGGGAGCAAACATGCAGGCGAATCAGGTCAGGATAGCCCGTTGATTCCAGAAGAGTCATTGAAACTGAAAATGGCCTTACCTTCCGCATTGTCAACTACTCCTCGCAAGCCGAGAACATCAACTTTAACTGGGCTTGCCACCACCCACGGAGCACAGAGAAGACCAAAACGATCTGTCCCAATTGAAGGTAATGGTTGCCGCAATGGCCACCACTCAAGACATAAAGAAGCCAAAGAATGATTAAAGAAAGATACAAAGAAAGAAATAAATGATATAAGGAAGGAAATAAAGGACATACACAAGACAAACAAGAAGCTGCTTCAGAATATTGAAGACCAGGATAAACATTTAAATAATCGCTTTGAGGCAACCTTTAAAGGTATGCTAGAAAAAAATTGAGGAACAAATACAGGAAAATGGGTCTAAGTTTGAGAACAAACTGAAAGCACTTGGCACTTAGCTGGAAGATGTTAAGCAAAAGTTCATGACTCGTATTGAAATAGCTGAACAACTGGCATCTACCACTGACGGAAAAGCAATGGCTACAAATACCTAATACAAAGCACTCGGAGACAGACTTGCTGCACTGGAAGATGGATGCAGAAGGAATAATATTAGAATTGAAGGTCTCTCGGAGAATCGTGAAAGTTCAAACCCAGTGACATTCGTAGCTGAACTATTCTCTAAAATAATTGGAGAGGACTTCAAATCAGACATCAAGATAGCAGCAGCTTACCACATACAGGGATCAAATACCTCTAAACCTAGGACTCTTATCGTGCATTTTGAAAAACTACAATTTAAATTACATATAATGTTACTTCTCAGACAGAAACAAGAGATTATATTTGAAAACTAGCAAAATACCCGCGCTTCGCAGTGGAGAAGTAGTGTGTTAAAGAGGTTATGAAAAAGTAAAGGAAACATTTTAAAAATAACGTAACATGATTGTCAATGTAATTGTGTTGTCATTGTTATGAGTGTTGCTGTCATATATATATATACATATACACATATACACACACATATACACACATATACAGATATATTATATATACATATACACATATATTTTTAATATAAATATTTTTTATATATATATATATATATATATATATATATATATATATATATATATATATATATATATATATACACATACATACATACATATACACACATAGATGCACTTACAATAACATAGAAATCAATATAAACAACATTAACATCATTATCATATGAGAATATGAAGTAATATATAAGAAGCACATTTGATATAAATATAAATTATTAAACAGTAAAATCTTCTTCTATAATTTGCTACCGTGGCTTTTCGTTGGTCTGTCCAGGATTTTAAATCACATGTAGCTTGCAAACCGTTTCACGTATTGACTTGAAATGTGGTACACATATAATACGTCACGTCTGCTATCCGCTTTATGGGTAATGAATGTATTACTCTTTTTATGTTTATTTTATTTTAGAATCAACTCCTATCTGCGCACACCAGGGCGGCCGTGGGCGGATGCGTATGGTGTATTCACTCCATGTTATCGTGCATTGCGCTGTCAGTGGTATTTTGATAAAAGAATTTGAACAATATATAAAAAGCGTATAAATTATTAAACAGTAAAACATTAACATTTAAGAAGTAAAGTTACATTGAGTACTACTGCAGTGCCTTCGGGTATACCTCATTTTTTCTTTGCCCATTACATGCTTAAATGTATACATTTTTTGGTGTACCTACCCGAGAACACGCGACATATAACCGAGCGTGGGAGAAGCATGGATTTTAAACACGCGTTGAGTTCATCTGCTGGTCTCCCTCGTGGAATAACTGTTAATGTTTGACTAAAATGTACAGCGAGTAAAACGACATTACCTCCTTTTTTTTTTTTACGATCTCTGAGATCTTGCTTTTTTCGGTTCAAGGCTTCATAAGCTGTTTTATGTTCAATGTTGTACTTAATAAGTACTAATTATCCCAAACCATGATCTTTGAATGTTGCAAGACTTTCGCCTTGTATGTAGATCGGGGTAATTACATTCATTGCATTCCTAGTCTGAATCACAATCTGATTGTATGGGTGGTTACCTGGCACTGTAGGGTTGCCACCCGTCCTTTAAAATACGGAATCGTGCCGCGTTTGAGAATGAAATTGCGCGTCCCGTTTTGAATCAATACTGGACGGGATTTATCCCGTATTTTTTGTATCATTTTTTTTTTAAAGCAGCGTCTCATGCAAATCATCCCTCACGCATTTTATGAAGATGCCTCCTTTCCTACTTTTGATTGGGTAATACTTGATGTCATCGTTAGTTTGATTGGTGTTTTTAACTGTCCAGTGAGGAGGGCGTGTCTTTTAAGTACAGTCTGCAAAGTGTTGGCACTGAGATGTTGCGTCAGCGCCATAGTTGAAGCCCCTAACGTTGCGGTCAGCAAGTCGGCTAACATCCGCCATGTGCCGTCTTTCAGTTGCGAGAAGCAGATCATAGAATGGTTGAAACTGTTGCCCCTAACGTTGCGCCACGGCGTGTGCTTCGTTTATACCTTGTGTCTTCTCATTAAACTTTTATCTCGCGAATATGTTATTGCAATCCGCAGCGGGAGCGTTTCTATAAACTTAATTTAAACTTACGTTTTACACCGTGCTTTGTTTCCCTTATGAACATGCTTGTATGCTTAACTCGCTCCGTTCTCAATTGTTTAATTAATTTTTTGCTCTTCGCTGTTTGCGGCTGTTCCTCCATTTCCCCCCCACTTCGTTCTTTTATCTCGCGAATATGTTATTGCAATCCTTAACGGGAGCGTTTCAATAAACTGATTGAAAATAGTTTTGCATTTAGGCGAGCTTTTAAGCCTGAGAAATCACCCCGTAAATGCACACGTTTAATTGGACATGTGTTAATATGTATGGTTACACAGTATTAAAAGACAGTGAACAACGTCAGTTACCTTTGTTCCCGCGTTTGATAAAAGGTGAGCTTTTAAGCCTCAGAAATCACCCCGTAAATGCACACGTTTAATTGCACATGTGTTAATATGTATGCTTACACAGTATTAAAAGACAGTCAAAAATTAACGTCATTTACCTTCGTTCCCGCGTGCGACTCGTGCTGTAAATCTCTTCCTTGTTTTTAGTTCACGTGATTACGTAGGAGGCGTGATGACGCGATACGTGACTCCGCCTCCTCCATTACAGTGTATGGACAAAAAATATGTTCCAGTTATGACCATTACGCTTTGAATTTTGAAATGAAACCTGCCTAACTTTTGTAAGTAAGCTGTAAGGAATGAGCCTGCCAAATTTCAGCCTTCCACCTACACGGGAAGTTGGAGAATTAGTGATGAGTGAGTCAGTGAGTCAGTCAGTCAGTCAGTGAGGGCTTTGCCTTTTATTATTATAGATTCAAATAATGAAAGTGTTATAGCTCAAAAACAATAAAACAGACACATATTCGTTGTCTGAAACCTGAGGTACTTCTTCTTCTGCACGATTTTTGACAACATGTACAAACAGTCCTCCTCACAACACATTGACCGACGGCCTTGAACTTACACTGTATGGCATCTGCAGAGGATGGACCGTTACATTGTTTTTCAGAACAGTAAAAGAGTGACACTCCGGGACGAGGACATGACTGCAGAAAAACTGAGTCGCATCTTTCAGGTAAAAATACAATCTTTGCAAACTTTGCTTCATTGATGTAGCAGTTCTTTTAAGAAAGTTATTGTTATTACTTACTGCGAAACAGCTAACATTTGGTGATTTCATTTACTAACACTAAGTCTGGCAATTTTTATAGTGCTAGCATTTTGAATTGTTGCTCATTGACTTTTACCGGCTACTATAGCTAGTAAACGTTTCGAGTATTAACAGTGTGCACAAGTGTAACACATTAGGAGAGCAACGTGATTTACAGAAAGTTTTCTTAACATGTGTCACACTTGTCAATGAGCGACCGTTCACACATTTACACACATTCAAAATGCTAGCACTATAAAATTTGCCAGACTTAGTGTTAGTTAATGAAATCACCAAATGTTAGCTGTTTCACAGTAAATAACAACAATAAAGTTTATAAAAGAACTGCTACATCAACGAAGCAAACTTTGAAAAACTTGTATTTTTACCTGAAAGATGCAACTCCGTTTTTCTGCAGTCACGTCCTCGTCCCGGAGTGAACATTGAAATGTTCTTTTAATGTTCTGAAAAACAACATAAAGGTCCATTCTCTGCTGATGCCATGCTGTGTAACTTCAAGGCCGTTGGTCGATGAGTTGTGAGGAGGAGGACTGATCGCACGTGTCGTCAAAAATCGTGCAGAAGAAGAAGTACCTCCGGTGCCAGACAACGAAAATGCGTCTGTTTTCTTGTTTTTGAGCTATAACACTTTCATTATTTGAATCACAAATAAATCCAGAAAAGTATGTGTAGTTTTAAGTTTATGACTGCTATTTGTTACCACAGAATTAAAAAATACCTTATTTTCCCTCATTTTATTCTTTAATCAAAAATCTAAATCTGAAAATTCCTTTCATTTTCGTTTTTTCGTTTTTGCTTCTAAAATGAAATTTCAAATACTAAAAAGTACACGGACCGGCATTGAAGTTACACTGGCATCAGCAGAGAATGGACCATTATTTGACCCATGTGTTTGCAACATTTCAGAGAAACTGGGAAATGACAACACCTTTGATCAAGCACGGAAATTAAGTCAAACCATCTAAATGACAACTCGCACACATAAGAATTCATGTCACTGAGCCTTTAACATAATATGTTTTGACATGACAAATATATTATTCCTCAATAGTGATGAATATATAGTGATGAATATGATATTCAGACTCTATCTGAGTTCCCTTTTTAAACAGCCAATGCTAAGTATTTGCACAGGAGAAACGTTTTTGTATTATTGTCAGTTTATATAACAACAATATTTATTTATATAGCACATTTTCATACAAATAATGTAGCTCAAAGTCCTTTACATGATAAAGCTACCTACTGTTACTTCTCAAAGAACTGGCAGACAGGGAAGGAATATTTCCTTCAAGCTTCACTCCATCATGCTAGCTCTGCCAATCTATGAGGCACTACATTCAGTTTTCATATGGTGTGGGTGTACATAAATAAAAAACATAAAATGGCAATTTGTACCAGTGTTCAGTTCACCTAAAGTAATCAGAGCACTTAACTGCACTCATACTGCAATAAGGACACTTAGCAAGAATGTAGCTGCTTTTGTCAACTGTAAGTAGGGACATTCCATGAATGCACAAGTCATCCAAAATGTGACTGTCAAACATTGTGTCTCGATGCCCAAGGTCAACCTGTGAATTATTTATTTTGAAGCAGTGTAGCTTTGATAAACGTGATGGTGCTGTACATGGTGGCTGGCCTGTTGGTAAGGTAACAAGCTGAACCCTCAGTGTTTCATGTTACCTGTACTATTTATTGTAAAAGCAATCACATCATTACATGTGTTAGGTGATAGCAACTACCCACTGAAAACACTGAGGCATTACACCTTTCCTTGAGCACCAGAGTGCAGAGGATGGTGCTATAATGCTGCTCATGATTTAGTGCTCTCAGTTACAGAATGTAACCAGATACTCTTGAATGGGGGGGATAGTCTAAATGTATCAGGAGTGAGAGGCTGTTCTACCAGTCAATGAAATTCTGCAGAATTGCATATGTATGCATACAGGTGCTGGTCATAAAATTAGAATATCATGACAAAGTTGATTTATTTCAGTAATTCCATTCAAAAAGTTAAACTTGTATATCCATCCATCCATCCATCCATTTTCCAACCCGCTGAATCCGAACACAGGGTCACGGGGGTCTGCTGGAGCCAATCCCAGCCAACACAGGGCACAAGGCAGGAAACAATCCTGGGCAGGGTGCCAACCCACCACAGGACACACACACAAACACACCCACACACCAAGCATACACTAGGGCCAATTTAGAATCGCCAATCCACCTAACCCGCATGTCTTTGGACTGTGGGAGGAAACCGGAGCGCCCGGAGGAAACCCACGCAGACACGGGGAGAACATGCAAACTCCACGCAGGGAGGACCCGGGAAGCGAACCCAGGTCCCCAGATCACCCAACTGCGAGGCAGCAGCGCTACCCACTGCGCCACTTGTATATCAGATTCATTCATTACACACAGACTGATGTATTTCAAATGTTTATTTCTTTTAATGTTGATGATTATAGCTGACAACTAATGAAAGTCCCAAATTCAGTATCTCGGAAAATTAGAATATCAATTAAAACCGATGCAAAAAAAGCATTTGTAGAAATGTTGGCCAACTGAAAGGTATGAACATGAAAAGTATGAGCATGTACAGCACTCAATATTTAGTTGGGGCTCCTTTGGCCTGGATTACTGCAGCAATGCGGCGTGGCATGGAGTCGATCAGTCTGTGGCACTGCTCCGGTGTTATGAGAGCCCATGTTGCTCTGATAGTGGCCTTCAGCTCTTCTGAATTGTTGGGTCTGGCATATTGCATCTTCCTCTTCACAATACCCCATAGATTTTCTATGGGGTTAAGGTCAGGCGAGTTTACTGGCCAATCAAGAACACTGTGTGCAGGTGCCAGGTCCTGTTGGAAAATGAAATCTGCATCTCCATAAAGTTCGTCAGCAGCAGGAAGCATGAAGTGCTCTAAAACTTCCTGGTAGACGGCTGCGTTGACTTTGGACCTCAGAAAACACAATGGACCAACACCAGCAGATGACATGGCACCCCAAACCATCACTGACTGTGGAAACTTTACACTGGACCTCAAGCAACGTGGATTCTGTGCCTCTCCTCTCTTCCTCCAGACTCTGGGACCTTGATTTCCAAAGGAAATGCAAAATTTACTTTCATAAGAGAACATAACTTCGGACCACTCAGCAGCAGTCCAGTCCTTTTTGTCTTTAGCCCAGGCGAGACGCTTCTGACGCTGTCTCTTGTTCAAGAGTGGCTTGACAGAAGGAATGCGACAGCTGAAACACATGTCTTGCATACATCTGTGTATGGTGGTTCTTGAAGCACTGACTCCAGCTGCAGTCCACTCTTTGTGAATCTCCCCCACATTTTTGAATGGGTTTTGTTTCACAATCCTTTCCAGTGTGCGGTTATCCCTATTGCTTGTACACTTTTTTCTACCACATCTTGTTCTTCCCTTCGCCTCTGTATTAATGTGCTTGGACACAGAGCTCTATGAACAGCCAGCCTCTTTAGCAATGACCTTTTGTGTCTTGCCCTCCTTGTGCAAGGTGTCAATGGTCATCTTTTGGACAACTGTCAAGTCAGCAGTCTTCCCCATGATTGTGTAGCCTACAGAACTAGACTGAGAGACCATTTAAAGGCTTTTGCAGGTGTTTTGAGTTAATTAGCTGATTAGAGTGTGGCACCAGGTGTCTTCAATATTGAACCTTTTCACAATATTCTAATTTTCCGAGATACTGAATTTGGGACTTTCATTAGTTGTCAGTTATAATCATCAAAATTAAAAGAAATAAACATTTGATTAAACATCAGTCTATGTGTAATGAATGAATCTAATATACAAGTTTCACTTTTTGAATGGAATTACTGAAATAAATCAACTTTGTCATGATATTCTAATCTTATGACCAGCACCTGTATGTATGAGATGCTCCATATATGGATATTTCAGGACACTGGTCGAGGCATGCTCACATATGCATTTTCATAAGGTGACTGTGATTTATAAATAGTAAATTGTGCAGAAATGTGAAAACACCGGGTTTTAAAAATCTGATTTTTTTTGGGTGTGCATATATCTTCGTGCTTGAATTCACAAAAAATTTTATTATGAGGTTCCTGGGCATTATTTCTATATTAATTAAGGTAGTACTCATTGGCCTCCCATTTCTGTAAGAGATTTACGTAAAAAGAAAACAATAAATAACAGATAAATAAAAATAAATAACAGATTTTTATAACATAAAATGTATATAAAGTAATAAGGAAAAAAATATTACCTGGTATTAGTTTATATGTCTAATAGTAAAATTTTATAAAGTCATGGATTACTATGAGGCCTCATAAAAGAATGTCAGGAACACCACCGAGGAGAGGTTTAAGAACACCAAACGCCTCAGAAAAATATTGTCTCCTCTAATTATACATGTAATCTAAAGAAAGCCACAAAAGGGCCACAGAACAAAAAGGAAGGGGCAAAGGAGAAACTTAAGATTCCAATTACATATTCAGAAACCAATAAAGACAGACATAGTTGAAATCTCAACTTTTGATTAGGAAAATGCTATGCCTAAAAGGCCACTTCAGGTACTCTGTTATGAAACATCAACTGGGACTGTTATGTAATGAGTTCAGGATTATAGTCCTAAATCAGGTCAAGCTAAATTTAATTTTAGGAGGAAATTTCTAAATTTATGTTTAATAAAAAATTCTGACATGCTTGGCTAAACCAATATCCCTGGTGTCCTCTTCTCTGCTTCGCCAAGAGCCCCCAAAAGTCACATTATACAGACTGACCACTGATTTATTTAAAGAAATGAATTAACCAAAACCATATTTCATATGCTTATTTTTGTTTTTATTATATCTGAAACAACTGGCCTTACCTGGATAATTAAAAAATATTATTTTTTGTTTAATATTCAGTCAGCTTTATGTGAAAAAAATCAGGGAGAATATATTTCAAATATATTTTCAATAAGTACATGTGTGCCTGTCTGAAAATTTTTACATTTACATTTTTATTTGTACTGTATTCTTTTATTTCAAAACCGTTTCTTACCTATATAAAGTTAAAAGCATATATAGACATTCTTATGTACTGTCATCACTGAAGGAATGATGCCTTAGAGGCCATGTGTATTAAAAACTGAATAATTATTTCAAATAAAGTACATAAGGGAGGATTAAACAAATGGCAAACAAAAAGTACAAATACAGAGAACAGAAGCAAAATAAAAATTGTACAGCCACTCCTGATAAAAAAGATATTCATCCCCTTTCTGGGGTGGCTTGCCAAGTTGTCCCCTTTCGAAGTGCCACAAAGAGCATTGTCTTTTCTCCCCTCCCACTTCTTTCTCTTGACCATTGCCTACTCCATCTGCTAATGTGCCTTCATGTTAAACTCTACTAGTACTTCAAACTCAATATGAAGTTTTAAACCTTTTCTTTTTCTTTTGAAGTCCATTCCAACCAAGTCTTAGAATAACTTCTCAGATCAGGGCTGTCTCTTCCTTACTGAAACATCATGCTAGAATGTTTTATAAACGCTCCTGGTTTCCTAATTCTCTGAGCCTTCAGCAGCACATAATGGTGCAGGTCTTTCAAGCCATCTCCAATGTTCTCTAGTTGCCAGTGCATCTTCTGGCTTCCTGTTATACCTGCTTTGTGCTATTCTCTCCTCTGAATTGGTAACTTGGTCCATCCCTTCCTCTTACCAAAAAGAACCCCTCACTGCCATTGAGCAGAAGTCTTGCAGCCACTTGGCAGTCCTCAGTAATCAGGAAAACTCAAAGCTATAATTGCTTCTGAAGAAAGTCTGAATACTTACCATATATTAATGAGAGATTTTAGTTTTTCACATTTAATACATTTGTAAACCTTTCTGAGAACATTATGGGATATTGAGTGAATACTGATTGGCAAAAATTGGAAAATGTATCCAATGTATCCACAAAATAGTACGTGGAAAGTGAGGAGGTTTGAATATTTTCTGAATCCACTGAGTGCTGTAATACATACCATTTCAAAAAATAATAATGTTATGGTCATTGAAACAGTGTAAATTAGCCTAAGCTGCCCTTATTCGGGGTGTTCATAAGAAATGTAATGAGTTACTTCATGAGGTAGAAGTACATAGTAAACAAGAATAGTATAAGTCCAAATATTCTCGTTGTAATAGAATGTTGTCATTTGTTGCCCTCTAACCAAAGTCTACAAAAGGCTAGATCCCTAGTAAAGGATCAAAAATGCTTATGTTCAAAATTCACCATTTTTAAGCATCTGGGAATGTCTCATACAGGGCTAGGACCACTGGTAAGGAATCAAATATTAAAAATATTGCCATATTAATGACCAGCAACCTTGAAATAGCATAAAACGGCACTATCGTTATAAAACGATATCTATATTAAAAATCTCTATTTTTTTGAAGTTTTGTGAAAAGGAGTACCTGTCACCCTTAATACCCCATTACCTGGGGCCAGATGATATAGCAGGCACAACTTTAAGTGGTCTAATGCTCTTTGCTGAAGACACCTATTAGTTTACTCATTATCATAAGGCTATCATTTCCTACACAAAATATGGCTCAAAAATGGCCTAAAAATTTAAGTTTTGCAGGTGTTAGAGGACCAAAAGTAGTGTGAAACACCTAAACTTTCGCTATCCTTCGTAACTAGACATCAACAATGGTATATCATATGTGAGGGTTTTCTCATACTACCTGCTTGATTAGATATGCCAGATTTTAATAACTTGCCAGTTTTAATGAAAATGCACCACACCAACAGTGTCTCTGTCTTCTGCATATCTGAGTATATTCCTCTCCTATTTCTCAATTCTTCATAAATAAGACTTATTTTATATTTCACCTTTCAAAGTGATTGTCATCACAAACCAAGTCATGCATCACAATATTACCATCAATGTAATTTTAAAACAACTAGCATTTCAGACAGAGAAGCTGACCAGTGGTGGTGCTGAAATGTATAATGTTCGGAGTGTGCTTCAAAATTAATTAATGTACAATATTAAAAAAACCAGACTACTTTTCAAGAACTTGTGAGTTGCATAAACCCCTTTTTACCCCTAGGTAAGGTCAAATGTACTCCCTATCACACTGCTATTGTTTTCTCCCTTAATTAGAAAAATCACAATCTACCTGGGGTCACTATTTGGAAGTATTTTAAGAGCTGCCTATGACATGTGTTAACTTACAAATTAAAAAAAAAAAAAAACATGTTGAATAATGAAGCAAAAAACAGATGGCAGGTTCAGACCCCACCCCAACTGTCTGAAGCATCATCAGGAAGTAACCTCCAACGCTCAGGGTCACTTTTGCATTCTTTGCTGACTCCAGATGTCAGCATAACAAAAAAAAAAAAAAAAAACTTTATACTGGGTGAAACTGATGCAGCCATAAACCATTACCTTGTCAGGGTGCCTGGATGTCAATTACTAAATAACTATATACAGTATAAATAAAATATACTTTGTAAAATATTGTGTAATATTCTGGATTTCTTTACTTTTTAAGAATAAATGTTTGGTTTCTTGCTGATTTCTACTTGAATGTAATTAAGGTAAAAATTAATTTTCAAAAGTAACAAACATATGTTGGCATACAACATGCAAACTCAATAAATCAGTACTGTTATACAGCATATACTAGATTTAATAAAAATAACCGCAATGTGAAAATATTCAAATATATACACACATACATTAACATATATTTATATTTTTTGGAAACCACCAGTTCTGTTGTTGTTAAAGTAGGCTGGTGTTCTGATTTGATATAAAAAAAGGTTGTGCAGCATCACTCTGTCTCTTCTGGATGTTGTTTCTTTTCTGTTCTCCTGCTTACGAGGTGACAAGCCAGGATGTTTCACAATACAGTGAGCGAGACACTAATGTGTTTCAGGTTTATATCATTTGTAGTGTGCATATATATATATATGTTAAGTGTTTTCTTTTCCATCAAGTTATCAGGATATGCTATGTTTTTTGATGATATTGGTGTTGTATCGTATATTTAAGGTCAATTTTGTTGCATAAAAACCCATTACATACGAAAGATGCATATGTGTTGATGCTATGACAGTAATACGCTGGTTACTGTTTAAAAGCAACTAGTTAATGTTTTTAAATGTGTTCCATATTTGAACATTTGCTAATGTTATTATTTAACTTGGACTTGAATTTTACTATATTTAGCTACGTTAAAGTGGAATCAATTGTTAAGTTCCAAATCTACCTGTTAATATTTTGAATATTGTACTTATATATTTAAAGGTGCAGTTTCTTCCAAGTAATAACAGTACAGTACTCTGTTGATCTACTGCTGCCATTTACATTATATGTAATGCTATTAGTTTAGTACTACTTCATTTATGTACATTATAATTTATAAAGTTTCATTTCCTGTCTTTCAAAGAAAACCACACACATGCTTAATGGCAAAAATATTAGAAAGAATTATTTATAATCAATTGGTTGATCACCTTAACTCCAATAATTTATTTGAGATCTACCAATCTGGCTTTAGGCATTATGGTGTTGAGACGGACCTCCTGAAAGTATTCAATGACATCTCTATTATTACTGACTCAGGTGGCGCTGCAGTCCTTGTCCTCCTTGACTAGTCCGCTGCCTTTGACACTACTGACCATGAGATATTGCTGTTGCGGCTTGACCATCTTGTTGGGCTTAAAGGGGCTGCTCTTAACTGGTTCAGGTCATATCTAATTGGCAAACACTTTTCAGTGACTATAAATTCCTCTTTTTCGTCTACTGCTCCTCTTAAATGTGGTGTTCCTCAGGGATCCATTTTGGGTCCTATTTTATTCTCTATATACCTTCACCCTATTGGAACTATTTTTAGGAAATTTAACATTTCTTTTCACTGCTATGCTGATGATACACAGGCTTATATTCCTGTCTGCAACTCTGCAATGAATCAACTGCACAACTGTCTTTTTGAACTAAGATCCTGGATAGCTAATAATTTTCTTGATCTAAATCAAAATAAAACGGAGGTACTTATAGTGGGTTCATCAGCTAAAGCCCAACTTGGTCTTGGACTTCTCGGCTCTTTCTCTGTCTTTTGCAAACCTCAAGTCTGCAATCTTGGTATTATCTTTGACAGTAACCTCTCTTTTGAGAAAAAGATTAATACTGTAGTCAAGAGTTGCTTTTTCCAGCTTTGTCTTTTAGGTAAGATCAAGCCTTTTTTACCTTCTAGGGATCTTGAGAAAGCTACTCATGCTTTTATCTTTAGTCACCTTGATTGCTGCAACTCGCTGTATTCTGGGATTAGCAAATCCCTGAATCACAGGTTACAGTCGGTCCAGAATTCTGCCGCTCGCTTTCTGGTTGGGGCAAGAAAGTCTGATTTTGTTTCTCCAATATTAGCTTCTTTACACTGGCTGCCTGTCAGTTTTCGAATTGATTTTAAAATCTTGTTGCTAGTTTTTAAATCTTTACATGGGCTTGCTCCTGCCTATTTATCTGAATTGTGTGCTTTACACCAGCCATCTACTGTAGAGTGCTTAGATCTTTTGGTCAGTTGTCTCTTGTTGTCCCTCGTACCAAGTGTAAAACTAAGGGGGACAGGACTTTTGCAGATGCTGCTCCTCGCCTGTGGAACTCTTTACCTCATTACATAAAGGAGTTGTCTACAATTGAACTGTTCAAAACAAGATTAAAGACTCATTTCTATTCACTTGCTTTCCATGACCTTCAGTAATACAGTACTGATGGTTTCCTCATTGTGATTATTGTAATCTTACTTCTATTTATTATTTATTTTATTTAATTCATTTATTTTATTTTGATTTATGTTATTTATGTTAATTGTATGTTTTTTTTCTTCTCTTATTGTAAAGCACTTTGGCCACAGCATTCCTATGTTGTTTTAAATGTGCTATATAAATAAACTGACATTGTAACATGCATGCAAAAGTGAAAGAGATTCCTTGGTTAGTTTCATATAGTGTGGACAAGGTGGAAAACAAATAAACTGGTTATTCTGGAAGACTTCTTGTGTCTCTTGTCTCTGATCTGTCATCTATCCAACTTCCTGATTCAACAGCGTATGATACTGAAAGCTGCCACTGAACAATACCTTCATTATAGTTGTATTGCTAGCTAACAAATTAAGTATCTGTTCGGTCTCCCAAAAAAAAAAGCAAAACAAATAACAGCAATTAAAGAAAAATGTTTACATGAGTTAATAATGAACAATGACAGTTTTCTTACACAAGCAACTTTTTATAAAATATAACCACTGACATTTTGTTAAACTGGAAGTTGAAACCATATGGAGATAATACTGATGGCATTTACTCAAAAATAAATATTTCTCTGAAAACATCAAGATGACAAGTTAAATTGTTAATTGCCACTGAGCCTCAAATGAAATGTATTGTGTAGAAAAGATAAACTGTTAGATTTAATGTGAGGTTATTTGCCCTAATTTAATAATCCCTGCTTATAATATATGTTCAAAAAATTTCCGCACTTTTATATTTTTGTTGGAAATGGTGAAGGCAGGAGGACTAATAATTGGGCATTAAAAAGTTGGTACGGCGCTGGGAAAATTGCATTGCAAACGAAGGTGACTATGTAGAAGAGTGATGTAATTTGTTTTTGAAATTCTTAATAAATAGAGTTAAAAAAAAAGTTTTTGAATATCACTCGTATAACAGATAAACCAAATAACACATGGTGGTTTACTGGATGAGCTAATCTATAAAAGATAACAGCTAATTTATAGCCAAAAAAGCACGAAATAAAACAGTGTAATCATTTTCATGAATAATTAAGGCACAGACAAAAGACGCATTGCACTAAAGCTATTATTTATCATTTGTATAATGGGATTAACATCGTTATTTCCTACTCAATGACTCTACTTACCTGTGTCAGTAGTGCAAATAAATTGTTCGTAGGTTTGATTCTCCACATGTTTTTTTTTTTTTTAAACCGACATGGGAGGCTCTATTTACCAATAGATCTTATTGCATTGGAGCTTAAGGATGTCTAAAGTTTCACTTGCAATTAATTCTAGTGGCCTCTTGTGATTCAAAGGCGAAGTAAGCTCCAGCCCCACAGCTGCCTGCTGTTTACTTACACAATTTAAAGATGCCAGGAAAGCACTGGCCTGGGGCAGCAAACTAAAAATTAACAAATCTCCTGCCATCTGCACTAAGCCCAAGGGGCAAAATTTCTCAAGCCGACCCGTTATCGTACCTGATGGATTCTGACATATTGATATATGCATCCCAGAAGCCTGCTTCTGGAAACTTTACATAAATTATGCTGCCCTCACTAAACAATCAGAATTGAGAACAGTACCTATAGGATACTAATTAAATTGAATCAGAATGAAAGGCAGGAAATTTGTGTACACAAACATAAATAATAATTCATTTGTATACTAATTAAAATATATTCACACAATCATAATATGCATTAAATGTGAAGCTGTAAATTACTCATTTTACACAGCATCATTAACACCATTCACCATATAAAGGTCCTTTCCATTACATCATTACATCATAAATCATTACAATACAATATTACAATATGTACAGTACAGTATGATTAAAAAATGCCAAGTACAAGGAAACTCTCGCTCCTGGTAAGCACCACACTATTGTTGACTCCTGATCTCTGCTGCGTACATAGGTTGCGGTATTTTAGAGGATGGAATCTCCAACAATTTGTACATCCCTGTTGTTCTCCCCGGTCACTTTACTTGGTTGGAATGCAGAGTTTATTTCTGGCATAATATTGCAGATTGTAAAAAAACATACAGGATTTTGCATTTTTATGAGAGGTAACAAATAACGTCAAGTAAAACTTTACCAATAAAAATGCATTTGAAAAAATGCATTTTCAGAAGATAGGTGCAATGACCTTAAACCATACAAATGATATTCCTTTCCTTTGCTGCTTACTTAAACAAGAAGTCCTAACAAATTATCATAAAATGACAGTAATAATTCTGCTCATATTTATCAAGTATCTCAGAGTATGAAAGCAGTCCTAACTGACTCAAAATTCTCAGGCTGACACAAATTTGGTCGTACTCTTAGAAGTAGGAGTAAAAAAAGAATTTTATCAATTTTCCTAATTTAGGAAACTACTCTTAACTTCACAATGCTTTAGAAGAGTTTGTGAACTGTCCTAACACTCTGGGAGGTCACAGAAAATGGTGTTCAGGCAGAGATTGGCACATACATCCCGCTAAAGGGTGAATTTTTTGGAATGCTGAACAACAATGAACTCATAAAAAGATATTTTTGACAGAGATAGAATAGCATTCATAACAAACCTTGTTCATTACTTGATTGATCCATCCACACACAGAAGCCATGTGATGTCAGCTAAATTTAAACGGTAATGTTTTAGCCACAGGGAAAATGTAGCTTTTAATAAAGTGATTTGTGTATATCTTGTGGTAGAAATTACATGATTAATTAAACAAAGAAACGTAGCCTCTAGTAGAACACGTTTGATAAAACCTCCTTGAGTCAGAAACCAGGCAGGAGAAAATCTGCCCATTGCAACTCTTCAGCAAATGCTCGAAGAGGGAATATTCATCACAGCAGTCTGCTACAAAATGATCACAGTCTCTACCAACAACTAAACTTTGAATGCCCTTACAACATCTGAGGTAAGAAGCAGATTTCTATGTTTCCCCACCACTGCACGTGAGGTAATGTTAAAGCAAGCTGCATTCATGAAAACTGGCACAAACATAAAGATCATTGCCCCAAGCGTGGATGAGCATGCATATGTAAATCATAAGCAATATCAAAGTATCAACACACAGGTGACCAAGCATGTAAATAGTATTGTAATAGCCAGCATAATACCTTGAAGATAAGCAGGGCTGGATGGGTAACTGACAGCATAATGTTACACAGGTATGCTAAACTTTGTGTTCTACGAAGAACTGGAAAAATCGCATAACACGTTACAAGTCTGGGAAGGTTAAAGAAGGCAGGTGGACACTCCTGGAGCATTAGATAAAAACAGCCTCATAGAATATAAGGGAGGATCACAGATAGAGACATGGCACATGATTCTGGAAGATAAACAGAACACTGGAAGAGTGGCTGTAACTTATATCTGTGGCTAGTTTTATTATAACTGTTACTTTAGAAGATGATTCCTATAGCCATAAGGGGGAAGATGATTCTTCTGAATGTACAGCTATGGATCATTCATTGTTAAATAAACATGCCTGTTATTGGGCGTAACTCTCATTCAATGTATGTCCCTCAGTCTTTTCATCCTGATGCTCATTACTGTATTATTCTTGATATTGTTGCAACCAAGTGGCAACAATTACAGCTTATCGCAGTATCCTACCTTATTATCTTTTAACTTATTATGTTTTCCTTCTTATTCTCCTGCTACTTTGAATTTTATTATTGAATATTATATATTTCTGAGATGCTTGATACATATGGGCCTTGGAATCTGACTTGGCCTCTCCAGGACATTAACATTATTTTTAAACCATGTCTGTATAACTTTGGCTTTACAGTAACCCCCCGCTATATCGCGTTTCGACTTTTGCGGCTTCACTCTATCGCGGATTTTATATGTAAGCATATCTAAATGTATATCGCGGATTTTTCGCTGGTTCGCGGATTTCTGCGGACAATGGGTCTTTTTATTTCTGGTACATGCTTCCTCAGTTGGTTTGCCCATTTGATTTTATACAAGGGACGCTATTGGCGGATGGCTGAGAAGCTACCCAATCAGAGCACGCAGTTAAGTTCCTGGGTGCTGATTGGCTCAGCGACGGAGAGCAGCATTCGATTCCGCTTTGCATTAGCTAGCATCTCGACTCGCTCATTCAGCATCAACGTGTTTCGCTGTTGGTGAGTACCCATAACTAATTTTCTACGTACTTAGTACATGTACATATGTTTAGTGTAACTGTACACACATTTTATACAATTTTTCTTGCATTGTACGTATTTATTGCTGGTGGCCTGTCTATCGTAATGGCTGTAACATATGTGATATCGGAGATGCTCGATATCTTTAAAATAACATTTAGGTTTTATTTATATTTACATGTTGTAGATTTTTCATTCATTTTTATATTACCTAATCAATAAACTAAATTTATCTTAATTATAATAATAATAATAATAATAATAATAATACCAGTAATAAATTATGTTCCGAATGAACTGTATCATTTTACAACTGGCAACAACTGGTGGTATAACCAGCTGAAATCAGCTGAGAATGTAAACATTACCAGAATGCAAATGGTGCATGCCTGCAGTGTTCATATTTTAGAAATATGATACTAATACTAAAGGAATAAACATAATATATCTAATATAACTGGGTAAGTAAGTAAAACGAGTGCATTACTGTATATACAGTAAATATAAAATTATTTTTGTTAAAATATGTATTATTACTATGTGTTTAAAACTGTATTACGTATTAAATAAAACTCCTCAAAGATATACGATACATATGTTTGTGCGTAGTGTATAAACAGTGTGTTTACATACATAATGTCAACGAATTTTACCTAATATCTAAGCGAATATAAAGGGTTATGCTGTATAACTGTGCGGGAAATGTTTATAAGAGTGTGGGAGAGTTTATAAGGGCTTAAAATATACAAAAATAACCATATAAACATATGGTTTTTACTTTGCGGATTTTCACCTTTCACAGGGGTTCTGGAACGCAACCCTGCGATCGAGGATGGATCACTGTATACTTAGGGTCACTGTCTTGCTGGAAAACAAATCTCCCAAGATGCAGGTTTCTTGCAGGCACTATTTAGTATTTCCCTGTTATTTTGCTATATTCATTTAATCCTCTACGCTCACAAGCCTCCAGGGCCTGCTGCACAGAATAATGCAGCCACCACGATACTTCACAGTTGAGATGGGAGTATTTTTGACAAGTAGCAGTTCTCATCTAACATGGTGTTTAGTATGAAAGCCTAAAAGTTCAATTTTGGTCTCATCAGAATTCAGGATCTTCTTCCGGCTTACTTCAAAGTCTGCCATGTGCCTTCTGACAAACTTGCTGAGACGTCGTGCATTTTTTTAAATTGGCTTTCTCTTTGCTGTTTTCCCATACAGCTGTGACTTGTGAAGCACCTGGGTAACTGTTGTTTCAATTACCTTTTCACAGAGTTGCCTGGAGTGTTCCTTTCACTTCATTGTGTAGGTTCACAGTGGGTTTCATGTCTGAGACAAAATCTGCATTTTTCCTCCTGAATCCAACGCTCAACCAACAGCTGGAGCTTCCTTTCCAGAACCCTGGCAGTGGCCTTCCCAGGGATGCTAAGAAATGTTGTCCCCCTAAAGTTGGAACACACCCTCCACTTCACGTTGTTAAAGATGGTAAAGATGGTTGGTAAGACCACCACCCCAGTTTGTCAATCCAGAGGCACTGACCCCGACAACCACGCAATGTTGAAGACGAGTCTCAGTCAAGACAGCCCAACACCCAGAGCTTTTAAGAACTCAGTGCGAATATCATCCACCCCATATTGCAGAGTCTTTTAACTACCTCAGACCCTTCAGCTCCAGTGATCAGTGAGTCCTCCATAGTTTCCCGACTGTGCTTACTCAAATGAAGCAGTGTTGGTATATATAGTATATATACAGTACTGTATATATACTATATACATATACTGTATATAGTATATATACAGTACTGTATATATACTATATACATATACTGTATATAGTATATATACAGTAGGGGGCGCTATTGCTCCCTTGACCCCTCAGGTACCACGCCAAACACCAGGTAGAAGTATAATTCTTCTTATTTTTATTACAATACTGTGCACTAAGCACCCTCCACTCCACACTACACATACAATACTTGATAATTAACAATACTCACTCCTCCTCTCCCAGACACTTAACCACCCTTCCTCCCAGCTCAGCTCAGTTTTCTGGTCTCTCTCAGTCCTTTATATAGTCTGTGACCCGGAAGTGTTTCTCTCTCTCTGTCCATGTGACCGTGAACACTTCCGGGTCAGATTAAAGCTCCTTTTCTTCAACCCGGAAGCTCATCGTTTCTACTGTTCATGTGACCAGGACGTACTTCCAGGTTATAGGGCACATAGCATTCCCCAAGCCTCCCTACAGCGGCTCCTGGTGGTCCCCATGGTATCCAGCAGGGCTGTTTATAAAAACTACAAGGTCCATAAGGCCCTGCTGGAATTCGGGGAACCTCCATGCTGCTGGGAGGGCTCCATCTGCCGGTTTGGAGGTGTGGGCCGAAATATTTGGCCGGCCGTCTGTCACAATATATATATATATATATATATATATATATATATATATATATATATATATATATATTGTGGCACGCGGCTGGGGTGGCGCCCGGCCGGGCCGCCCAGGAGGACAGGAGGAGGGCTCATGCCTCCTCCGGACCACGAGGGGGCGACTGTCCTGGTTATATTGGGGGCCACGGGTACAGGGCTTGGAAGCTCAACCCTGTAGGGGGCCCGTGGTCACCGCCAGGGGGGCGTCCCCATGCCTGGAGGACTCAAGACCCCAGCACTTCCGCCACACCAGGAAGTGCTGGGGGGAAGAAGAGAGGAGACACCCGGAGGGCTTCCGGAGAGACAACCGGCACTTCTGCCACACAGGGGTGTGTCGGTGGAAGATTGCCGGGAACCACCTGGAGCACATCCGGGTGACTATAAAAGGGGCCGCCTCCCTTCATTCGGGGCTGGAGTCGGGTGGAAGAGGACAAGGTCTGAGAGCAGAGAGAAGGAGGCGGCCTGAAGGCATTGTGGACAGAGGTCTGGACTATTGGGGTGATTGGTGCTGCGGCACTGGGTTGTGCATATAAGGACTGTGTAAATAGTGTAAATAAACGTGTGGTGGACTTTAACATGGTGTCCGTCTGTCTGTGTCCGGGCTGCTTATCACAATATATATATATATATATATATATATATATATATATATATATATATATATATATATATATACAGTATAACCCCAAAACTCACTGAGGTTACGTTCCTAGAGCACCCGCGAATTGTGAAAAACGCAACTTTTGGATGTGGTTAAAAAATGCCTTTTAAATGCCTATTGTTATAGTTTCAACCCTAAATACAGTATGCCCCCAAAGCACTTTAATTTCATTGCAAACTCAGCTTAATACATTAATACATTACCTAAAAACAGAATGTAAAGGTAAACCCGTATATTGTACAGTACTGTACGGTTATGTCTCCCGCGGTCCTAGAATATAAAATACTGAAGTTACCGCTATACATACTGTAATTCATGCAAGCACGTTTTCTTTGGTATGCACTGTAGTTTGCTTTGTAATAAGCAGAGTAAATACATAATAATTTCATTTAATTAAAATACAGTAAAATGTACTGGTACTCACCAATGATGAATGATATTGATTATAATGATTAAGTAACTGTGCAGTACGATGCAGAGGATTTAAAACTCCTCGGGTGGCGCCTCTTCTTCAGGCGCTTCAGGAGGAGTCGTATCTTTGTATGGGTCTTCTTCTGGTGCGGTTTTGTGCTGGCTTTTCTTTATAGTTTCAGGAACATTGTGATGGGAAGTTGCTACATTGTCTCCTATAGCGAACTGCTGGTACAATTTCCGTGCTTTCTCACGGATGATGTTACCGGATGTTCTTCCTGCAGTCGGTGATCCACAGTGCCAAGGCAGATTCCATCCTGACGATATTTTCATTCCTTGCGATCGTTACCTTTTTGGCACTATCACAGAAACTTACATATACGGTACTGTACTCCAGATCGCTGCTTCGTTCTTCTTTATGTAGCGTACGGTGCTTTCATTAATGCCATAGTGGCGCGCTACTGCAGCATAACTTTTTAGTTCCCGGACCAAATCCAGTAGTTCAGTAGTTCTCCTGGAGTGTTTTAAACTTCTTCTGGCACTTAGGCTCAGTTCCAGAAGCCTTAGAAGGTGCAGGGTGATTCGAAGACACTGTGTGCGTTTAAGAATAACAAAAAAATAACAAAATGGAAAACACAAGGACACTCAGCTAGAGACGCGTCACAAAGCAGCAGTCAATCATCAGCAAGGAGAAATGAATAACGCTCTCGGATTGGCTACTTTCACCATCCCAAACCGCGGTGGTAAACCCACTCACCTGGAGACGTGTCACAAAGCAGCAGTCAATCATCGGCAAGGAGAAAGGAATAACGCCCTCGGACTGGCTACTTTCACCATCCCAAACCGCGTTTCCCTCAGCGGTGGTAAATCCACTCACGAGGAGACGCGTCACATAGCAGCAGTCAATCAGCAGCAAGGAGAAATGAATAATGCTCTTGGATTGGCTACTTTCACTATCCCAAACTGCGTTTCCCTCAGCGGATGCTTCCTGTTCTCTCTACAGCACAGTATTGCCACGAAAAAAGCCATAAAAAATTGTGGAGGATGTTTGCGCTTTCCGCTCTGACCCAGCCAGGATGCCTGGAAGGACCGGAAGGTGGCATTTATGTCTTCCGGGCCATGAGGGGGCAACCATCCATCCAGGACTACGGGAGAAAAGGAAAGAAGTTCCAACCCGTTGGGACCCGTGGCTACTGCCAGGGGGCGACTCAACTCTCCTAGAACCCGGGAAACATTTACTTCCGCCACACTCGGCAAGATGGCGGAATAGCCTTCCAGGGATGCCCGGAGTGCTTCCGGTGCAAAGGGCAGCACTTCCACCACACCAGGAAGTGCTGCCGGAAGGACGTCATCAGACACCTGGAGCACATCCGGGTGGGAATAAAAGGGGCCGCCTTCCTACAATCGGGGAGCTTGAGTCGGGAGTGGGAGCAGGACGAAGCTCCCGGGAGGAGAAGAAAGGCGGCCAAGGACTGAGAGAGAAGTCTAAATAGAGGTGACTGGTGCTGGGGCACTGTGTGTGCTGTTTGGGACTGTGTATTTGTGATTTAATAAACATGTGAATTTTATAAAGATGTGGTTTCCGACTGGTGGTGTCCGGGCAAGTTTCACAATAATATATATATATATATATATGTATATATATTGTCACACACGTGCACATGGGAGGCAGCTAAAGGGCTTGAGTAAGGGCCGTTCTGAATCATACTGGGATGTGGCAGAGTGCACTGACTCTTTTTCTCCCTTTCCTGCAGCCCATTCATGGGAGATTCCACCTGGCCCTCTTGACGTCACTTCCGGGTCTGAGCCTATGGCTGAAGACCTTCATGAGCCCGACCCCTTTGACCTCACTTCCTGTCTTCCCCTTTAAAAGCCTCTACCTTTTCCCTATTCCCTCAGTTCTGTTTAGGACTCGGTTTTGTGCACAACAGTGCTATCACTAATTTCAATTTGCAGCCAGGAAACCAAATACATGGGTGGCTGCCCCAAACCTTGCTATGGCTCTTTGTGGCTTTTGTGACAGTGGCTTGGCCGGCAGGATGGAAAGGCCCCAGAAGAGAAGAGGACAGGACCTGCAATGTACCCAGGTGGAAGCGTACCGGGGCCGAGTTTTCAGGTGGTTAGGGTGTCCCGTGGTTCAGTGAGACCCGGTTTGGGCTCCGCTCCCAGCATGCTTAACTACGCAATCTAAGCAGGCCAGGGAGTGTGCGGGAGGGGCTCACAGAGTTGGGCTGCTCCGGAGGTGGGAGGCAAAAGGGGCTTATTATAGTGCCCGCCTCCCTGTGAAACCAGAGCCCCGATTTCCACCTAGGGGTGCCCCAGACTGGCAGGTGAGTAGAATAAGAAACTGGAGGTTGGACCCGGAACGGCCGACCCACAAACAGGCCTAGTCCTTTTGGGGAATGGTAGGGCAGTGGTTACAACCACATGAGAACAAGCCCTACCAAATAATAGAGCAGGTAGCCTGTAGCCTGATACCTGCTCCTGAAAGTGCTTCCCTGTGGCTTCACCCAGCCGGTCTGGGGTAAGCAGTTTAAGAACATGGCAGAGCTCATAGAGCTTCTGGAGACACAAAGGATAGCCTCACAATGTACTCAGCTGGAGAACGTCCCAAAACCTATCACCGACCAAACCACACCATCCACCCCCCATCCCCGTACATCCCGGAGCTTGTGCCGACGTCCACTGGAATCGCAGGTGCACAAACCGCTTGGAAGCGAGGAGGGATCCAGGTGGAGGGGGAGGAGGGGTTGGTGTGCTCTGACTAACCTGTTGGCGGTCCCACAAACAGGCATGGTTATCGTAAATGAGTACAAGACCACAGCCTTGTTCGATTCTAGCAGCAACATTACCATTGTTGCCCACCGGTTTGTGCTGCCGCGACAATGATTAAGGATTAAGACCAGTATAATCAGTGTCCACGGAGAAATCCGCTGGTACAGGTCTGCCTGTTGTGTCATCAGTTATGGAGGATCGGTTCAGAAATTAACTGTGGCGGATCTTCCAGATCCTCCACACCCGGTGATACTAGGGCGGGACTGGTCTAAAATTAAAAGCAGTGAGACACATACCACTCCTGGGGTTAACTTGGGCCTAATTATAGATGGGGATGAGCCTTCTTAAGCTGCCTCCACGTTGTGTAACCAGCCAGCAGAGAGAGATGAAGCGGCCTCCCTGAGTGACGTGGCAACTCCCGGACCGCCGCGTGCCGATACGTCATCCACCAGTGCCGAGACGGAACGGTAGGAAATCATGCCTTGAGGTCAATCCAGACCCTCTCTCCCTTTTGCCGTTTCGATTTAGAGAGACGCCGGCTTCTTTTAAAAGGGAGCAGTGGAATGACGATTCCCTAAAGTTTGCCAAAAATGCAGTGGTCCTAGTCAACGGCCAGCACACTAATCAGTCGATGCCACAGGGTCCTCACTTTGTGTTAGAAAATGACCTTCTGTATCACGTAGCTGAGCATGGTGGGTAGGAGAGAAGGCCACTGTTAATCCCACAGACCTTACGGCAGCAGGTCTGTGTGTTAGCACACGCCCACCTCCTAGGTGGCCATTTAAGCACAGAGAAAACCCTGGAGCGGATCAAGCTCCACTTCTATTGGCCAGGAATCAATGAGGAGGTTCGTCACTTTTGCACTTCCTGCCCAGAGTATCAGTTGCGACAAATTCCTAGGAAGGACCGTGCTCCTCTCGTTCCTATTCCTCTGATTGATGTTCCCTTCCACAGAATTGGGATCGATTTAGTTGGACCTCTAGAGCCCTCAGCCTGAGGACACAAGTATGTTTTAGTCCTTGTGGATTATGCTACCAAATACCCAGAAGCTGTTCCATTGCGCTCAGCTACTTCTAAAGCCATCGCACGGGAAATGCTTGGGGTCTTTGTGTGTGTTGGCATTCCTAAGGAAGTCCTGTCGGACCAAGGGACTCCCTTCACCTCGGAGACATTCAAGGAGACTGCCAAATTACTTAAAATAAAGCATCTAAAGACCGCGGTATATCATCCTCAAACCAATGGTTTGGTAGAAAGGTTCAATCAGACTCTCAAACAAATGCTTCGTAAGGTGGTCAGCGAGGATGGAAGGAACTGGGATCAGCTCCTCTCCCTCGTCCTTTTTGCTTACCGGGAAGTCCCACAAGCCTCCACACAGTTCTCCCCTTTTTAATTATTTTATGGGCGACAACCCTGGGGTATTTTAGATTTCCTAAAAGAAGGATAGGAAGAAAAGGCTCTTCCCTCTACAAACATATTAGACTATATCGCACAATTACGCAATAGATTTGGAAAGATTCGGCCCCTCCTTAAAAGTCACACGGAAGAGGCACAAGCAGCACAGGTCCAATATTACGACCATGGCACGACTCTCCGGGACTTCCGCCTGGAAGATCGGGTCATGGTCCTAGTACCTACCTCCCACTCTAAGTTGCTTGCCCATTAGCAAGGTCCCTACGAAGTTAAGGAGAGGAAAGGACTCGTCGACTATTTGGTGAGTCAACCCAATCGTCGGCCGAGGGAGTGGGTTTATCATATAAATCTGCTGAAACCGTGGAAGGACAGGGATCCTGATCCCTCCTCTGGTCAGCCCCGCTCACTCTTTGCTCATACTGTTAGCCTTAACTTCGGTGTGGATTCAAGTCCCAGACAACGACGGCAGCTGGAAGCAGTTATCCTGTCCGTCCCAGAGGTAGTGAGTGAAAACCCCGGAAGGACCTCTCTGGTTGAGCACGACATTGTGACAGAGCCCGGGGTTATAGTCCGAGAACATCCGTATCATCTTCCCGAAGCAAAAAGGGCTGAAGTGGAGCTTGAGATCAAGCACATGCTGGAACTAGGTGTAATCGAGGAAAGTCATAGTCCATGGTCCAGTCCCACTGTATTGGTCGCTAAGCCTGACGGGAGTTGGAGGTTTTGCAACGACTTACGTCGACTTAATCAAGTCTCCCAGTTTGACGCTTATCCAATGCCACGAGTGGACGACCTCCTCAAGAGACTTGGACAGGCTCAATATTTGACCACACTGGACATGACAAAGGGGTACTGGCAGGTTCCTTTAACGGACTCCGCAAAGGTTAAGACAGCGTTTAGCACCCCTAGCAGACACTGGCAGTATCGTGTTCTTCCATTTGGGTTACAAGGGGCTCCAGCCAGGTGCTCAGGCCTCATAACTCATACAGTGCCGCCTACCTGGATGACGTGGTCATCTATTAAAGCACATGGACGGAACACCTACAGCAGGTAAAAGTGGTATTGCGGACACTTGGTGAGGCCGGGCTTCGGATTAATCCTAAGAAATGTTTCTTTGGATTAAGCGAAGCCAAGTATTTAGGCTACCTGGTGGGTTGGGGTACAGTGAAGCCACAGTGCTCCAAAGTAGATGCCATTTTGAAATGGCCCCGTCCGCGAACCAAGCAGCAGGTCCAAGCCTTTCTAGGGTTAGCAGGATACTAATGCCGGTTTGTGCCCAGGTTCTCGGAGAGAGCGGAGCCCTTGAATGATTTGACAAAGAAGAGGGCCCCAAACATTGTGGTATGGACTGAAAAGACAGGCACTGCATTTAGTGACTTGAAGCAGGCCCTTACGTCTGCACCTATTTTGAAAGCACCTAACTTCTCTTTACCTTTCATGCTCCAGATGGATGCTTCGGACACAGGCCTGGGGGCCGTGCTGAGCCAAAGCGTCGATGGTGTGGAACACCCCATCATGTTCCTGATACGGAAACTGTTGGACCGGGAGACCAGGTATGCAGTGGTGGAGAGAGAGGCTTTTGCGATTAAATGGGCAATTACTCAGCTGAGGTACTACCTGTTGGGCAGGGGATTCACCCTTGTCACGGACCATGCACCTTTACAGTGGATGGCCCTGCACAAGAAGTCGAATCCGCGGGTCACCAAGTGGTTTCTTGACCTCCAGCCATACAAGTTTTCGTTCATTCATCGTCGGGGCACTCTTCACGCCAACGCTGATGATCTTTCTCGGGTTCACGACCTCTTGGTCAGGGTTGTCCGACCCGATGGGTCTGGGCTGAGGAGGGGGGCCTTGTCACACAAGTGCGCATGGGAGGCAGCTAAAGGGCTTGAGTAAGGGCAGTTCCGAATCATACCGGGATGTGATGTCACTTCCGGGTCCGAGCCTATGGAAGAAGACCTTCATGAGCCCGACCCCTTTGACCTCACTTCCTGTCTTCCCCTTTAAAAGCCTCCACCTTTTCCCTATTCCCTCAGTTCTGTTTTGGACTCTGTTTTGTGCACAGCAGTGCTATCACTAATCTCGATCTGCAGCCAGGAAACCAAATACACGGGTGGCTGCCCCAAACCTTGCTATGGCTCTTTGTGGCTTTTGTGACAATATATATATATATATATATATATATATATATATATATATATATATATATATATATATGGAAGAGAAGGTCTGTGATACGGTTTGCATATTTGCAGTTGGAGATCCACAAAGGGAGAAAAAACGAATCACGTATCATAAAATAGTTTTATTCCTGAGCTTTCAACCCCTATCAGGGGTCTTCATCAGAGGATAATGCTTAGACTTACAAGAATCAAAGGCAATATATAGCAACACATTCGGTTGGGTGGAGGTTACTAAGTCCGTATGATCAAAAAGGGGGGGGGGGGGGGGGTTTATCGTTAAATTAAAGTGCATATGTCCTTCTTAAGTTGGCATATGCTGGGTTTATGTCCAAGTGTCTGTTGATGGCATTTTCATCTGATAGCCTAAGCATTATCCTCTGATGAAGACCCCTGATAGGGGTTGAAAGCTCAGGAATAAAACTATTTTATGATACGTGATTCGTTTTTTCTCCCTTTGTGGATCTCCAACTGCAAATATATATATATATATATATACTGTATATATTAGACATATATATATAGCATATATGCACAGTATACTGCATTTTCTCTATCTCAACTTTGTGTTTAAAAAGGCAGTAAGCATTCTATATATAAGCATTTAATCTCCATTTTGAAAGTATATTAAGGGAATGATGTTGGACATACTGAAAAAATGAAATGAAATGATCCTTATAACCTCAGAAGGCACTTAAAAGCACCATTTACTTCTGTATAGGGTAACATACAATACCATAAAAACAAAGAAGGTTATTTTTTCATTTTTTTTTAACATGGAGTTGTCACACAGATTTAAGAACAATTGAATCCAGATGAATTATGCATTAAGCTTTATACCATAAACAGACATACTATCTTTTATAATGCATTTGCACATGTTCCTCATATTAAAATAAAGCAAAAGTAACATTGTTTATCATTAAAATTATACTTAAACAATTTCAACTTATCAAATTTATTATTTGAGATAATCATTAAGGTGTTTTAATATTTATCTACTACTGTCTAAATTAGTCAAAACATACTGTACCTTGAACCAAACATGTTTTTTCAGATATTTTTATGTATGGGAAATAGGGTGCTTTTTTTACAGAAGTACATTGCAGAGACACCAGCGTATATAAATATAGTTCCTAAAACATGTTGCCTTTTCCAATGTAAGTCATGACAACTATGGCCTTGGGAGGTTCATGCTCAGAATACTCTCAGCATTCGTTAAACTATGATGGCTTTTAAGATAAGATAATCTCTGATATGCACAAGTCCATCCATCATGGTTGATAAGGAATGATTTAAGACTCACCCCAGCTAATAAGTCTGATGTGTAATCACTATTGCGCATACAGATGACATAAAACATACGACTGCTAGGGCAATCTGAGAAGGCAAAACATATTATTATAATCATTATAATTACTATATCTATTATTATAAGAATGAATAAGACTACATGGAATAATGAAAATATTAACTCCAGTATATAATAATGAATGAAGCCACAATGTGACTAAGCCATTTTTAGAAAAAAACATTAAACTTGATAATAAAATAACTAACTGCACTTTACAGCTTTTACCAGTTTTCTTATTTATCATAATCTACATTATAAAACAATCACCTTAAAATGGTTAACATAAGTGACTTACTTGATTAAAAAAAATATAAAACATAAAATCAAGGTAAAGGAAAGCGAGGAAAAAAGGGTCCCTGCTGCCCCAAAGAATGTCCCCCGATACACTGCAGAAGGGAAACGAAAAACAGCAGGAGTCAACTAAGTAGCCACATATCAGTTTTAGTCATGTGACTAAGGATCACTAAAAAAGAGGGACCTCTGAAAGAGGAGATCAGTTCACTTACAGAAGTTAAACGAGAAGGAACCTGATGAAGACAGATCTAAGGGATACAAAAAAATTAAAACTCTTACTTTCTACTGGCATAATAAACCAACTTTGTGAACAGGAAAGTGCAAGGAATTTAAATTTAGCTGGTTTGAAACCCAGTTTCACTGATTTACTTTTTCTTGTTAAAAATACTGCAATAAAGGAATCTGATGTAATATTTTTCACAGAGCCTGTGTTCTGGGCCTTTGAGCATTCTCCAGAGGTCATACCTGTATATACAGTACATGGTTCAAAATCCTATTTGTATTTTAAAACATTTCTAGTTTCAGTTTAGTCAGACTTGCAGACTTACACACACATACATATATACACACACATTGTGTATATTTAGGTTGAAAAAGATAAGTGAGGAATTTGTACTTCATGGGAATGCTCAGAGCAATCATGTGACAGAATCATAGCTGACATAGTTGTAAAAACAGCCCATAGATCACAAAGTGCAAGCCAGTTTTGCAAAATCTGCTTCAGCAGCAACAGGAGGAATCCATAATAGGACATTGTAGGAAACATACTGAGACATGGACCACTGTGGTCTTGAAGGCAGCAAAAGGCATTAAGACATTCTGAGAAAGCAATGAAGTGGAACCATGAGGAACTGAGGCCAAGAGTGAAGCAGCCAAAGTGTTCAACTCACAGCAAATTATTTCCTGCATGAAAGAAAAAAAAATGTTCTGTCTGTGCAGTGTTTTGATTTCCAGCTAACTGAAGGTGAAAATTTACATGTCAAACAGTTGTATACATTAAAGCAGTTAAAAAAGGGGAAAAAAAAGAGTACAAACTGAAAGTTTATATTTTAAAAAGCTGTTAAATTTCATCTAATATCTGTTATGACTAAATATTTTGAAGAATAACAGAAAAGTAACAGAGAAGAATGAAACACTTTAACTAAACATCTAATTATTTTTATTGAACAAAATTTCAGTTAGCAACTGTAAAATAGAGGCTAACACGTGGATATTTGTCATTTGAAAGTCACTTTTCACTTTTAAAGCTAAATAATTTTCCAAGACAATTCAGTAAATTACATTTTAAAGAGCTGGCATTTCCAGAAATGATTTGATTGTCAAAGAACCATCCTGAATAAATACACAGGGAGTGATAATAAGACTTCTGTTTGCTAGGCACAGTAGAAAAGCTTACTGTAGCAGTGTGTTGGGAGTAAACCTGAATTAACAGTTTAGACAGGCACACATACTACCCATGCTGAGTCAACAGCATAATGCAGCTCCTGCAGACTTTTTGGCCCCATATTCATGATGTGCACCACTGTTGTACTCATCACAAAGGTACTCTATTGCAGTGGTTTGCAACCTTTTTGGCATCGGGACCCAGTTATATCTGTTTTAGGTCAAAGACAACCCCAAGCAATATCTTCCCCTTTACCATTCTAAATGGGAGTTTTAAGTGATAAGAAAATATTAATAATGTAGACGAACTTCTGCCTTGGCGCAATGAGCGCAATGACAAGCAGAATATAATATCAAAGAGCTTAGTCCCTCCTTTTTTTTGTGAGCTGGCGACCCACTTGAGAAAAACTGATCTATCCAATTCAGAACTTGGGGAGAGTGCAGGCCACTGAAATAATGGAAGCTGTTATCTTGTACATGAAACAATCTTGTGATGATGCATGCTTTATGACATGAAGCGCTCACCCACTAAAAGAGCGTTTTTTGAAAACTGACTAAGCCATTAAAGGAATGACTATGGCCATCAACAACCTTAGTTATGCTGTGGCATTCCAGTAATGATAAAATAGCATTAGGAGGCTTAATGTGTGCCAATCATTTTCCACACAATTAACATGAATTCATTCCGTACCATGAGCATTTGTCAGAATGAATCAATGGATTCATGTGGCATACACTAAATACTGACTCTACAACCTGCATTTTGCAGTAGAGACTGAAATTTGTCAGACCAAACAGCATTTTTCCAATCTTCAGTCATATTTTTTGGGTAATCTCTGCTCACTGTGGCCTCGTCTCCTTGTTCTCAGCTGACAGGAGTGGAACCTGGCAACGGTCTTCTTCTACGCTAGCCTATCCACTTCACTGTCAGATGTTCTATAATCAGAAAGGTTTCATGTTTAGACATGGCATTCTGCAACCCACTATTGTAAAGAACTACTATTTGTGTATTTAAGGATACAAGTGAACATCGGTTCACGAACGTCTCGGTACACGTACAACTCGGTTTACGACCAAAAAGTTCGCCAAACTTTTGCCTTGGTTCACGGCCACACACTCAGTATATGAACAAGCCAGTTTCCCTTTCGGTTTGTGCGCACCGATGATTTCCGCACGTGCTCTACAGTATTTCGTGTGCTTTTGCAGTTAACCATGGCTTCTAAGCAAGTGAAGAGTGGTGAGAAGAAAGTGTTGCAATGTTACTTTTCTCTTTATTCAAATGTTCATTTTTTTCCCTGTGCTTAAAACTCATTTAAAAAGAGTGTTTACAGCGATCGGGTTGTAATGCTATTAGCATGAACTCCTGTAATGTTACTTTCTTGGTTGGCTTTTAAATAAAGTTAAAATAAAATAAAGTTTAAATAAAGTTCGGATTTGTTCAAATGTTCCTTTTTTTCCCCCTGTGCTTAAAACTCATTTAAAAAAAAGTGTTTATACAGCGATCGGTTTGTAAAGCTATAGCGCGAACTGCTGCAATGTTACAGAGAGAGACAGAGGGCTCGCATGCTGCTGAGAGAGAGAGAGAGAGAGGGCTCACGTGCTGCTGAGAGAGAGAGAGAGAGGGCTCGCGTGCTGCTGAGAGAGAGAGAGGGCTCACATGCTGCTGAGAGAGAGTGAGCCTGTGCGTGTAGCTGAGCAGGGAGCCTGGGTGTTTGTGTCAGTGTTATTCAATGTTTTTACATTAGTTTACTATTACACTGTGCATTCTGTGGTGTAATTAACTATATTTGTGCTTAAAAATCTTTAAAAAAATATATTTACATACAGTTCGTACGGTCTGGAACGTATTAATTGTATTTACATACAATCCTATGGGGGAAATTGCTTCGGTTCACGACCAAATTGGTTTACGACCAGAGGTTTGGAACGAATTATGGTCGTGAACCGAGGTTCCACTGTATTGCCTTAGCATGAATAAATCTGGCCATCACAGTGCTACCCTTTACTGGATATTTTTTGCCTCTCAGACTCTGAATAATTTAATGTGTGAAAATTCACAAAAAGTTTGTTTCTGATATCAGCTGCCAACAATCATACCAAGATATCAAGTATAGTTAATTCTAATGTTTTACATGCTATATACTTGTATATTGATCAAAATGTTTTACCACCCACAAATAACACTGTATATTAAAACATAAAAAAATTATCTGTTTTGCCTTTTGCCATAATATCTCTTTGAATACATTCCCTGTGTTCTAAAACTGGTGGAATTATGCATCAAAATCTAATAACTGTAACAGAGGTACAAATCCTTGTTTGTGATTGTTGATCTATTTTGTTTTATGTGTCTTTTCATGCTGACCTTACTTAAGTGGGGTGGTGATGTAAGGAATACTATACACAGAGAAACTGCTTTATTGCATACATAAACCTATGTAAAGAAGCCAAAAATTAATATGCTATTGATCAGGAAATAACATTTTATGAATCAATATACAAGACCTTTTCCTTCTACTTCTTTGCAGTAAACCAACATATTTTGTCACATCAAATTTACCAGATTTCTTGTTGCAAAGGTTAAGATAGTTTGTTGCCATATAAACAAGAAGATGTTACCAACATTAACTGGGCTCTAAAAATTCAGAATGGTTGTCACAGAGCAGGAATACAGTACTCATCCTTTTTTTAAAGGACATTTAGTGTATATTTACAAAAGGTTATATGGACAATAGTAAATAATGAATGGCTTTGAATATAACAAAAATGATAAAATATAAAGTAAACTTACCAAATTACCCTGCAACTAGCCAGGTGTCTCTTACTAGCTTTATGTTTCATGTTACGGCTTAACTCTGACCTGGGGAAGTGTCAGTCAGAGAAACAAGGAATCATGGAAAATGCAGCTTTTGACACACGTCTATGGTGTGGCTAGGGGTCAGCTCATCTGATGAGTGAGCTTTAAAGCTCCAAAGAATAAAAGCTGAGGGTCAACGACTGAGATTATTTTGGCAGTTATGTACATTTATCTTAGCTGCAGAAGTCTCCTTCTCATAAAAAAGACTCCATTAAACGTTTTAGATATGTGATGAAGCATAGCAATTTCACAAGTATAGTACTGGTTGCAACAAACAAAAAATGTTTAAAATCAAAAATTCTTAATAAATAAATAATTACAATAAAGAGAACAATTGTGAACAATTTTAAACTGCTGCCAGTCTTTAGTTCAGTCCCTGCCTTCCTTTAAATTTAGATAGACTACTTAAATCAAGAGCCACGATAAACAAAAAGAATAGGTGCCACTTTACAACACAGTGCCAATGAAACACAGCTGATTTTCTGTTGGCAGAGTAAATGAGGAAAGACAACAGTCAACTCTAGGAAGCAAGTGCAGGAATTAGTGAGGTCAAATTTGAAAAATAGTATTCATATATGGGAAAACCTACACGGTGAATATCACTAACAAACAACATTTTTTTTTTATACTGCAATTTTCTATAGTGAACATTGAATACAGAGCTACTTGTTTAGGGTCTCCCAGTGAAACAAAGGTGGGTTTTTAAATGACAAACATGAGGTTAATCTGTCAGTGCAGGGTTTATCCAGGATTTTACGGACAACTGGAGTCACCACTGGGCTCTCTTTAAGAAGGTTCCAAAGTTATTTTGGCTATCCTCTGATCTTGGATATATCTCTGCAAATTGTCCTTGAAGTAAATCTTAGATGTGGTTCACACAGTTCGTCCCTGTCAGAAGCTAGAATTGAACAGTAAATATTGGGAAAGACTTGCTGACAAGTAAATGCGGAGACCTCAGAACTGTGCATCAAACATTTGTTCTCTTTGCTTGCTTTTTCATTGCCATGTTGTCTGGCCGGGTTGATTGGCAAAACAGAAAAAGCAGAGGAAAACTGTGACTTTCTGACATTACATGTACTGTTTGGCTTGAATCTTAAACTTTATGATCATTAAGGTAACAGTGTTGCATTTACTTTCTAAGCAAGCATATCTATTGCAAAACTAATCTACCCCACAGTGGGTGAAAAGTGGGGCAGCACACTATCACTGTACTCACTAATACTAGGACCAGGTGGAACTTCCCATTAATCTAATATACAGATCTTTCAGATGTGACAGAAGGCTACATTTCTCCTATAAAACCAGTACAGATGAAGGAAAAATATGCAAACACTATAGATACATTCCCGAGAGATGTGAGGCTACATGCTCAACAATGGGCCATCATGGTGCCCTTTTTAGATATACACAAGCATATAAATAGAAATGATACAGTGAATCTACTGGTGAGGACTGAGATGGCTTCTTTCTTTATTAAACAGCGCAACCTGCATATTCATCATTGCTTAACAGATTCTACAAACTCATATTTTCTGCTGCTTTCCACCTAATGCTGCAAGAAAAGGGCCTCATTCCCTATGACCCATAAACAGAATAATAAGAAGATACAGAAGTTGGAAATAACTTAATTCATATGAACATGAATCACTAAAACATGAAAACTGGCAGTCACGGCTTAATTTTGTGACAATCTGATGGTAGTGTTCATCAGCAGAAATGGCATCTCACCTTATCCACAATGGAGTCTCTTACTCCAATGGCATATTGTTAATGTGTATGATACCTGTTTTTCATTGTGGGCCATTCAGATTTTTTGAGATTGTCGAGTAGGGCACGGAGTACATTGTTGTGTCGTTTTTCAAATCTGTAATGAATAACACAAGTTTTAACATATGGAGACACTGAAAGACTCTTCTCAGGCATGCATAGAATATATAGTAAAGCATGTAGACAGCTGGAGATCTCAATTTCACTTTTGCAGACATGGCTAATTTGTGATCTATGAGGCAGCGAGTGGGCAGAAGGTGGGACTTTGCTTTGCAGAAATTTAAAATGAGCGTCCACCTCTGTGTGCAGTGGTCACGTGTGTTTCACTGACCACCATCCTGCTGGACCTGAAAAGCTATGGACAGATGGTTCAAACAGACAATATTTTAATAGGTGAATATCAAAGGAAATTCTTAGACTTTCACTGTGAAAAAAAGTCAGCGTAGTTTTCGTAGGTTTAACAAGTCTAGATACTGGGCTGAATACTTCACAACAGAGCACACAATAATGTGTTATTTGCATAAGCTTAATCATCTCAAATGATATTGCAATGGCTAAAAGTACAATAATAATATGACAGCACAGATACAGTGACATAAGACTGGGTTTCAAACTTCACATCCACTTTTAATTGCTATGGCCATAGAGTAGTCCTGAGTGCCCTGAATGAGGATCTTCATAAGATGTATACTATAATAATACAAACCAAGTCGAGCAGGAGGTAAACCACTTCTAATAAGACTTCATCTTGGATCTCTTGTTGCGAGCTGGAGCCAAATGTGACTGGAAACAGAAGCCCTGATCATCTACAGTGACTTCTGTATGCCCTGCTGTTCATTTAAAGTGCTTCCAGCAGTTACAATACGAACAGCCCACATCCTGTGCTGACAGGCCTTTCTGTATGGGGCTGCCTTAACGCTGAAGTTGCAAAGCTCAGGTCTGACTGTCTACCCTTCTGTGACCTTCCGTGGTAGCGCTGATATGTAACAGAAAGACACATTAAGATCATTGTTCCAAGTCAGGAGCAAAAAACATGCATGCCAGTTAAAGATTATAAGTAAGTGTTAGGTACATCTGATTACAGCATTATTGTCTTTAAAGTAAAAATAAAATAATTAACAAATACAATATATATTACTTCCATTTCTTCAGTTTTATGCAAATGGATAGTGAAACAAAATTACCTATGAACCACAAAATGGTAGAGATTTCATCGTTTTACAAATGACCTAAGTATCAAAGACATCAGATGAGATTCTGTCAAACAGAAGTAGCTTGAAGACAGACCCCTACACTTTCATCTTGACCCTCACACACATCTTGCATTGCTAAATAAAAAAAAGTCTGGCTTTGAATGACCATTATAATAGCCAGAATCTGCTTTTAAATGAAACATCTTTAACCAACATCATCCTGGTAACATAAGCCCACTACTGGAGCAATTATATGAATCCATGCTCTACCAAAGAGCTGTATTGATCTGTAAACAGTGAGGCAGAACAGAATAAGGGACAAGAATAAGGTGCAAGAAAATGAGACATAGTCAGAAGCCCTGTCGAGTTCAAAACTAGAAAATCAATGCTATCTGTTTTCAGTAATCTGAAACCAAAATTCACAACCGAAACAACCAAAGCATTAAGTTTTTTCCTGCAATCTCTAAACAAACTAACTTACTAATCTTGGTTAACCAGAAATTCCACAGGACTAACCTTTATGTAGTCACATAGATGACGTCACATGCCGCACACTCCCAGCATTCCAGAATAGCAACAACATAGCAACTGCACATTAAAATCCAAATGATGGCACTCAAAACAAGCAAAAATGGTGTCACAGTAAGATGTTAAATAATTCTACCTCAAACAAAAACATACTGATGGTGACAATAAATGTTAAATTTGGGTTCTTCAGTGCTGTAAACTATAGATAGTACTCAAATCTGTCTTTAAAAGTGCAAGGATAGAAACAATATAAAAAAGTAAATCATGGCACTATCACATGAGATTTTTTTTTGTCACATTGGCCAGATGAAAGAAGGTTTGATACACTTATTATGCAAAGTATGCAAATATTTCATAAGTCTACTAATGTGGTGGAGAAGGAAGGCAACTGTTTGGTTTGGCCACATGTGCTGACTAAATTAGCAAAATGGCCACCTGGATCACACCAATATGTTAATGTCAGATAAGAGCCACATACGATTATTTGTTTATTTCACACAAGAAGGTGAGGCAATCCTGAAGGAAAACCAGGGAAAATAACAAAACAAAAAGCATGAAAAAAGAAAACATTAGGACTAAAATTAAACACATGAAAATTAAAAAAGGAAACAAACTACAGAATTATTAACATCAGTCTCAAATGGACTTTGTAATGGAATAAACAGGTGATTGCAAAGTACTATGGCAGCTGTATTTTGAAATAAATTAACAGAACATATGAGAAAAACTCTTAAAGACTGTTTTAGCTGAAAAATAACTAAATGAGAGATGTAATTGTTCTCAGGTTTTAAACAAATTGTATTTAAGTTAATATAAAAACATAGTACACACTGCTCTCACAAAGTAACTCTGTTTTACACTGTGAGCTATTTTTGTAATGCTATTAATGTGCCTCCCTTGCACAAGACGGCTCTCACTACAACTCAAGACTAGGCTAACCACTCCACAAGCAAAATTTCACAGTAAAAACTGGGGGCAGTTTTGTCCTGATGTTATTTTGAAACATTGCTTCTTATATTTTGAGAATATATATTTTCCCATTAGGGCGGCACAGCCCTGGTAGCACTGCTGCATGGTGATCCTAAATAGGCCCTAGTGTGTGGTTGGGGTTGATGTGTGTGTTCGCCCTGTCCAGTGTTTGTTCCTGCCTTGTGCCCTATGCTAGCTGGGATAGGGTCCAGCAGACCCCCACAACCCTGTTCAGGACTAAACAGGTTACAAAATGGCTGACTGACTTTCACATTAATATCTCTTTGCATTATGACAGAATGTCTCAAAAAATGGTAATGTCCATCAAAAGTGAATTTTTATATCAATATTAAATGCAAAGATTTAATTCTTAAAGATCATATCGCAATATATTATAAAATCTTAAAAAATAAACACTCAAACATCATTAGTGCAAATGTATTCTTTTTATGGTAACACAGTTGAGCATTGCAACATTTTTCATTGTAAGGATATTTTTTAAATATATTTAAATATAAATATGTATATATTGTAACAGCCTGACAGAAAAAGAAAGGTACGGACTTGTAGTCAACTTCCAGAAGAAACGGTGAATCTGCTAAGTCAGAGCACTAATGAATATGCCAAATAAGCTGAGCTGTAAAAAGAAACAGACCAATCAAAAGTACAAATCCAGTGAGAGGAGGACTTGGGATGCAAAGAAGGCAGCTGAAAGTTGCAGTGGGTGGAAGTCCACAGACGAGGGCTAAAAAGGGAGGTTGGAACCAGGCAAGGTGTGTGTGTGTGTGTATGTGGACACATGACCGGGAAGTTGCTGAAGTACTTTGAGTACGGCAGGAGGGAAAGTGATCTGTGTGGCATGTTCCAGGGCCACAACACTGGAATGACTTCAATGTACAGAGCAGCTATACTGTAGAAAATGCAGCATGTTTGGGGCTGACACTGGGACGGATTCATTTTGTACAATTATTATTATAGGGCCACAACATAAGACAGTAAATAGGGAATCCCCCTCAGCCAGTAACATTGGAGGGTAGATAAGTAGTTCCTGTGCCTTTTGTTTTTGTTCTATTTCAACTGTACTCGAAAAAACAGCCTAAGCACTACATTCCATTTTCATTCCTTACATTCCTTCATCTTGGTGCAAGTGCCTTCTTCCACTGGACTCTCTAGTTGGTTGCTACCATGTATGAGTATGGGAATCTGTGTGCAATGTTAAAAGTGTGCACTATGGCCTCTGTTGAAATAAAACCAAAATGCATTTTATTAATACATGCATACAAAATGTATTCCACTTGATTATCTATCTCACTGCAAACATTTGCCCTGCTGCATATGTTCCTTTAAAAAAAGCGCTGTATTTGGGTTTTCTCTGTGTTGGGGCAAAGAAGGAGCTTGTTATGAAATATACCATCACCAAGCTTTGTTATATTAAAATAAAGTACTCTTATAAACAAATAAACTAGAATTGTCTCTACCTAAAAAGAAGTATTTGAAGGCTGATTTATACTGCATTATGCTGAAACTGAATACTGAATATGGAGTTTATAAACTGATCTAATCAAGGAGAAACTGAAGAAGCAAGAGGTCTCAAGTGAAACCACTCATCTGTCCTAAATGGCTAAAGTTCATTTCGGTGAGAGCTACAATGAAATTTCACAAGCAAAAGAAAAGGATGTCAAAGTCTTTAAAATAAGAAAAGCAAATGGAAGCAAAGCCTCACATCATGTTTTTAGCAAGTAATTTAGGGCAACATACATGCATGTTATTCCAAGACTTTTAAACACACATTTATATACTGAAAACTCAAGCAATATTTTAAAAATAAAACATTTGACTGTCAATTGTTCACTGTTGGCTCTAAGGGCTTATCTCAGGCTTACCCAGTATAAATGTCAGATTATGTATGAATGTGTATTTCATGTACTGTAAATACTGTGGAAATGGTGAGATAGATGAATTCTGTTTGAATGCAGAAATGAATTTGACGGAGTCAAAGATAACACAGTAGTAATATATGGCAATATGTGCTGAACACTAAAGAAAATGAAGTACAAAGAAAAAACAGAAATTATAAAGAAATCATGCTAAGTCATATGCTTTATTTAAAATGAGAATGTTGTCACATGTCTCAAAACAACGTGTTAGCTACAATATTAACATTGATTAAAAATGAAGAAGTTCACACTTCACCTCAAAGTATTACATATTATACTAAGACAATCATAAATGAAGTTTTACTGCCAATTTCAGCAAAGGCTGAAAATCTTTATCTAGGCATGCCACGGCTGAGTTTGAAATTTTGACAAAACAGTAACTTCTTTACTGTTAATATCTTAAACTACAACCCAGAGTTGGTAATCCTTCAGTTTCAAGATTAAAAAAGGAAAAAAAAAAGTTAATCCTTCAGTTTAAGATTAAAAAAGGAAACAAGCAAACGTGATTCAAAGTCACCAATGTTTCACTAAATTAATACCATGGTTCATCAGAAGAATATTTTACTTTGTTTAGATAATTAGATGTTTGATCATGCCTCACTCAAACTTTTAGCATGGAAAGACCTCTGCAAAGACAAGAGATATGAACAATCATACAGCACTCTGTTTAAATGTGCACTAAAATCCTTATCTAGGAGTAGTACAACTAGTAGAAAAATCCCAGGTTAATTGCCTTAAAATGGACAAATTCTTCTTCATCTTTCAGCTGCTCCTATTAGGGGTCGCCACAGCTGATCATTTTCTTCCATATCTTTCTGTCCTCTGCATCTTGTTCTGTTACACCCATCACCTGCATGTCCTCTCTCACCCCATCCATAAACCTTCTCTTAGGCCTTCTTCTTTTTCTCTTGCCTGGCAGCTCTATCCTTAGTATTCTTCTCCCAATATACTCAGCATCTCTCCTCTGCACATGTCCAAACCAACGCAATCTTGTCTCTCTGACTTTGTCTCCCAACCGTCCAACTTGAACTGACCCGATAATGTACTCATTTCTAATCCTATCCATCCTTGTCACACCCAATGCAAATCTTAGCATTTTTAAATCTTCTACCTCCAGTTCTGTCTCCTGCTTTCTGGTCAGTGCTACTGTCTCCAACCCATATAACATAGCTGGTCTCACTACCATCCTGTAGACCTTCCCTTTCACTCTTGCTGATATCCGACTGTCACAAATCACTCCTGACACTCTTCTCCACCCATTCCACCCTGCCTGCACTCTTTTTCACCTCTCTTCCACAATCCCAATTACACTGTACTGTTGATCCCAAGTATTTAAACTCATCCACCTTCGCCAACTCTACTCCCTGCATCCTCACCATTCCACTGACCTCCCTCTCATTTACACACATGTATTCTGTCTTGTTCCCACTGACCTTAATTCCTCTCCTCTCTAGAGCATATCTCCACCTCTCTAGGGTCTCCTCAACCAGGTCCCTACTATCACTACAGATCACAATATCATCAGCAAACATCATAGTCCACGGGGTCTCCTGTCTAATCTCGCCTGTCAACCTGTCCATCACCATTGCAAATAAGAAAGGGCTTAGAGCCGATCCTTGATGTAATCCCACCTCCACCTTGAATGCATCCGTCACTCCTACCGCAGACCTCACCACGGTCACACTTCCTTTGTACATATCCTGTACAACTCTTACATACTTCTCTGCCACTCCCGTCTTCCTCACACAATACCACAACTCCACTCGAGGCATCCTGTCATATGCTTTCTCCAGGTCCACAAAGATGCAATGCAACTCCTTCTGGCCTTCTCTATACTTCTCCATCAACACCCTCAGAGCAAACATCGCATCTGTAGTGCTCTTTCTTGGCAGGAAACCATACAGCTGTTAACTAATCATCACCCTCACTTCTTAACCTAGCTTCCACTACTCTTTCCCATAACTTCATGCTGTGCCTCATCAATTGTATCCCCCTGTAGTTACTACAGTCCTGCACATCCCCCTTATTCTTAAATATCAGCACCAGTACACTTCTTCTCCACTCCTCAGGCATCCTCTCACTTTCCAAGATTCCATTAAACAATCTGGTTAAAAACTCCACTGCCATCTCTCCTAAACACCTCCATGCTTCGACAGGTATGTCCTCTGGACCAACAGCTTTTCCATTCTTCATCCTCTTCATAGCTGTCCTTACTTCCTCCTTGCTAATCTGTTGCACTTCCTGATTCACTATCTCCACATCATCCAACCTCTTCTCTCTCTTGTTCTCTTCATTCATCAGCCACTCAAAGTACTCTTTCCATCTGCTCAACACACTCTCCTCGCTTCTGAGTATGTTTCCATCTTTATCCTTTATCACCCTAACCTGCTGCACATCTTTCCCAGCTCGCTCCCTCTGTCTAGCCAATCGGTACAGGTCCTTTTCTCCCCCCTTAGTGTCCAACCTCTCATACAACACCTCATACGCCTTTTCTTTAGCCTTCACCACCTCTCTCTTCACCTTGCGCCTTATCTCCTAGTACTCGTCTATTTTCTACATCTCTCTGACTACTTCTTCCTTGCCATCCTCTTCCTCTGTATACTCTCCTGTACTTCCCCATTCCACCACCAGGTTTCATTTTCCTACTTCCTCTGTCCAAATGACACGCCAAGCACCCTTCTTGCTGTCACCCTAACTACATCTGCTTTCCCAACTGTCTGGTAATTCTTCACTACCATCCAGTGCCTGTCTCACCTTCTCCCTAAACTCAACCTTGCAGTCTTATTTTTTCGATTTCCACCATTTGATCCTTGGCTCTGCCCTCACTCTCTTCCTCTTTTTGATCTTCAACGTTATCCTACAGACCACCAACCTATGCTACTTAACTACACTTTCCCCTGCCACCACTTTGCAGTCTTCAATCTCCTTCAGATTGACTCTTCTGTATAGGATGTAATCTACCTGTGTGCATCTTCCTCCACTCTTGTACGTAACCCTATCTTCCTCCCTGTCCTTAAAATACGTATTCACCACAGCCATGTCCATCCTTTTGACAAAATCCACTATCCTCTGACCTTCTTCATTCCTCTCCTTGACACCATACCTACCCATCACAAATTATTATATATATATATTATATTAATTGTATATTGATTAAAAAAATGCTTAATGAGAAAGGAGAAATATTTAACCACTGTGCATCAATTCTTTTGTAACTGACATTTTCTGGGTTAGCTGGTTGACCTGACCCCTAGGCTTTTTCTCATTCCCTGTGGTCCTAGGCATCCTTTAAGGCAGAACATACTCTTTTCATATTATTAGGTAATACCTCCCACTACAATCTAATAGAGTATACCACTCTACACACAGCTTTGATAAAATTTCCCCTTCAATGTCAATGAAACAATATCAAAAGTCAGACTGGGGAACAGCTCCCAGAATGTTATTCATGCACCTCTCACCCTTCCTATAACTGTTCTTTCTGTACCTCCATCTATTAGCATATTTGCTATTTTTTTAATAAGAATTTAACTACTAGATTAAGCATGGTCAATAAATCACTGTATCTCCTTTTGATTTAAAACCAAGAACTAAATGTTCAGGGTGGATCAACACTGGATTAAATGATTCAGAATATGCTTCACCCCACTGCATCCAAACTTTAATGTTGCTCTTCCTCTGGTCACTGCTCTCTGTGTGGGCTGACCTACAACTATAGATGTTTTGTTCTAATAATCTGTTTATGTTCTCCTCTTGACTGTGCAGCTTTTTCTCTATTTTGAGCTAGTTAGGTTAATAGCAGATTGTAATTTGGTCTCTTTTAAATGAGTGTGGGTGTATGAAAGAGTTTTCCTTGTGATATACTGGTGCCTTGTCCAGGGTTGGCTCCTGCCTTGGATCTAGTGCTTCTAGAATAGGCTCTTTTATTGTTAAAATGTTATATGTATACAAAAAATGAGTGAATGCTTAGAAATAAAAAATATATATATAAACAATAAAAAAAATGTCAATCATGGAGGCAAAAAAATAAAAAGTTAAAAAGTACACTGAAGGTTCTTTCTAAAATTAGATGTGCTGACTGACTTCTATAATCCCTTTTATATATTAATGTGTATAAAAAAGAACTGAAATATGTAAAACCAAACTCCAGCTGTTTTCTAACATAATTATAAATTACAGGAGAAAACAATCTCCAAACAGAAGAGCAGCTTCAGCGACAGACTGCTGTCACTGTCCTGTTCCACTGACAGACTGAGAAGATCGTTCCTCCCCCAAACTATGCGACTCTTCAATTCCACCCGGGGGGGTAAACGTTAACATTATACAAAATTATTGTCTGTTTTTACCTGCATTATTATCAATCTTTAATTTAATATTGTTTTTTGTATCAGTATGCTGCTGCTGGAGAATGTGAATTTCCCCTTGGGATTAATAAAGTATCTATCTATCTATCTATCTATCTATCTATCTATCTATCTATCTATCTATCTATCTATCTATCTATCTATCTATCTATCTATCTATCTATCTATCTATCTATCCCAAAACACAACTATACTTAGTATTAGTACTGCAAAAAAAACAGTTTACAGAAAAAAAAAATCTGTTACTGACCATTAAAAACACATTGTACATATGACCAAACCTTCAGAGCAGTAAACAAAAAAAAGGTTGCATTATCCCATTTTAACAAAAATGGAAGCATATCACGCACTACACTTTATAGTCCATTCACACCTGCCAGTCTGTTGATAACAGTGCAATGCATACAATTTGAATGTTATATATATTTTTACTCAAAAAAATCAAGTCCCAGCACTTCACATTCTTTCTTGCAGTCAAACTACATTTTTTACATTTTTTTTAAACTTGTTTCAGCATCTTCCATGACGTTGGCCATGGAATTTAAATAATTAATCCTCGACATTACAATAAATCTGCTAAACAGGTATCAAAAACTAAGTATCTTATTCTAAAATAAGATAAATTTCAACAAGGAAATTGCACTTTCAAAAAGTGCTTGAAATAGATTGTGAGGGAACAAGTACAAATACTAAACAGAAATGGCATTGTAAAGCTTTCACCATATAAAAATATTTATGTAGTTTGTATCAGGTAAAGTATAAATATCATTAAAAGAACACATATTGTATATAGCTACTTCCTGAGCAGTATACCATTACACTATTCCAAAATAAATAAAATGGCTTTCATTTCAAAAAGCAAATTTGTAGAAGGCTTAAATTTTAAATAAATAGAGAATAAAATTAGGAAGACATTTTTCCAGATTTAATCCTGTAACTAATATTGTATGATTCATTTCAAAGGATATACAGTACATTTACTTTTATGTCATAAAAATTGCACTTTGTTTTTATTTGCACACAGAAGGATTTTTTTTCTTCAATATACTACATGATAAAGTGAATTATTAAATTATATTACACACCTGGCCTTTTCTGCACATTTATTCTAATAAACAAGGTATGCTATTAAATTGCTTGTAACATATATCATGTTATTAGCATGCATTTAAATACACAGGTACTAATCTCAAGTCGATTATGAGGGAAAGCTCTGGACTCCAAACACAGGAAGGCTTCCGTTTCAAAAAATGGCTCAAAAAAGGTCATATTTAGGCAAGAACTAACACTTCCAGAAAACTGTGAAAGAAAGAAGCTCCGTAACTGTCAGGAGGCCAGAAAATCTCTGGGTAGGTCTACAGTCTTAGGGCTATGCACTTTAGAAGTGTAGAGAACTATAATCCTTGCCACATATCTTGCAGAACTTCTTCAAGCTGTTACCTTTCAGATGTTGTCTGTCTTTTGTACTGAAGTCATCCGGTGTTTCTTTTCCAAAAGCAGATGGAAGTGGAAAGCATGGAAATAAAAATCTGAAAGGCAGGCGGTCGGTATGCTGTGTTTTGTCACTACACTGACTTTCAGATGCAATACACCCAAGAGCCACCTGAGGGTGTTGCATTAGGATAATAATAATAATAATAATAATAATAATAATAATAATAATAATAATAATTCATTACATTTATATATGGCCATAAGTCTTTTTTGAGGGACACATAAAGCAATATTTGAGTCTGCAAAATAAGATTTTCCTACCCCTAGGCAAGAAATGGTTTCTCCATGCTAAACCTGTAAATTACAAGTACAGTCGAGAGGCAAGAATGACATTAGCTCACTGGCAGTAAGATAGCTGAGGCAGTGTGGGAAGATTATATGTAGTTTATTTAAGTTATGTTCAAATAATAGGCGACTAAGCATGCATTTTTTTCATCTGTCAAGTAGAACATATACAACATATTTGTACAGACTGTCCTGTATGAGCCCTTAAAGTGCTATAAATTTCTATTATCTTTCTGGTAATTTTTGATCATAAGCACTGCCTAAAGTGGGATTCATTGCAATATATTTAAACATCAAGTTGTTTAACATATAAGGATGAAGTATGAATTATCTAAAAACATCTAAATAACCCTAAGATATTATTCAGTGATAGGATGGACAGCAGTAATGTTTAGTATACCCAGGGAAAATAAAGAAGCAGAGGGCAGCTGTGGAATGGGAATGGCTGAGAAGTGTTTTCTGAGCAGACTACAGGTTATAGCAATGGTGACAATAAATAGTTGTTGTTTAGAAATAGAAATAAGTAAGGAAATGTATGCAGGGTGTAATATGCAGGTGCTTTTGGAGACTTAGTTGGTGTGAAAGTTGGAGCATTTTTAAATTTTCTAATCACTTCATCAAAACATGTTTTTTAATACCATTTTACAATATCATGTGGCTAAAGTTACTTTCATAAACAACAAAGTCCAACTCAAGTGATGAAAAGATCCAAGTGCTACTGTAAGTTGTCAGATGTGGAGGATCTGTGGCTAATTGTAGTTCAAATTTATTAAACATAATTTTTATCCAAGTACCAACCTATGGAGATTTAAAATGTGTGCTGAAGTCTCAAGTTAAAATTAATGTCGCTATCCGAACACAATAGAGAGCGGATCACTATAGCACTTTTGCTGATTAATTACAGTGTTAGAGAAATACTGGAACATGTAATCTTTAAATAACACAGCCATTAATTTTTTTTAATGTAACAGAAATACTAAGTATGTGTTTAATTACAGTAGCATAAGGTGTCACTAAGCCACCTTTCATAAGTTTCAACATATGTTAAGTTGCTTTTATTTCTTTCTTTTACAGACATGAACACCATGTCACTTACTCACTTCAGCTTCAAAGAGCAGTGGGATTGAGTTGCTGTGACTGAGGTTTGCGCAAGACACCATGCAGCCACAGAGATGACAACAGGACGGCATGGAGGCAGATAGCAAACTGTTAGCATATAACAACCCTACCACTGCATTCTGACATAGTAGGAACAGTACTTGCCTTATACGGTGATAAAATTAAATAAACAACATCATTACTATCGTACTGAACAAATAAAGTATACAATTATTACAAAACTGAACAAATAATCAGTTTCAACTTTACTGTCATATATACTAAGTACATTGAAAATCTTATTCTCTGAGTCCTCCAGCAACAAACAAGAACACATAACAATAAACCGAAAACACTAAGGTGAAAAATAAATGCAAAAACAAAAAGAAGTACGATTGCATGTGCAAATACATAAATGATTCAATGTAAACTGTGCTGGTATGTGGTCTCAAGATGGCTTTCCATCCTCCAGACACGTGGTAGCCTGCAGTGATGAGGGGAGGGGCAGTGGATGGGTTCAATTTACAAGCCTGATGGCATAAGGGAGACAAATGCCTTGTAGCCTTGATGTTCTAGCTGTCATGCTCTTATAGTGTCTCCCTGATGGTAGCAGTATGAACAGTTCATGTTGTGGGTGGGTTGTGTCCTTAATAATGTTATGGGACTGCCAGAGAACACTGGTGTTATGGATGTCCTCTAGTGCAGGGAGTGCTGCTACAATGACATTTTGATCTGATTTTACCACCCACTGTAGATCCTTGTGGTCTCATACTGCACTGTTCCCAAACCAGGCTGTGATGGAGTAGCTGAGGACACTCTCGGTTGTACATCTGTAGAAGTTGCTGAGGATAGTGCTTGGCATGGAAAACTTTCGCAGCTTCCTCAGAAAATATAAATGCTCCCAGGCTTTCCTTGCCAGGTCTGTGGCATGGTAGGTCCGAGTGAGATCCTGAGAAATGTTAATGCCAAGAAATTTAAATGTGGCCACTCTCTCCACTTCAGCCACTCTAATGTATAGGGGTGGGTGCTGACTTCTCTTCTCTGTGTGTCAATAATCACCTCTTTTGTTTTTCTGGAGTTAAGAAAGCGATTACTGTCCTGACACCACATCAAAAGGCCAGCCACCTCCGTCCTGTACAGAAATCAGCCCAATGATGGTGCTATTTTTAATACTGATGCTATGCTGGGAAGTGACACAGTCATGGATAAACAGTGTGTATCGCATGGGACTCAAAACGCATCTTTGTGGGGTTCCTGTATTTAAGAATATTGTTTTTGAAATGTTGTTGCCCAGCCTGACTGACCGACTGGGGTCTGTCTGTTATACAGTCCAGGACCCACTTGCAGAGAGTAGGTGACACACCTAGAGTGGAGAGCTTAGCTGGTATCAGAGTGTTAAAAGCCTCAATAAACAGCAACTGAGCATATCAGTCCTTGTTCTCTAGGTGTGTAAGAACTGTATGCAATCTTGTGCTAACTGCATCCTCTGTCGACCTGCTTGGTCTATATGCAAACTGTAGGTCTCCGTTGTGTTGGGCATGAATGTCTAAATGTGGCTCATAATGTTTCTCTCAAAGCATTTTATCACTATAGGAGTCAATGCCTGTAGTCATTCAGACAGTTAGCTTTGCTCTTTTTTGGTAGTGAAAAATGGTGGTTGTTTTGTAGCAGGTGGGATTTGTGGAATGCATAAAGGAGATGTTAAATATGTCATCCAGAACATTAGCCAGGGTTGAAGCACAAGTTTTGAGTGCACATCCAGCAATGTTATCAGGGCTGGCTGCCTTCCGGGGGTTTATCCTCCTCAGAGAATTTTCCACATCTGTGGATGATATTGTGAACAGGAACACTGAACCCTCATTAGCCCCCTTCCTGCCCATTGACTTGGTATTGTGGATTTCAAAGCAGGCATAGAATTTGTTCAACTCATTGGAGAAAAATGGCTGTCAGTGGTCGACCCACTACTTCTGTCTCTTTGGCCTGTGATGCCTCCCAATCCCTACCACATACACCGAGTGTAAGTAGTAGTGTTGTGGTCTTCCTGTTTAACTCTGTATTTCTTCTTGATTTCTGTAAATAGCTAGATTTATCTGGATTTTTTGTACTTGCTGGCATCGCCTGAAGCATATGCCTTGGATCGAGCATGAAGCAGGGAGTGGACCTCTGAATTAATCCATGATTTATTGTTTGAATATACCCAGATGTGTTTGAAGGGCATGATAAAATCACTGCCAGTGTTTATGTAGCCAGAAACTACTAAACTGTATTTCTCCAGGTTAACAGTGTCATCCTTATTCACAGCAGCCGTCTGAAAAACATCCCACTGAGTACACTGAAAGCAGTCCTAAAGCTCCTGCTCAGATTCTTCTGTCCACACTTTAACAGTTTCCTTACAATGGGAACATGTTTGAGGAGCTGTCTGTATGCCGAATAGAGTAATACAGAGACATGATCAGACTGTCCAAATTGAGATCAAGTTACAAGCCTTATATACCCTCTTCCTATTCATGTGATCCAGTGCGTTTTTCTCACCTGTAGAAAAAGTAACATGTTGTTGGTATGCTGGCCACACAGTCTGTAAATTACAGTGGTTTAGTCACCAGCCACTAAAAACACTGCATCGGGGTATTTGTTTTCTTGTGCATTTATAACCTCAAACAACGTCCCCAGTGCTGCTGTGGTGCATGGTTTTGGAGGAAAGTAAACAGACAGAATGAACATAGAGGTAAATTCCTTTGGTAAATAAGAGTCTACATTTCAGCATTACGTACTCGGCATCACTCGAATAGTTTTACTGACAGTATGAACATTTGAACACCATTAGTTGTTAATATAAATGAAAATTCCCCCACCTTTGAATTTGCCAAATACCTCTGTGCGGTCCCCAGAATGAATAGAATGAATGTGCAGGTGGACAGCTGATTCCAGGATATTGTCCAATAACCAGGTTTCAGTGAAGATCAGTGCTCAACAGTCTCTGACTTCTCGCTGGGATATAATCCTGGTTCTGAGTTCATCCATCTTATTTTTGAGAGATCGAACATTAGTATGCAGAAGGCTGGGGAGAGGTGGTATGCCTACCCTTGCCTTCTGCTTAGCATGTAACCCTCCTCTCTTGTCTTGCCGCCGCTTGGGTCGTTCCTTCCTCCGTCAACATTCCTCAATCGGTTTTACAGCAAGCATGCTCCATCCAGAGAAGTATCAGTGGAGGAAAAAGTCCAGGTCCGGCAAGTTAAGAATAATATTGTGAGGCTGTTGTTTACCAATCTCTAATAACATCTCTCTGTCATACGTGATCAGTGCAGATGAGGTATGCACGTCTAAAAACGTAAAAACAACAAGACAGCTACAGGAGGAGTACATACAAGACGTCAGACATGATGGGCGCCATCTTTTCTATATATAATAAATAATATACATCTAAAATCTTTTCTTTATATACAGTGCATCCGGAAAGTATTCACAGCGCATCACTTTTTCCACATTTTGTTATGTTACAGCCTTATTCCAAAATGGATTAAATTCATTTTTTTCCTCAGAATTCTACACACAACACCCCATAATGACAACGTGAAAAAAGTTTACTTGAGGTTTTTGCAAATTTATTAAAAATAAAAAAATTGAGAAAGCACATGTACATAAGTATTCACAGCCTTTGCAGTGAAGCTCGAAACTGAGCTCAGGTGCATCTTGTTTCCCCTGATCATCCTTGAGATGTTTCTGCAGCTTAATTGGAGTCCACCTGTGGTAAATTCAGTTGATTGGACATGATTTGGAAAGGCACACACCTGTCTATATAAGGTCCCAAAGTTGACAGTTCATGTCAGAGTGCAAACCAAGCATGAAGTCAAAGGAATTGTCTGTAGACCTCTGAGACAGGATTGTCTCGAGGCACATATCTGGGGAAGGTTACAGAAAAATTTCTGCTGCTTTGAAGGTCCCAATGAGCACAGTGGCCTCCATCATCCGTAAGTGGAAGAAGTTCGAAACCACCAGGACTCTTCCTAGAGCTGGCCGGCCATCTAAACTGAGCGATCGGGGGAGAAGGGCCTTAGTCAGGGAGGTGACCAAGAACCCGATGGTCACTCTGTCAGAGCTCCAGAGGTCCTCTGTGGAGAGAGGAGAACCTTCCAGAAGGACAACCATCTCCGCAGCTATCCACCAATCAGGCCTATATGGTAGAGTGGCCAGACGGAAGCCACTCCTTAGTAAAAGGCATATGGCAGCCCGCCTGGAGTTTGCCAAAAGGCATCTGAAGGACTCTCAGACCATGAGAAAGAAAATTCTCTGGTCTGATGAGACAAAGATTAAACTCTTTGGTGTGAATGCCAGGCGTCACGTTTGGAGGAAACCTGGCACCATCCCTACAGTGAAGCATAGTGGTGGCAGCATCATGCTGTGGGGATGTTTTTCAGCTGCAGGAATTGGGAGACTAGTCAGGATAAAGGGAAAGATGACTGCAGCAATGTACAGAGACATCTTGGAAGAAAACCTGCTCCAGAGCGCTTTTGACCTCAGACTGGGCGATGGTTCATCTTTCAGCAGGACAACGACCCTAAGCACACAGCCAAGACTGGCTTCAGGACAACTCTGTGAATGTCCTTGAGTGGCCCAGCCAGAGCCTAGACTTGAATCCGATTGAACATCTCTGGAGAGATCTTAAAATGGCTGTGCATCGATGCTTCCCATCCAACCTGATGGAGCTTGAGTGGTGCTGCAAAGAGGAATGGGCGAAACTGGCCAAGGATAGGTGTGCCAAGCTTGTGGCATCATATTCAACAAGACTTGAGGCTGTAATTGCTGCCAAAGGTGCATTGACAAAGGCAAAGGCTGTGAATACTTATGTACATGTGATTTCTCAGTTTTTTTATTTTTAATAAATTTGCAAAAGCCTCAAGTAAACTTTTTTCACGTTGTCATTATGGGGTGTTGTGTGCAGAATTCTGAGGAAAAAAATGTATTTAATCCATTTTGGAATAAGGCTGTAACATAGCAAAAGGTGGAAAAAGTGATGCGCTGTGAATACTTCCTGGATGCACTGTAGTAACACTTGGCCATCAAACGCCACTTGCATCCAACACACCCTACCCAGTGTTCTGCAGCAAAATCTACTTGCTTCAGCGCAAATGATTGCAGGTATTACACAGTTTAGTTGTCACCAGGGGCTCTTGAACGACTGAAAAAAATGGTTTAAAAAATACACAAGTTGAAGTAACTGCTCTCAAGGTGAAATTTTAACAATAAAGTAATTCACAGTTGAAATCGCACAGAAATGTTTTTTAAGAAAATATTTTTAAATTCGTCAATGGTTATCAAAAGGAAAATTCAAAACTTCAAGAATGTGTGCAGTGTGCTGTAACCAAGATATCTCAACAAAAATGTAACTATACTGACAAATCACCATGAAAAATAAGTATGTGAAATTTCACCAAAATCGGTCGACTACGAGCTGAGATGTTTCATGTAGACAGAAAGTTGGACAGGTCTATCATGGTAGGTGCTTTTTGCACTATTGTTCTCACACTGGAAGAACAGCAAGTTACAAAGTCAACTTGTAATATAGATAATGTACACCAGTTTTAATTCAAATAAAATGTTACCATTTTAATACTGGTAATATTTAAAAAATAACAGCATCATCTTTTTAACTTAATACACATATCGGTTACTTTATGTGCCACACAGTAGATAAGGTATACATTTGAAACATCAAAGGGAAAAACTCTGAAAAGCAAAATAAACAATTCATCTTATTCTTATTTTTCTAATTTCTAAAATTAAGAAAATTTAAAATAATTATTAAGAATTATGGATTTTTTGTTTAACATCCCACACATTTTGTTGTTTCAAGGTATGACTTTATTTTCTTTATATGTTAAAAATTCTGTGAAAATCCAGATATACATTTGATCACTGTCACTTGCTTCAATAGGTACATGTGCCCTATACTTAAAAGTTACTTAATACTCAGCTTATTTTACAGCTCTGAGGATGTTTGTCTTATGGGGCAAGGAACAATGCTGTTTTTGGGATCCTTACAAGTACACTCAACTGTATCACACTTTTCATACACTTGTAACCAACCCAGTCCACCACATTCTTAGAAGTATTATCCTTCTTAGGAGCACAGATCGGTGTAAACAGGTTTTCATGTAAACAAGCTAACAACACAATATATAAAAAGTCACAAAATAAAACCTTGTCCTTGTGGAGTTACTGTATATAAGAAATAACCTTTGTTACAATATGTTCCTGAAGATTTTGCCAAGCAGTAACAAAAAACAATACCTGCAGTACAATACAACTATTAGGAAGGAACCAAAATGTGGGGGTGCTGGAAAGAGTGTCACTGCTCTGCTGCTCATTACAGATTAGCTGAGACAATCTAATCTGATGCAAACTTGTCTGAAATAATGTACGTTTCATCCTTTTCTGCAACATTTACCAAGTAAAGTACGCCGTGGTGGAAATATGGAGAAAACTATTGGACTTTTATAATCTTGCTCTAACATGCAACAGTTTAAGACATCGTTAAGAAAAATTTTGCCACTGTTGAAAAAGGCTGGCAATTATAACTTAGTAAGCAGTATCCCAACATCTGTCTACTCCTTCCTGGCAAACGTTCACAAGAGACTGCATGCAGATTAAATATTTCTGTTGCAGATGATCTACAAAAACATATTCGCCTTGTAAAAAGGAATGAATAAATGTGTGCGGGATCCTGTTTTCAGCAGCTTGTACAACCCATCCATAACCTACCTCAACATAGTCCCTGGCGTGACCCCAATCTCTCTTGGCATCCAGATTGCCTAGGCTGAAACAATCCAGCTGTCCGAGGTGAATCTTGGCCACAGAGCGACTAATTTTTCGAGTAACAAAATTAGCTCCTAAAACAAAGAAGAAGATATCAACAAATAAAATCTGGTAGGGATTAATAGTAGGAATGAAGATTTTTTTAATAACATATTAAAGCTGAAGCTTGCAAAATGATTTAATAAACAAACGCATGCATACAAGAATATATAAATAAGTAAATATGCATTTTGAAATGGGGAGAATTTTTTAACCTTTATTTTTCTGGAGGCCACCTTACATAAAAATATAACAAATTCAAATTACTACACTCGTAAGTTACTAAAGATAGCTGGAATATTTTTGTATATGTTAAATTGTTTTGACAGAGTGAATTATGAAAGGAGGGAAAAAAGTTTTTAAATTTTCTAAATTTAATATTAACTGTAAGATAGTATTACCTATGGTTTCATTTACTATAGTGTGAAAAGTGACACAGATATCCATAAAACTAAAACACAAATTGATTAATGTATAAACCAAGTCATTAATACAGTTTTCACATTCAACACAAATTAAAATTCAATCCCAGTTCAGTTGTTGTAAATGTGCAGTCTGAATTTTTTTATTTGTGTAAGTTCTTTCTGACTATTCCAAAAACATGCACTATTTTTTTAATCTAAATCAACCCAGTATGAATAAGAATGTCCTGCGGTGGTTTGTCACCCTGTCCAGGGTTCTGCCTTGCTGCTAGAAAATAGACTTGCTATTCCATGATTCAGAACTGGAAAAAGCAGGTTTAAAAAAGGCACAGTCCATTGGAAAACCACATATATGTGGTGAGACACTGCATAGCATGTGGGAGGATTCATTAAATGATTTTTAATATTTTAAAGTTTAAACTTTTGACAAAAAGGTATCTATTTCAAAATCTATCTGTTTTGATTCTCATGTTAATGCAAACTGTCTATACAATAGACTGGGCCATATAAGTACTTTGTTTTTCTTTCTGTTTTTGGGCAATGAGACTGGTGGCTGAAACTGAACAAAACACAAAATTCTTTAATTAAGGAATGACTTGTCTGTTTTAGATTTTCCTTCTTTTTACTTTTTTTCAAAATATTACATCTTTATTTCACTCTAACATTAAAGTGGCTAATGAGGTTAGAAATGTAATAGAATTCTGAGAAAAGCAAGATAAGAATAAAAATTTTTTTTTAAAATCAAAATAATTAATCTAGAAAAGTACTGTAACTATTGTATGCAGAATGACTTCTGGTTTTTAAAATAAATTTATTACTGTGAATACTTTTCAAATTTGGGTACTTTCAGGAGCAATATATAAGTACAGTATGCTTGAAGAAGTTAGAAATATTTCTTTATTCGAAAGTGGTCAATGCTATTGGATCAAAGTGTTTCAATCATCTCTTTAACAAATATGGAGGCCAGTCCATAATTACAAGACTTTAGTTTACTCCAATCGGCTCTTCAACACTTGGCCTGCAAGCAATTCCATCATCCACCTATCGCCACTCATTTTTTCTAAAACACCAATGCACGCTAGCGGAAACAACTGCTTTGCTTCCTGACAGAGTTATATGTTTAGGCCACAGCCAACAAAATCCTACATACTGCAATTCCTATTCAATTCCTAACCTTTCCATGACTATCTAAAGTCTGTATGGTTCTTCAAGCTGAATATACTTGCTAAAAATCCATGTATTCTGCCAGAATTGTGTCATTTACATTAATATTTATTTGATGCTCTATTTCAAATTTGTACTACCTATAAAAAGTTTTTTTCTAAGGAAGTGCTTTGTAAGGAGGTGATACAACCAGCTCTTAATTAATCCTGTTAAAAACAGGATTGGTGGAGGATCATTTAGAAGTAATTTAAAACTGTTAAGCAAAAACATTATTTAAACACAATACAAAAAGAATAATGATTTCCTTTCAGTAGAACTGCATGGAGTGATTCCTGGGTTGATTAATTTTTACTGTATTTTACTATATATAATCAGCTATTGATCCTGAAGAAACCACAAAAACACAGCAATATAAAATATAATAGAATCACACAATATCGTACCTTCATACGACCCAACTACATAGTTAAATGATCTGTAAATGATCTGCTGAAACATACTGTGACATTTCTGATTCAAATAAAACCTCAAATAATAGTCACTTTTTTCTAAACTTCAAGAAATAAAAATAAGTTTTTAAGTTGATTTTACTGTTAACACACCAAGTTATTTAAAGTTTAAAACTAAATAACTAAGCAATAAAATAAATGCTTTAGCCTCTGTGACCTAGTAGTGCAGAAAGGATGTTCAGAGAATAAATGTTTAGACAGAGTAAATGCACACTAAGCATCACTGCAGTACTGAACCTCAAAAATGTTTTAAATAAAAAGGTAATATGGATAATTTATAGAAAGATGGTGCACAAAGCCTATTTAATGATGTGGCACAGTAATACAATTTACATATATTTTGTAATGAATAATACTAGAGCAACAGAACCACTGAGAAAGATACATAAGTAGATCCATCAAGGACAATGCCTGGCTCAGCCTTGGGAGGGAGGACTTTGAGTAATATTAAGCAGAAATAAACAAAATAAATATGATTATACAATTGGTGTAGAACTAATAGTTAAAGTAATAATAATAATAATAATTCATTACCCACCAGTAGCTCATTGTGTAAACCCTTCACCTATGGCAAGCTACTTTAACATTTAATCAACTATTTATCTCAAAATTCAGAATGTCAATAAGACAGAGTTTATATTTCAGTCTGAAATTTAAAAATTCGACAGTGGTTTGAAATATGATATCGGCATTTGAAATTTAACATAAACCTTTAAAAAATGTTAGATCAACATTTAAAAATTGATATCGAGCACAACATTTAAAATTTGCATGAAAGACACAATTGTAGGAATTCATCAGTTTTTAGAGCCTATATTAGTCAGTTAATTTATAATAATATAACAGTGAAATAATAAAAATGCTTTCAGGTCAAGAAGGATTACAGTTTGCTTCATTCAACTAATATTATTTTAACAAATAAAGTACTATTTCATTATCTTTTCCTGAGATGTGCCACACACTCTTTGTTTACAATTATATACAGAACATAAATAAACAAACATGAAAGTGTGATGGTATTAACCTTTTGATCCACAGCTTGTGATCTAGACTGTTGTGTCTTTCTGCATACACTCTTGAAAAGTTTAAGTAAAATTACAATTTCATCTAAGTTATACAAAAAAAAAACAAAACATGAAAATCCTAAATGTTCTGTGTTGGTTTGTGCTCCATTTAAGTATTGTTTTTGTCTTGAACCCTGTACTGTTAGGATGGGCTTCAATTTCCTATTATCTAAGAATAGGATTAAACATAACTTGTAAATGAATTGAAAGAATGATAAAATGTTTTATTAAGTTAGTAACTTTTTTCATCTTAGTTCTGCTTCATATTCAACTTATACTGTTTGTAGATCAAGATCCCCTTGTTTTTATAACGCATTTAAAATTAAAAATGTTTAACCTAGTGTACATTCTAATCATAATGGTACTTCATATTCAGTGTGGTTATATCTACTGTATTTACACAGAGTTTATTTTATAAATATAAAAATTATCGCTAGCTTGTCAAAAAGGGATACAGAAGAGAGGTTGTAACACAGTATCACAGCATCAAGAGTAATATTGAATATAATAATCTGAAAATGTATATATGACTTTTAAATTATGATATCAGCTTTTCAAAATATTTTATGAAGGTTTTGAATTTTGATTAAGATTTTTTTGGAAAATTAATCTCACATTTCAGAACAATGATAACAAATTTCAAACACTTACTTCGAAAGACCTTGATATCAAATTTCAAATTGATAAAACTCAAAATCTGAAATGACTGATTTGAAATTCATGATAGGTGATATCAACATTTTAAATTAAATTTTGATATTTAAAAGAGGAATTCGATTCAAAAAAGCCTTGACATATTAACCTGTGCACTGGTGATTTGGTTGTGTTAAAGAAAGGGTCCCTATATACAGGGGTATGTGTGTGTGTATACAGTATGTATGAATATATATATATGGATGTACAGTATATATATATATATATATATATATATATATATATATATATATATATATATATATATATATATATATAAATATATATTATATATATACATACACACACACTAAATACAGATAATATATACTACATAGACATATACATAATTACAAATTATTTTTGAAACAATTGTTGGCTGTCTTATCAAGTACTTTAAGCAGTTTCTTTTAGAAGAGCACATATCTTTTTATTACAGCCTGAGTAGTGCAAAACTTAAGTGTCCATTATTAATATTTAACTGTAATGTGAACAGCTATTTTTCACAATTTAGCACTCCATGGACCCATTGTGTAGAACTGGGGAAACAGAGTGAGAAATATTTTTAAAAAACTGTTTAATGAAAAGGTAATTAAAAAGTAATTTTAATCTTCAGTTTTCTTTAAATAACTGTTCATAACATTTTATAGCCCATCTAAAAATATCCAATTACATAAGAAAAGGGGCAATTCTGCATTTTTAAAAATGAGTATTTAACAGAACTTTGTTGCTCTGTTTCTTGTTCTCAAATCAAACGAGGCAGACAATAGAGCAATAAAGCATAATTAAATATTCACAATAAAATTTGTGGGTAATTTTCCTTTTTCTTATTTTTTTCAGGCTTCCTTTGATGTTTTAGCTATGACAAAGACCCTCTGTCTCATGAAGCACTGGCAAAAAGTTCTGGGGATTTCACTCTCTAGCTACTTTCCAAGATTTCTGGCATGTAATTCCAGCTTGTTAAAACATATACATGTTTCATTTACTAACAGAAAAAAAAGTATTTTTAGTGACACGACTTGATGAAGCCTCCCTGGAAACAAAGAGTCCTTTATGAGTTTTTCTGACCCTAACAGGATAAGAGTTTGAACACAGCTGAAATATATTACTGGATTCAAAGCAGGTGTTTGCTGCCTCTCTCTTTACTGTATGAAATGTAAATGTAAATGAAACATGTTTGGGTGGCAGAATCAATAATGAATTAATTTCTCAGATAAACCATTTATTTCCAAATGAAGAGTATTTCTTCCTAAACTAAAACATATGTGCAGCTCTGTGGTAAGTGACATTGCCAAGATGATAAAAAAACACCATTGTATCTGACCAGCTAGAGATAGAAATATTGCAAGATAGACCACACTTAGACAAAAGACACAGGAAATGCCTAAACAATTTATGACTACTGTAGATAGAAAACCAAAGAAAAAAAATTAAACAAAAACAAAAAATGAAAATACTGTATACATGAATGATTAGAAATGAAAAAGCCATCTAGTACTGTTTTTAAGTGTCATTTGACAATATTCTCTAGTAAACACTTGGGAGGCATTGTCATTGTGACTGCCTCTGAATTTAAGGATGCTCATTTCAAGATCCAACCTAATCTCTGTACTAACAGTGATCAGACTTTCTCTGGCTGTGTGAATGAGCATCAATCCCACATCCAAGAGAAGTGCAAGTTAGGTTAACTTGTGATTCCGAACTTGCCCTGAATGAGTGAGTATGGGCGGGTGTGTGACTGAGTTCTGTAATGGACTGGTGTCACGGATGATTTCCATAATGTGCCCAGCGCTGCATAAGTGGATCAGAGAATAGATGTCTCACTTAAACCACACTTTATAACTTAGGTTCACAATTTCGACAACAGAATTAACTCTAATTAGGTTGCTAAATTCTACACAGGAGGTAAATGTGTCTATATTTCCAAATCGAATAAAGTTACACTCATTACCTTTGAAAAGTCCAAGAATTAGGCATCCTACTGCTTTAAAAAAAGTTTCCAATCATTAAAAAAAATCAGTTTTCATGTTTTCATATAGTATATAATGGCAAGGCACTTTAGAAAGCACGCAAAAATGTAATTCTTAACAATGTGACAATTACAGTCAATATAATGTTTATCGTTTCACTGCATTTTTGCCTTTATGGTTGTTTTTCAGATTGAGCTTGCTTTTTGTTTATCTTTATCTGCCTATTAAACTCTTCAATTTATTTATTTTTACTAGTTTTAAGTATTAGTCCGTTGGCCATGCTCTCTTTCTCAGGGTTGGATTTTTTTTCAATCCTATTTTTTTTTTGTAAAAATTGATCTATTTGTATAGAATGATTACAATAAAATCAATAAAAATAACAAAAATAAATGAAAAGTGGCTTTCTGGATTGCAGGTAGACTGGGGTAGTAATATACAGATTGTTGGTTTTTGTCAAACTCTTATTTGTTTGCAAAAATGCATTCTGAAATTTCTTCATATTAGTATTTTTAGTACTGTTTCTCACTATTTGTTTTTCTGCACAAGCATATTCAACTCTTGGCACAATACAGGGTATCATTATTAAAGTCAGATTCCTTAGAGTGTACTGTAAAAGAGGGGGAAGAGCATGGACCGGCTATGAGAAGTCATATTCAGAAAGGAGAAAAGGAGTTGCTGATGGAACTTTGACCTGAAATGGGGCTAAAGGACATGTGGGGTGTGCAGAACCACATGTGAGGTAATGGTTGCAAGAATAGCTGAAATGAGTTGCTGGTTTTAGAAGAATTACACTTTTGTATGTTTCCGTCATACAGTATATAAATAAAGCAGTTAATGACAGCAGAGTACCTACAGAACTACTTATTTAGGTCACATGTGTATTTTTAATTAACAAACAAAAACATATTAAGCAGGTTCTATCTATGTCTGAATGGGTTTTTCACCTGGTACTCCAATTTTCTTCCTACATCCAAAAATTGTTTGTGTGAGGTTAAATGTTGACTATAATTTAGTCCTGTATGACTGAGACTGGGTTGTGAATCAGAGTGCTGCCACGATCTGCTCCAGCCCCAGTGAGTCTGAAATGGATTAAGTTGGTCGGATGGAGGATACTCAAAACTATTTTCATGATGCATCTCACAGTCTTGTACAATACATCATTACAAACTATTAACAGAACAGCTTTTGCTCTCTTACTAGAAACTTATAATAAAATGTAAGTGCCATTTTAAATTTTGTAAATTATACTTGTGTAATTATAGTGTAAGTGCACCTCGAAAAAAATTCTATATTTTATATACTGTAAATAAGATTATGATCCTTGGATAGAACTCAATTAACTTGAGACTGTTCTGTGTTAACTCTACCAAATAATTTTCTTTTGGCTAGTCCACATTCTTTGAACTAAATGTAACAGTAAAAATAGTAATAATTAATTATATTTATATGGCACTTTTTAAACTACAAAAAGCACTTAACACAGACAATAGGTAGCCACTTCAGCTACCACCAATGTGCAGGATCCACCTGGTTGATACAAAGGCGGCCATTATCGAGCCAATACAGTCCACCTGCATTAACTATTAGAGGGAGAAAGGAGTGAGAGAGATAGTTAGCCAGTTATAGCCAGGACATTATTACTGTATGGAGCCAGAATGGCTGAGGCAATATAGCCAGTTTTAGAGGCAGAGTGCAAATGCAGGTTAATGGCATTGCTCAGTAGCCTTCCTTCTGTCACTGATTGTTTTTGAACTGGCACCCTTCGAGTTTCCAGAGCAGATCCTTTATCCAGTGCCAGCACTCCAGCCAAGGTGGCAGATCACCAGTTCAGAAGTGTAGGTGAACTGTAACATAATTCCATATACTTGGGTAAGACTTTAGAAATGGCCTTTAAGGATCTGTTACTATGCACCTGTTAGTTCCTTTATTGATACAGTATGTAACACAAACAAAAGCCTTGTTATATAGCCTTAACTTATTAATACATACATCACAGGTAAAAACATCGCATTTTAAAGAGTTATTGCTGGTGTTTTGTCTTATTAAGACAAAACTTTTGTTAAGGTCTTGTTACATACTGTAGCAGTAACTAAATAATGGATGGCATACAGAAAGAGGAGGTAAATTTCTTAGTTTCAAAATACTGACTTTAAAGCCAAATGAGGATGAAAAGGGTCATTTGACCTGCCAAAAATGGGCAACATGTCTGGTTGTTTTAACTAGACATAATTAATTAATAAATAACATTTCTAACTGATGATAGTTGTTGTCAGATACTACATCCTCATCATGTGGTCAAACATGATTTTCTTATGTTGCACCTGTTTTGTTGTGAATCCTAGTTTAGGTGAGCACACATTCAACCAGACTAGTGTCAATGTTTAAGGTTGCATTCAATAATGTAACACATATGGAACTGATATCTGCTGAACATTGAGAAAGCAAAAAAAAAAAAAAAAATAGTCAAAATACAGATCACACAAAATTAATAAAACAAGGTAAGTTAAAAATTCTGGTAACACTTTTGTTTAGGTATTGAAAAAATAATTAATAATCTATTACTCATTACTATTATGTAACAAGGCCTTAACAAACACTTCTTTGGAGCTTCATAATATATACAAAGCATCACTAAAGTGTTTATTCATCTCTGTAATGTGACCTATTAACAAACTTCACTTTGGAATGGTCTGAGATGACTTAAGTGACACACATTTCTCTTCAAATTGAATATTTAGTATAAGACCTGTGAATCCTTCATATTAACGTGCCACACTGAACAAAAATGAATAACTTATCTACTGATGTTTTATTATTGTTATGAAGACCAAAAGAAGCCTTTGTTAAGGTCTTGTTACATAAGAGTAAATGAGTAACAGATGCATTTTTAGAGTACCTAAATTAAAGTGTTACATTACTTAAGAGGATAAGAAAAAAGTTTCAAAACAAAAACAAAGGGACTTGACAGGCAAGGTACAAGGGATTTGACAAGTGATAACTTTATGCATTGAGCCTGCTTAAATATGGTGGCATTTAACTCTGAAATGCACCACAAGTGAAGGCTTTTTGAAATGCCTAGAAACACAAATTGGAGGCAGGACTGGAAAAGAAGCACAAAATACATTGAAAGATGTATGCAAGTACAGTACAATAAGTCTTAATGACTCATTGGCTGTCACCAAAAGCAGTTTTCATTCTTTCCAGATAAATATTCCAAAGCAGAAAACAGCAAAGGTAAAACAGATAGAAGACCACTCTCAGTGAGAATAGTATATTCAGTGTCATTCAGTCAAAATCAGAGTGGGGGACATTCAATAGAGTATGCAGTAATTTTTGCTGGAAGACTCTCTGAAAAAAGTAAAGTAAAATTTGTTGCCCTTCAGTCTTATCAGAACAAAAAAAAAATAGCACAGTGTAGTATGCGCTTAAGTGAGCCCTGAGATGGAATAATGCCCAATGCTGCTCTGGATTAGTCACTGGATTAGGATTGACTACTGCAATGCGGTGTTCACTGGATGTTCAAACTGTTCTTTATACAGCCTCCAGTTAATCCAAAATGCGGCTGCGAGAATTATTACAAGAACAAGAAAATACGAACACATAACTCCAGTTCTTAAATCCTTACACTGGCTCCCGGTTAAGTTTAGGGCAGATTTCAAAATCCTTCTTTTAACATATAAATCATTAAATGGTCGAGGTCCGGCTTACTTGTCTGAACTTATCATGACTTGCAAACCAGAGCGCACATTAAGATCTCAAGATGCCGGTCTGCTTATGATTCCAAGGATTAATAAAATAACAGTGGGGGGTCGAGCTTTTAGTTACAGGGCCCCTAAACTGTGGAATGGTCTGCCTGCTACTATAAGAGATGCCCCTTCGGTCTCAGCTTTTAAATCCCGGCTGAAGACTCACTACTTCAGTTTAGCATATCCTGACTAGAGCTGCTGATTAGCTGTACAGACTGCATCTCTGTTGTTAGTCATTAGCACTTAAACATAAGTAACATGACAGTTATAATTGTATACTAACCCTCACTTATTCTGTTTTTCTTCTCGGTACTCAAATGTGGCACTTGGTGCCATGGCCCACCTGCCAAGTTGTTTTGCCTGCCTAAGGAAAAGTCATCCCAGATGGAGGATCGCAGGAATCGTGGGAGAGAGGGGTCCTTTCATCGGATTGGCTGGCCCAGCACTGTTTCAGCTGTGGAATGGCCAAATGGGGGAGGCAGCTTGAAGGATGAGGTCTCCAGGACTCTATACAAATACAAATCTTATTTTGGGATATATCATCTACTGTTAAATTCTACTCTGTACTTCTAAAATTTATATTTTTTTATTTCTTACTATATTGAGAAATTGTTCTGTGTACTGTACTGTATTGTATTGTATTGACCCCCTTCTTTTGACACCCACTGCACGCCCAATCTACCTGGAAAGGGGTCTCTCTTTGAACTGCCTTTCCCAAGGTTTCTTCCATTTTTCTCTACTAGGTTTTTTTTGGGAGTTTTTCCTTGTCTTCTTAGAGAGTCAAGGCTGGGGGGCTGTCAAGAGGCAGGGCCTGTTAAAGCCCATTGCGGCACTTCCTGTGTGATTTTGGGCTATACAAAAATAAACTGTATTGTATTGTATTGTAAAATGGGTTAGAAAATGTATTGACCAATGGTTCGATATTCATCTGTTCATATCAGGTAAGAAAGCAAAGTATTATACTTAAAAGTAAAATATGCAGGCACACCATGATTATTACTTTTAGAGTAAACTGCAATTTCATGATTTCTATACAAAAACAAATTGTGTTTGTCCTTGGAAGAGGACAAACAAGAACAGCAATAGTAAAAATAATATTTTAGAGAGGTATCCTTTTTGCCAAGTTTGTAGGATTGAATGGCTACTAATATCACATTCATTTTGGAAAATTTAAAATTATCACTTGATGTTTAAGATAGAACAGAAACATGGTGCACAGGTATCACCAATGAAGGTGAATAGTACTTGCCAACTTCTTAATGTGAAAGTATTTATTTTATTTACAACCTTATTCCAAAATGGATTAAATTCATTTTTTTCCTCAGAATTCTACACACAACACCCCATAATGACAACATGAAAAAGGTTTACTTGAAATTTTTGCAAATTTATTAAAAATAAAAAAATTGAGAAAGCACATGTACATAAGTATTCACAGCCTTTGCCATGAAGCTCAAAATTGAGTTCAGGTGCATCCTGTTTCCCCTGATCATCCTTGAGATGTTTCTGCAGCTTAATTGGAGTCCACCTGTGGTAAATTCAGTTGATTGGACATGATTTGGAAAGGCACACACCTGTCTATATAAGGTCCCACAGTTGACAGTTCATGTCAGAGCACAAACCAAGCATGAAGTCAAAGGAATTGTCTGTAGACCACCGAGACAGGATTGTCTTTCGAGGCACAAATCTGGGGAAGGTTACAGAAAAGTTTCTGCTGCTTTGAAGATCCCAATGAGCACAGTGGCCTCCATCATCCGTAAGTGGAAGAAGTTCGAAACCACCAGGAGTCTTCCTAGAGCTGGCCGGCCATCTAAACTGAGCGATCAGGGGGAGAAGGGCCTTAGTCAGGGAGGTGACCAAAAACCCGATGGTCATTCTGTCAGAGCTTCAGAGGTCCACTGTGGAGAGAGAAGAACCATCCAGAAGGACAACCATCTCTGCAGCAATCCACCAATCAGGCCTGTATGGTAGAGTGGCCAGACAGAAGCCACTCCTTAGTAAAAGGCACATGGCAGCCCGCCTGGAGTTTGCCAAAAGGCACCTGAAGGACTCTCAGACCATGAGAAAGAAAATTCTCTGGTCTGATGAGAAAAAGATTGAACTCTTTGGTGTGAATGCCAGGCGTCACGTTTGGAGGAAACCAGGCACCGCTCATCACCAGGCCAATACCATCCCTACAGTGAAGCATGGTGGTGGCAGCATCATGCTGTGGGGATGTTTTTCAGTGGCAGGGACTGGGAGACTAGTCAGGATAAAGGGAAAGATGACTGTAGCAATGTACAGAGACATCCTGGATGAAAACCTGCTTCAGAACGCTCTTGACCTCAGACTACGGCGACGGTTCATCTTTCAGCAGGACAACGACCCTAAGCACACAGCCAAGATATCAAAGGAGTGGCTTCAGGACAACTCTGTGAATGTCCTTGAGTGGCCCAGCCAGAGCCCAGACTTGAATCCGATTGAACATCTCTGGAGAGATCTTAAAATGGCTGTGCACCGACGCTTCCCATCCAACCTGATAGAGCTTGAGAGGTACTGCAAAGAGGAATGGGCGAAACTGTCCAAGGATAGGTGTGCCAAGCTTGTGGCATTATATTCAAAAAGACTTGAGGATGTAATTGCTGCCAAAGGTGCATCGACAAAGTATTGAGCAAAGACTGTGAATACTTATGTACATGTGATTACTCACTTTTTTTATTTTTAATAAATTTGCAAAAACGTCAAGTAAACTTTTTTCATGTTGTCATTATGGGGTGTTGTGTGTAGAATTCTGAGGAAAAAAATGAATTTAATCCATTTTGGAATAAGGCTGTAACATAACAAAATGTGGAAAAAGTGATGCGCTGTGAATACTTTCCGGATGCACTGTATGTGTGCAACCATTGCTTTATGGAGCGTGTTGAGACAGATGTGTAAAAATTGATTAAATTACTATGTTTGCCTGCGGTGGGTTGGCACCCTGCCCGGGATTGGTTCCCTGCCTTGTGCCCTGTGTTGGCTGGGATTGGCTCCAGCAGACCCCCGTGACCCTGTGTTCGGATTCAGCGGGTTGGAAAATGGATGGATGGGTGGACTATGTTTGCACATTTGGATACATAATAAGCTATGTTTCAGATTATTAACATGATGAAATAAATGCCATGCATGGGAGACATGCGGCAACACTTTTGCAGATTTATTTGTGCTGTAGTCTCAGAGCTCATTGAGGCAACATGTGCACTCTGTGACAGACAAGTATCCTTTCTGTTATCATGGTTTTGAACTTTGTTTCTAGTGATATCCAGATACGTTCAGTGCTGCTGGTGGGCCTGTCATAGAATAAAACAATAAAAACCAACAAAATGGGAAAAACAAAAAAAATAAATACATATATACATACAGTATACTGTGTATATATATATATATATATATATATATATATATATATATATAACCTGCAGTGTTTGTGCATATTTTACCATGACAGTATGTTTCTCTTATACCAGAAAAGATGTTTGATGCTGCCTCATAAGAGGCCTCTAGCTCAAGGTTTTTATTCACATGAGCAACAGATACAGAAAGAACAACTGTAAGAATTTCATGACTGACAAACCAGACGACTAAGATCAGAGGGATTAAACCTCATTTGCTCATTGTGTCCTGCCAAAAGCAACACTATTTAACCACAGGTACTCAAAACCCAAAAGGCCTTAATCTTGTTCAGGAATCTGACTCCTCAAAAAGGGCTATTCATAAAATACATTTGACCAGGACAAGTAACACCTTCTGGTGCTCAACACAACCTGCAATTTAATGCTTGAAATTTAAGGCCATTAATTAGTGTCATTGAAAGGGACAGATTAAAAATTATTGGTAAATATTTATGAAGTAAAAAATGTACAAACCATTTGTTAAAACTGTTTGCATTTGTTTCAGGGCTACTGAAATAATATTAAGAGCCTTATTATTATTCTTTATTAAATTATCTTTATTCAAGGAGACCTAAAAATGACTCAGTTATACCTACTATACACTATACTTTGGAAGGGTGTAGATGAAAATTCACCTTTTACTGTACAAAGATAAACAGCACTAAGACACTGTTTAGCGACAATAAAAAGCATGTATAAATATATACACATACACTGTATATATTATTTTAACTTCACACAGAGATGTGCTGCTTTGTATCAAATCATGTTTAAAAATCTAAAAAGTTCCCTAAGAAAAAGAATACAGGAACTCAAGTATGAGCACACTTTTCTACATGTGGCTTTTTTCAAAATCACTCTTTTAAAATAATTAGGTTGCTGACACTAAAACATCTGTTTTAAGCATATGTGTACTCTTTTACTGCTTAACAGTTACATCTTTAAATAAACTGAAATACAAAATATACCTGCTTAGGTTTACTTATTAAAATAGTTTTCGTGAATCTTCAAAATCAAATTAATCTAAAAGGTTCCCAAAGAAAAACAATACAGGAACTCAAGTATGAGCACACATTTCTGTGTGTGGCTGTTTTCAAAATCACTATTTTTCAAATATTTGATTTAGCTGACACTAATAAATCTTTTTTAATCTTGTATGTACTTTTTTACTGCTTAACACTTAAATCTTAAAATATACTGAAAAACAAAATATTTATTAAAATAGTCTTTGTTAATCTGTAAAATTAAAGATAAAGAGAAAAAGTCACTATATTTAATTATAATTTGAAAGTGAAATACAAAAAATAGTCACGTTTTACGTATTTATAAAAAATAATTTTTGTGAACCTGAAAAAGTAAAGATATTAAGAAAAAATAAATAAAAGTCACCATATCTAATTTCAAAAATTTAAATATAATACTACATGGAAGCTCAAATGTTTACCATTTCAAAAAGCCACTGACACTTTTTAATTTATTACAGGAGTACTGCAGATTATGAATTCCCATAATAAATACCATTGTACAGCATTCTGCTGTCTAAGTTACAGAAAATTAGTTAAACACCATGTTCCCATTGTATTTTCCAAAAATATGTTGTGTAACACACACAAAAAAGAGCCATCCAAACTGTTGGGGTTCTGAAAAGTTAGTGTCATCTGGCTGTGACATTTTTCTGCAATATAATGAATGTAATGAGGAATTCCATGTCACTTTTATATAGACAGCCACATAGTGTTCTCATTTTAATGAATCATTTTGCACATCAGTGTGGGAAAAAGTATTTCTTTCAAAAATAGTTTCAACATTGTGACTACAAAAATAGAAAGAATATACAGTAGTTGTAAATTTGTATCCACAATCATTTTCCTGTGTATTATGTTTTTTTTTTTTTTGTTTGTTTTTTTTTAAATCCTTCGTAATCGTGGCACAATATGTAACAGTTCTGGGTTCACTCCTAGGTTTGTCACACTCTTGGTAAAGTGTACATGTCTGCATTTTCATATCTGTTCATTTTTTACATGTCCATATTTGAAGGACATACATTTTCAGGTTAACTGGACACTATAAACTGCCTCTGACTTACTAAATGTCAGATGGCAACTGACAGTGCTGCGATGAACTGGCCTCCCTTTCAAGGCTGGTTTCTTTGTGCCCAATACTGCATGAAAATACAATATTTCCAAACAAATCTGGGATAAGTGAGTTCAGAAAATAAATGAATTAATTAATTTTTATCAATTTGCTCAATACTAAGGGAAAAAATTGTGGTGGATGCATGCAGAAAATTAACCATGAATGAACTGTCCGCAGTGAGCTCAAACATTAAAATTACACTATCAAAACCAGAATGCAACATTGGCTGAAGGCACAAAATCTAAAGGCATAACATCAGAAACTAACAGCTTAATTTCTTTACTGTAAATTCCTAACATTGTTAATTACCACAAATTTCCATAATGCTCCTTTGTTGCAAATGCAGTATGGTGCTAATTTGTTTCTTTTATGAACGCTGCTGACTTGTTCTCTGTGGTATTCAGTGAACTGTTGCTATTTAACCTTAACATGCCCTGGTGGAAAGCTCAATAAAATTTTATTGTGCAAAATAATGGGGAACAGTAATAGGCACAGGAGGTTAATTTAATGCAGAAAAAAGGTAAAGGGCAATTATAGTAGATGAATCAATGATATTGTTTGGGAATGGCAGTCAAAGTTACAAGCCGAAACCACTATTAAGAATTTGTTATCTTAGAGGCAAACACAATGTTTCTTAGTATTTATATCTAAAACAAACGGTTCTCAACATTATTAAGGGTATGCTATAGATATAAATAAATGAAATTATACTGAAAAGAAGGAAGAAAAAAGCATTTTTCTATCTTCAAACTCTGCTTGTACTTGTTGCTAGGGTATCATGTTCCAACTGGTACTATGAAAATCAATTTAGATATAAGATACAGAAAAATATGTTTTGAAATAACACAGTTGAATTTATATACCAAAGGTTGTCATGGCAATAAGATGCACTGTTAATAGAAAGATTACAAATGAATATGGTACTCTGTTGAGTGACACAGGGTTATAGGACTGGAATACAATCATATGCACGTTCCCATGCAATACCAAAAGTTCCAATGTGCTCTGTGGATAAAGTACCCACATGCGGGTGACATTTTACTTATTTGTAATTATCCCCCCACCTCAAAAGCTGTACATATTTCCTTGCATAACATATTGTGTGCAAAGCAAATTTCAGTATTATTTAAAATAATGTATCTTTTTATGTGAAGAATATACAGTATATATCTGTGTAACAATAAATAAATGATTTATTATGACTATAGTATGATTTGAAGATGATCATAAAGGGTGTATTTCTTTAAAGGACATAATTAATTTAAAAATTCATTGTAATATAACATTCTTAAACCTGCTTAATCCAATTCTGGTTAAGATGTGCCAGAAACCTGGCATAACTACACAGAAGGCAGGAATAAGCATCATAGCATTCACACATCCATCTATACTCGTTCTGGGTCAATTTGGAATTACCAGTTAAACTAACCTTCTACATCTTTGATGATGTGGAAGGAAAATGTAAATACTCAGCAGAAAACACAACACACAGACATGGGACAATACGCCAGCTCCACATGCAGAATGATTGGATGGAAACCGGTTCTCTTTGTACCACAATATGCTATTAAAATAAAATAGCTGATATACAGAATAACACAACAGAGATTCTAAGTTATTAAATAACACAGTGCATTTATTCTTTTATAAATATTAAACTCAGGGGGCCCACCATCAAAACTAATCATCAGTCTCAGTGATAAACGATATAATAAAAAATAAATAATAACTAGTGTATCAGGTAGCATTGCTAGATTAGAGATCCTGGGTCCAGGGGCCTCATGCATAACACCTTGCGTACAACTCACACTAAAACATGGCGTACGGACAAAAGTGGAAATATACATACGTACAAAAAAATTCAGATGCACAAAACTGTGCGTAAGCCAACCTCCATGTACTTTAGCTCCATAAATCCTGGTCAGCATGAAAAGTAATGCACATGCACACGCCTGCCATCCCACCCCGACTCCTCCAAGAATTTTGCATATTTTAATATGCAAATCAATATAAATATGACCTTCCCCGTTCAGTATTTGGTTAAAAGACAATGGCAAAAGCATGTTAAAAAACTAAATTTCAGAGAATGCGAAGAGGAAGCAAGGAAAGATAGATAGATAGATAGATAGATAGATAGATAGATAGATAGATAGATAGATAGATAGATAGATAGATAGATAGATAGATAGATAGATAGATAGATACTTTATTAATCCCAGGGGGAAATTCACATACTCCAGCAGCAAAAAATATTAAATTAAAGAGTAATAAAAAAAGGTAAAAAACAGACAATAACTTGAATAATGTTCAACGTTTACCCCCTCTGGTGGAATTGAAGAGTCGCATAGTTTGGGGGAGGAATGATCTTCTCAGTCTGTCAGTGGAGCAGGACAGTGACAGCAGTCTGTCGCTGAAGCTGCTCCTCTGTCTGGAGATGACACTGTTTAGTGGATGCAGTGGATTCTCCATAATTGATAGGAGCCTGCTAAGCGCCCTTCGCTCTGCCACAGATGTTAAACTGTCTAGCTCCATGCCAACAATAGAGCTTGCCTTCCTCACCAGTTTGTCCAGGCGTGAGGCGTCTTTCCTCTTAATGCTGCCTCCCCAGCACACCACTGTGTAGAAGAGGGCGCTCGCCACAACCGTCTGATAGAACATCTGCAGCATCTTATTGCAGATGTTGAAGGTCGCCAGCCTTCTAAGGTAGTATAACCGGCTCTGTCCTTTCTTGCACAGTGCATCAGTATTGGCAGTCCAGTCTAATTTATCATCCAGCTGCACTCCCAGATATTTATAGGTCTGCACCATCTGCACACAATCACCTTTGATGATCACTGGGTCAATGAGGGGTCTGGGCCTCCTAAAATCCACCACCAGCTCCTTGGTTTTGCTGGTGTTCAGGTGTAGGTGGTTTGAGTCGCACCATTTAACAAAGTCATTGATTAGGTCCCTATACTCCTCCTCCAGCCCATTCCTGATGCAGCCCACGATAGCAGTGTCATCAGCGAACTTTTGCACATGGCAGCTCTCTGAACAATTTAAATACTAAGATGTATACTTGATATCATTTTCATGATGAAATGCATTAAAGCATGTATTAAACATGGAGGCATGGTGCTGAAGTGGTAGTGATGAGCTGGTGCCCCATCCAGAGATTGTATCTGCCTCCTGCAAGATGCTTGCTGGGATGTGTGTGACCCTCGATGAAATAATTTAATGCAGCAGTACTGTCTCTTTCAAATGTATCAACTCCCAATAACTTATCTTCCTTTTCTTTCTCCACATAACCAATCACCACACAATAAGTTCTTTAATAAATGTCAAACTATCTTTAAGCTCCTTGGTATAATTCAGAATTGTGATCTATGAAAGCAGCTGGGCGACGCCTTGAGAGAATGTCAAGTAAGTCTGGTCTCACCATGCAAATCCAGGCTTTCTCTGACCACCAAAGAGCTTACAGAGAAGCACTAACTGCTGCCAAGAACACCCATTATGGCAGAATAATAGAAAGTGGCCACAATAACCCAAAGGTTTTGTTCTCTGTAGTTAATAAACTACTCCAACCTCCATCTGGCCCAACTACCTCTTCTACTGAAGTCTGTGAAAAATTTCTCCACTTTTTCCGTAATAAAATTAAAGATCTAAATAATTCAACTAACATAAATACATCATCTGTTTATATCTTTCCCTGTTTTCCTACTCCATCCAGCTCCTTCTCCAAGTTCTCACCAGTCACATCTGCTTTTGTTAATGACCTGCTTTGTAAGATGAGGCCGACTACTTGTGTACTGGACCCCATCCCCACCACACTACTTAAACCCTGCCTTCATGCCATAATCCCGACTATTACAACAATAATAAACTCATCCCTTGACACTGGCTTTGTGACGCTCACTTTTAAAACCACTTCTGTAACCCCAATGTTAAAAAAGTCTTGATGCTGACAATCTTAACAATTTTCAGCCTATCTCCCACTTACCTTTTCTGTCAAAAGTTCTTGAGCGTGTTGTAGCTTCCCAACTCACCAACTACTTAACTTATAATAATTTGATGGAACCCTTTCAGTCTGGTTTCAGAGCACAGCACAGCTGTGAAACTGCTCTGCTACGGGTAACCAATGATTTGCTTATGGCAGCAGACTCTGGACAAACTAGCATATTAATTCTGTTAGAACTCGGTGCAGCATTTGACACTGTCAGACATGACATTCTGCTGTCCAGAATGGAGAACATGATGGGTATCTCTGGCACTGCCCTCCAGTGGTTCAAGTCCTATTTGACTGATAGGCAAGAGTTTGTTAGTACTGGCAAAAGCAGGTCCAGCACAATGCCAGTCATACAAGGAGTTCCTCAAGGCTCTGTCCTCGGTCCTCTGCTTTTCTGTATTTATATGCTTCCCTTTGGCCATATTATTTGTAGCTTTGGACTGGGTTATCATTTTTATGCAGATGATACTCAACTCTATTTCAGTGTTAAAAGTGGAACTTCATCAGAGCTTTCTCAGCTCACAACTTGTCTCAGTGAAATTAAAACCTGGATGGAGCAGAACTCTTTAAATTTAAATTGCAACAAAACTGAACTCCTGCAAATTGGGACTAAAGTGCAACTTAAAATAATGAGCTCCTTCCCAGTTAATCTTGGCAGTGATCTCATCATACCTGTCTCTAGTGCAAAGAATCTTGGTGTCATTTTTGATTCCTCCCTTTCTTATTACGCCCACATAAATCACATTAAGAAACATTCTTATCTTCACCTCCGTAACATATCACGTGTTCGCTCCTTCCTTTCCTTTTCTAATGCTGAGAAAATTGTCCATGCTTTTATCACATCCCGCATCGATTATTGTAATTCCCTACTGGCAGGTGCCCCTTCTAATCTTATATCACAGCTCCAGCTTATTCAAAACTCGGCTGCAAGAGTCCTTACACAGACCAGCAGCAGCGAGCACATAACACCCATCCTGCTTCGCCTTCACTGGCTCCCTGTGTCTTACAGAATTGAATATAAAATTCTACTAATAACCTACAAAGCCTTAAACGACCTTGTGCCAAACTACATCAGTGACCTTCTCCATCACTATGTGCCTGTCTGCTCACTAAGGTCCTCTGATTCTGGCAATCTTGTTGTGCCCCACACTAATCTACACTCCATGGGAGACAGGGCCTTCAGCTGTATAAAGCCTAGACTCTGGAATGACCTACCAAAATTAATTAGATCAGCTGACTCCATGAATTCTTTTAAAAAACAACTCAAAACTCATGTGTTCAGGAAGGCTTTTAGCTCTACCTGACTTTATTAGTTTATTTATTTACTTGCCCAGAGAGTCTGGACACGTCATTATTGTTATTGTTTACATTCCTCCTCGGGCGGACGTGGAGACAGTGAGTGACATCATCCATTCTGCTGTTGCTAAGTTACAAACGCAGCACCCTGAGGCGCTTGTGCTAATCGCTGGAGACTTTAACCATGTGACGCTGGACAAAACATTACCAGCTTTCTGCCAGTATGTGAACTGTAACACCTGGGGAAATAAGACTATTGATTTACTGTATGCAAACTTTAAAGACGCATACAGCGCCACCCCGCTGCCTGCACTTGGGAAAGCAGATCATAACCTGGTTCTGCTTCAGCCTCACTACAACCCAAGAGTGAGGGTCCTACCTACAACCACACGCTCATTCAGGAAGTGGTCCGCGGAGGCTGAGAAGGCTCTGAGAGAATGCTTTGGAACTACAGACTGGGATATCCTGCAGGGATCACATAGTGAGAACATTGAGGAGGTTGTTGACTGCAATACTGACTACATCAACTTCTGTATGGACATTGTAGTTCCAGTAAGAACTGTACGCTACTATGCTAACAACAAGCCATGGATTACAAGTGACATCAAGGGCCTTTTGAACCAAAAGAAAAGGGCTTTTAAAGGCAGTGATCAGCATGAGCTCAAGCGTGTGCAGAAGAAACTTCGAGTCCAGCTCAGGGCAGCAAAGGAGCAGTACAGGAGAAAGCTGGAGCAGAAGTTGCAGAATAACAGCATGAAGGAAGTGTGGGATGGGATGAAAATTATCACTGGCTGCAGCTCGAAGTGGGGTGCCACCATCAAGAGATACGTGAAGAGAGCAAACTAAATGAACAACTTCTTTAACAGGTTTGACCACCCTAACCCACTCTCACTCTCATCTCTGAGTACTGCACCCTCCACACATCCTTCTGCTGATACCAGCATAGGAGAGACATCCCCACCCATAATTACAACAGCGCAGGTGAGCAGAGAGCTGAGGAGACTTCGTGCCAGCAAAGCAGCGGGTCCAGATGGAGTATCACCACAACTGCTGAAGGTCTGTGCATCAGAGCTGGGGGGTCCTCTACAGCGCATCTTCAACCTGAGTCTGGAACAGGAGAGAGTCCCGAGGCTTTAGAAAACATCTTGAATCACCCCAGTCCCAAAGGTATCACGTCCTAGTGAGCTGAATGACTTCCAGCCTGTTGCTCTGACATCACATGTGATGAAGACCATGGAGAGGCTGCTGCTTCACCACCTGAGGCCACAGGTTCAACACGCCCTCGACCCTCTGCAGTTTGCATATCAGGAAAAGGTGGGAGCGGAGGATGCCATCATCTATACGCTACACCGATCCCTCTCCCAGTTGGACAGAGGTAGTGGTGCTGTAACAATTATGTTTCTAGACTTCTCTAGCGCCTTCAACACAATCCAACCTCTGCTCCTTAGGGACAAGCTGACAGAGATGGGAGTAGATTCATACCTGGTGGCATGGATCGTGGACTATCTTAAAGACAAACCTCAGTATGTGCATCTTGGGAACTGCACGTCTGACATTGTGGTCAGCAACACAGGAGCGCCACAGGGGACTGTACTTTCTCTGGTCCTGTTCAGCCTATATACATCGGACTTCCAATAAAACTCGGACTCCTGCCACGTGCAAAAGTTCGCTGACGACACTGCTATCGTGGGCTGCATCAGGAGTGGGCAGGAGGAGGAGTATAGGGACCTAATCAATGACTTTGTTAAATGGTGAGACTCAAACCACCTACACCTGAACACCAGCAAAACCAAGGAGCTGGTGGTGGAATTTAGGAGGCCCAGACCCCTCATGGACCCCGTGATCATCAGAGGTGACTGTGTGCAGATGGTGCAGACCTATAAATACTTGGGAGTGCAGCTGGATGATAAATTAGACTGGACTGCCAATATTAATGCTCTGTGTAAGAAAGGACAGAGCCAGTTATACTTCCTTAGAAGGCTGGCGTCCTTCAACATCTGCAATAAGATGCTGCAGATGTTCTATCAGACGGTTGTGGCGAGTGCCCTCTTCTACGCAGTGGTGTGCTGGGGAGGCAGCATTAAGAAGAAAGATGCCTCATGCCTAGACAAACTGGTGAGGAAGGCAGGCTCTATTGCTGGCATGGAGCTGGACAGCTTGACATCTGTGGCAGAGCGACGGGCGCTAAGCAGGCTCCTATCAATTATGGAGAATCCACTGCATCCACTAAACAGTGTCATCTCCAGACAGAAGAGCAGCTTCAGCGACAGACTGCTGTCACTGTCCGGCTCCACTGACAGACTGAATAGATCGTTCCTCCCCCAAACTATGCGACTCTTCAATTCCACCCGGGGGGGGGTAAACGTTAACATTATACAAAGTTATTGTCTGTTTTTACCTGCATTATTATCAATCTTTAATTTAATATTGTTTTTTGTATCAGTATGCTGCTGCTGGAGTATGTGAATTTCCCCTTGGGATTAATAAAGTATCTATCTATCAATCTATCTATCTATCTATTACCCTTCTTTCAGTTTAGCTCTATGTCAAGATGCTCATGTAACCTGTGTGTGTGTGTGCTAGACCATCAATTATGTTGTCTGTTAGGCTTTTTTCTCTGCATTTACTATCTTACTCTTCTTTATTTATTTATCTGGTTTAGTACAATGCTATACACTGTATACCCTGCTGTTCTTTCTTTAACTCTTTGAACTGCCTTGAACATGGGAAAGGTGCTATATAAATAAAATGTATTATTATTATTAACACTGATTCTTCAAAACTTTAAAGAAACACTGAAATATCTTCATAGTACATTTTTAACTTTTCCATCCATCTATTCATCCAGTCCCAGCAAACATACAGCGCGAGGCAGGACCAACATCTGTGTGGGTCACCAGCTCACCGCTACCACTGTGCCACCGTGCCCACACGTTTAATTATTAACAGTATACATTATTTAAATTAAATTAAAAATGTATCTGTATAATATAATATACATATTTTAATGCATTTCATCTTAAAAAAGATATCAACAGCTCCAAGAAGTTAGCTCTTGGAAATTTAAATCAACTCAGAAGCCAGTCGTCATCATCTGTAAATACGCGCTCTCTTTAATGAATTGATTTGAATTCCTTTATTGCTATTGTATGGTACAATGAGATTCATTATGCAAATCCTCATCTTATTTTCCTATAAAATGATAAAATACCAAGAACAATAATAATAATAATATAAAAAACAATGAACAATATACAATATGAAAGCATACATAAGTACAATATACATGTACATAAAGTGCAGATAGTGCAAATGGTTCAAAAAGTGGCTCAGGTGGTGCAATATTACAACTGTAGTGCAAGTTTACAGTGAGGTAATTGTAATTCTAAGTGTAAACAGTTCTACCAGGAGCACTTGATGGACTGATTGAGTGCATTTATAGCTCTTGGGATTAAACATCGAGGTCCCTACAGGAAAGGCTCTGAAGCAATTGCTGATTGGAAAAACTTCAAATAGACTGTGCGCATGGCTGAGGCAGTGTGTGTTATAAATGTTCTCCAGGGTAGATGCTGTATCCCAATAATCTTCTGTGCTCTCGACACAATTCTCCGTAGAGCTTTCCGATCAGCTGCTGAACAGCTGTGATTCCATACTCAGATACAGTGGTTTAAAATAGTCTGAGTGGTGCACTAAGAGTAACAACGCTAAAGCAGCTATGGTATTTGGAATAGTGTGGCCATTCCATGGACCATTATATTGTTACAGGTCGATTACAATCATATTCCTTAAATTTATAAACGATATGCGGTTAATTTCAGTGTATTTAATAAAGCCGTGTCAGGGATGTGAATCTAAAAAAGACTGGGAAACCAAACAGGAACAGTAGCACTGCTTTGACAATCGGTTGTCGCTAGTTTGTAAAACCGAGTGGAAACTTGCATACGCACAGGGTAAGGCTGGCGTGAGAATGTACGAGGCTTTACACCAAGTTTAGTTTTTAAATATCTCGAAGTGAGCATGGAAATGGGCATATGCAACATTTTTGTGCGTACGCACAGTTTATACATGAGGCCCCAGGTCTGAGTACAGAATTTGGAAGCTTTTCTCATGAAGTCTACTGGTTCATCTCTGTATTCTTACTGTACTGAAAATCCATTATTATTATGTCACTTTGAATCTTCTATGTAGTATTGATTATAACTCTAAATGCACTGAAAAATAGGTGATTTTATTAGCAGTTTTACTTTACAGGTTTCAAAATATATCCCTCATCCGAGATGATCATTGCCATTTATACACCAACAGTTTTTTTTTGTTTTTTTTATTTTATTGATTTTATTCAAATCACACAACATTCCATACAAATAAATCAATATTTACAAAAATAAGATCAAAAACAAATCAACCCCCACCCCTAACAGTCTGTTAATTTTGCTTCAGTGCCTGACACTTAATTTGCCACCTTGTTTAGGTATCTGTCAAGCTTTACAAGCTACGCAATAGTGTATGCAGAAAAGGCAGGAAATGTTTCCGTTATCTTTGACTTTTATTGTTATGACAGTGACATGTTTTTGCCACTTTGTAGATAATGTTTCTAGAGTCTGTTATATCATCATGTGTTTTCTTTATGGGTAGAGTCATATTGTTATTGACAATGATGCCCATTGCCATTTGGAAGAGCATGGGCTATTTAAGATGGCGGCACATTACAGAACGCATTCTAAATTTGATAAAATATTCAGATATTCTAAAATGTATTTCTGTATGGTGAAGATTAGTTAGGAAAAAGATCTTTAGTCAGAATTTTCAGGACATTAGCTTATTATTTGTTGACAACACTTTTTGGGTCTTGTTTATTACTTTGTTGCTTTGGTAATTAGTCTTACGTGTTCTGAGCTCTGGCTGGCTTTTTCACTATACTCTCTTGCCCACTCAAAAAATACCATCATCTACTGCTTTTTCATATAATTTATTGATTTTTCTTTCATGTCCTCTAAATCATGCTGTTCTTATAGTTCAACCTTAATATTTTTTAACAGAACCATTAAATATAAGCCAAGTTGTATGTAATATTTACACTACTCTGTAGAAAGTATCTTTTTAATTCCACTGAGTGTTATAACTCTTAATTTATTATTTAAAAGTGATTAAAGGCAAATCATACAGAAACTTCTTAAAGCTGCATAAGATAAGTTATACCCCACCCCCACTCAACATTAGCAACTTATTTAAAACATAGCTAAAACTCATCCTTCATCAATTTAGAATTTTTCAAGTTTCAAGCATAGCTAACTTGACAGGAGTAAGGTGATGTTTTCACAATGAAGTCTATAACAGCTCCAGAGAGACTTATATGCTCAATTAAACATTCAAGGTAACAATGCCATACGAAAGCAAGCCTTAAAGTTCATAGTTGCTACATCTTTCTCATCCAGGCACCAGCAAAGGTAAACATATCTGAATGATGTGCAAGACATATGAATTTAATGAAAAATATCTCTAAAGATTAACAGAATCCACCCTCAGAATATACACAGTACAGAAGAAAAAACATTCTCAACTGGAAGGTGAAAACAATTTTCAGGCTTTCATGGCAGTAATTATGCAGAATGTCATAATTTTGTAGATCCTGGAAATGTTATCCAAGTACATTTATAACCTTTGTAGCAGTTGAGGTTCTGATCCACCTCTTGAACCCTCAGGTACCACTCCAAACACCAGGTAAAAGTCCAAGACTCTTTTATTTTACAATAATTACGTGCACAAAGCACCCTCCACTCCACACTATTCATACAATAAACCAGTCAACAATAATACTCTCTCCACCGCTCCCAGACACTTTGCCACCCTACCTCCCAGCTCAGCTCAGTGTCTGAACTTTCCCAGAGTCCTTTTATACTCCCTGACCCGGAGGTGTTCCTGCCCATTACCCACAAGTCCTTATTCCTTCTGGGTCAGGGTAAACAGTCCTTATCTTCAACCCAGGAGCACGTCGTTTCTTCCTGTCATTGGATTATGACGCACTTCCGGGTTATAGGGCATATATGAGTCCACGGGCCTCCCGACAGCGACTCCCAGTGGTCCCCAAGGTATCCAGCAGGGCTGTGCATAAAAACTACATAGTCCATGAGGCCCTGCTGGAATTCGGGGCCCGTCCATGCTGTCGGGAGAGCTCCTCCTGGCGGCCTGAGGGTGAGGGCCGGAATATGAAGCCGGCCATCCATCACACTTTTTACAACATTCATAATATTTTATTCATATACAGTATGTCTGTCATCTTAAAAATGATAAAAACAAAATGTGATCTGTACATTACATTGACCAAAATGTAGCAATTTGTCACATACAATTTAGTATAAAGTATGTCGATTAAAATTTTACAAACTAAACGTATTGCCCAAGAACTAAATAGTGCAAATCAGAAAATAAAGGCAAACATAAATTACAGTCATTTCCTGCTCTGCATTTGTTGATTTAACTTCAGCTCTGATATTACTGTATGTTAGGTACATGTGCTTGAAGTATATATAGTAAAAGAATGCCCTGAAATATTTACTTGGTGTAAAATGTGGCTAGACTCAAGGAACAAAGGTTGATGAGGACCACCTGCAAGAGTTTCTGACTTCTGTGGAAGTTTTCAAAAATCTGGAGACCTTTTTGTATAGAACAATGTGACAGATTGTTTTAGAAGTTGATTACTTGATGACTACTGGTTTGTTCATCACTGTTAAGAAATCGAAAGTCTTGGGAAAACTCTCCCTTATCAATATTCAGCAGAAATATTTCTTTAGAAGACTGTCGGATATGGCAAAAACAGTGTTTGTTTTATAAACTTCCTTTCTACAATGAACACAATCCTAAGGTATTTTACAAGGTATTTTTTTATAAAACAATAATGCTGTCAATGATTTTCATAAATGTGCTTTTTTAAAATGTGTCTAATTGAAGCACAAGTAAAATAACTTAAGGCCATGTCACATTTGATGACTTTTCCAGTGATGTTCAGTCTTAGCCTTCATTTACATAATCTTAGCAAGTTGAAGGCAGCCAGTGACACACTCCTGTGAAGCCAGTCATCTAATGTGAACTACATAACGACTCACTACGATAAAATTGAATAGGTTTGAGTATGTCTTTAGACATAGGGGCAGGCACCATGTGCATGAGAGCTGACAACCAATGAATGTTCTTCTGGAAGTACAATGCATATAATGCAGAGACGACATACTGTAATAAGGAATGTGGGTGTTTGGGACCTCACAAACTGAAGAGAACTTTATCTGTCTGATATCTCATGTTTAACATACCCTAAGAGAATGGAAGAAAGGACCAATTGCAACTGAACTTGCCACACCAGTTAATCCTTTGTACAGCCCCAGCTCCGTCAGGCCAGCTATTTTCAGTCAAATTAACATGATCCAGTAATGAGATCAGCAAATACAGTCAGCAAGTCTGGAATACCCTACGATTAGAAGTCATGTAATGTAACATTGGCTTTATTTGTTCAGTTTCACTCAGTGCTTCAAATACAATGACTATATCAGCCATAATGAAGTTTAAAATCAATTCCTTAGCCACCATATTAAATACTAGTGCAAAAGATTCTGGATGCTATGCACACATGTACCATAAACAGCCATTATGCAAAACAAAGTTTGAAATAGGTTAGCTATGGCCAAATTATTTATAATTATAGTAATGATACTATTTAATGGTGCCATACTTCTGCCTTACATGTGAGTACTGTCTATGTGGATTTGGAGTGTGCTGTGTGTGTTTGTATGGGTTTTACTCTACGCACTTCAGTATTTTTTCCCATAATCCTAAAGACGTGTGTGCTGGGTTCATTGCACACACCTTTAATAGGCTCTGTCTGTGTAAATAAAAGAGTTTGCTCTATGATGAATGGGAGCCGTGGCCAGGATTGGTTCTTACCACTGGATGCTAGTGAAATAACTCTGGATACACATGACTCACAATTAAATAAGCAATTATAAAAAAGAAATGGATGATGTTATAAGAAAACATTTTTATTAATAAAATATTACACTAAGTTAATATCACTGTAATATTGTAAAACTCCTGTACTTTAAGAATATTTTATGAGCTCAAATAAAGTTCCAATACAGCAGTTGTCATTTTGTTATGCTTTAATTAGCAGATAAAGTAACATTTCCCGACTATCACTTTTTTAGCTGAGAAGACCTCATGATCAAGGTGCTGGAAACATTCCTCAGGGATTTTGGTCCATATTGACATGATAACATCACGCAGTTGCTGCAGATTTATCGGCTGAACATTCATGATGCAAATCTCTCGTTCCATCGCATTCCAAAGGTGCTCTTTTGGCTTGAGATCTGTTAATTGTGGAGGCCATTTAAGTGCACTGAACTCATTACCATGTTCAAGAGACCAGCTTGAGATGATTTCAGCTTTGTGACATGGCATGTTATCCTGCTGGAAGTAGTCATCAGAATATGGGTACAATGCGGTCATAAAGGGATGGACATGGTCAGCAACAATACTCAGGTTGGCTCTGGCATTTAAAAGATGCTCAATTGGTACTAAAAGGCCAAAAATGTGTCACACCATTACACCACCAACTTCCTGAATTGTTGATACAAGGCAGGGTGGATCCATGCTTTCATGTTGTTGATGCCAAATTCAGACCCTACCATCCAAATGTCTTAGCAGAAATCGAGACTCATCATACCAGACAATGTTTTTCCAATCTTTTATTGTCCAATTTTGGTGAGCCTGTGCGAAATGTAGCCTCAGTTGCCTGTTCTTAGCTGACAGGAGTGGCACCTGGTGTGGTCTCCTACTGCTGTAATGAATCTGGTTCAAGATTTGATGTCTTGTGCATTCAGAGACGCTCTTCTGCATACCTCGGTTACAACAAGTACTTATTAGAGTTAAAGTTGCCTTCTGTGGTAGAAATCAACATATTCATTAAAGAAAAAAACGTATCCTCTTCCAGGACAAGTTTGATAAAACCATTTTCAGTCGGTAATCAGGCAGGAGAAAGCTTGGCCATCTGCATCATTTATTTACCCTTGCAGCACCATACTGAAGAGGAAGAACTCATCACAGCAGTCTTTTACAGAATGATTAGAATGGTTCAAAAGTACAGGTAGACGGTTATATTCATAACCTATTGAATGCCATATCAGTGCTGAATTAACGCTTATATATCATACTCTGATTGGTTAAAAGACATGAGGTGCATTAGCATAGAGCACAACCAACCTAAAATAAAAGGCTTTCTTTATTATATCCTTGTTCTTCAATATCTCTTGAATTCATTTCTTATTATGTTATGAAAATTGTATGCATGCCAAATAGCAAGTCTTACTAGGTGTATGAAAGAACATTATATCAGCCAGTTTCTTGAACCATCACCCTGGAACATTCTGCTTATTTACCTGACCCATTTCAGCAGTCTCTTCAGGACATTAGAGAAACAAATGCTTATATATTTCACTCTGCATTATAAACCAAAATATTTAACTACTGTTACCTCTAAATTATTCTCTCACACTTTCTATCAACTTAAACCAGTCTGGCCATTCTCCTCTGACTTCTGGCATAAACAAGGCATTTTCGCACAGAGAATTGCCGCTCACTGGATATTTTTCCTTTTTTAAACCATTCTCTGTAAAACCTAGTGATGGTTGTACATGAAAATTCCAGCCCGTCCGGCACCAACAACCATGCCATGTCCAAAGTTACTTAAATCACCTTTCTTCACCATTCTGATTCAACTTCAGCAGGTCATCGTGACAATGTCCACATCCCTAGTTGCAGCCATCTGATTGGCTGATTAGATATTTACATTAACAAGCAGTTGAACAGGTGTACTTAATAAAGTAGCTGATGAGGGTATCTATCTGCATGACTATGTGCTAGCTCAAGATGCTGATAGTAAATAGATGACAGACAGAAGGGAAGAAATCACTGATTCTGTTACTATTATTTAAGGGAACTTTATAATTTATGCTTAATTTAACATAAGGGTTGTGTTGGGCACTAAGTTCTTTAATAGGCAGTGTTTTGCTGCAAAAAACAAACAAAGTAGAATCAAAATATTATTCTGGCTTTCTCTACTCTATTTGCCTATCTGAAAAAGGTTCCACTGTGCACATTTGTGTTTTCTTATCTATCCCATCTTCCTAGACAAGAAGCAGAAATGGATAAAGGGATGCTTTTAAATAAAATTTACCATGCCTTAAATTATGGGACCTTGTACCTTTGATACAGACTGGTTCAACTCTATACCACTTTTATTTATTCTAGTTATTTGGTTACAACCAATGCCTCTCATCAAAAAATGTTGTTTTACAATTTGGAACAGTAAGAGTAATGGTAAAATTTATCATTATTATTTATTGTTTCCCACTACAGCTACTTATAATTGGAAGAACAGACACATTAAGTTAAATAAAAAATAGGACAAAGACAGGGAAATATTTAGCAATACAAACTAAATTTGTGTTACACTCCTATTCATGAATTTCTACTGTTCTCATTTAATGTACCTTGCTATCAAATGCGAAAAAAAAAATTTACCATCCAAAGAAAGGCATACAGCAACTCACTGAATTAGTATGTATCAGTGTGACGGTAAGCATCAAATGGAATAGGCTAGACTAAAAAACTGGTCAACTTGGCAAAATTTATCATTGGATGAAACTTCATTCATTTGATGAATCTTTAACAAGATGATAAAAATTAGGTTGATTAAGCTTAAGCAGCATTCAATTGTTGGAACAATAAATGAAGGAACAGAAATGCACTACACTTTACAAAAAATGGTTTTACTTTAAAAAATAAAGTACTGTTGCATAACACAAGCTGGATATGGGCTACTGGGGTGGTGAGGGATGACAAGTCTTCTCATCAGGTGGCATTTATTAGCTTATCACTCAGCAGACATAAGGCTTCAATCATGGGAAACAAAAGCCGGATCATTAGATGACAGAACAGGGGCGAATACAAGAAAAGGAAATTCCTAAACACAGGATAAATATGTCCATCTCAATCATTTGAAAAAAGAGAGCAAATAAAAACACTGTTGTCGCCACCTTGCCGATGTAATGCTAACTGTGGGAAACACATTAACAATGGGTTGTTGTGCACTGTACACAACAAGCTAAAGTTACAAAGCTGTTGATGTGATTTCTGCAGTTCATACTAAAGAAGAAGAAAAACATGCAGTCCAATAATAATAATAATAATAGATTCTGTAATTAGGAATGGATGAGTGCAACAATCAGATAATGTTCAATATATAGAAAAGAAGCATAATGCCATTTTTGCAAATGACTAAATAACAAGGGAAAAAAACTTTCATCAAAAGCCATGTAGCCTGAGAAAACATAAACAAGTAACCAAAAAAATACTGTTTATTATTAATTAATTTAGCAAAAATATAGCATGTAAACAAACATTTATAATTGTATTTTCCATCTTTACATGCTATACAGTTAGATAACAGCACTTCAGGAATTATAATTTCATGTCTAATAAATTTCAATAAACTTTAAAAGTTTTCAATTTTTGTGTTAAGTACATAAAAATTAAATCCTTTTGCAATTCTATTCATGGCATGCTAAGGAGCCTTGCATGTTCTAAGTATACTTAGAACAATATTGTGAGGAGATATGTGCTCTTCTTCTGCAGTATTGATCATCTTTTCAATCACTGCGTAACTTTTCTTAAATGTAACTCCCATGTAGCTGTTATTTTTCAAGTTTTTCTGTACTGGTGTTATACAAGGTAGCATGTCTGCCTCTGTTGGAGCCGCCTGTGTGGGTCTGACAATTGATAAATTGTACTTGAAGCTGCTGTCCTGAGAGGTGCCTATCACACAAGCTAATAATTCTCAGAAACTTGTCTTCTAATTCTGTTCTGGTTTTGGGTCTGTCAGAACTGTTCCTGTGTGTTTCCAAGTCCCTTTTGTTGGTGCAAGAAATTGTATTCACTGACACCTTGGCTTTCTTGGCAAATTCTCCAAAGAATAACCAAGACTTTTAAGGGTTATAATGGTCAGTTAGTCTGTTTTCTTTTGTAAATTGAGGTTTCTCACCATTATATCACTATACTACTTCCTACAATGCAATACTGTCCAAATAAAGTTATAGAGCGTTGGGCAACAGTTTGTCCCAAATTGCTTTCATATAGACTAAGGGTTTATGAGTAATCAGCAGAAATTTTGACACCTGTAGAAACTGTTTCCATATTACATATTTTGTTGACATCTGGCATATAACTTCAGCAGCAAAAAAATAATGCAGTGATGTTTATATGAAAGTCTTAATGCACAGTTACTTTTTACTAGATGAAGTGAAAAAATGTGAAAAATAAATAAGTAAATGTGTCACTTTCAGAACCAGGAAGTCTAAACAGAAGGACAACATGAGAGGAGGCATAACCCAGCCAGGATCACATTTGACTATTATCCCTGTCAGGGTGAAAGATTTATGTTCGGGCCCAGGGAGGCTTTATGTCAAACACAGCTAGTGAGTCAATGTCGGAAGGCAGAGGGTGAAGCTCACCTGGAGGATAAGAAGGAGCTATTGTGGATTGAAGACTGTGGTGTGGACTTCGAAAAAGGCATTTGTGAATAAAAAAAACATGTATTTACTCCCTGGACTGTCTTGGTATATCCGGGGGAACACCCATGGGCTACACCCTATGGTCCCCGGAACACTTGGTGGCAGCCCCCCTGGGCTGCAGCAGGGCCACAATGGTGGGGAGCTGCACGGCTTAACGAGCCCATGTGTGCTGGAGTGCAGCCACACCCGGAAGTGCAGCCTGAAGTAGGTCAACAAGCACCTGGAGCACTTCCGGGGGTGCTATAAAAGGGGAGCCAGCAACCACTAATCCGGGCGCCAGAGTCAGGAGGAGGAGGACGAAGTTGCCTGGGAGTAGTGGAGGAAGAAGAGTGTGGTTTGGGGTGATTTACTTTGTGTGTTGTTTGGGACTGTTTTGGGCCTGTGGGACACGGGGATGACGTGCCCCATGGCTGAAGAAAAACAAACCTTTTTCATTTAATTCTACATGTGCCTCCGTTGTCAGTTTGCCTCAGGTTGCCGCCTATATAGCACCTTTGCCACAATACATACTCTGTTCCTTTTCAACAAAATATTTCTGCAAGAATTAGGGCAACACAAAAAGCAATAATACTGATACACCTGGCCAGTTTATTAGGTAAAAATATTTAGTGGAGACACTGTCAAATTGTGGCTAATCTGATGGTAAAATAGATCACTAAAGGTGTTGAAAAAGTGGCCTGGAATTCCAGCCAATGACAACAAACAATGGGTTCCATATAATGCAGATTATCAGGTGGTGAATTTGTACCTGGAATAGCCTATTCTATCTGATCCCACAAATGCTCAACTGGATTCTGGTGATGGGGAAGCTGCAGGATTAAAATGAATTCATAACTATTCTCATTTAAACTTGGTAGTAGCTTCCTAAACCTGTGCAACTGTGTAGTACAATTGTGTAACAAACTATCTACCAATGAAATCAGTACTAGGGAATCCATTCCCGGGAATGAAACTGCTGTAATTCCCGGGAAAACGGGAATGGCCAAGCTCGCATATATAGCGTGTAAAAGTGTAAAAATCGATCATGAAATAACAGAGTTATAGCTGAAAATAATTAAGGTGGCGCCATTGCTGCAGTTTGCGCTTCATCAGACAACAGCTTTGACACCAACTTGAAATTGCAATGTGTCAGTCTGTTGCATCCACATTATCTGTGCCAAGAAACTTGCCATCACAGAATGATGACAAGAAACTGGATGCATCAGTAAAAGCAGAAATGGCGGTGTTTCAGAGCAACGGCAAGTGCAGGCGTTGTTTAGAACAAGTGTATCAGTATCTGATGACTGTGCCGCCTACTTCAGTTGAGGCACAGCGTGCTTTCTTAGCGGTTGGCGTACTCTGCATGAAGGTGAGCTCTAGTCTGGACGACCGCACGCTGGACACGTTGTACTTTCTACGCACTTATTACTGCAACTAACTAGATACATGTACTTATATGACAGCAAGAACTTAGTCTTTTATTTGTGTTAACATATTGCAGACGTTTTATTAAAATTAAATGTTGGTCATTCTAAAACCGTTAACATGTGAGATGCCCATGCACTGTGTCATCCCCGGGCACCCGGGACTCCCGGGAATGAAATGTGGGATTCCCGAATTCCCGGGAATGGATAAACCCGTCAGGGAATGGATTCCCTAATCAGTACTGACATAAAGGGATGCATCTGACGAACAATGATAAAAGCCCCTCAAGACCAGAAAAAAGTGATTCATAACAATGCATTTTGCTGCATGCAGTTAAGTACTAAGGTTAACATCTTGAACTTAGAGTGTCCTGCACTCCATACTGTTGTTTTAATTTGCTGTTTAATTTGAAAGGAGTGTGTATTTGAATATATCTAAGTGATTTATACAGATGGTTGTTTGTTGTCTGTTGGAAAAAATGATTTCTGAAGTCATTTTGCTATACTCTTGACGCACTTTAACAATTCAAAATCCATGCAACTTATATCAAGAGTAATATAATAAAATAAATCACACATTTCGGTATTATTGCCTCCCAGTCAATATAAGAAACTCGTAAAAAAACTAATTCTAGTTACTAAAATAACCATTTCATTTAAACGTTTACTACATATTAGCTGACATATTTTATTTTTCTATGAAATAAGCAAGTGAAATTGTATGCATTATTGGTGAAATGAGGTTGCTTCATTTAGTATTAGTAAAGAATATGTTAAGGCTAAAAAGTTCTTAACATTGTGAAGGACAACCGGGTTCCATGCCCGGCAGGGACGCCCCTGCTGCATCTGTTCCAGGGGAGCCACCATGGGCAGCTTAATACCTCCCCCGGGACGCTTGGTGGCAGCCTCCCTGGCGGACGATGATTCCCCAACCTGGCGCATGGCTCCATGAGAAATGGAGTCCTCCACAGCCTGGTTGGGGGCTCGGGTGGCCACTAGGGGGAGCTGCATGGACTTTGCCGCCCGGCTGGTCAATTCCTCAGCCCCACCCGGAAATGCAATTAGGTCCAGGTGATCAAGCACCTGGAATGCTTCCGGGTGGGGTATAAAAAAGGCCAGCCACCACCACTGAAGAGAGCCAGAATCGTGAGGAAGAGGACGAGGTTGCCTGGGAGGAGTGGTGGTGCCGAGGTGGAGAGAAGAAGTGTGGTTTGTGTACTATTTAAGTGCTTGTGGGACTGTGTTGGGCCTGTGGGACACGGGGAAGGCGTGCCCCACGGCTGAAGAAAAATAAAAGAAACTGTTTGTGTTACACGTGCCTCTGCCTCAGTCTGTACCGGGTCGGGCGCTATATAGTGCTCATATTACAACATGTTAAAAAGTTCCATCTTCCTAGGGGTGTGTTGCTTAATTTTCAATTAGCTTAAAGCAGAAATATATCCCGCCCATTTAAAATACAGACATGATTTATTCCACTAAGAAAGGTACTTATAGGTTTCTAAAATACTAGATTATGTCAAGCATGAACCTGATATTTAAGATCACTAGACTGCTTGCCTGATAACTACCTTGATGACTCACTAAATAAACCCTGGAACCACAGAAACAATGAAGTCATTCAGTTTCTCCCAGACATAGGTTAGTGGGTTTGTTAAGTGCAGTGGAATCCTCGTTGTGAAGTAATTTTGCATAAGACATTTAACTAAATGGCTGTTTTGACAGAAATTGTTAAAATGTTAATTCGTTTCGAAAAAAAATGAACTGGATATGAATATATTAGACAAATCTACATTTAGCACCTACAAAATTCGACATGCAGATAAAAATGCATGGAAGGTGGAGGATTTAAAGTAAGCATAAATAAGCAAACAATTGAGCTAACATCTGAATCATCTCACCACATCAGAGGTATCTGAAAATCTACATATTTGACAGGTGTACCCATGACAATATCAAGGTCCACAGACTGTAAAATGTGACATTTAAAGTTTACCTCTTAAGTGTAAATTTTAATACTTTCTAAAATAGTCAGGGAGAACTCTGCGTTTCCCAAAAGGCAGGGAAATTAGTAACTGATCAGCATCTTTTCTGCATGACCAACGAAGTAAATCTGCACTGTTTAGGTGCAATAAGCATTTGACATGTTACGGATGACACAAATTAGGGAATATCATGTGGTTCAAGATATGGAACTTAAAAACCTATTTTTAAAATATAAACATTACGGAATGTGCTACATAACATTTTATCCTTCAAGAATGAAGTTTATGGCAAGTCAGTGAAGAGCATAGTTAATTTATCTTCCTTCATGGAAGGGTCAGGTGTAGCGTGCATTACAGTATCCACTAACACAAAAATGTCTAAAGTTAGTACATTAAAAAGCTATATCCAATATTCCAAAGACTACAACATTTGCCAGATATTGCGTGCTTTTACTGTCATGATTAATGCACCTTTTTTTTTTGCTTGACACACCACTTGTGTTTCGCTTACTTTAAGTGTACTGTCACACACGTGCGATTAGGGGGCAGCCAAAGGGACCGACAGAACGCGAAAACTCACCGGATGGGGACCTAAGACAGCATACTAATGCTTCTCTCTTTTTTTCACCAGAAAAAAACGAAAACCAAATGCACTCCAGTACGGGAATTCTACACCAAAACACGATCCCGTAATGGGAAGAACTTCTGCATTCCAACCGTCCCTCCTAGATGACTTCACCTCTGGTCACTCTTCTTTGACATCACCTCCATCACCCTCTGTTCACATCATTTGTTCCTTGCACCTATTTCCGGTTCATCTACTATAAATTCAGCCATCTTTTCACCATGTTTGTTGAATGTATATTACAACATTGACCGTGCTGCACAATACGGTGACTTTATTGGTTCACCGAAACTATATGGAGTTGGTTCCCCAACCCTTAATCTGTCTCTCTGGTCTCTTTTCTTCACAGTGCGTAAGATACCTCATATTTCTAAAGATTTTTTAAAAAGAGATTCTCCAGGTTGAAATGTTACATTTGCAACAGACAGCAATGAGTTTAAGCAATTAATTAACCAAAATATGTTTATGACGCCCTTGGCAAAGACAAATTTCTCAAACAGGAAAACGTGGGTAGGGGGCAAAGCTTTTTTGAGTAATGTCAATAAGACCTAATCACAATATCCTGTTTATTCTAATTAACTGCAAATTTCATATTATGCATTAGAAGGGTTGTTACCAAGTTGGACCAGAAACCCACTTACAGTGCCTTTGTACATTCCTTTTATATGTAGTAATCAGCAGAGCTTTAGTATGAAAATTGTGGTAAGGCAATACAGACCTGGGAGAAACGCACTGACTCAACAGGGCGCAGACAAGCCTGCCATAAAATGAACCTATGCTGAAGGTGTGTGTGTGTGTGTGTGTATATGTGTGTGTGAGAGAGAGAGAGAGAGAGAGAGAGAGAGAGAGAAAGATGATCAAGCACTAAAAAAGTAGCACTTACGAGACCCACTCCTCTGCTTAAAATCATTAACCTGGGTACCTGGCCAACAGTGTGCCTTAGGAAGAATTCTGGTTTGGATCCTCTAACAAAGTTGGGGAAAGTGCATGCAGATGTTGATGCCTCTGATTCCAGGTAAATGTTGTGAAGCTGAGCCAGAGGCGTGAAAATGCAGGTAGAGAATAAGCCTATTAAAATATTTTTACAGCCATATTGAGGGATGCCTTGAAAATCACAGCAATGATAGGAGCAGTGAAAGGCAGCCTAAGTAGGAGACAGACTTCAGATACTATATTTCACAATATATTAGGCTACTAGCACCAGTAATGATAAAATGCCAGCTAAATAATGCCTTGAAAAAAAATATCATAAATTGAGATCTATCAACATATGTCATACAGTGCAACCAACAAATGACAACAGTAAAAGATCTCAATTTCAACATCAAATACTCAACATCGAAAGCAAAAATGCAAATTAATATTTATAACCTTAACAATATCTGTACAATGAACAAAGTGATAAATTGTATTGTATGTAAGTCATGATTCATGATAGTGAGGTATGATGACAACTACTCCAAAACAGCAAAATGTGCAAATTCACACACACTTTTTATTTGTTTCACAAAAAGAAAGAAAGAAAGAAAGAAAGAAAGAAAGAAAGAAAGAAAGAAAGAAAGAAAGAAAGAAAGAAAGAAAGAAAGAAAGAAAGAAAGAAAGAAAGATAGATCAATAAGTTCCTTAAAAGGGCTCTAGCATTCAGGCCTCAAGATGGAACTGAAAAGTTCATGTTACACATGTTGAAAGGTATGGTGAGAACACTGCAGGTCTATGCACCTTCCCAAGCAACCCAGAAACAGACTAGCACAGCCAGTTTCAAGCTGTAATCCAAAGGCACATGAAACAGAAGCAAAATGCAACATACTTCTACATTAGCATTCTGTATTAATATTACTTATGGGGGCATATTATGTTTTCCTTAAAATGTCTTCTTTTCATTGCACCTTCAAATCTTTGACTATGTCTACCAATATAAATTTGCCAAAGATAGTGTGGTCTAATAGCAAAGTGTTTTATCTTTGACAGTTAGTGATCCTAAGCTGAGGCAAACTGTCAGAGGAACAATTAATAAATATGAAAACATATTGATATGTTGGATATCTGTTTGAAGTTTCCACATGAAATAAAAAGTCTTGGAGCAGTGCTTCCATTCCATTGAGCAAACACATTTGAGTCAAACATAGTCACAAAGACTCAGACCGTTCTGCCGCTGGAAAACGGCAGAGTCACGTGACTTGCAAAGGAACAGTCGATAGTAGCAGCAAATGACTTTGTCAAAAGGCAGAGAAAGGGCATAAAAGCCAGAAAGTCAAAATGAAACCAAAACAAAAAGCTGCAAACATAACCAGAAATCAAAATCGAAGTAAACATGTGAAAAAGTTTTTAGCCCTGAAAAATCTTTAAAAAAAATTCTAAAACGGTCAAATAATTTTACAGAAAATCCAGAATCTTGGACACCACATGGAGCATGCCATAACCTTAAACACCATCTTGGTAATGACATCATGCTATGCAGTGTCCTTGTTTCATGTGATTGTAAGACGATCACATTTTCTGGTATACACAAAATGGGTTGAGGTAAAAAAAAAAAAACAAAGTGTTTCAAATAACAAAATAAGCAATAATGTATTGAAACAGTTCTAAAACTAATATTCCTTTAAAACACTGGAGAAAATCATTATACAGAATATACAGAATAGCAATATATCCAGTTTATAGGACCTGCATCCATGCCTTGCTAATACTGCTAATACCACTAACCTGAAAATCATAGTTGCAATGAAGCAATGAAAGCCATAATGACTTGAGAAAAGAGTAAAATGTCAGACAGCTGCTTTTTGACAGAGCAGACTTCATTGTACTGTAACATGGCACGCTAGCAGATCTGAAAAGAAACAAGTGAATTCTCCATCACAATCTTTCATCTGTACCTCATTCAGACGTCAATTCTGGTCTAATGCTCAAATATCCTTCAAAATATTACCTTGAGCTGTTTTCTTTTCAGTAAGCTGTTAAGCAATGCTAGTCTAAATCTTTGTTTCTCACATTTTTTTTTAAACAAGCCAATGTCTTTTGAATAGAGTTTTAAAAAGAAAGTGCATAAGTTGGCAGCACAGTGGTGCTCCTGCTGCCCCGAAGTAATTAGACCTGGGTTTGTGTCCAGGGTCCTCCCCGCTTGGAGTTTGCATGTTCTGCCCAGAATTACACTAGTTTCCTCCCATAGTCCAAAGACATGCCAGTTAGGCAATACTAAATTGGCCTTAGTGTGTGACTGGAGTGTATTTGTATTCACCCTGTGATGTACTGTTCCTGCCTTGCACCCTGTTCTCCTGCAACCCTGTTCAGGACAAAGCAGGTTAAAAAAGCAAAGTAAGTACAAGGCCAGGAGAAAGGAAATCCCTAGTTACTGTCAACAGTTGGTAATGTCTGCCGAGAGGCACAATCCTATACATGGTGTGGTAGATCAAACAAAGCTGAAGTGTTTGCCAGTAGTAGGCATTGATCCCAATGTTCATAGCACAATGGGGAACAGTGATTATACAATGTTATAGTATTCCTTCACACCTGGAGATGGCAACAGTGTGGCTAAGGAGAGATGAAATGGAGCCAAGCCTTAGTCCAAAACAGTAGTCAGCCAAGAACCAGTGATCCTTTAGCCTATCAAAGAATACTCATCTAGAAAGTACACAAGCCATGACTAAGGCAAACCCCAGTCTTTGAATATATAAGACTGGGGGTTCAATAACAGGTGACCCAAGAACATAACATATACTACATTGGCATCTCAGCTTTGAGGAAGAGGCAGATCAAAAGAGCTTTCAGGCTGACTAAGTAAGCAAAGGAAACAGACAAAACACAGAGGCGTAGAAAGTCGGGAAGCAAGCTAAATATTAGAACAGGATCCCAGAAACACCAGAATTAAGGCCTTAAAGAGAACATTATTTTGCATTGTGCTTAGTAGTAAGTAAAATATGAAGTTAGTATAATGTGAACATTTTTTTTTCTTTAATTAAAATGTTAAATATTGTTGGATACATGGGATAAAGAGGGGCCATAAACAAAATACAAGTATTTGTTTCATTCTCTGTTCAGTTTTCACATTACATACAATCATGGTTGAGATCCTCTATACAGTACTGAACACACAGATTTTCCAACAACAAAACAAAACAATAACCATCTTGCAATAAATGTGTAAAAATAACCAAAAAAGAATGAACTACGCAAACTTAAAGCACCATGTTAATTACTTGTTGGAGTAATTGAGAACACGTGTGGAGTGAGTGGAAATGTCAACACAGAGCTTTAGGATTGTTACAGATGGACAGTGGAACAACTTACAGTTGCATCCCAGTCCTGTGACAGAATATTAGATAAATAATAAAACTAACTGTGCCATCATTAATACTGTATATTCTTGGTAATATAAAGATGAAAACCAGCACCTTTACTCAGTCTTTCAGTGAAAGAGTGTTATATAAATACAGTGATCCCTCGCTATATCGCGCTTCGCCTTTCGCGGCTTCACTCTATCGCGGATTTTATATGTAAGCATATTTAAATATATATCGCGGATTTTTTGCTGGTTCGCGGATTTCTGCGGACAATAGGTCTTTTAATTTCTGGTACATGCTTCCTCAGTTGGTTTGCCCAGTTGATTTCATACAAGGGACGCTATTGGCAGATGGCTGAGAAGCTACCCAACTTACTTTTCTTTCTCTCTCTCTTGCGCTGACTATCTGTGATCCTGACGTAGGGGGTGTGAGCAGGGGGGCTGTTCGCACACCTAGATGATACGGACGCTCGTCTAAAAATGCTGAAAGATTATCTTCACGTTGCTACCTTCTGTGTGCAGCTTTTAAGTATGCTGCACGGTGCTTCGCATACTTAAAAGCTCAAAGGGCACGTATTGATTTTTGACTTTGTTTCTCTCTCTCTCTCCCTGCTCCTGACGGAGGGGATGTGAGCTGCCGCCTTCAACAGCTTTGTACCGGCGGTGCTTCGCATACTTAAGAGCCATCCATCCATCCATCGTCTCCCACTTACCCGAGGTCGGGTCGCGGGGGCAGCAGCTTGAGCAGAGATGCCCAGACCCCTCTCCCCGGCCACTTCTTCTAGCTCTTCCGGGAGAATCCCAAGGCGTTCCCAGGCCAGTCGAGAGACATAGTCCCTCCAGCGTGTCCTGGGTCTTCCCCGGGGCCTCCTCCCGGTTGGACGTGCCCGGAACACCTCACCAGGGAGGCGTCCAGGAGGCATCCTGATCAGATGCCCGAGCCACCTCATCTGACTCCTCTCGATGCAGAGGAGCAGCGGCTCTACTCTGAGCCCCTCCCAGATGACTGAGCTTCTAACCCTATCTTTAAGGGAAAGCCCAGACACCCTGTGGAGGAAACTCATTTCAGCCGCTTGTATTCGCGATCTCGTTCTTTCGGTCACTACCCATAGCTCATGACCATAGGTGAGGGTAGGAACATAGATCGACTGGTAAATTGAGAGCTTCGCCTTGCGGCTCAGCTCCTTTTTCACCACGACAGACCGATGCAGAGCCCGCATTACTGCGGATGCCGCACTGATCCGTCTGTCGATCTCACGCTCCATTCTTCCCTCACTCGTGAACAAGACCCCGAGATACTTGAACTCCTCCACTTGGGGCAGGATCTCGCCACCAACCCTGAGAGGGCACTCCACCCTTTTCCGGCTGAGGACCATGGTCTCGGATTTGGAGGTGCTGATTCTCATTCCAGCCGCTTCACACTCGGCTGCGAACCGATCCAGAGAGAGCTGAAGATCACGGCCTGATGAAGCAAACAGGACAACATCATCTGCAAAAAGCAGTGACCCAATCCTGAGCCCACCAAACCGGACCCCCTCAATGCCCTGGCTGCGCCTAGAAATTCTGTCCATAAAAGTTATGAACAGAATCGGTGACAAAGGGCATCCCTGGCGGAGTCCAACTCTCACTGGAAACGGGTTCGACTTACTGCCGGCAATGCGGACCAGGCTCTGGCAACGATCGTACAGGGACCGAACAGCCCTTATCAGGGGGGCCGGTACCCCATACTCTCTGAGTACCCCCCACAGGATTCCCCGAGGGACACGGTCGAATGCCTTTTCCAAGTCCACAAAACACATGTAGACTGGTTGGGCAAACTCCCATGCACCCTCCAGGACCCTGCTAAGGGTATAGAGCTGGTCCACTGTTCCGCGACCAGGACGAAAACCATACTGTTCCTCCTGAATCCGAGGCTCGACTATCCGACGGACCCTCCTCTCCAGGACCCCTGAATAGACTTTTCCAGACTTAAGAGCCAAACAACCCTATTGATTTGTTTGCTTTACTCTCTGTTTCCTTTGAAGAGGAAGATATGTTTGCATTCTTTTAATTGTGAGACAGAACTGTCATCTCTGTCTTGTCATGGAGCACAGTTTAAACTTTTGAAAAAGAGACAAATGTTTGTTTGCAGTGTTTGAATAACGTTCCTGTCTCTCTACAACCTCCTGTGTTTCTGCGCAAATCTGTGACCCAAGCATGACAATATAAAAATAACCATATAAACATATGGTTTCTACTTCGCGGATTTTCTTATTTCGCGGGTGGCTCTGGAACGCAACCGCCGCGATGGAGGAGGGATTACTGTACAGTAAATATAATGTTACCATTTAATCTCATTTTACTGTCAAAATCTACAAGTTCGATAGTCTCCCAAGCTTTAGTCAAATGGAAGCAATCCTTACAGACATTGAAAAGAAAGTTAAACTAGTTGGTGCAACTCTAGCTGACTATTGCTTTTATAAAATATAACATCTTCACAGCAGACTCAGAAAACTACTGTGTGCAGAATGTGTTACCATACAGTATGTGAAACGAATGATACTTATGCCAAAAGGC